>NC_090391.1:60578045-61199624 GCF_036365525.1 Heterodontus francisci
AATCCCAGTCTCTCCCTCTCTGTTACCCTCTGAATCCCAGTCTCTCTCTCTCTGTTACGCACTGAATCCCAGTCTCTCCCTCTCTGTTACCCACTGAATCCCAGTATCTCCCTCTCTGTTACCCTCTGAATCCCAGTCTCTCTCTCTCTGTTACCCTCTGAATCCCAGTATCTCCCTCTCTGTTACCCTCTGAATCCCAGTCTCTCCCTCTCTGTTACTCTCTGAATCCCAGTCTCTCTCTCTCTCTGTTACCCTCTGAATCCCAGTCTCTCCCTCTCTGTTACCCTCTGAATCCCAGTCTCTCTCTCTCTGTTACGCACTGAATCCCAGTCTCTCCCTCTCTGTTACCCTCTGAATCCCAGTCTCTCTCTCTCTGTTACCCTCTGAATCCCAGTCTCTCTCTCTCTGTTACGCACTGAATCCCAGTCTCTCTCTCTCTGTTACGCACTGAATCCCAGTCTCTCCCTCTCTGTTACCCTCTGAATCCCAGTCTCTCCCTCTCTGTTACCCTCTGAATCCCAGTCTCTTTCTCTCTGTTACGCACTGAATCCCAGTCTCTCCCTCTCTGTTACCCACTGAATCCCAGTATCTCCCTCTCTGTTACCCTCTGAATCCCAGTCTCTCTCTCTCTGTTACCCTCTGAATCCCAGTATCTCCCTCTCTGTTACCCTCTGAATACCAGTCTCTCGCTGTTATCTTCTGAATCCCAGTCTCTCCCTCTCTGTTACCCTCTAAATCCCAGTCTCTCTCTCTCTGTTACCCTCTGAATCCCAGTCTCTCTCTCTCTGTTACCCTCTGAATCCCAGTATATCCCTCTCTGTTACCCTCTGAATCCCAGTCTCTCTCTCTCTGTTACCCTCTGAATCCCAGTCTCTCCCTCTCTGTTACCCTCTGAATACCAGTCTCTCGCTGTTACCCTCTGAATCCCAGTCTATCCCTCTCTGTTACCCTCTGAATCCCAGTCTCTCTCTCTCTGTTACCCTCTGAATCCCAGTATCTCCCTCTCTGTTACTCTCTGAATCCCAGTCTCTCCCTCTCTGTTACCATCTGAATCCCAGTATCTCCCTCTCTGTTACCCTCTGAATACCAGTCTCTCCCCCTCTGTTACCCTCTGAATCCCAGTATCTCCCTCTCTGTTACTCTCTGAATCCCAGTCTCTCCCTCTCTGTTACCCTCAGAATCCCAGTCTCTCCCTCTCTGTTACCCTCTGAATCCCAGTCTCTCTCTCTCTGTTACCCTCTGAATCCCAGTATCTCCCTCTCTGTTACCCTCTGAATACCAGTCTCTCCCCCTCTGTTACCCTCTGAATCCCAGTATCTCCCTCTCTGTTACTCTCTGAATCCCAGTCTCTCCCTCTCTGTTACCCTCAGAATCCCAGTCTCTCCCTCTCTGTTACCCTCTGAATCCCAGTCTCTCTCTCTGTTACCCTCTGAATCCCAGTCTCTCCCTCTCTGTTACCCTCTGAATCCCAGTCTCTCTCTCTCTGTTACCCTCTGAATCCCAGTCTCTCTCTCTCTCTGTTACCCTCTGAATCCCAGTCTCTCCCTCTCTGTTACCCTCTGAATCCCAGTCTCTCCCTCTCTGTTACCCTCTGAATCCCAGTCTCTCTCTCTCTGTTACCCTCTGAATCCCAGTATCTCCCTCTCTGTTACCCTCTGAATACCAGTCTCTCCCCCTCTGTTACCCTCTGAATCCCAGTATCTCCCTCTCTGTTACTCTCTGAATCCCAGTCTCTCCCTCTCTGTTACCCTCAGAATCCCAGTCTCTCCCTCTCTGTTACCCTCTGAATCCCAGTCTCTCTCTCTGTTACCCTCTGAATCCCAGTCTCTCCCTCTCTGTTACCCTCTGAATCCCAGTCTCTCTCTCTCTGTTACCCTCTGAATCCCAGTCTCTCTCTCTCTCTGTTACCCTCTGAATCCCAGTATCTCCCTCTCTGTTACCCTCTGAATACCAGTCTCTCCCCCTCCGTTACCCTCTGAATCCCAGTATCTCCCTCTCTGTTACTCTCTGAATCCCAGTCTCTCCCTCTCTTTTACCCTCAGAATCCCAGTCTCTCCCTCTCTGTTACCCTCTGAATCCCAGTCTCTCTATCTGTTACCCTCTGAATCCCAGTCTCTCCCTCTCTGTTACCCTCTGAATCCCAGTCTCTCTCTCTCTGTTACCCTCTGAATCCCAGTCTCTCTCTCTCTCTGTTACCCTCTGAATCCCAGTCTCTCCCTCTCTGTTACCCTCTGAATCCCAGTCTCTCCCTCTCTGTTACCCTCTGAATCCCAGTCTCTCTCTCTCTGTTACCATCTGAATCCCAGTATCTCCCTCTCTGTTACCCTCTGAATACCAGTCTCTCCCCTCTGTTACCCTCTGAATCCCAGTATCTCTCTCTCTCTGTTACTCTCTGAATCCCAGTCTCTCCCTCTCTGTTACCCTCTGAATCCCAGTCTCTCTCTCTCTGTTACCCTCTGAATCCCAGTCTCTCTCTCTCTGTTACGCACTGAATCCCAGTCTCTCTCTCTCTTTTACGCACTGAATCCCAGTCTCTCCCTCTCTGTTACCCTCTGAATCCAAGTCTCTCCCTCTCTGTTACCCTCTGAATCCCAGTCTCTTTCTCTCTGTTACGCACTGAATCCCAGTCTCTCCCTCTCTGTTACCCACTGAATCCCAGTATCTCCCTCTCTGTTACCCTCTGAATCCCAGTCTCTCTCGCTCTGTTACCCTCTGAATCCCAGTATCTCCCTCTCTGTTACCCACTGAATCCCAGTATCTCCCTCTCTGTTACCCTCTGAATCCCAGTCTCTCTCTCTCTGTTACCCTCTGAATCCCAGTATCTCCCTCTCTGTTACCCTCTGAATCCCAGTCTCTCCCTCTCTGTTACTCTCTGAATCCCAGTCTCTCTCTCTCTCTGTTACCCTCTGAATCCCAGTCTCTCCCTCTCTGTTACCCTCTGAATCCCAGTCTCTCTCTCTCTGTTACGCACTGAATCCCAGTCTCTCCCTCTCTGTTACCCTCTGAATCCCAGTCTCTCTCTCTCTGTTACCCTCTGAATCCCAGTCTCTCTCTCTCTGTTACGCACTGAATCCCAGTCTCTCTCTCTCTGTTACGCACTGAATCCCAGTCTCTCCCTCTCTGTTACCCTCTGAATCCCAGTCTCTCCCTCTCTGTTACCCTCTGAATCCCAGTCTCTTTCTCTCTGTTACGCACTGAATCCCAGTCTCTCCCTCTCTGTTACCCACTGAATCCCAGTATCTCCCTCTCTGTTACCCTCTGAATCCCAGTCTCTCTCTCTCTGTTACCCTCTGAATCCCAGTATCTCCCTCTCTGTTACCCTCTGAATACCAGTCTCTCGCTGTTATCTTCTGAATCCCAGTCTCTCCCTCTCTGTTACCCTCTAAATCCCAGTCTCTCTCTCTCTGTTACCCTCTGAATCCCAGTCTCTCTCTCTCTGTTACCCTCTGAATCCCAGTATATCCCTCTCTGTTACCCTCTGAATCCCAGTCTCTCTCTCTCTGTTACCCTCTGAATCCCAGTCTCTCCCTCTCTGTTACCCTCTGAATACCAGTCTCTCGCTGTTACCCTCTGAATCCCAGTCTATCCCTCTCTGTTACCCTCTGAATCCCAGTCTCTCTCTCTCTGTTACCCTCTGAATCCCAGTATCTCCCTCTCTGTTACTCTCTGAATCCCAGTCTCTCCCTCTCTGTTACCATCTGAATCCCAGTATCTCCCTCTCTGTTACCCTCTGAATACCAGTCTCTCCCCCTCTGTTACCCTCTGAATCCCAGTATCTCCCTCTCTGTTACTCTCTGAATCCCAGTCTCTCCCTCTCTGTTACCCTCAGAATCCCAGTCTCTCCCTCTCTGTTACCCTCTGAATCCCAGTCTCTCTCTCTCTGTTACCCTCTGAATCCCAGTATCTCCCTCTCTGTTACCCTCTGAATACCAGTCTCTCCCCCTCTGTTACCCTCTGAATCCCAGTATCTCCCTCTCTGTTACTCTCTGAATCCCAGTCTCTCCCTCTCTGTTACCCTCAGAATCCCAGTCTCTCCCTCTCTGTTACCCTCTGAATCCCAGTCTCTCTCTCTGTTACCCTCTGAATCCCAGTCTCTCCCTCTCTGTTACCCTCTGAATCCCAGTCTCTCTCTCTCTGTTACCCTCTGAATCCCAGTCTCTCTCTCTCTCTGTTACCCTCTGAATCCCAGTCTCTCCCTCTCTGTTACCCTCTGAATCCCAGTCTCTCCCTCTCTGTTACCCTCTGAATCCCAGTCTCTCTCTCTCTGTTACCCTCTGAATCCCAGTATCTCCCTCTCTGTTACCCTCTGAATACCAGTCTCTCCCCCTCTGTTACCCTCTGAATCCCAGTATCTCCCTCTCTGTTACTCTCTGAATCCCAGTCTCTCCCTCTCTGTTACCCTCAGAATCCCAGTCTCTCCCTCTCTGTTACCCTCTGAATCCCAGTCTCTCTCTCTGTTACCCTCTGAATCCCAGTCTCTCCCTCTCTGTTACCCTCTGAATCCCAGTCTCTCTCTCTCTGTTACCCTCTGAATCCCAGTCTCTCTCTCTCTCTGTTACCCTCTGAATCCCAGTATCTCCCTCTCTGTTACCCTCTGAATACCAGTCTCTCCCCCTCTGTTACCCTCTGAATCCCAGTATCTCCCTCTCTGTTACTCTCTGAATCCCAGTCTCTCCCTCTCTTTTACCCTCAGAATCCCAGTCTCTCCCTCTCTGTTACCCTCTGAATCCCAGTCTCTCTATCTGTTACCCTCTGAATCCCAGTCTCTCCCTCTCTGTTACCCTCTGAATCCCAGTCTCTCTCTCTCTGTTACCCTCTGAATCCCAGTCTCTCTCTCTCTCTGTTACCCTCTGAATCCCAGTCTCTCCCTCTCTGTTACCCTCTGAATCCCAGTCTCTCCCTCTCTGTTACCCTCTGAATCCCAGTCTCTCTCTCTCTGTTACCATCTGAATCCCAGTATCTCCCTCTCTGTTACCCTCTGAATACCAGTCTCTCCCCTCTGTTACCCTCTGAATCCCAGTATCTCTCTCTCTCTGTTACTCTCTGAATCCCAGTCTCTCCCTCTCTGTTACCCTCTGAATCCCAGTCTCTCTCTCTCTGTTACCCTCTGAATCCCAGTCTCTCTCTCTCTGTTACGCACTGAATCCCAGTCTCTCTCTCTCTTTTACGCACTGAATCCCAGTCTCTCCCTCTCTGTTACCCTCTGAATCCAAGTCTCTCCCTCTCTGTTACCCTCTGAATCCCAGTCTCTTTCTCTCTGTTACGCACTGAATCCCAGTCTCTCCCTCTCTGTTACCCACTGAATCCCAGTATCTCCCTCTCTGTTACCCTCTGAATCCCAGTCTCTCTCGCTCTGTTACCCTCTGAATCCCAGTATCTCCCTCTCTGTTACCCTCTGAATACCAGTCTCTCGCTGTTATCCTCTGAATCCCAGTCTCTCCCTCTCTGTTACCCTCTAAATCCCAGTCTCTCTCTCTCTGTTACCCTCTGAATCCCAGTCTCTCTCTCTCTGTTACCCTCTGAATCCCAGTATCTCCCTCTCTGTTACCCTCTGAATCCCAGTCTCTCTCTCTCTGTTACCCTCTGAATCCCAGTCTCTCCCTCTCTGTTACCCTCTGAATACCAGTCTCTCGCTGTTACCCTCTGAATCCCAGTCTCTCCCTCTCTGTTACCCTCTGAATCCCAGTCTCTCTCTCTCTGTTACCCTCTGAATCCCAGTATCTCCCTCTCTGTTACTCTCTGAATCCCAGTCTCTCCCTCTCTGTTACCATCTGAATCCCAGTATCTCCCTCTCTGTTACCCTCTGAATACCAGTCTCTCCCCCTCTGTTACCCTCTGAAACCAGTATCTCCCTCTCTGTTACTCTCTGAATCCCAGTCTCTCCCTCTCTGTTACCCTCAGAATCCCAGTCTCTCCCTCTCTGTTACCCTCTGAATCCCAGTCTCTCTCTCTCTGTTACCCTCTGAATCCCAGTATCTCCCTCTCTGTTACCCTCTGAATACCAGTCTCTCCCCCTCTGTTACCCTCTGAATCCCAGTATCTCCCTCTCTGTTACTCTCTGAATCCCAGTCTCTCCCTCTCTGTTACCCTCAGAATCCCAGTCTCTCCCTCTCTGTTACCCTCTGAATCCCAGTCTCTCTCTCTCTGTTACCCTCTGAATCCCAGTCTCTCTCTCTCTGTTACCCTCTGAATCCCAGTCTCTCTCTCTCTCTGTTACCCTCTGAATCCCAGTCTCTCCCTCTCTGTTACACTCTGAATCCCAGTCTCACCCTCTCTGTTACCCTCTGAATCCCAGTCTCTCTCTCTCTGTTACCCTCTGAATCCCAGTATCTCCCTCTCTGTTACTCTCTGAATACCAGTCTCTCCCCCTCTGTTACCCTCTGAATCCCAGTATCTCCCTCTCTGTTACTCTCTGAATCCCAGTCTCTCCCTCTCTGTTACCCTCAGAATCCCAGTCTCTCCCTCTCTGTTACCCTCTGAATCCCAGTCTCTCTCTCTGTTACCCTCTGAATCCCAGTCTCTCCCTCTCTGTTACCCTCTGAATCCCAGTCTCTCTCTCTCTGTTACCCTCTGAATCCCAGTCTCTCTCTCTGTTACCCTCTGAATCCCAGTATCTCCCTCTCTGTTACCCTCTGAATACCAGTCTCTCCCCCTCTGTTAACCTCTGAATCCCAGTATCTCCCTCTCTGTTACTCTCTGAATCCCAGTCTCTCCCTCTCTGTTACCCTCAGAATCCCAGTCTCTCCCTCTCTGTTACCCTCTGAATCCCAGTCTCTCTATCTGTTACCCTCTGAATCCCAGTCTCTCCCTCTCTGTTACCCTCAGAATCCCAGTCTCTCCCTCTCTGTTACCCTCTGAATCCCAGTCTCTCTCTCTCTGTTACCCTCTGAATCCCAGTATCTCCCTCTCTGTTACCCTCTGAATACCAGTCTCTCCCCCTCTGTTACCCTCTGAATCCCAGTATCTCCCTCTCTGTTACTCTCTGAATCCCAGTCTCTCCCTCTCTGTTACCCTCAGAATCCCAGTCTCTCCCTCTCTGTTACCCTCTGAATCCCAGTCTCTCTCTCTCTGTTACCCTCTGAATCCCAGTCTCTCTCTCTCTGTTACCCTCTGAATCCCAGTCTCTCTCTCTCTCTGTTACCCTCTGAATCCCAGTCTCTCCCTCTCTGTTACACTCTGAATCCCAGTCTCACCCTCTCTGTTACCCTCTGAATCCCAGTCTCTCTCTCTCTGTTACCCTCTGAATCCCAGTATCTCCCTCTCTGTTACTCTCTGAATACCAGTCTCTCCCCCTCTGTTACCCTCTGAATCCCAGTATCTCCCTCTCTGTTACTCTCTGAATCCCAGTCTCTCCCTCTCTGTTACCCTCAGAATCCCAGTCTCTCCCTCTCTGTTACCCTCTGAATCCCAGTCTCTCTCTCTGTTACCCTCTGAATCCCAGTCTCTCCCTCTCTGTTACCCTCTGAATCCCAGTCTCTCTCTCTCTGTTACCCTCTGAATCCCAGTCTCTCTCTCTGTTACCCTCTGAATCCCAGTATCTCCCTCTCTGTTACCCTCTGAATACCAGTCTCTCCCCCTCTGTTAACCTCTGAATCCCAGTATCTCCCTCTCTGTTACTCTCTGAATCCCAGTCTCTCCCTCTCTGTTACCCTCAGAATCCCAGTCTCTCCCTCTCTGTTACCCTCTGAATCCCAGTCTCTCTATCTGTTACCCTCTGAATCCCAGTCTCTCCCTCTCTGTTACCCTCTGAATCCCAGTCTCTCTCTCTCTGTTACCCTCTGAATCCCAGTCTCTCTCTCTCTCTGTTACCCTCTGAATCCCAGTCTCTCCCTCTCTGTTACCCTCTGAATCCCAGTCTCTCCCTCTCTGTTACCCTCTGAATCCCAGTCTCTCTCTCTCTGTTACCCTCTGAATCCCAGTATCTCCCTCTCTGTTACCCTCTGAATACCAGTCTCTCCCCCTCTGTTACCCTCTGAATCCCAGTATCTCCCTCTCTGTTACTCTCTGAATCCCAGTCTCTCCCTCTCTGTTACCCTCAGAATCCCAGTCTCTCCCTCTCTGTTACCCTCTGAATCCCAGTCTCTCTCTCAGTTACCCTCTGAATCCCAGTCTCTCCCTCTCTGTTACCCTCTGAATCCCAGTCTCTCTCTCTCTGTTACCCTCTGAATCCCAGTCTCTCTCTCTCTCTGTTACCCTCTGAATCCCAGTCTCTCCCTCTCTGTTACCCTCTGAATCCCAGTCTCTCCCTCTCTGTTACCCTCTGAATCCCAGTCTCTCTCTCTCTGTTACCCTCTGAATCCCAGTATCTCCCTCTCTGTTACCCTCTGAATCCCAGTCTCTCCCTCTCTGTTACCCTCTGAATCCCAGTCTCTCTCTCTCTGTTACCCTCTGAATCCCAGTATCTCCCTCTCTGTTACCCTCTGAATACCAGTCTCTCCCCCTCTGTTACGCTCTGAATCCCAGTATCTCCCTCTCTGTTACTCTCTGAATCCCAGTCTCTCCCTCTCTGTTACCCTCAGAATCCCAGTCTCTCCCTCTCTGTTACCCTCTGAATCCCAGTCTCTCTCTCTGTTACCCTCTGAATCCCAGTCTCTCCCTCTCTGTTACCCTCTGAATCCCAGTCTCTCTCTCTCTGTTTCCCTCTGAATCCCAGTCTCTCTCTCTCTCTGTTACCCTCTGAATCCCAGTCTCTCCCTCTCTGTTACCCTCTGAATCCCAGTCTCTCCCTCTCTGTTACCCTCTGAATCCCAGTCTCTCTCTCTCTGTTACCCTCTGAATCCCAGTATCTCCCTCTCTGTTACTCTCTGATTCCCAGTCTCTCCCTCTCTGTTACCATCTGAATCACAGTATCTCCCTCTCTGTTACCCTCTGAATACCAGTCTCTCCCCCTCTGTTACCCTCTGAATCCCAGTATCTCCCTCTCTGTTACTCTCTGAATCCCAGTCTCTCCCTGTCTGTTACCCTCAGAATCCCAGTCTCTCCCTCTCTGTTACCCTCTGAATCCCAGTCTCTCTCTCTCTGTTACCCTCTGAATCCCAGTCTCTCCCTCTCTGTTACCCTCTGAATCCCAGTCTCTCCCTCTCTGTTACCTAACCAGAGCTTTATAAATGTTCAGCATAACCTCCCTGCATTTGTACTGACTGTATACAGTGCACATTGTGGTACAGGGGTATTCCCCAGGGGTTTTGATTAGGACCACTGATCTTTTTGATATATATTAATGACTTGGACTTGGGTTTACAGGACATAACTTCAACATTGTGCCATCTGCAATGTAATAAACAGGGAAGGGAATAGTAGTAGACTTCAGGAGGATAGAGGCAGTCTGGTGAAATGATCAGACACATGGCAGGTTAACTTCAATGCTGAGAAATGTCAAACGATGCATTTTGGAAGGAAGGCTGAGGAGAAGCGATATAAACTAAATGGTACAATGTTAAAATGGGTGCAGGGACAGAGAGATCTGGGATTTCATTTGTGTCACTTTTTATATCTTAAAGATTCAATTTGGGGCTTGCAATCTGAAAGTTGAATTTAGCTTCATCCTGAAAAGTGTTAGCAAACGTGTTAGGAAATGTGTCAAAAGCTGTTTTCATTCATACATTCCTGCATTGGGGAAGTGTGAGCTATCTTTGCAGAGACAGGAAATAGGGATGTTTGAATGGACCTGCAGGTTTTGGTTGATGTGAGAAGGTGAGAATTTGAATTGTGTCCCTTGCAGATACACAGAATTGAAGGTATTTACAGAACACCACATGAAGTAGTTTATCAATGTCTGATAAACTTCAAAGACTTCAGACACATGGAAGAAGAGGAGAAGGGAACAATATACAAAACCTGAGACAGTCAGAAAACAGCAGTAGGAAAATAAATCTCTTTATGGGTTATAATTTGAAGGCCTGAGCTGATGATTGAAAAAGCAGGAGTTCAAATCCCACACTGGGCTGTTGTGAATTTGAATTCTGTTTTTTTCTTAAAAAAACATAACTCTGAATTTTAGAAACCTTCAGGATGGAATGATTCACTCCTGTCGACTCGTGCAAAACCCGTGTGTGTCTCAGTTTTGCTGTATTTATTAACAATTTAAGATGATGGGGTAGAATGCAACATATCCAAGTTTACCAATGACACAAAAATAGGCAGCATTGTTAGCAGTGTAGCTGGAAGCATCAAATGACAAAGAGATTTTAATATCTGAAGTGAATGGGCAAAACTGTGTTAGATAGATTTCAATGTCAGTAAAAAAAGACTAGAACAGAGTACTTTATAAATGGTGAAAAATGAGAAACACTGGAGGTCCAAAGAGACTTTGGGGGGGGTCCATGTCCATTTGAGTGCAGTGTAGATTTACCAGAATGATAACTGGACTCAAAGGGTTAAATTACGAGGTGATATTGCACAAACTAGAGATTTATTCCCTGGAATTTAGGAGGATCAAGGTGATTTGTTCAAAGATGTTGAGATATTAAGGGGAACTGCTGGGGTAGTTTGGGAGAAATTATTTCAGCAGCTTGGGAACATAGGAACAGTCGGCCATTCAGTCCATCGAGCCTGCTCCACCATTCAATACTATCATGGCTGATCATCCACTTCAATGCCTTTTTCCCAGACTATCCTCCTATCCCTTTATGTCTTTGGAAGATGATCACCAATGCATCCACTATCTCCATAGCTACCTCTTTCAACACTCTGGGATGTCGAATATCAGTCCTGGGAACTTATCAACCTTCAGTCCCATTAATGTCTCCAATACAACCTTCTTACTAATACTAATTTCCTTCAGTACCTCATTCCCCCTAATCCTTTGGATCTCTGATTCTGGGAGTTTCTTGTATCTTCCTCAGTGAAGACAGACACAATGTCATCATTTAGCTTCACTGCCATTTCTCTATTCCCCATTATAAATTCACCTGTAATGGACCCACATTTGTCTCAGCCAAACGTTTCCTGTTTACGTACCTATAGAAACTTTTACAGTCTGTTTTTATGTTTGTGGGGAGTCTGGGACGAGTGAGCATAGTCTCAAAATTAGAGGCAGACCTTTCAGGAGTGAAGTTAGGAAACAACTCTACACACTAAAGGTGGTGTTAGTTTGGAACTGTCTTCTGTAAACACCCATTGATGTATCAATAGTTCATTTTTAAATCTCAGATTGACCTTATCAAAAGTGTTTTGAAAATATCAAACCCTGATCCCACACCCAGCAAAGAATTTTTTTGATGGGATGCTATAAATGTTGTTATACTCGGTACGCACGGAACCTTCATGTTGCAATAAGATGTTATAATCTCTATTCAGATAACTCCCATCCCACTGGGGCAAAATTTCACTGGGTCAACATTCTGACCAAACAATAAACATTCCAGAAAGCGAGGATCACAAATTTAACACAAATTTCCTTTTCTGAGTCTTGCTGGTCTGTTCTGATTTTCTGTTGTGTGACATCAGCCTAGATTTAATGTTCAGACCTGAACCCATAAACGTATAACTCAGAGGCAGGATTATTACCCAGTGAGCTACATCTGGCTTCAATGTTCCAAAAACAATTCAGTTGTTCTGCACGGCAAATTTTTTTGTCCCCTGCGCAATCCCTTTAAATTATTAAGAATTTTTGCAGATGTGTGTTATTTGTCACGGAACAGGACCTGTGTGGCACCTTCCAGGCTGCTGCACACAGCTTTGCAGGAACACTGAGACTAGATAAGAGGAAAAAGGCAGCATACATAAGGTCTAGGCGGCTGAAGAAAGACGAAGCTTTGAAAGAATATCGGGATTGTAGGACCAATCTGAAACGAGGAATTAACAGGGCTAAAAGGGGTCATGAAATATCTTTAGTAAACAGGGTTAAGGAAAATCCCAAAGCCTTTTATTCATATATAAGGAGCAAGAGGGTAACTAGAGAAAGGATTGGCCCACTCAAGAACAAAGGAGGAAAGTTATGCGTGGAGTCAGAGAAAATGGGTGAGATTCTAAATGAGTAATTTGCATCGGTATTCACCGAGGAGAAGGACATGACGGATGTTGAGGTTAGGGACAGATGTTTGATTGCTCTAGGTCAAGTCGGCATAAGGAGGGAGGAAGTGTTGGGTATTCTAAAAGGCATTAAGGTGGACAGGTCCCCAGGTCCGGATGGGATCTATCCCAGGTTACTGAGGGAAGTGAGAGAAGAAATAGCTGGGGCCTTAACAGATATCTTTGCAACTTCCTTAAACACGGGTGAGGTCCCGGAGGACTGGAGAATTGCTAATGTTGTCCCCTTGTTTAAGAAGGGTAGCAGGGATAATCCAGGTAATTATAGACCAGTGAGCCTGACGTCAGTGGTAGGGAAACTGCTGGAGAAGATACTGAGGGATAGGATCGATTCCCATTTGGAGAAAATGGGCTTATCAGTGATAGGCAACATGGTTTTGTGCAGGGAAGGTCATGTCTTACCAACTTACTAGAAGTCTTTGAGGAAGTGACAAAGTTGATTGATTAAGGAAGGGCTGTAGATGTCGTATACATGGACTTCAGTAAGGCGTTTGATAAGGTTCCCCATGGTAGGCTGATGGAGAAAGTGAAGGCGCATGGTGTCCAAGGTGTACTAGCTAGATGGATAAAGAACTGGCTGGGCAACAGGAGACAGAGAGTAGCAGTGGAAGGGAGTTTCTCAAAATGGAGACGTGTGACTAGTGGTGTTCCACAGGGATCCGTGCTGGGACCACTGTTGTTTGTGATATACATAAATGATTTGGAGGAAAGTATAGGTGGTCTGATTAGCAAGTTTGCAGACGACACTAAGATTGGTGGAGTAGCAGATAGTGAAGGGGACTGTCAGAGAATACAGCAGAATATAGATAGATTGGAGAGTTGGGCAGAGAAATGGCAGATGGAGTTCAATTAGGGCAAATGCGAGGTGATGCATTTTGGAAGATCTAATTCAAGAGTGAACTATACAGTAAATGGAAAAGTCCTGGGGAAAATTGATGTACAGAGAGATTTGGGTGTTCAGGTCCATTGTTCCCTGAAGGTGGCAACGCAGGTCAATAGAGTGGTCAAGAAGGCATACGGCATGCTTTCGTTCATCGGACGGGGTATTGAGTACAAGAGTTGGCAGGTCATGTTACAGTTGTATAAGACTTTGGTTCAGCCACATTTGGAATACTGCGTGCAGTTCTGGTCGCCACATTACCAAAAGGATGTGGATGCTTTGGAGAGGGTGCAGAGGAGGTTCACCAGGATGTTGCCTGGTATGGAGGGCGCTAGCTATGAAGAGAGGTTGAGTAGATTAGGATTATTTTCATTAGAAAGACGGAGGTTGAGGGGGGACCTGATTGAGGTGTACAAAACCATGAGAGGTATAGACAGAGTGGATAGCAAGAAGCTTTTTCCCAGAGTGGGGGATTCAATTACAAGGAGACACGAGTTCAAAGTGAGAGGGGAAATGTTTAGGGGGGGATATGTGTGGAAAGTTCTTTACGCAGAGGGTGGTGAGTGCATGGAACGCTTTGCCAGCGGAGGTGGTAGACGCGGGCATGATAGCATCTTTTAAGATGTATCTAGACAGATACATGAATGGGCAGGAAGGAAAGAGATACAGACCCTTAGAAAATAGGCGACATGTTTAGATAGAGGATTTGGATCGGCGTAGGCTTGGAGGGCCGAAGGGCCTGTTCGTGTGCTGTAATTTCCTTTGTTCTTTGTTCTTTGTTCTTTGTCCGTGGGAGGAAACCAGAGCACCCAGCTGAAACCCACATGGTCACAGGGAGAACTTGCAAACTCCAGACAGGCAGTACCCAGAACTGAACCCGGGTCACTGGAGCTGTGAGGCTGTGGCAGTACCCAGAACTGAACACGGGTCACTGGAGCTGTGAGGCTATGGCAGAACCCAGAACCGAACCCGGATCACGGGAGCTGTGAGACTGTGGCAGTACCCAGAACAGAACACGGATCACTGGAGCTGTGAGACTGTGGCAGTATCCGGAACTGAAACCAGGTCACTGGAGCTGTGAGGCTGTGGCAGTATCCAGAACTGAACCCGGGTCACTGGAGCTGTGAGACTGTGGCAGTAGCCAGAACAGAACCCGGGTCACTGGAGCTGTGATGCTGTGGCAGTACCCAGAACAGAACACGGATCACTGGAGCTGTGAGACTGTGGCAGTATCCAGAACTGAAACCAGGTCACTGGAGCTGTGAGGCTGTGGCAGTATCCAGAACTGAACCCGGGTCACTGGAGCTGTGAAGCTGCTGCTGTACCCAGAACTGAATTTAGCTCACTGGAGCTGTGAGGCTGAGGCAGTACCCGGAACAGAATTTGGGTCACTGGAGCTGTGAGGCTGAGGCAGTGCCCGGAACAGAATTTGGGTCACCGGAGCTGTGAGTCTGTGGCAGTACCCAGAACAGAACACGGGTCACTGGAGCTGTGAGGCTGCTGCAGTACCAGTAACTGAGCCCGGGGCACCGGAGCTGTTAGGCTGTGGCAGTATTCAGAACTGAACCCGGGATGCTGGAACTGTGAGACTGTGGCAGTACCCAGAACAGAACCCGGGTCGCTGGAGCTGTGAGACCGTGGCAGTACCCAGAACAGAACCTGGGTCGCTGGAGCTGTAAGACCGTGGTAGTACCCAGAACTGAACACGGGTCACTGGAGCTGTGAGACTGTGGCAGTACCCAGAACCGAACCCGGGTCACTGGAGCTGTGAGACTGTGGCAGTACCCAGAACCGAACCTGAGTAACTGGAGCTGTGAGACTCTGGCAGTACCCAGAACTGAACCCGGGTCACTGGAGCTGTGAGGCTGCTGCAGTACCCGGAATTAAGCACGGGACACCGGGGCTGTTAGGCTGTGGCAGTATTCAGAACAGAACCCGGGTCGCTGGAGCTGTGAGACCGTGGCAGTACCCAGAACCAAACCCGGATCACGGAAGCTGTGAGGCTCTGGCAGTACCCAGAACTGAACCTCTGTCACTGGAGCTGTAAGGCTGTGGCAGTACCCGGAACAGAATCTGGGTCACTGGAGCTGTGCGTCCGTGGCAATACCCAGAACAGAACACGGGTCACTGGAGCTGTGAGACTCTGGCACTCCCCAGAACAGAACACGGGTCACTGGAGCTGTGAGACTCTGGCAGTCCCCAGAACAGAACACGGGTCGCTGGAGCTGTGAGCCTGTGGCAGTACCCAGAGCCGAACCCGGATCATGGAGGCTGTGAGGCTCTGGCAGTACCCAGAACTGAACCTCTGTCACTGGAGCAGTGAGGCTGTGGCAGTACCCGGAACAGAATCTGGGTCACTGGAGCTGTGCGTCCGTGGCAATACCCAGAACAGAACACGGGTCACTGGAGCGGTGAGACTCTGGCAGTACCCAGAACTGAACGCGGGTCACTGGAGCTGTGAGGCTGCTGCAGTACCCGGAACTGAACCCGGGACACCGGAGCAGTTAGGCCATGGCAGTATTCAGAACAGAACCCGGTTCGCAGGAGCTGTGAGACCGTGGCAGTACCCAGAACTGAACCCGGGTCACTGGAGCTGTGAGGCTGTGGCAGTACCCAGAACTGAACCCAGGACACTTCAGCTGCGAGGCTGCGGCAGTTCCCTGAACTGAACCAGGGTCACTGGAGCTGTGAGGCTGCTGCAGTACCCGGAACTGAACGGGGACACTGGAGCTGTGAGACTGTGGCAGTACCCAAAACCGAACCCGGGTCACTGGAGCTGTGAGACTGTGGCAGTACCCAGAACTGAACCCGGGTCACTGGAGCTGTGAGGCTGCTGCAGTACCCGGAACTGAACCCGGGACACTGGAGCTGTGAGACTGTGGCAGTACCCATAACAGAATCTGGGTCACTGGAGCTGTGCGTCCGTGGCAATACCCAGAACAGAACACGGGTCACTGGAGCTGTGAGACTCTGGCAGTCCCCAGAACTGAACGCGGGTCACTGGAGCTGTGAGGCTGCTGCAGTACCCGGAACTGAATCCGGGACACCGGAGCAGTTAGGCCGTGGCAGTATTCTGAACTGAACCCGGGTCGCTGGAGCTGTGAGAACGTGGCAGTACACGGAACTGAACCCGGGTCGCTGGAGCTGTGAGGCTGCTGCAGTACCCGGAACAAAACGGGTACACTGGAGCTGTGAGACTGTGGCAGTACCCGAAACTGAACCCGGGCCACTGGAGCTGTGAGACTGTGGCAGTACCCAGAACAGAGCACGGGTCACTGGAGCTGTAGGCTGCTGCAGTACCCGGAACTGAACCCGGGACACCGGAGCAGTTAGGCCGTGGCAGTATTCAGAACTGAACCCGGGTCGCTGGAGCTGTGAGAACGTGGCAGTACACGGAACTGAACCCGGGTCGCTGGAGCTGTGAGGCTGCTGCAGTACCCGGAACTGAACGGGGACACTGGAGCTGTGAGACTGTGGCAGTACCCGAAAATGAACCCGGGCCACTGGAGCTGCGAGACTGTGGCAGTACCCAGAACAGAACCAGGGTCACTGGAGCTGTGAGGCTGTGGCAGTACTCAGAACAGAGCACGGGTCACTGGAGCTGTGAGGCTGCTGCAGTACCCAGAGCTGAACCCGGGTCACTGGAACTGTGAGCCTGTGGCAGAACCCAGAACCGAACCCGGATCACGGGAGCTGTGAGGCTGTGGCAGTACCCAGAACAGAACACGGGTCACTGGAGCTGTGAGCCTGTGGCAGAACCCAGAACCGAACCCGGATCACGGGAGCTGTGAGGCTGTGGCAGTACCCAGAACAGAACACGGATCACTGGAGCTGTGAGACTGTGGCAGTACCCAGAGCTGAACCCGGGTCACTGGAACTGTGAGCCTGTGGCAAAACCCAGAACCGAACCCGGATCACGGGAGCTGTGAGGCAGTGGCAGTACCCAGAACAGAACACGGGTCACTGGAGCTGTGAGGCTGTGGCATTTCCCAGAACTGAACCCGGGTCACTGCACCTGTGAGGCTGTGGCAGTGCCCAGAACTGAACCCGGGTCACTGAAGCTGTGAGGCTGCGGCAGTTCATAAAAACAGACAGTGATGGAAATACTCAGCTGGTCGGGCAGCATCTGTGGAGAGAAAAACAAAGCTAATGTTTCAGGTCTGTGATCCTTCATCAGAACTGTCAGATATAAGAAATGTAAAAGATTTTAAGCCAGTAAAGTGGGGGTGGGGTAAGAGATAGCAAGAGAGAAGATGTTGAAAAGACTAGGTCACAGAATAACCGTCCAGAAGGCCATGGAGCAAAGACAAACAATATGTTATTGTTGTGCTGAAAGACACTTTAAGGTAAAGCTGCTTTACCTTGTACCTCCTGGTAGGAGACTCTCTTCTCTCTGACCCATGTTGACTGCACTGTGACCCAGAATATGGTGACTTCACATCTTTCTTTCTTTCAGTTGGAGATATTCAATTCAGGAATGTTTTAAGATGGTATCGGATGTGTTCATTTGACACCGATTAACTTTGACCATTTGTCCTTTGTCCTGGTCAGACAGTTTCAACACACAAAGACCAAGATATGTTTTCTTTGATGGCCATTTTGGATACATTGTTCACTTTGTAAATTAAAGGCTGATTTTTTTGTAAAGACAAAGATGGTTTCTGGAGCTCTTTGGAGTTATTTTCACGATTGTTCTATCATCACAGCTGTGGTTTGTGTGACAACTCCATGTGGATGTTAAACTGCAAGGGTGATTGCAATGTCAAAGGCCTCTCCAGTCCAAAGGACTATTAAACTGTCATTGTAGCCAGCATTGCAAGATGCGCGAACACTGCCAGAGGTTCCTGCACTGCGTGGTACAATTACCCTGTCAGAGGTTCCTGCACTGCGTGGTACAATTACCCTGTCAGAGGTTCCTGCACTGTGTGGTACAATTACCCTGTCAGAGGTTCCTGCACTGCGAGGTACAATTACCCTGTCAGAGGTTCCTGCACTGCGAGGTACAATTACCCTGTCAGAGGTTCCTGCACTGCGAGGTACAATTACCCTGTCAGAGGTTCCTGTACTGCGAAGTACAATTACCCTGTCAGAGGTTCCTGCACTGCGTGGTACAATTACCCTGTCAGAGGTTCCTGCACTGCGAGGTACAATTACCCTGTCAGAGGTTCCTGCACTGCGAGGTACAATTACCCTGTCAGAGGTTCCTGCACTGCGAGGTACAATTACCCTGTCAGAGGTTCCTGCACTGCGTGGTACAATTACCCTGTCAGAGGTTCCTGCACTGCGAGGTACAATTACCCTGTCAGAGGTTCCTGTACTGCGAGGTACAATTACACTGTCAGAGGTTCCTGCACTGCGAGGTACAATTACCCTGTCAGAGGTTCCTGCACTGCGAGGTACAATTACCCTGTCAGAGGTTCCTGCACTGCGTGGTACAATTACCCTGTCAGAGGTTCCTGCACTGCGAGGTACAATTACCCTGTCAGAGATTCCTGCACTGCGAGGTACTATTACACTGTTAGAGGTCCCTGAACTGAAAGATACTATTACATAGTGTGTCAGTGAGTGTGTTAATATTAATCTGTGTTCTCTGTCACTGTGTTAATATTCCTGAGGACAATGGGGGAGTTTTGCACTTCACAGGGTGTATCAGACTGGGCGTCATGATGTTCACAGTGTGTCAGTGAGTGTGTTAATATGAAACAGTGTTCTCTGTCAGTGTGTTTATATTTCTGAGGGCACGGGTGTGTTTTGCACTTCACGGGGTGTATCTGAATGTGGGTCGTGATGTACTCAGTGTGTCAGTGAGTGTGTTAATATTAATCTGTGTTATCTGTCACTGTGTTAATATTCCTCTGGAATGTGCGGGTGTTTTACACTTCACAGGATGTATCTGACTGTTGGTCATGATGTACACGGTGTGTCAGTGAGTGTCTTAGTATTAATCAGTGCTCTCTGTCGGTGTGTTAATATTCCCGAGGACAGTGGGAATGTTTACATTTGACATTGTGTATTTGGCTGTTGGTCATGATGTGCACTGTGTGTCAGTGAGTGTTTTAATATTTATCAGTGTTCTCTGTCACATTGTTTATATTCCTGAGGACAGTGGTTGTGTTTTACACTTCACAGGGTGTATCTGACTGTGGGTCATGATGTACTCAGTGTGTCAGTGAGTGTGTTAATATTAATCTGTGTTATCTGTCAGTGTGTTAATATTCCTGAGGACAGTGGTTGTGTTTTACACTTCACAGGGTGTATCTGACTGTGGGTCATGATGGACACAGTGTGTCAGTGAGTGTGTTAATATTAATCTGTGTTATCTGTCAGTGTGTTAATATTCCTGAGGACTGGGCGGGTGCTCTACACTTCACATGGTGTATCTGCAGTTGGGTCATGATGTACTCTGTGTGTCAATGTGTGTGTTAATATTAATCTGTGTTCTTAGTAAGGTTGTTAATATTCCTGAGGGCAGTGGGGGTGTTTTACACTTCACAAGGTGCATCTGACTGTGGGTCATGATGTACACGGTGTGTCTGTGAGTGTGTTAATATTAACCTGTGACATTTCTCTGTGTGTTAATATTCCAGAGGACAGTGGGGGTCTTTTACAATTTACAGTGTGTATCTGACTGTAGGTTATGATGTGCACAGTTTGTCAGTGAGCGTGTTAATATTAATCTGTGTTTTCTGTCATTGTGTTACTATTCCTGAGGACAGTGGGAATGTTTACACTTGACATTGTGTATCTGACTGTTGGTCATTATGTGCACAGTGTGTTAGTGAGAATATTAATACTAATCTATATTCTCTGTCACTGTGTTAAATTCCTGAGGACAGTGGTCGTTTTCCACTGCACAGGGTGTATCTGACGGTGGGTCATGATGTACACAGTCTGTCAGTGAGTGTGTTAATATTAATCAGTGTTCTCTATCAATGTGTTAATATTCCTGTGGACAGTGGGGATGTTTTACACTTTACTGGTTGTACCTGACTGTTGGTCATGATGTACACGGTGTGTCGGTGAGTGTGTTAATATTAATCAGTGCTCTCTGTTGGTGTGTTAATATTCCTGAGGGCAGTGGGATTGTTTACACTTGACATTGTGTAGCTGACTGTTGGTCATGATGTGCACAGTGTGTCAGTGAGAGTTTTAATACTAATCTCTGTTCTCTGTCACTGTGTTGATATTCCTGAGGACAGTGGTCGTGTTTCACACTACACAGGGTGTATCTGACGGTGGGTCATGATGTACTCAGTGTGTCAGTGAGTTTCTTAATATTAATCTGTGTTCTCTGTCACTGTGTTAATATTCCTGAGGACAGTGGTTGTGTTTTACATTTCACAGGGTGAATCTGACTGTGGGTCATGATGTACACTGTGTGTCAGTGAGTGTGTTCATATTACTCAGTGTTCTCTGTCAGGATGTTAATATTCCTGAGGAGTTGTGGGTGTTTTACAATTCACAGGGCGTATCTGACTGTGGATAATGACGTACAAAATGTGTCAGTGAGTTTGTCAATATTAATCTGTGTTCTCGGTCAGGGTGTTAATATTCCTGTGGACAA
This sequence comes from Heterodontus francisci, assembly GCF_036365525.1. Lineage (NCBI taxonomy): Eukaryota > Metazoa > Chordata > Chondrichthyes > Heterodontiformes > Heterodontidae > Heterodontus > Heterodontus francisci. Next base: position 60,598,520 of record NC_090391.1, read on the forward strand.
TGGGGGTGTTTTACACTTCACAGGGTATATCTGACTGTTGGTCATGATGTACACAGTGTGTCAGTGATTGTGTTAATATTAAATTGTGTTCTCCATCAGTGTTTTAATATTCCTGACGGCAGTGGGAGTGCTTACACTTCACAGGGTAGATCTGACTATTGGTCATGATGTACACATTGTGTCAGTGAGTGAGTTCATATTAATCTGTGTTCTCTGTCAGGGTGTTAATATTTCTGAGGAGCGTGGGGTTTATTTACACTTCACAGGGCGTATCTGACTGTGGATAATGATGTACACAGTGTGTCGGTGAGTGTGTTAGTATTAAATTCAGTTCTCTGTCAGGGTGTTAATACTCCTGAGGACAGTGGGGGTGTTTTACAAATCACATTGTGTATCTGACTGTCGATCATAATGTACACAGTGTGTCAGTGAGTTTGTTAATAGTAATCTGTGTTCTCTGTCAGTGTGTTATTATTCATTGGACACTGGGAGTGTTTTACACTTCACAGGGTGTATCTGACAGTGGGTCGCGATGCACTCAGTGTGTCAGTGAGTGTGTTAATATTAATCTGTGTTATCTGTCACCGTGTTAACGTTCCTGAGGACAGTGCGGGCTTTTTACACTTCACAGGGTGTACCTGAATGTTGGTCATGATGTACGCAATGTGTCAGTGAGTATGTTAATATTAATCAGTGTTCTCTGTCGGTGTGCTAATATTCCTGAGGATAGTGGGGGTGTTTTACACTTCACAAGGTGTATCTGACTGTGGGTCATGATGTAAACAGTTTGTCAGAGAGTTTGAATTTGTTAATAGTAATCAGTCTTCTCTATCAGTGTGTGTGTATTCCTGTGGACTGTCGGGGTGTTTTATACTTCACAGGGTGTATCTGACTGTGGGTCATGATGTGCACAGAGCGTCAGTGAGTGTGTTAATGTTAATCTGTGTTTTCTGTCACTCTGTTAATATTCCTGAGGACTGTGGGGTCTTTTACACTTCACAGAGTCTATCTGACGGTGGCCATGATGGACTCAGTGTGTCAGCGAGTGTGGTAATATAAATCTGTGTTCTCTGTCAGTGTGTTAATATTACTGAGGACAGTGGGGGAGTTTTACACTTCACAGGGTGTAATTGACTGCGTGTCATAATGAACACAATGTGTCCGTGACTGTGTTAATATTAATCTGTGTTCGCTGTCACAGTGTTAATATTCCTGACGGCAGTGGGAGTGTTTACACTTCACATGGTGTATCTGATTGTTGGTCATGATGTGCAGTGTGCGTCAGTCAGTGTGTTAATGTGAATCTGTGTTCTCTGTCACTGTGCTAATATTCCTGAGGACAGAGGGGGTGTTTTGCACTTCACGGTTTGTATCTACTGTGTGTCGTGATATACACAGTGTGTCAGTGAGTGTGTTAATATTAATCTGTGTTATCTGCCACTGTGTTAATATTCCTGAGGACGGTGGGGGTGTTTTACACATCACATTGTGTATCTGACTGTCGATCATGATGTACACAGTGTGTCAGTGAGTGTGTTTTTATTAATCTGTGCTCTTTGTGAGTGTGTTCATATTCCTGAGGACAGAGGAGGTGTTTTGCAACTCGCAGTGTGTATCTGACTGTGGGTCATGAAGTAAACAGAGTGTGTCAGTGAGTGTGTTCATCTTAATCTGTGTTATCTGTCACCATGTTAATATACTGAGAACAGTGAGGGTGCTTAACACTTCACAGGGTGGATGTGAGTCTTGCTCATGATGTACACAGTGTATCACTGAGTGTGTTAATATTAATCTGTTTTCTCTGTCAGTGTGCTGATATTCCAGGGGACAGTGGGGGTATTTTACCCTTCACAGGGTGTATCTGACTGGGTCGTGGTGCGCACAGTGCATCAGTGAGTGTGTTAATATTTATGTCTCTTCTCTGACAGTTTGTTAATATTCCTGAGGACAGCGGGGGTGTTTTATACTTCACAAGGTATATCTGACTGTGGGTCATGATGTACACAGTGTGTCAGTGAGTGTGTTAATTTTAAGCTGTTCTCTCTGTCACTGTGGTAATATTCCTGAGGACAGCGGGGGTGTTTTTCACTTCACAGGGTGTATCTGATAGTGGGTCATGATGTATACCGTGTGTCAGCGTGTGTGTTAATATTAATCTGTGTTCTCTGTCAGTGTGTTGATATTCCTGAGGACAGTGGGTGTGTTTTGCACTTCACAGGGTGTATCTGACTGTGTGTTCTGAAGTACACCGTATGTCATTTAGTGTGTTAACATTAATGTGTGATCTATTCCACTGAGTTAACATTCTTGAGGACATGGGGGTTGTTTTGCACGTCACAGTGTGTATCTGACTGTGGATCATGATGTGCACAGCTTGTCCCTTTCCTGGTGTGTGATTGGGACTCAGTGCTACTTCACCTTGTTTTAAGAAAGGCCAGCTTCAAACTATCCCTTTCCCAGTGGCGATTTTAAATGGCATTCCTTCTGGCTGTTTGTTGTCACCTGCTCTGCGACCATTTTAAATGACTTCTGCAGCAACATTTGAAATGATATTCCCTGTGGTCTGTTTGATGTCACCTGCACTGCTGCCATTTTAAACCACATCTGCTGCGGCCATTTTAAATGATATGCCCTGTGGTCAGTTTGATGTCACCTCCAATGCAGCCATTTTAAGCGACATCTGCTGCAGCATTTTAAATGATATTCACTGTGGTTTGTTTGAATACACCTGCACTGTGGCCATTTAAGTGACATGTGCTGTGGCCTTTTTGAGTTGTGTACCTATCATAACCTCTGCATTTCCAACTCGTTCCTTGACACTAAACCCTGTCACCAGGTTTCATGGAGGCACCCAAGATCGCGTCCTTGGCACCAGATAGACCTCATTGTCACAAGGCAAGCTTCCTTAAGCAGTGTTCAAATCACACGCAGCTTCCACAGTGCGGACTGCGACACCGACCACTCCCTGGTGTGCAGCAAGGTTAGACTCAGACCAAAGAAGTTGCATCATTCCAAGCAGAAGGGCCACCCGCGCATCAACACGAGCAGAATTTCTCACCCACAGCTGTTACAAAAATTTCTAAATTCACTTGTAACAACCCTTCAAAACACTCCCACAGGGGATGCTGAGACCAAGTGGGCCCACATCAGAGACGCCATCTATGAGTCAGCTTTGACTACCTGCAGCAAACGTGCGAAGAGAAATGCAGACTGGTTTCAATCTCATAATGAAGAGCTGGAACCAGTCATGGCCGCTAATCGCATTGCACTGCTGAACTACAAGAAAGCCCCCAGCGAGTTAACATCCGTGGCACTTAAATCATCCAGAAGCACTGCACAAAGAACAGCCAGGCGCTGCACAAATGACTACTGGCAACACTTATGCAGTCATATTCAGCTGGCCTCAGACACCGGAAACATCAGAGAAATGTATGATGGCATTAAGAGAGCTTTTGGGCCAACCATCAAGAAGATCGTCCCTCTCAAATCTAAATCAGGGGACATAATCACTGACCAACGCAAACAAATGGACCGCTGTGTTGAGCACTACCTAGAACTGTACTCCAGGGAGAATGTTGTCACTGAGACTGCCCTCAATGCAGCCCAGCCTCTACCAGTCATGGATGAGCTAGACATACAGCCAACAAAATCGGAACTCAGTGATGCAATTGATTCTCTAGCCAGCGGAAAAGCCCCTGAGAAGGGCAGCATTACCCCTGAAATAATCAAGAGTGCCAAGCCTGCTATACTCTCAGCACTACATGAACTGCTATGCCTGTGCTGGGACGAGGGAGCAGTACCTCAGGACATGCACGATGCCAATATCATCACCCTCTATAAAAACAAAGGTGACCGCGGTGACTGCAACAACTACCATGGAATCTCCCTGCTCAGCACAGTGGGGAAAGTCTTTGCTCGAAGTCACTCTAAACAGGCTCCAGAAGTTGGCCGAGCGCGTCTACCCTGAGGCACAGTGTGGCTTCCGTGCAGAGAGATCGACCGTTGACATGCTGTTCTCCCTTCGTCAGATACAGGAGAAATGCCGCGAACAACAGATGCCCCTCTACATTGCTTTCATTGATCTCACCAAAGCCTTTGACCTCGTCAGCAGACGTGGTCTCTTCAGACTCCTAGAAAAGATCGGATGCCCACTGCGTCCATTTTACATGACATGCTGTGCGGCTGTTTGATGTCACCTGCACTGCGGCCATTTTAAGTGACATGTGCTGCGGCAATTTTAAGTGACATTCTGTCTGGCTGTTTGATATCACCTGCACTGCGGCCAATTAAACGACATGTGCTGCGGCATTTTAAATGCCATTCCATGCGGCTGTTTAATGTCACCTGCACTGCGGCCATTCAAGCAAAATGTGCTGTGGCCATTTTAAATGACATTCTGTTTGGCTGTTTGATATCACCTGCACTGCGGCCATTTTAAGTGATATACTCCCCGTTAGCCTGGAAACAGACCACGCGCCCACTCCTCTGTCACCGGGGAAACCGACCCAGTCCCCACTGCCCGTCACCGGGAAACAGACACCGACCCCACCCCTCCGTCACCCGGGAAACTGACCCCGCCTCCTCACCACCACCTCGGGAAACCGAGCCCGCCCCCAACTTCCCATCACCGGGGAAACCCACCCCGTCCCCACTGCCCATCACTGGGGAAACAGACCCCGCCGCCACGCATACGTGACAGTGGAAACCGATTCCGCCCCCACTCCTCCATCACCAGGGAAACTGACCCCGCCCCCACCCTTCCGTCACCGGGGAAACATACCCCGCCCACTCCCCCCTCCTCGGGAAATCAGACCCCGCCCCCACATCCATCACCGGGGAAACAGAACCCGCAGGCTCGCCGCCATCACTCTAGAAATCGACCCCGCCGCCTATACCCCGTCACCAGGGGAATTGACCCCGCCACCAATTCCCCGTCACCCTGGAAACAGACCCCATCCCCACTGCCCGTCATCGGGGAAACTATCTCCGCCCTCACACCTCAGTTACCCTGGAAACAGACCCCGCGCCCTCCTCTGTTCATTGAATGAATTCAACAATTGCAATAAAGGGATATTTCAGCACATTCTCATCTGTTCTCTGAACTGAGTCTGGGTCACGGCATAAATCGCAGTGTTTGTGCAGCAACTCAGGAGCTGCAGCATGAAGCCCAATTCCTGCAGGAACTCAGGGAGAGGAACAGACCGATAACCCAAATACCACATCCGGTTATGTATCGAATGCATCATTAAGATGGCCCACAACAGGATGAAATTCCCCGAGATAACTAACAGTAAAATGATGGATTTCCTTCGACTCTCCATCTCGGGGTCTCTGCGACTCTCCCCACTGCTGTGAGCTCGGAGTCTCCTGCGTCCTCTGCTGCTCACTAAAATGTGTCTGACGGTGAGAGCGTTGAGCAGCATAATCACCACAAATGGGATCCCCGGGGTTAGAATGTTGTGGAGGAACTCGATTGTTCCCCAGACACGAGAATCTGCAACACTCATTGTGACAAAACAAAACCAGGGGAAGTTCTCCAGCCGATACCGATCTGTGAACATAAAATACCAGAAGATGTTCTTTAAACAGCTCAGCACAGTTACTGTTCCCACAACCACAGCCAAAGTTTTCTCAGTGCAATATTTACTTTTCAGCTTCTGGCAACAAATGGCCACAAATCGATCAAAGGTGAAAGTGACGGTGAACCAGACAGAACAGTCTGTGGCTGAGTAAAGCAGGACGGCGTGGATATTACACACGGGGATGGACCACAGGAACTGAAACTGTTCCTCATAAACAATGGGAATGTGTCTCAATATCAGGTCAAAGATAATGACCAGTAGATCCGCCGCTGACATGGCCACTAGGTAGCGAGTGACACATTTGGAGAGACCGCACTTTCCCTGAGACAGGATCCCAATCGTCAGAAAGTTAACTGTGAGGAAGGAAAATAAACAGAGAAGTTATACATCAGACTGGAGCAAAGTTAGCAGTTTGATTGAGGACTTATTGAGATTTATAAATGTGTTCCTGTATCCAGTGATGCATTTAAATGATTGGACCTGAATGAACAAATGGGAAGGTCTGTGATACGGTGGAAGACAGTAGAGATTAAATAATAAAAGGATGATATTGTAATTGCTAAACTGAATGTTGATTATAATCCTCCCCCGACCTCCTTTCCCCGTTTGGTTTAAAAACTGTTCCATCTCCAATCTCACTCAGTTCTGATGAAGGGTCACCGACCTGAAACATTAAACCCTGTTTCTCTCTTAACAAATCCTGCCAGACGTGCTGAGTATTTCCAGCATTTTCTGTTCTTATTTAAGATTTGCAGCATCTGCAGATCTGTGCTCTTGTAAAGACAGGTAAATGTTGAACTGACCGAGTACTCTGTCTCAATGCCTGTGGTGTAATCTGTGTGTGAGTGTGAGAGAGAGAGAGTATGTGTGTGTGTCTGTCATTGTGTGTGGATGTGTGTGTGTGCATATATGTCTGGCTCAGTGCTGGGGTGTGACCTGTGTGTGTCTGTCTGCCAGTGTGTGTGTTTGTGTGTGTGAGAGAAAGATTGTATGTGTGTGTCTGTCAGTGTGCGTGGGTCTGTGTGTGTGTGTGTGAGAGAGAGAGACAGTGTGTGTGTGTGTGTGTGTGCGTTTGAGAGAGAGAGATAGATAAAGAACATATGTCTGAGAGAGTTTGTGTGTGTCTGAGAGAGAGAGTGAGTGAGTGTGAGAGAGAGAGAAAGATTGTGTGTGTGTCTGAGAGTGAGTGTGAGTGTGTGTGTCCGTGAGAGAGAGAGCTTCCGTGTGTCTGGGAGAGACAGAGTGTGTGTGTGTGTGTCTGAAATTGTGTGTGTCTGTGTGTGTGAGAGAGAGGGACAGCGAGTGTGTGTGTGTGTGTGTGTGTGTGTGTGTGTGAGTGTGTCCGTGTGTGTCAGAGAAAGAGAGCATGTGTGTGTGGCAGAGAGCGAGTGTGTGTGTGTGAGAGCGAGAGAGATAGACTGTGTGTGTGTGAGAGAGAGAAACCGTGTGTGTGTGTACATGTGTGTGTGAGAGAGAGAGGGAGAGAGAGAGAGTGTGTGTGCTTGGCTGAGAGAGAGTGTGTGTGTGTGTGTCTGGCTGAGAGAGAGAGACGCGTGTATGTGCGTGTGTGTGTGTGACAGAGAGAGAGAGAGAGCGAGCATGTGTGGTAGAGAGAGAGAGCGTGTGTGTGAGAGCGAGAGAGAGAGAGAGAGTGTGTGTGTGAGAGAGAAAGTGTGTGTGTGTGTGAGAGAGAGAGAGAGCGAGCTTGTGTGTGTGGCAGAGAGCGAGACCGTGCGTGCGTCTGAGTGTGTGAGTGTGTGAGAGAGAGAGAGAGAGAATGTGTGTGTGTGTGGCTGAGAGCGAGTGTGTGTGTGTGTTTGTCTGAGAGCGAGTGTGTGTGTCTGAGAGCGAGAGAGAGAGTGTGTGTGTGTGGATCAGAGAGAGTGTGTGCGTCTGCGTGTGAGAGAGAATGTGTGTGTGTCTGTCAATGCGCGTGTGTGTGTGTGTGTGTATATATTACTGGCCCAGTGCTGCGGTGCGGCCTGTCTGTGTGCGCGCGTCTGTGAGAGAGAGAGTGAGTGTGTGTGAGTGTGTGTGTGTGTGAGAGAGAGAGAGCATGCCTCTGAGAGTGCGTGTCTGTCTGAGAGCAACAGTGTGCGTGTGCGCGTGTGTGTGAGAGAGAGAGAATGTGTGTGTGTCTGTCAATGTGCTTGGCTGTGTGTGTGTGTATATATGTCTGGCCCAGTGCTGGACTGTGACGTGTGTGTGTGTGTCTGTGTGTGTGTGTGTGTCTGTGTGTGTGTGAGAGAGGGATAGAATTCATGTGTGGCTGAGAGAGAACGTGTGTGTGGAAGCGAGAGAGAGAGAGTGTGTGTGTGTGTGTGTGTGAGAGAGAGAGAGAAAATGTGTGTGGCTGTGTGTGTGAGAGAGAGAATGAGTGTGTGTGTGTGTGTGTGTGGCTGTGAGAGAGTGTGTGTGTGGCTGAGAGAGAGAGCGTGTGTGGCTGAGAGAGAGAGCGTGTGTGGCTGAGAGAGAGTGTGTGTGTGAGAGAGAGATAGTGTGTGTGTGTGTGTGTGTGCGTGTGTGTGTGTGTGTCTGTGGCTGAGAGGCAGAGATTGTGTGTGGGTGATAGGGAGAGAGCGAGTGCTTGTGTGTGTGTGTATGTGTGTGATTGTGTGTGTGTGTATGTGTGGCTGAGAGAGAGATAGTGAGTGTGTGTGTTTGTGTGTATGTGAGAGAGAGGGAGAGAGAGAGCGTGTGTGTGGGAGTGTATGTGCGTGGGTCTGAGAGAGACAGTGTGTGTGCGCGTGTGAGAGAGAGAGTGTGTGTGTGTGTGTGAGAGAGAGAGCATGTGTCCTGGAGTGTGTGCGTGTGTGTTTCTGAGATAGAGTCTGAGTGTGTGTGTGTGTATGTGTGTGTGAGAGAGAGTGTGTGTGTCTGAGAGTGTGAGTGTGTGTGTGTGTGCACGTGAGAGAGAGAGCGTGTGTGTGTGCGTGTGTGTGTGGCTGAGAGAGAAATAGTGTGTGTGTGTGTGTGAGAGAGAAAGAGGTAGTGTGTGTGTGGCTGAGAGAGACCAGTGTGTGCGTGTTTGTGTGAGTTGAGAGAGAGAAAAATAAAGAGAGAGAGTGTGTGTGCGTGAGAGAGAGACCGTGTGTGTGTGTGTGTGTGTGTGTGTGTGTGTGTGTGTGTGTGTGTGTGTGTGTGTGTGTGTGTGTGAGGGAGAGAGAGAGAGAGAGTGTGTGTGGTTGAGAGAGAGCAAAGGTTGTGTATGTGAAAGAGAGAGACCGTGGGTGTCTGTGTGTGTGTGGCTGAGAGGCATAGATTGTGTGTGGGTGAGGGAGAGAGCGTGTGTTTGTGTGTGTGTGTGTATGTGTGTGTGTGTCTGGCTGAGAGAGAGTGCGTGTGTGTGTGAGAGAGAAAGAGAACGTCTGTGTGCGTGCGTGTATGGCTGAGAGTAAGATAGTCTGTGTGTATGTGAGATAGAGGGAGAAAGAGAGTGTGTGTGTGTGTTTGTGACTGAGAGAGAAATAGTGTCTGTGTGTGGCTGAGAGAGAGAGCCCAGTGTGTGTGTGTGTGTGCGTGCGTGTATGTGTGTGTGTATAGCTGGAGATAGAGTTTTGCCAGGGATAACAAAAGCAGCAAGGAGGGCAGAGTAAATGATAAGAACAACAATGTTGTTAAACTTGGTTTATAACATTAATAGTGGGATAGAGAGACTTACCAGGGGCACTAATAATAGCAAGGATGGGATAGTACATGTGTTCAATAATCTTCAGTGCCTGATAGATCCGATAGTCTAAATATAACCGATCATAATTTGCAGAAAGATGATCAAACTCCCAGATGAAACTCCTGCCCATTGTTGCAACATTCTAGACTATTATTCTCAGATTCTGACCCATTATTGTTCCATTCCAATCTATTGTTCTCAGATTCTGACCCATTATTGTAACATTCCAATCCATTGTTCTCAGATTCTGACCCATTGTTGCAACATTCCAATCTATTCTCTGATTCTGACCCATTGTTGTAACATTCCAATCTATTGTTCTCAGATTCTGACCCATTGTTGCAACATTCCAATCTATTGTTCTCAGATTCTGACCCATTATTGTAACATTCCAATCTATTGTTCTCAGATTCTGACCCATTGTTGCAACATTCTAATCTATTCTCTGATTCTGACCCATTGTTGTAACATTCCAATCTATTGTTCTCAGATTCTGACCCATTGTTGCAACATTCCAATCTATTCTCTGATTCTGACCCATTGTTGTAACATTCCAATCTATTGTTCTCAGATTCTGACCCATTATTGTAACATTCCAATCTATTGTTCTCAGATTCTGACCCATTGTTGCAACATTCCAATCTATTGATCTCGGATTCTGATCTATCTTCTCCCTCTCTCTGGAGCCGCTGATCCATGTTAGTGCCGGGGACGATGCTTCCGATGACACGACGTGATAATACATTGAAAGCAGTCTCTTATTAATAGAAGATGGAAACCCTCCAGTGACGCAATTAGAGTCCATGGAGAGTGACATTAAATACAGTAACGGATCAAACAGGTTCAGTTGACCACTATCAATCCAACACTTTTTGTACCACAATAAATTAGACCATTTACCCAGTCTAGATGGGATGTATAAGGATTAATTAGGGAGGGAATGGTGGAAATAGCAGAGGCACTGGATAGAATCTTTCAATTCTGCTTGTATGCGGAAGCGATGACGGAGGGTTACAAATGTTGTTTAGAAAAGGAGAGATGGGGTAAACCCTGTACTGTCCGTCAATATGATGTCAGTGGTGGGGTAATTTCAGAAGCCAGGTCTGAAATATTCGTTGTTTAGAAAAACATAGCATAATAAATTCCAAGCAGCACGGAAATGCTAATGACAAATCATGTCCGGTAAACTTCAACAACTGCTTACCCCAAGGTGCTTCACAGCAGCATTATGAAACAAAGTATAACACCAAACCCGCAAGGGAGATATTAGGTTAGGTGACCAAAAGCTTGGTCAAAGAGGCAGGATAAAAAGGAGGTGGAGAGGTGGAGCTGTGTAAGGAGGGAATTCCAGAGCTGGGGACCAAGACAGGTGAAAGTGTGGCCACCAATGGCGGAGTAATTAAAATCAGGGATGCACAAGAGGCCACAATTAGAGCAACAGGGATATCTCGTAGGGTTGTGGGGCTGGAAGAGATTGCAGAGATAGGGAGGAGTGAGACCATGGAGGGATTTGAAAACATGGTTGAGAATTTTAAAATCAAGACATTGCTTGACTGTGAGCTGATGTAAGTCAGTGATCGGGGAATGGGACTTGTTGTGAGTTAAGACACAGACTGCTGAGTTTGAGATGACCTCAAGTTTACAGTTAGTATAATGTGGGAGAACGAGTTGGAATAGTTTAGTCTGCAAGTAATTAAAGCATGAATGAAAGCTTCAGCAGATGAGTTGAGACGGGGGTGAAATTATTGAGGTGGAAATAGGTGGTCATAGTGATGGTACGAATATGAGGATGGAAGCTTATTATGTGGTCGAATGTCACAGTATAACAGAATTGCTACAGCACAGAAGGCGACCATTCAGTCCATCGTGTCTGCACTGGCTCTCCAAAAGAACAATTCATCTAGTGCCACTCCCCTGCCTTCTCCCTGTAAATCTGTACAATCATCTTTTTCAGATAACTATCCAATTTCCCCCTGAATGCCTCGATTGAATCTGCCTCCACTACACTCTCAGACAGTGCATTCCAGACCTTAACCACTCGCTGTGTGATAACGTTTTCCTCATGTCACTTCTACTTCTTTTGCCAATTACTTTCATTCTTTGCCCTCTCGTTTTCGATCCTTCCTGGAGTGGGAACAGTTGTTTCCCTATCCACTCTGTCCAGACACCTCATAATTATGAATATTTTTTTTTCAAATCTCCTCTCAGCCTTCTCTTCTCTAAGGAAAATGTTCCCAGTTCTCCAGTCTGTCTTCATAACAGATATTCTTCATCCCTGGAACTATACTTGTGAATGTTTTTGCACACTCTCCAATGTCTTCATGTTTCCGAAAGTGTGGCCCCAGAACTTGACGTAACACTGCAGCTGAGGCTGAACTAGTGTCTTATCCAAGTTCAAAATAACCCCCTTGCTCTTGTATTCCATGCTGCTGTTAATATAGCCAGGATACTGTATGCTTTATTAACCACTCTCTGAACCTGTCCTGCAACCTTCAATGACGTGTGAACATATGCACCCAGGTCTATCTGCGCCTGCACCGACATTAGAATTGTACTCTTTATTGTCTCTCCATGTTCTTCCTATCAAGATGAATCACTTTACATTTCTCCACATTGCACTTCATCCGCCACCTGTCTACCCACTCGACCAACTTGTCCAAGTCCTTTTGAAGATCTACACTATCCTCCTCTTATTTCACAATGCTTCCAAGTTTCGTATTATCTGCAAAATTTGAAAGCGTTCCCTGTAAACCAAGATCTAGGTCATTAATATATGTCAGGAAAAGAAATGATCCAAACGCTGATCCCTGCAGAACTCCACTACAAACCTGAAATAAAACAATAAGTGCTGGAAATACTCAGCAGGTCTGGCAGCTTCTGTGGAGAGAGAAGCAGAGATAAACTTTCAGGCCAGTAGCCTTTCATCAGAATTGGCCAAGGTAAGAAATGGGTTTTAAGCAAATAATGCAGGGGTTGGGCAAAAGAGAACAACAGGGCTGTTGATAGAACAGAGGGTCAGAGAGATTAACTGACGAGGAGGTCATGGAACAAAGGCAAAGAGAGTGTGCATGTTGTGTGGTGAACGACAAAACGTTAGTGCAGAGAGGGTGTTAAATGACAGAATAATGAACAGCCCTCGCTAAAAGCACAAACATAAAAAATCCAGTTTAAGGTTGGTACATGGCAAAAATGAAAAGACAACATAATAATTAAAAGGGCCAGTCATGCTCTGAAATTATTTAACTCAATGTTCAGTATGAAAGTCTGTAAAGTGCCTAATTGGACAATGAAGTGCTGTTCCTCCAGCTGGCGTTGATGTTCACTGGATCACGCAGCAGGCCAATCGCAGATAACATGCTGTTAGATTTCGTAATTAAGTGCTGTACCTGCATACTAACATCTTGTGATTCTGCACTAGGACACCCAGATTCCTCTGCATCTCAGAGTTCTGCAATCTCTCAGCAGTTATATAATATGCTTATTTTTATTTTCTTCCTGCCATAATGGACAATTTCACACTTCCCCACATTATACTCCATTTGCCAGATCTTTGCCCACTCACTTAACCTATTTATATCCATTTGCAGCCCCCTAATGTCCTCTTCACAAGTTCCTTTCTGACTTATCTTTGTGTCATCAGCAAATTTAGCAACCATGCCTTCGCCCCCTTCATCCAAGTCATCTATATAAATTGCAAAATGTTGAGGCCTCAGTACTGATCCCTGTGGCACACCAGTCCTTACATCTTGCCAACCTGAACATGACCCATTTATGCCTACTCTCGGATTTCTGTTAACTAACCAATCTTCTATCCATGCCAACATGTTACCCCCTTCACTATGAGATTTTATTTTCGCAGAACCTTTGATATGGTACCTTATCAAATGCATCCTCGAAATCAGTGTACACGACATCCACCGATTCCCCTTTCTCCCCAGCACATGGTACGTCTTCAAAGAACTCCAAGAAATTGATTAAAACTGATTTACCTTTGATAAAACCATGTTGATTCTGCCTGATTGCCTTGAATTTTTCTAAGTGCCCTGCTATACCGTCCTTAATAATAGCTTCTAACATTTTCCCCAAGACAGATGTGATGCTAACTGGCCTGTAGTTTCCTGTTTTCTGTCTCCCTCCCTTTCTGACTAAATGAGTTACTTTAGCAATAAAGGAGTTGCATACACAGTGAAGTAAATTGGGACAGGTTAAAAGCCCTATCTGTTGAAAGTTGAATAATGTAGCTGGACAGTTAGGCACTACGCTCCGTCCAAAAGCTAGGAACCTAGAAATCCTAAGATTTGTGGCCAACCATTTTTCACTTGAAGCTGAAGACTCAAACAGGGTTAGAATCACTAACAGAGTAATGTTAGCTATGGTAAACCGAGAACAGAAGAGACTAGAATTAGAATTCCAGAGAGAGTGAGAAAGAGCAGAGTGGGTGTCAAGAAAGGGAAAAAGTAAGAGTGTTGCGGAAGGAGAAGGAGGAAAGGTAGTTAAGGCGCCTCAAACAACTAGAGGAAGACCCAGTACACCCAGTGAAGGCACAGCTAGTGAGGGAGCTACCCCTAGCTCAGGAACTTGTGCTGAGCTCTTAAAGTTCTCCCAGTTCATTGCAAAGTTGAATGAGGAGGATGTGGCAGAACTTTTCATCACTTTTGAAAAGCTTGCAAGCAACTAAAATGGCCGGCAGAGAGCTGGACGCCGTTTATACAAAGAAAAACAATAGGAAAAGCACATATGCTTTATAATAGTTGCCAGATGAATGTTCATCAGATTATGAGATGACTACAAATGCTATCCAGGGCGCAGATGAGATAGTACCGGAAAGTGTTGCATCAAAAATACCGAATCCTCCAAAAGCAGCCTGACTAAACTTAGCTCGAGTTTGGAAGAGTTAAGCAGCTTCAGAACATTGGAACATAGGAGCAGGAGTAGGCCATTTAGCCCATCGAGCCTGCTCCACCATTCAGTATGACCATGGCTGATCATTCACTTTAATGCCATTTTCACACATTATCTCCCTATCCCCTTATGTCATTTGTAGTTAGAAATCTGTCAGAAAATAGTTTAAACATACTCAATGACTGCGATTTTACAACACTCTGAGATGGACAATTCCAAAGATTCAGAACCCTTTGAGAAAAGAAATTTCTCCCAACTCAATCCTAAGTGGCTCCCCCCTTATTTTGAAATTGTATCCCCTGGTTTTGTACTCCCCAACCAGGGGAAATATCATACGTGTATCGACGCTGTCTGTCCCTTTAAATATTTTGCGACTCATTCATTGAAATTCCAGAGAATACATGCCCAGTTTCCCCAATGTCTCTTCATGAGACAGTCCCGCGATCCCGGGAACAAGTCTGGTGGACCCTCGTTGCACTCCCACTATGGCAATAATATCCTTCCTAAGGTAAGTGGACGAAAACTGCACACAGTACTCCAGGTGCGGTCTAACCGAGGTTCTATTCAATTGACACAAGACTTCACTATTCCTTTCCACAAATCATCTTGTCATAGAGTCTTAGAGTCATAGAGCAAAGTAACAGGCCCTTCAGCCCACCGCGTCCATGCCGACCATAATGTCTGTCTATACTAATCCCACCTGTCTGCATTAATTCCATATCTCTCTATGCCTTGCTCATTCAAGTAGCTGTCCAGATGCCTCTTAAATGTAGCTACTGTTCCTGCCTCCACCACCTCCACAGGCAGCTCAATCCAGATGCCCACTATTCATTGTGTGAAACGTTTACCCGTTTGATCCACTTTAAACCTCCTCCCTCTTACCTTAAATCTATGCCCTCTAGTTTTACTCTCTCTTACCATGGGAAACAGACTCTGGCTATTTACGCCATCTGTGTCTCTCATAATTTTATATACCTCTATCTTGTCCCCTCTCAGCCTCCTTCCCTCCAGGGAAAACATACCCAGCTTATCCATCTCTCTTAATAACTCAAGCCATCCAATCCAGGCAACAGCCTTTTGAACCTTTTCTACACCCTCTCTCGCATAATCACATCTTTCCTGAAGTGTGGTAACTAGAACTGCACACAGTACTCAAATGCAGACTCACCAACGTGATGGACAACTTTTATCTTTTTATTTATTTTATTTAGACATACAGCACTGAAACAGGCCTTTCGGCCCACCGAGTCTGTGCCGACCAACAACCACCCATTTATACTGACCCTGCAGTAATCCCATATTCCCTACCACGTAGCGACACTAGGGGCGATTTACAATGGCCAATTTACCAATCAACCCGCAAGAGTTTGGCTGTGGGAGGAAACCGGAGCACCCGGTGAAAACCCACACGGTCACAGGGAAACTTGCAAACTCCACACAGGCAGTACCCAGGATTGAACTCGAGTCCCTGGAGCTGTGAGGCTGCGCTGCTCACAACCGCGCCACTGTGCCGCCCTCAACTGTCGCATGACGCCCCAACTCTTGCACTCAATGCCGCGGCTGATGAAGGCAAGCATGCCATACGCCTTCTTCACCACCCCGTCTACGTGTGTTGTCAATTTCAGGGAAGTATGTACTTGCACCCCAAGGTCTCTCTGCTCAACAACACTCCCCAGGGCCCTGCCATTCACTGTAATGTCCTGCCCTTGTTTAACTTCCCAAAATGCATCACTTCTCTCTTGTCTACGTTAAATTCCATTTTCCACTCCCTTGCCCACTTTCCCAGTTGATCAAAATCCTATTGTAACCTTAGATAACCTTACGAACTGTCCACGATACCCCCAATTTTGGTGTAATCTGCAAACTTACTAATCATGCCCCTTACCTTCACAGCCAAGTCATTAATATATATGACAAGCAACAAAGGACCCAGCACAGATCTTGTGAGAAAGGCTAAAAGCCCATTAGCCTTCCTAATTGCTTGCTGCACCTACATGTTAGTTTTCAGTGACCTACTGACACCAAGGTCCCTTTGTACATGTACATTTTTTAATCTCTTACTATTCAAGAAAGGCTCTGCACATCTATTCCACCCACCAAAGTGGATAACCTCATATTTTTCCATATTATGTTCCGAGTGCCATGTTTTTGCCCTGTCAGTAAGTCTGTCCAAATCCCCTTGAAGCCGCTTTGCATTTTCTTCACAAGACACATTCCCACCTAGTTTTGTGTCATCTGCGAACTTGGAAATTTTACATTTGGTCCCCACATCCAAATCATTGATATATATTGTTAACAGCTGGGGCCCAAGTACTGATCCTTGTGGTACCCAACTTGGCACAGCCTGCCAAAGTGAGAATGACCTATTTTTCTTAATCTCTGTTTTCTGCCTGTTAACCAATCCTTTATCCATGCCAGTATATCAACTCCTCTCCCATGGGCTTTTTCTAACCAACCTCCTGTGGGGGATTTTATCAAAAGCCTTCTGAAAATCCAAATGTGCCACATCCCCTTTATCAATTCTGTCAGTAAAATCCTCAATAAAAACTCCAACGGGTGCGTCAAGCATGATTTCCCATTCATAAATCCATGTTTACTATGCCCAATCAGGTCATTATTATCCAACTGTCCATTTATCACATCCTTTAGAATAAATTGCCAGCATTTTCCCAACGACTGATGTCCGAAAGCTGGTCTATAATTCCCTGTTTTCTCTCTCCCTCCCTTCTTACATAGTGCAGTGACATTTGCTACCTTCCAATCTGCAAGAACCATTCCAGAATCTACAGAATTTTTTAAGATAATCGCCAGTGCATCCACTATTTCCATAGCTACCTCTTTTAACACTCTGGGATGTATAATATCAGGTCCTGTGAACATATCAAACTTCAGCCCCATTAATTTCTCCAATACAACCTTCTTACTAATATTATTTTCCTTCACTTCCTCAATCTCCCTAATCCCTTGGATCTCTAATTCTGAGAGATTGTTTTGTATATTCCTCAGGGAAGACATACACAAATAATAATTTAGCTTCTCTGCCATTTCTCTATTCTCCATTCTAAATTCCCCAGACTCTGCCTGCAATGAACCCACATTTGTTTTCTTGGCCAAACGTTTCCTTTTTATATATCAATAGAAGGTTTTACAGTCTGTTTTTGCGTTTATTTTTGACCAATGCATACGGACACTCAAGATAGAACCCACATATGAAAACCTCAGAGCGGTGATCCTTCTCAAGGAGTTAAAAAAACTCTCTCCCCTTCCCATTAAAACCCACAAAGAGGAACAAAAGGTTCAAAGAACCAAACAGTCTGCAATTCTGGCTGATGAATTTTCCTTTGTGCGCAAGGCCTTAGCCAAAAAGGGAAACCCTTCCCTAGTCACCCCAAAGACCCGAAAATAACTAGAAGAGCTAGTCAAGAGGAAGAAGGAAGCTTATTTAAGGTTGAGGAAGCAAGGATCAGACAGGACTCTGGAGGGGTACAAGGTAGCCAGTAAGGAACTGAAGAATGGACTTAGGACAGCTAGAAGGGGACATGAAAAAGTCTTGGCGGGTAGGATTAAGGAAAATCCCAAGGCGTTCTACACTTATGTGAGGAACAAGAGGATGGCCAGAGTGAGGGTAGGGCCGATCAGGGATAGCGGAGGGAACTTCTTCCTGGAGTCGGAGGAGGTAGGGGAGGTCCTAAATGAATACTTTGCTTCAGTATTCACTAGTGAGAGGAACCTGGTCGTTTGTGAGGACAGCGTGGAACAGGCTGACATGCTTGAACAGGTTGATGTTAAGAGGGAGGATGTGCTGCAAATTTTGAATGATATGAGGACAGATAAGTCCCCGGGGACAGACGGGATATACCCAAGGATATTACGGGAAGCGAGGGAAGAGATTGCTGCGCCTTTGGCGATGATCTTTGCGTCTTCACTGTCCACTGGAGTAGTACCGGATGATTGGAGGGTGGCAAATGTTGTTCCCTTGTTCAAGAAAGGGAATTGGGATAACCCTGGGAATTATAGACCAGTCAGTCTTACGTCGGTCGCGGGCAAATTATTGGAGAGGATTCTGAGAGACAGGATTTATGATTACTTGGAAAAGCGTAGTTTGATTAGAGACAGTCAGCATGGCTTTGTGAGGGGCAGGTCATGCCTCACAAGCCTTATTGAATTATTTGAAGATGTGACAAAACACATTGATGAAGGAAGAGCAGTGGATGTAGTGGATATGGATTTTAGCAAGGCGTTTGATAAGGTTCCCCATGGTAGGCTCATTCAGAAAGTAAGGGGGCATGGGATACAGGGAAATTTGGCTGTCTGGATACAGAATTGGCTGGCCCATAGAAGACAGAGGGTGGTAGTAGATGGAAAGTATTCTGCATACAGCTCGGTGACCAGTGGTGTTCCACAAGGATCTGTTCTGGGACCTCTGCTCTTTGTGATTTTTATAAATGACTTGGATGAGGAAGTGGAAGGCTGGGTTAGCAAGTTTGCCGATGACACGAAGGTTGCTGGAGTTCTGGATAGTGTGGAAGGCTGTTGTAGGTTGCAACGGGACATGGACAGGATGCAGAGCTGGGCTGAGAAGTGGCAGATGTATTTCAACCTGGAAAAATGTGAAGTGATTCATTTTGGAAGGTCGAATTTGAATGCGGAATACAGGCTTAAAGATAGGAGGAAGTGTGGAGGAACAGAGGGATCTTGGGGTCCATGTCCATGGATCTCTCAAAGTTGCCACCCAAGTTGATAGGGTTGTTAAGAAGGCGTATGGGGTGTTGGCTTTCATTAACAGGGGGATTGAGTTTCAGAGCCGCGAGGTTATGCTGCAGCTCTATAAAGCCCTGGTTCGACCACACTTGGAATATTGTGTTCAGCTCTGGTCGCCTCATTATAGGAAGGATGTGGAAGCTTTAGAGAGCGTGCAGAGGATATTTACCAGGATGCCGCCTGGACTGGAGGAAAGATTGAGGGAGCTCGGGCTTTTCTCATTGGAGCGAAGAAGGATGAGAGGTGACTTGTTAGAGGGGTACAAGATGATGAAAGGCATAGATAGAGTGGATAGTCAGAGACTTTTTCCCAGGGTGGGGCTATCACCAGGGGGCATAATTTTAAGGTGATTGGAGGAAGGTTTCGGGGAGATGTCAGAGGTAGGTTCTTTACACAGAGAGTGGTGGGTGCATGGAATGCGCTGCCAGCGGTAGTGGAAGCGGGTACATTAGGGGCATTTAAGAGAATCCTGGATAGGTACGTGGATGATAGTAGAATGAAGGGTAGGTAGTTAATTAGATCATAGAGTAAGTTAAAGGTTCGGCAGAACATCGTGGGCCGAAGGGCCTGTACTGTGCTGTTCTTTTCTCAGATCTTGATTCTATGTTCTAATAAAAGCTGGAAGGGTGATCGGAGCCAACAGCAATGGGTATAGAGATAAAGCTGGACACATGGGGCCCATCCTCAGGCCAAATAGGACGGTACTGAGAGCAAGAGTAATGACCTGTGTGTTTCCACTGTAAAAAGGCAGATCACCATCGAGTTGAAAGATGGAAGTGACGGGGAAAACCTATAGGATTAATCATGGTCCACCAGATCTGTGCAGGAAAACGGGCCCTGTTGGAAAGCACAGCAGATCAGGCTGTGTCTTTAACTGCAGCAGTCATACCCAGTAAACCTACCACAGAGAGTCCAGGAAAACTTAACAAAATCCCTAAGAGTTACCAGGATTTTGTATCCCAAGGAGAAGTGACCCCATACCTCTCGACTGAGGCAAGCAAGCCCATAGTCGCACTCAGGGATACAGAGGCCACACAATCCCTTCTGCTGGGAAAAGGCATGACCTTTCTCCGAGAAAGTGCAGTGAATGCTCGAGTGCTAGCGAATAGCAACGGAAGGCAATATATGTCCATACCTTTATACCAGCTGCACTTGCAGTGTGACCCAGATTCAGGACCGGTAACTATGGGGATTGTACGTAGTTTACCGGTGGATGGATGGACCTGCTCCTGGGTAAAGATCTTACTGTGGAAAAGGTGGCAGCTTCCCCATTAGTTCTAGAGGGACCGAAAGATGTCAGGGAGACAGAGCAGTTACAGGAGACGATCCCCAGAATTTCCCTGATTGTGTGGTGACCCAGTCCATGGCCAAACAATTCCCATCAGAGGCGGCTGAACCGACACTGCGGACGGATGAACTTACTGTCTGGTTGTCTGAAACCTTATTTGGGAAGTTAGAGGACCCAAAGGATGTGTTAAACAGAACTGCCTTATTTGAGGATCAACAACCCAATCCAGTGTTAAAAATGTAGCACAGACTGTCAAAACCAAAACTGAAGCAGAGTGCTACGATTAAAAGAATGAGGTGTTGATGAGGAAGTGGAGACCTCCTCACTGACCTGTGGATGAAGAGTGGACAGTGGTTCACCAAGTAGCGGTGCTGCTGAGGTACCTTAAAGAAATACTAAGAATGACCCACGAGCTTCCAATGGCTGGACATGTCGATAGATGAAAAATTGTAGCCCACATAAGAGAACATTTTGACTGGCCACAACTCCACAGATATGTGGTGGTGTTCTTTAAATCTGGTCACCTGTGCCAGGTTGTGGGGAAGCCCCAACCTGCAATAAAACCTGCAGCCCTTTTCCCATACCATATTGTGGGGAACCCTGCAGCAGTATGCTGGCGGATTGTGTGGGACACCAGCTGTAAACAAAACGGGACTACCAGTATCTTCTCACCGTTATGGATGTGCTGACCCGATTCCCACAGGTCATTCCCCCGAAGAACTATCTCTGAAAAGATAGTGGTGGGGGGGCTAACCCAATTCTTTACCCGATTTGGACTCCCTGCTGAGATACAGATGGACCAGGGCACACATGTGATGCCCAGTATTTTTGAAATGATCATGGGTATTCTTGACATAACCCAGCTAAAGTCCTCAGCCTACCACCCACAGTCACAAGGGGCATTGGAGCTGTACCACCAGGCCCTAAACACAATCATCAGACAATACTACTCTGAGTATGACGGGGACAAAGGGCTGGGATTTCTCCTGTTGCCTACCAGGGACGTATCCAATGATTCCACTGGCTTTAGTCTCTTTGAATAAGTTTATGGACACGAGGTGAGAGGTTCTCTTAAACTAATCAAGGAGAAGTGTTTGGGACACAGGGATGAGTCTTCCATATTAGACTACATCTCCATGCTCACAGGAGCATGTGCAATGGCTCAGAAAGAACTAAAGACCTCCCAGGCAGCTGTGAAAATGTAAGGAGACAAAAATGCCAAGGGTAGAACATTTCAGGACAGGGACCATGTATTGTTACTATTCCCACTGCAGGGTGAACCCCTGAAATCCCGGTTCAGTGGTCAATATCGAGTGGCAAATGGAATAGTCAGGTAAATTATTTAATTGACACCCCAGACCAAAGGCAAAATGCAAAGGCTGTGGAGGGGACAGTCAAGCACAGATCTGTCAGACAGTCAAAAGGGGAGGATTGAAAATGACAGTGAGGACAGGTTAGAGGAGGTCCAGGATGATTCTCAACAGGAACCCCTTGCTCTCCGATAAGCCAACCCTGAAATGTTAGATAAATCCGACCACACGCTCTCCTCCTTAAATGCAGGTCAAAGAGGCACTCCAAAGAAGGCTGCTAACAGCATTGACAGAAAGCTGCAAGGGTAAGGAAAGTTCCGAAAAAGGCAAGCAGATGGTGAGGGAGATGCCTCACCTAGTCGAAGTGCCGCAGGAGAGTGAAATGAAAGCTGGCCAGACACTTGCGAGCACTAATGTCCCAGAGGACACAATGCAGATCAGAAAAAAAATATGCTCCCTATTAGATTAGATTAGAGATACAGCACTGAAACAGGCCCTTCGGCCCACCGAGTCTGTGCCGACCATCAACCACCCATTTATACTAATTCCACACTAATCCCACATTCCTACCAAACATCCCCACCTGTCCCTATATTTCCCTACCACCTACCTATACATGGTGACTATTTATAATGGCCAATTTACCTATCAACCTGCAAGTCTTTTGGCTTGTGGGAGGAAACCGGAGCACCCGTAGAAAACCCACGCAGACACAGGGAGAACTTGCAAACTCCACACAGGCAGTACCCAGAATCGAACCCGGGTCCCTGGAGCTGTGCTAACCACTGCGCCACTGTGCCGCCCTTTAGTAAAGGGAAAAGTGAGGGGAAAATACCCTAAAGTAAACTGCACTTGTGAACCTCACCAGAAAGCTAAAAGTGAGGTTAGTGTGGATCTACCCACTGAAAAACCCAACGATCAGGTCCCAAACCCAAAGCTAATCAAATCCAGCAATTTCAAAGCAGAACTCAGCAAGAACAAAGGCCCAGAGGAAATCTCAGACACCTCACAGGGGCGAAAAAAAGTATTACACGCTGTTGGTTTAGGGAGAAGGATTATCAAGTTGCAGGAACCTGAATGGTAAAAGCTTCATTGCAGTAGAGAGAGAAAAAACAATGTAATCGCTGATGCATTGTCCAGGGTCGAACCCAACACATAACTATCCCAGACAAAACTCCAAAACATTAATTCAGCACAACTGGAAAAGACAATGCCAGCTGCAGTAATTCTAAGATTAATATGTCAATTTGAGAAGTTATTATTGAGAATGAATGTGCGTTTCCTTCTATTTCTTCCCACAATTCTGTAATAAAATGTTTATATTATCACATTTCTTTCCGTGTGCTGCAGCGGTTTCAAGATAACACCATATCCACCAGAGAAGTGGCAGGTGGAATTTAAGACAGAGGAGAGTGAGGTGCTGCATTTTGTCAGATGGAATAAGAAGGCAATATAGACTTAATGGCACAATTCTAAGGATTGTGCAGGAACAGAGGGACCTGGGGCTTCATATGCATTGATCTTTAAAGGTGGCAGGATATGTTAGGAGAATGTTGTGCATAACATATCAGATCTTGGGCTTCATCATTAGAGACAAAAGTACAAATGCAGGGAGGTTTTTCTGAAACATTATAAAGATTTGGTTAGGCCCCAACTAGAGAACCGATTCCAGTTCTGGTCACCACACTTTAGGAAGGATGTAAAGGTCCTTGAGAGGGTGCAGAGGAGATTCACCAGAATGGTTCCAGGGATGGGGGATTTTAGTTACAAGGTTAGTTTGGAGAAAATGGAGTTGTTCTCCCTGGAGTAAAGGAGATTGAGAGAGATTTGATAGAGGTGTACAAGATTATGATAGGTATAGATAAGAAAGACAAGGAAAACAGTTCCGATTAACTGTTGAAACACGGACTAGGGGACACAGATGGAAGGTGCTGGGTAAGAGATGCAGGGGGAATATGAGGAAGAACGTTTTTACACAGTGGATGGTAATGAACTGGAACTCACTGCCCATGAGAGTGGTGGAATCCGAGACAATCAATGATTTCAAAAGGAAACTGGATGGACACCTGAAGGAAATGAATTTGCAGGGATACGGGGATTGAATGGGGGAATGGGACTGACTGGATTGTTCCACAGAGAGCTGGCCCAGAGGGGCCGAATGGCCTCCTTCTGTGTCGTAGATGTCTCTCTCACTCTCTGTGACTCTATGTTGGATATATCTCATGCCCCTGCCTGGAAAGATCCAGTTACATAGAAGTTCAATGAAACTGTGACCTTAACAGCCACTGACAGCTTCGTCCTCACCCTGGTGTGAGGCTCCAGGTCATATTACAGGAGGTGATACAGCTCTGTGATCATCTCGTTAACGAATCAGAGTCACCTCACATACTGCTCCTGGCTTAGGTGTAGGTAGGAAAAGTGCTCTTGGAAAACCAGGGGTGGGTAGGGCAGAGCCTCTTCCTCCTCCCTCTTTACAGAACTTCCCTTCTCTGCAGCCTGTGTTCAATGCGTTGGTCATGTTACAGCCCCAGAGACACTGTAACTACAGTCCCCATACCTCGTCCACAGTTGGGTCACTAATTGCTCTGTACTTCCTGAATGTCTCCAGCAGCTCAAAACACAACTTCCATAAAGCCATCCACAACACCTCCACTGACTTTACAATAGCAGAAGTACGTCAAAAGCCCCTCACTTGTAAGTTGGATGACAGGTCCTTTTAAATAACACTATAGGGGGTTCCTCGTGCTGCTGGAAGTATGTTCAGCTGCGGGTAACTTACACAGCCGGTCAGTAGACATGCACAGACCAAGTTTCAAAGACATGCACCAAAGCTGCTTAAATGATACATTGACACCACAATCAAAATCATCCATTTATGAGCATAACGTTCATGGTAAGACTGAGCTAGTTCCCTGCCCAGCATGGGGCACTGTGCTGACCCCACTAGAGCCCTGCACAGCAAGGGGCACTGTGCTGACCACACTCGAGCCCTGCCCAGCATGGGGCATTGTGCTGACCCCACTAGAGCCCTGCACAGCAGGGGCACAGTGCTGACCACACTGGAGCCTTGTCCAGCATGGGGCACTGTGCTGACCACACTAGAGTCCTGTACAGCATCGGGCGCTGTGCTGACCACAGTAGAAGTGGCCAGCTGTGTGGTTCACATCATTTTATGGATCCCAGCTTCTACCCCCTCAGCACCAGTGATTCTGTAGAGTTGAAAAGCGTGGCTCCGGTCAGATACAGAAAGAAAGAAATTCACTTTAAAAGGAGAATTGAGAAAAGACTGAAGGCATAATATTTGCAGGAATATGGGAATGGAGACGGGAATTGGACTAATTGCAGGTGTGAGGCCATGGAGGGATTCAAACACAAGAATGAGCATATTAAAATTAAGGTGCTGCCAGACCAGGAGCCAATGTAGATCAGTGAGCACAGGAGTGATGGGTGATCGGGATTTGGTGTGAGTTAGGATGCAGGCAGCAGAGTTCTGGATGGGCTGTGGCTTATGACGGTTGAGAACTGGGAAGGTGGTCAGGATCGAATTGGAATAGTCAAGTGTTGATTTAACAAAGGCACAGATGAGGATTTATGCAGTAGATGGGTTGAGGCAGAGGTGGAGACGGGTGATATTACTTTGGTGATAGTAGGCAGGGTTAGTAATGGTGAGAATATGGATATGAACTCAGCGCAGGTTTAAATAGAACACAGAGGTTGTAAACTAACTGGTTCAGACTCAGATATTGGCCAAGGTGGGGCATGTGTTTTTGTGATAGATGATGGAGTTTGTGATGGAGACCAATGACAAACGTCACTGGCTTCACTCTTCCCACAATTTACATTACAGAACAGTATTTCAGTGAAAGAGGGTTTACTGATCTCCTAGCTGGAAATCGAGACATTACCAGCAGCAAAGATGAGAGAGTAAATGACAAGAACAGCAATACCATTAGCAATGGTTTATAGAGCTAATAGCTGGAGATATTCACCAGGAATAACAACAGCAGCAAGGAGGGCAGAGTAAGTTACAGGAGCAGTAATGCAGTTAAACATGGCTTGCTTAATAAATAGCTGTAAACAGATACTTACCAGGAACACCAATAAGAGCGAGGATGGGATAATAAATGTATTGAGCAATCAGAAGTGCGAGATAGATGCGATAGTCCAACGAGAACCAATCGCAATATGCAGAAAGATCGTGAAGATCCCAGGATAAACCCCTGCCCATTGCTGTAACATTCCAATCTATTCTTCTCAGATGCTGACTCATTGTTCTCAGATTCTAATCTATCCCCTCCCTCTCTCTGGAGCTGCTGATCCCTGTTGTTGCCTGGCGTGATGCTCCCGCTGACACTATAGAATAACACATTGAAAGGAGTCCCTTATTAATAGAAGAGGGAAACGCTCCAGTGACACAATTAGGGTCCATGGAGACTGGCATTAATTAGTCACTGAACAACCAGGTTCAGTTAACCCCTTCCAGTCCAACACTTATTGTGCTGCAATAAACTGGAAATGTTACCCAGTCAGGATGGGGGTTTCTGAAGGAAGGGATGGTAGAAATAGCAGACACACTGGCCAGAATTTTCCAATCCTCCTTGAATGTTGGTGTGATGACAGAGGACTGGAGAATTATAAATGTTGCACCCTGTTTAAAAAAGGAGAGACCCTATAATTATTGATCAGTCAGACGAGTGTCACGACTGGGGAAATTACGAGGAGAAAAAAATATTTGTTGCTGAGAGAAACAGAGGATAGTAACGACTTAGCAATTTGGATATGCTAATGACAAATAATGACTGGAAAACTGCAACAACAACAACAATTTATATTTATATGGTGCCTTTAACGCTACAAAACACCCCAAGGTGCTTCACAGGAGTATTATGAAGCAAAGTATGACAATGAGACACAACAGGAGGTATTCGGTCAGATGACCAACAGCTTGGTCAAAGTGCTAGATGTCAAGGAGTGTCTTAAAGGAGGAAAGCAAGGTGGAGAGGTGTAGGGAGGATATTACAGAGTTGAGGGGCACCGGCAGCTGAAGGCACGGCCGCCAGTGGTGCAGTGAATAAAATCAAGGATGCACAAGAGGCCAGAATTAGAGGAGCACAGATACCTCGGTGGGTTGTGGGACTGTAGGAGATTACAGAGATAGGAAGGGGTGAGAACATGGTGTTGAGAACATAATCTGCAAACAAGGATGAGAATTTTAAAATCAAGACATTGCTTGACTGGGAGCCAATGTCGGTCAGTGTTAGATGAACGGGACTTGGTGTGAACTAAGACATGGGCAACAGAGGTTTGGATCACCTCAAGTTTACAGAGAGTAGAATGTGAGAGATCAGAGGGGTGAGTTGGAATAATCACATCTAGAGGTGGCGAAGGCATGAATGAGGTTTCAGCAGCAGATGGGCTGAGACAGAGTTGAAGTCGGGCGATGTTACTGAGCTGGAAATAGGATAGGTGCGCTTGGAAAATCCGGGGTAGGTAAGGCAGAGCCCCATCTTCCTCCCTCTTTACAGAGCTTCCCCTCTCGGCAGCCTCTGATCCATTTAGTTTTAGTTTTTAGTTTTAGAGATACAGCACTGAAACAGGCCCTTCGGCCCACCGAGACTGTGCCGACCATCAACCACACATTTATACTAATCCGACATTAACTCCATATTCCTACCACATCCCCACCTGTCCCTCCCACCTACCTATACTAGGGACAATTTAGAATGGCCAATTATAAAACCCAAGATGGCTCCTGGGCTGAAAGCTCCCTCGGAAGCTCCCTTGCTGTTCAACTCTATCCATGGCCATCTGCTCCCATTCCAAGTGCTTTCTCCCCCAATCTACCCTCTTAAACAGTTTAAGCTCCCCTGGCTCTTTAAATCAGTTCATTTTAGCCCTAACTAAAAGCTAACAGTTAGTTTAGTGTATTTTACCTTGGCCCACTGCCCTCCCCCAGCCACACCTGCTCTTTGTTTTCTCAATGAAATTGATCCGGACGAAACTGACGAGCACAGCTGTCGATACTTTAATCTCCGATCCTGCTGTCTTCAATGTCCACAGTGTCTGCAGCCACGGCGTGCGGTAAGTCCATTGAGGTGAAGAAGGAGCAGCGGGAGCCTCGGGAAGTCTTGAGAAAAGGTGCCCCGAACACACAAAAAATCCACGAATGGCTCCTCGGCCGCAACCTCAAAGGGCCCGCGGGAGATGGCTCGGACAGCATCTGCAGCGCACTGTCGGCAATGCTGTATGCCTTAAAATAAAACACATCAAAAAATCCTTAGCGAATGTAATAACCTCTGTAAGTCTGCCAGAAGATGCTTCACCTCCCGAAGGACATGGGTGAGCTTTCTGGACGTCGATGGTGGGCACTGAGGAAATGACTTATTACCTGCCCCCGCTTCCCCCTTTCCCCCCACTTTTCCTCCCTTCCCTCTCCTTTCCACCACTTTCACCACACCCCGTCCCCTTACCTGCACCACCCTGTCAGCTCAACCCCTCGCAACCCCGTCCCAGCCGCCCCTCGCACCATCTTCCCCCCGCAGCCCCTTCCCCTGAAACCCCCACCCCCTTACAGCCCGCTTCCCAAGTCCCCCTCGTACCCCCTCCCTCCACCCCACCCCCTCGCATCCCCTCCTCCCACCGGCATCATCCTACAACTGTGTAGGGGCCCTAACAACCCCACTGCCTTGTGGGCGTCTCGGGAGAGACCAAGGCTAAGGGAGTAAACCCGAACAGATAATCCGGAGCGGAACCCCGTAGGTGGTCATGTGTCACCTTTGGCATGTTTCCGGCAGTTCCTGCAGCCATACTGGTGCCAAACGTCGTGCTCTGCACTCCTTTGGACCCCACCAGAAAGGCCGAGAGGGGGGTTTTGACGACTGGGCAACTATCAACCTCCATAAATTCGCCCAGGTATGCGCCATGGAGAGGTCACTCCATAGTTGCCTCACAGCGACTGAAACAACACGGAAAGCAGCAGTTACGAGTTCTAAGTACAGATAAATTGGCTTAGAAACTGGGCGCCACGGGTTGCCTTTATCGATGGGAGAGGTCATTGCACCTCACTGGACAGCTACCGCCCGCCTCAAACCGGGCAGCCCCCGGTCAATAAGGTTCTGTCCCGCCACAGTCTACCTGCTTCAATGGGTGCTTGGAGCTCAGGGGCATTGCCCTAAAGGTGGACTGATACACCGCACCAAACAATACGAAAAAAGGAAAGAAGGTACCAGCCCTTCGCTTTGCAAGCTGTAACGTCAGAACTATGTGTCCTGGCCTGTTGGAAGACCTTATACAGATCAACGATTCTCGGACGAGCTCAGGAGACTCAATGTACATATTGCAGCACTTCAGGAGGCTCGCCTCCCCGCGAGTGGATCTCCAGCAGAGCAAGACGACACTTTCTTCTGGCAGGGCAGGGATCCTGAAGAACCAAGAAAGCATGGACTGGGCTTCACCATCAGAAACTCCTTGCTCAGCATGATAGAGCATCCCTCAAATGGCTCGGAACGCATACTGTCCATCCGACAGATCACCAGCTCTGTTCTAGTACATCTGCTCAGCATCTATGCTCCAACATTATGCTCCCCACCTGAAGCTAAATATCAGTTCAACAAGGAACTCCATAACATCATTAGCAGCATGCCCAACACCGAACACCTATTCCTGCTGGGTGAATTTAATGCTAGGATTGGGGTCGACCATGACTCATGGCCCTCCTGCCTTGGGGGCTATGGCGTTGGAAGGATGAATGAGAACGGGCAGAGACTGCTTGAGTTGTGTACCTATCATAACCTCTGCATCACCAACTCGTTCTTTCACACTAAACCCTGTCACCAGGTTTCATGCAGGCACCCAATATCGCGTCGTTGGCACCAGCTAGACCTCATTGTCACAAGGTGAGCCTCCTTAAATAGTGTTCAAATCACACACAGCTTCCACAGTGCGGACTGCGACACCGACCACTCCCTGGTGTGCAGCAAGGTTAGACTCAGACCAAAGAAGTTGCATCATTCCAAGCAGAAGGGCCACCCACGCATCAACACGAGCAGAATTTCTCACGCACAGCTGTTACAAAAATTTCTCAATTCTCTTGTAACAGCCCTTCAAAACACTCCCACAGGGGATGCTGAGACCAAGTGGGCCCACATCAGAGACGCCATCTGTGAGTCAGCTTTGACCACCTACGGCAAAAGT
This sequence comes from Heterodontus francisci, assembly GCF_036365525.1. Classification (NCBI taxonomy): domain Eukaryota; kingdom Metazoa; phylum Chordata; class Chondrichthyes; order Heterodontiformes; family Heterodontidae; genus Heterodontus; species Heterodontus francisci. The sequence continues at coordinate 60,628,226 of NC_090391.1, forward strand.
GCGAAGAGAAATGCAGACTGGTTTCAATCTCATAATGAAGAGCTGGAACCTGTCACAGCCGCTAACCGCATTGTAGTGTTGAACTACAAGAAAGCCCCCAGCGATTTAACATCCACAGAACTTAAAGCGGCCAGAAGCACTGCACAAAGAACAGCCAGGCGCTGCGCAAACGACTACTGGCAACACCTATGCAGTCAAATTCAGCTGGCCTCAGACACCGGAAACATCAGAGGAATGTATGATGGCATGAAGAGAGCTCTTGGGCCAACCATCAAGAAGATCGCCCCCTCAAATCTAAATCAGGGGACATAATCACTGACCAACGCAAACAAATGGACCGCTGCGTTGAGCACTACCTGGAACTGTACTCCAGGGAGAATGTTGTCACTGACACTGCCCTCAATGCAGCCCAGCCTCTACCAGTCATGGATGAGCTGGACATACGGCCAACAAAATCGGAACACAGTGATGCCATTGATTTTCTGGCCAGCGCAAAAGCCCCTGGGAAGGACAGCAATTCCCCTGAAATAATCAAGAGTGTCAAGCCTGCTATACTCTCAGCACGACACGAACTGCTATGCCTGTGCTGGGACGAGGGAGCAGTACCACAGGACATGCGCGATGCCAATATCATCACCCTCGATAAAAACAAAGGTGACCGCGGTGACTGCAACAACTACCGTGGAATCTCCCTGCTCAGCATAATGGGGAAAGTCTTTGCTCGAGTCGCATTAAACAGGCTCCAGAAGCTGGCCGAGCGCGTCTATCCTGAGGCACAGTGCGGCTTTCGTGCAGAGAGATCGACCGTTGACTTGCTGTCCTCCCTTCATCAGATACAGGAGAAATGCCGTGAAAAACAGATACCCATCTACATTGCTTTCATTGATCTCACCAAAGCCTTTGACCTCGTCAGCAGACGTGGTCTCTTCAGACTACTAGAAAAGATTGGATGCCCACCACAGCGACTAAGTATCATCACCTCATTCCATGACAATATGAAAGGCACAATTCAACATGGTGGCTCCTCATCAGAGCCCTTTCCTATCCTGAATGGCGTGAAACAGGGCTGTATTCTCGCACCCACAATTTTTGGGATTTTCTTCTCCCTGCTGCTTTCACATGCGTTCAAGACCTGTGAAGAAAGAATTTTCGTCCACACAAGATCAGGGTGCAGGTTGTTCAACCTTGTCCGTCTAAGAGCGAAGTCCAAAGTACGGAAAGTCCTCATCAGGGAACTCCTCTTTGCTGACGATGCTGCTTTAACATCTCACACTGAAGAGTGCCTGCAGAGTCTCATCGACAGGTTTGCGGCTGCCTGCAATGAATTTGGCCTAACCATCAGCCTCAAGAAAACGAACATCATGGGGCAGGACGTCAGAAATGCTCCATCCATCAATATTGGCGACCACTTTCTGGAAGTGGTTCAAGAGTTCACCGACCTAGGCTCAACTATCACCAGTAACCTTTCTCTAGATGCAGAAATCAACAAGCGCATGGGAACGGCTTCCACTGCTATTTTCAGACTGGCGAAGAGAGTGTGGGAAAATGGCGCACTGACACGGAACACAAAAGTCCGAGTGTATCAAGCCTGTGTCCTCAGTACCTTGCTCTATGGCAGCGAGGCCTGGACAACGTATGCCAGCCAAGAGCGACGTCTCAATTGATTCCATTTTCGCTGTCTCCAGAGAACCCTTGGCATCAGGCGGCAGGACCAAATCTCCAACACAGAAGTCCTCGAGGTGGCCAACATCCCCGGCTTATCCACACGACTGAGTCAGCGGCGCTTGAGATGGCTTGGCCATGTGAGTCGCATGGAAGATGACAGGATCCCCAAAGACACATTGTACAGCGAGCTCGCCACTAGTATCAGACACATTGGCCGTCCATGTGTCCGCTTTAAAGACGTCTGCAAACGCGACATGAAGTCCTGTGACATTGATCACAAGTTGTGGGAGTCAGTTGCCAGCGTTCGCCAGAGCTCGCGGGCAGCCATAAAGGCGGGGCTAAAGTGTGGCGAGTCAAAGAGACTTAACAGTTGGCAGGAAAAAAGACAGAAGGGCAAGGGGAGAGCCAACTGTGTAACAGCCCCGACAAACAAATGTTTCTGCAGCACCTGTGGAAGAGTCTGTCACTCAAGAATTGGCCTTTATAGCCACTCCAGGCGCTGCTCCACAAACCACTGACCCCCTCCAGGCGCTTACCCATTGTCTCTCGAGATAAGGAGGCCAAAGAAAAGGAACAATTTACTGCAATTTTATTCCCTGTGCATTGGTTATCAATGAACAATTAACTGCAGCCCTATACACTTTGCATTAGTTATTAGTTCCAACTTGACAATTAACTGTACCTTTCCACCTTTATACATTGGTTATCATGTCGAACTAAACAATTAACTGTGACCTTATTTCCCCTGTGTAGCGGTTATCAACACCAATTTAACAATTAAATGTCGCATTTGCCCACGGGTACTCTATCAATGCCAATGCAATGATTAACCCTAACTTTATGCAACATTCTAGTATTTACTATTTCAAGTTTAATTAACAGTGACATCTTCCCTGTTTCTCCTGAAATGTTCTATTTTCTAATTAATTGAAAACCCGTTTAAAGGGTGCATTGCTTACTGACTCCAAAAAATTATCCCCACGGATTCCTTATCACAAGCAATTAAATAGTCTACCAATTTTAGCAGTTTGTGTCTTTCAAACATGGAACTGAATAATTAACGGCAAAACTTCCCTTGCAAAGTGCAGATCCGGTCAGATTTAATAATGAACCTGAAGTTTAGCACACTGGACTAGTCAGCCTGAGGCCCAGATCTGGAGACCAGAGTCAAATTCCACCACGGCAGCTAATGGAATATGAAGTAAATCAAACAGAAATCAAGTCTTAGTAGTGATGATCATGAAACTACCAGATTGTGGTAACCACCCATCTGGTTCCCTAATGCGCTGCATGGAAGGAAATCTTTTGTCCTTACCTGGTCTGGCCTGCATGTGACTCTAGACCCCTAGCAATGCGACTGGCTCCTAACAACCTCTGAAATGGCCTCGCAAGGCACACAATTGCATCCAAGTGCTACAGAAAAGTCGAATAAGGATAATGCAGGAGGACCGACATCAGCCTATGCAGAGGAAGCAACAAAGGCACTGCGTTCCAGTGAGTTCTCCTCATGCAAAACTGGGTACTGATGTCAGAAATAGAAGATCTAACCCCCAGTCTGGGCAAGCAACGGTCAAACACACCAATCATGCCTGACAGGCCCATACTCATCCATCACCATCCATGAGTATGTCCTGATTCATCGGCAACAGTGGTGGTGGCACAATTGTGTCTTTTCGTGAGGATGTTGTGCTGGGATTTCTCAACGTTCACTCCAGATCACATAAAGTTTCGTTGCATCAGGACAAACATGGGCGAGGAAACCTTTGGCTCTCCCTCACCTGATGAATCAGTGCTCATTCACATTGAACACAACTAGGAAGAAGCAGATGGTAACAATGGCACTATGGATGGGCGCGGTTAATGTCCATCACCATGAGAGTCTCGGTAGCACGACTTCTGACCGAGATGACCGATTCCTGGAGTATATATCTGCCAGACTGGTCCTGCAATAGTTGTTGTTAGAACCAACAAGAGGCTACTTGACCTTGCTCTCATCAATCTAGCGGCTGCAGATACATCAGTGCACGACAGTCTTGATGGAAGTGACTACCACACAGTCATTCTGGAGACAAAGTTCTGTCTTCACACTGTGGATATCTTCCATCGTATTATGAGGCTCGACCACTGTACTAAATCGGATAGATTCAGGAAAGATCTGTCAGCTCAAAACAAAATGAAGCATTGTGGGCCATCGTGAGCAACAGAATTCTATTAAATCACAATGTTTAACTGCAAGGTAGGCATTTCCCACATTCTACCACTGCCATCAATCCCACCATGGTTCATTGAAGGGTGGAACGGGGCATGTCAGTTTTAGTACCAGGACACCTAAAAATGAGTTGACAAACTGGTGAAGCTACTAAACATGATTGGATAAATGCTAAGTAGTGGACGAAGCATGCTATTGACAGAGCTAAGTGATCTCACAACCAAAGAATCAGGTCAAAGCTATATAGTCCTGACACTTCTCGTCGTGAATGATACTGGGGAATTAAAAAGCTTGACAGAGGTGAAGACTCCAAAAATAGTCATCCTCAATGACAGGGGAAAGTAGCCCAACAGGGCAAAAGCCAAGTCGGAATGCTTGATAAAAAGGGGTAAAACAAAATGAGTGTAAAATAGCCATGGATATAAAACAGTTTGTAAGAGTTTTGCGAATTTATAAAAAGATACAGAGTAGCTAAAGTAAACATTGTTCCCTTAGAGGCAGAATCAGGAGAAATTATCACGGACAATGAGGAAATGGCAGAGATATTGAAGAAATATTTTGTACTTGTCTTCACAGTAGAAAGCACAAGCTGCACACCAAAAAGAGAGGGTAACCAAGGAAATAACAAGAGCAGTAAACAAAAGGAAATTATCTTAAGTGGAGATAGAAACGTTATGGATAAATTTATGGGACTAAAATCAGATAGATAACCACTGCCTGATGGTCCACATGTTGGGGTTCTAAAAGAAAGTGCTGCTGATGTAGTGAATGCGTTGCTAATGATTTTTTTCAAAATTCACCGGATTCGAGAAAGGTCCCATGGATTGGAAGCTAGCAAATGTAACAGCACCATTCAAGAAAGGAGGGAGTGAGAGTATAGGGACCTACAGGCCAGTTATTCTGTCATCAACATTGGGAATATGCTGAGGTCTGTTCTTAAAGACGTCTTAACGATGTATTTAGGAAATGGGAGCATGATCAGATCAAGACAATATGATTTTACGAAAGCAGAGTCGTATTTAACAGATATATTAGAGCTTCAGTGGGTGCAAGTAGTAGAGTAGATAGAGGGGAACCAGTAGATAAACTATATTTTGATTTCCAAATGGCGTTGGAAAGGTACCACAAAAAAGTTTGATACACGGGATAAATGTGCATCGAGTTGTGGGTAATATATTAGCATGGATAGCAAATTGGTTAATGGACAGGGAGCAGAGTATAGGGGTAAATGGTGCATTTTCATATTGTTAATCTCTGACAAGCGGGGAGCCACAAGGATCGGCTCTAGGACTTCACCTATTTACAATCTACATTCATGACTTAGACCAAACCAAGAGTAATGTATCTGAGTTTGCTGACACTACAAGGCTAGAAGAGAATGCAAGGTGTACGGATGACATGGATATGCTGATAAATGACATCATCAGGTTACATGAGTGGACAACAGGGATGCGCATAATGTGGGGAAGTGTGTGATTATTCACTTTGGTTATCAGACTAGCAAAACATAATATTTTGTAAGAGGTGTGAAAATTGTAAAGGTTAATGATCAGAGGGACTTTGGTGCACTCGTACAAGGAACACAAGAAGTTAACATGCAGGTACAGCGAGCAATTGGTAAAGTTAATGTTGCGTTGGCAAAGGCATTAGAGTACAAGAATTGCTAAAATTGTACTGGGTTTTCATAAGGCACACCAGAAGTACTGTGCGTAGTTTTTGTCTCCATAATTAAGGAATGATTTGCATTCATAGGACGTAGTACAGCGAGGTTTCACTAGATTAGTTCCTGGGATGAGAGGGTGGTGCTATGATGAGTGGCTGTGTAAATTGGGTCTACACTCTTTTGCCATTAGAAGAATGACAGGTAATCTCATTGAAACATAGACGATTCTGGAGCAGCTTGTGATGGTAGACACTGAGAGGTTGTTTCCTTGGTGGGGAATCTAGAGCACGGCGCCAGGATAAGGAGCCAATCATTTCAGACTGTGATGAGGAGAAATTTCTTCACTCAAAGCGTTATGAATCATTGCAATTTTCTTCCTTAGAGGGTTGTGGGCGTTTCATCGTTGAATTTAACTAAGACAAATATATTGAAGGAACAGCAGCTGGTGTCGAGTGGACATGAGTCGGTTGCATCATTAGCTGACGTGAGGCTGTTGATGGAGATGGGACACTGGAACCATCAGCTGCTGTGAGGCTGCAGAATGAAGATGGAACAGTGGATTTATCAGCTGGTGTGATGCTGTCGAGAGGAATGGGGCAGTGGAACCAACAGATGTCATGAGCCTCTCGAGTGGAGATGTTACAGTGAAACCATCAGCTGGTGTGAAGCTTTCGATTGAAGATAGGTTAGTGAGATCATGTAACCCTAACCTGTTTGACAGTGTAGCTGTGAGAAACACAGAGGCAGAAGTGAGGGCATCGAGGTGGAGGTTTTGGCCTACTGCAGTCTTGAAGCAAGCTCCGTACATGGTTCAACCTTCCTTTATAAAGAATGCTTGGAGCTAAGATGGGGTGAGTTACCTCCGGGAAAAGGAATAACGTTAAGTGATTTGCAAAGTCTTCTTAAGAGAAGCATTTCACAGACTCGTTGCATGATACAGCACAAAAGGGCCTATTGTGCCGATGCTGAGTTTGGAAATAGCTATGCAGTTAGTCACACATTCCCCCTGCTCTTTCCCTAGCAGAGTTGCAAAATTTTCCTTTTCAAGTATTTACCGAATTCCCCTTTTAAAAGATACTACTGAATCTGCTTCTACCATCCTTTCACAAAGCACATTTATATCAGAACAGCTCGCTTGGGAAAAAAACGTTTCACCTTATTCCCCATCTGGATCTTTTAATGGTTATTTTAATTCTTTGTCCCCTGGTTACTGGCCGTCATGTCACTGGAAAATTTCTCCTTATTTTCTCTATCAAAACCCTTCAAGTATTTGAACTGTGAGCCATCGAAATGAGTGTGGGCTCTATTGATGAATTTAAATTGGGACACATCGTGACTTTCACGTGATCAAAATGACTTTTTTGCACATTAATTAAGTGAGGTTACTGTGTAATGTATGATAAATATGAGAGGAAAGGAGTAATTATGAGCTCGGTGATATCAGGCACATCCACTCCACCCCACCCCACCCCGCCCATGGTGAACAGAGGAATTGGCAGGAAGGGAGACAGGATAGCAACTGGGTAAAACTCCTGGTAGGGAATTGAAGTTCAGGAAGGGGCAGAGTTTGGATTCTACCAACAGGAATGGCTCCTGGCATTTTTGGTTATTCCTCGCTTTATTGCTCAAGAAATTGTATTGAACTAACTTGTCATGTATCAATAAAACAGCACACAACCAACGTTGTCAATTCCTTCGATCGCTTGTAGTCGATACTCTCTGACGTTTAGGAGAATGAGAGGTGATCGCATTGAACTATATAGATGTATACGGCTTGACATGGGAGCTGCTGGGAGGCTGTTGCACAGGTAGGAGTGTCGAGAAAACAGTGTAACAGTCTCAGGATATAGAGTCAGCCATTGCGGAGTGAGATAAGGAGAATTTCTTCACTCAGAGGTTTGTGAACCTTTGGAATTCTCCGTCCAAGAGAGCTGTGGATGCTCAGTCGTTAGGCAAAATTAAGAAGGAGATGGATTGAGTTTTGGCCCTGAAGAAATCAAGGGGCATGAGGAAGGGCAGGAAAGTGAAGATCAGTCATGATCTGATTGAATTTTGGAGCAGGCTCGAGGGCCTGAATGGCCTCCACCTGCTCCTAACTAGCATAATCTTACAAAGCCAACAATGGTGGAAGCGGGGAAACTCACTATCAGGACTGAACCTTCCAGCATTAGCCAGGGAACCGTAACTCTAATGATCTTTGGCGGGCAGTGGTGATGGAATGGCAATCATGCTTGTGTGAGCTCTTCACCTATGGGCATCAGAGATAAAGTTGCCATACCCTGGCATGCACAGAAGATTGCACAAGAATTTGATGCAATCATCACTCCCCTCCTCCGTTTGATGGTCCAGTCATGGAAAACATCTGTATTCATAATGCTCTTCAATTGAAAACTTATGCTACTTGTCTTCGCATGGTTATGTTCCTCTCTACCTTGGGAACATACTCTGGGCCCCAAAACCCTTCCTTTCTAAGTAAGTTCCTCCAGACTATCCAACACTCCTTAACTGTGTATCGTCCTCAGCCCCTACAAGCCTCCTATTATTTCAATCTCCTCCAGATCTGCAACCCTTCCCATTTCTGCAGACTCTTCTATCCCTACAAACCTTCGTATATTGAAAACTTACTCCAGCTGCCATAACCCTCCCTGCGTCTGTCAGGTCCTTTAGCCTTACAATTCTCCATATTCCTCTACCCTCCTTCAGCCATTAGAATATTATCTATCTCTGTATCCTCCTCCATCTCTTGCAATCCCCATCTCTCTGCAACCCCTTCCAACCTGACAAGCTTCCATAGCCCAGTAACCTGGGGCTGAAACATTTCGCGATGGAATAGACTAATGCAGTACACTAAACTAATGCAGTATTGATTTACGGGATCATTGACATTTATGGCGCAGAATGAAGCAATACGACCTATCATTCTTGTACCAACCATAAAAGAAGTTACTTAACTTCGTCCTGCTTTCTAGCTCTTGGTCCATGATCCTGCAGGTTATGGCACCTCAAGTGCATATCACTTTGGAATAGAGCAGGTTAAACGTAGACTTAATTGATGTGTTAAAAATTATGAAGATCTAGATAGATTGGATAAGAAGGACGTATTACCTTTAACAGAGAGGTCAATAACGTGGAGACATGGATTTAAAGATATTGGTGGAAAGATGAGAGGGGAGTTCAGGAGAAATTTATTCACGCAGAGGATGGTGGGGTCTGGACCTCACTGGCTAAAAGCCTGACAGATGGAAAAACGTCATCACATTAAAAAAAAACTCTTTAATATGCACTTAAGGTGCCAGAAACCTCAGGACAATGGACCAAGAGCTGGAAAGCGGGATGAGGTTAAGTAGCTACATTTTTGCTGGGCCTCTTTCTGTGCACTACATTTCAATGGTTCCATAATTCAATGCTGCATTAGTTGGCTGTCCTGTATTAGTTTGATGAATTGTATTACTTTGAGTTATTTGCTTGAGAAACGGTTTTAACTGGAAGTGATACATGAGCTTGAGGTTGGCATTAGTTTGAGATACTTTCTTAGTGTGAGGGGCTCTATTAATTTGGTGGCTAGTCTGAGGACTATATCAGTTCCCAATAACCTATTATATTGAGTTACAATAATTTAAGATGTTGATTCGGTAAGAAGGGCTGCATCTGTTTTAATGGTTCTATCAGTTGGATGGGCTGTGTTGATTGCAAGTGTTGTACTATTTGGAGAATCTGAATGGGTTGGAGGTGTTGTTTCGGTTTGAGGCCTGTATTGGATGGAGGGGCTACATCGTTTGGAGGGTCTGTATCTGTTGAATGTGCTGTTTAGTTTTGAATGGTTGTTTACAATGCCTCTGGTGCAGGAGCTGCATCGGTTGCAGGGGCTGTACCGATTGTCGGGACTGAATTGGTTGAGAGTCTGTAATGGTTGGAGCGTCTGTAACTTTTGAATTGTCTGTGTGCATTGAAGGGTCTTTATTACTTGAGTTGGACTTAAAGTCAACTGATTTAAAACTTTTATTAGTTTGAGCTGCTGTATTGATTCGAAATGCTCTATTAGTTCATGGTCTTGAAATAGTTTCAGACGCTGTATTACTTGAATTCTGCAATGCATAGTCACAAATAACCCAATTTAACTATTTAACAGAATGTCCACGGATAAAGAGGGCATCCACGTCCCAGAGGACAGAACAGCAGCCCTTAGACAGAAACTGACATTTGGAGTTTAAGTTTTGAACAGTCACAATCGAGATGAGGGTATAACTGAGACAATAGGAGATCTGGTGTTTAGAACAATGGCGTTTGAAAGAGTCTTGCTGGGAGAATACGACTTCTAATATCCATTAGTTAATTAATTTGAAAAGAATTGTCCAGTCTTTGGCGTTTTCCAAGACAATCTCAGAACTAAATATGTTCTCTCATTAACACAATGTCGTAATCTGTTGCTCGACTTAAAAAAAACAATGTGAACGATGTTGCAACTTCAATTTCCCTGTGGCGAAACCATAGGGTATAAATTAAAGGATCTGGGAATGCATCAACTCACAGTTCAATACAGACAGAGTGCCTGCAGCACGGAGGGACACATCCATTTATATAGAAGATGTATCAAACCTTATTCGGTATTGAGAAAATATATTACCTGATCCTTGCCATCATTGGTGTTCCTGGTAAGATACTATAGTAATTGAAGTTGTGGAAATCTGTGTGCCAGCAAGTCTCTGGTATTACTTTTTGGCTGATAATATTACATGCTGATTCAGAGGTCACCACTATACAGACAGCCAATAAGTGATATCATTGTGTTAAGTCAAATATCTTGAGTTATCTCTATGGGTTTATTCTTTTGATTAAACTGCAATATACCACCGTTTGGAACGCATAACCTCACTGAATTGTTATTGCTTTTTGTGGAATATTGTGTAATGCTGAATCAGACCTCAGTGAAAACTGCTCTCTGAGTGAATGTCTTACTGGAACTATCTATCACGGAGGAACTGCAATGAAAGTTAGTCACTAACCACAGTAGAACGCTGATCCTAGTGTCCATTTATTGCATGAAGTATCTGTCACTGTAGAGTTGCACCGCGTGTGGGTCACACACCAACGTGTAATTTCCTTTTTATCGGTTTCATGTGATGTGGGCATCTCTGGAAAGGACAGGATTTCTTGCCCATCTATTGAGAAGGTGGTGCTCATCTGTCTTCCTGAACCGCTGCAGTCCACGTGGAGCGGGTAGACCGAGAGTGCTGTAAGGGATGGAGTTCCAGGATTCTAATTTAGGGGCAAAATATGGCAATGGCAATATATTTCTAAGTCAGGATGGTGAGCGGCTTGGAGGTTAAGTTACAGCTTCTGTGTTTCCACGCTCTCGACCTGCAAGATGCAAGTGTGTGAGGGTTTGGAAAGTGCTGTTGAATGAACATTAGCGAGGCATGCTTGCCTTCATTGGTCGGGGCATAGAGTATAAAAATTGTCAAGTCATGTTGCAGCTGTACATTCTCCCTCTACCTGGATCCCTCACCCTGGCCTCTTACCCGCTCTTGATCTCTTCATTGAAAACTGTCGGCGAGACATTGGTCGTCTCAATTTCTCTGCCCCCCTCACTCACTCTAACCTGTCCCCCTCTGAACTTGAGGCACTCCGTTCTCTCAGGTCTAACCCCGACATGGTCATCAAACCTGCAGACAAGGGTGGTGCTGTTGTTGTATGGCGTACCGACCTCTACCTTGCAGAAACTCAACGCCAACTCACAGACACCTCTTCCTACCTCCCTCTGGACCATGACCCCACCACCGAACATCAAGCCACCGTCCAAAGGACTGTCACTGACCTCATCTCCTCTGGAGATCTTCCCTCTACAGCTTCCAACCTCATAGTCCCGCATCCCCGGACAGCCCGCTTCTACCTCCTTCCCAAAATCCACAAACGGGACTGTCCCGGCAGACCCATTGTGTCAGCCTACTCCTGCCCCACTGAACTTATTTCTTCCGATCTAGACTCTATCTTTTCTCCGCTGGTCCAGTCTCTTCCCACCTACGTCCGTGATTCTTCTGACGCCCGACGTCATTTTGACAATTTCCAGTTTCCTGGTCCTAACCGCCTCCTCTTCACTCCGACGTCCAATCGCTCTACACCTCCATCCCCCACCAGGATGGTTTGAGGGCTCTCCGCTTCTTCCTGGAACAGAGGCCCAACCAGTCCCCATCCACCAACACCCTCCTCCGCCTGGCTGAACTTGTTCTCACATTGAACAACTTCTCCTTCAACTCCATGCATTTCCTTCAAGTAAAAGGTGTCGCTATGGGTACCCGCATGGGTCCTAGTTATGCCTGTCTTTTTGTGGGATATGTCGAGCATTCTTTGTTCCAGTCCTACTCAGGCCCCCTCCCCCAACTCTTTTTCCGGTACATTGATGACTGTATCGGTGCCGTTTCCTGCTCCCGCCCCGAACTAGAAAACTTTATCAACTTTGCTTCCAATTTCCACCCTTCTCTCACATTTACATAGTCCATCTCTGACACTTCCCTTCCCATCCTCGACTTCTCTGTCTCCAGCTCTGGGGATAGGTTGTCTACCAATATCCATTATAAGCCCACTGACTCCCACAGCTACCTCGACTACACTTCTTCACACCCTACCTCCTGTAAGGATTCCATTCCATTCTCCCAGTTTCTCCGTCTCCGACGCATCTGCTCTGATGATGCTACCTTCCATGACGGTGCTTCTGATATGACCTCCTTTTTCCTCAACCGAGGATTTCCCGTCACTGTGGTTGACAGGGCCCTCAACCGTGTCCGACCCATTCCCCGCACCTCTACCCTCACCCCTTCCCCTCCCTCCCAGAACCATGACAGGGTTCCCCTTGTCCTCACTTTTCATCCCACCAGCCTCCATATCCAAAGGATCATCCTCTGCCATTTTCGCCACCTCCAGCGTGATGCCACTACCAGTTGCATCTTCCCCTCCCTTCCCCTGTCAGCATTCCGAAGGGATCGTTCCCTCCGCAACACCCCGGTCCACTCCTCCATTACCCCCACCACCTCGTCCCCGTCCCATGCATCTTCCCTTGCAATCGCAGGAGGTGTAATACCTGCCTATTTACCTCCTCTCTCCTCACTATCCCAGGCCCCAAACACTCCTTTCAGGGGAAGCAGCGATTTACTTGTACTTCTTTCAATGTAGTATACTGTATTCGCTGCTCACAGTGTGGTCTCCTCTACATTGGGGAGACCAAGCGCAGACTGGGTGACCGCTTTGCGGAACATCTCCACTCAGTCCGCAAGCAGGACCCTGAGCTTCCGGTTGCTTGCCATTTCAACACTCCCCCCTGCTCTCATGCTCACATCTCTGGCCTGGGATTGCTGCAGTGTTCCAGTGAACATCAACGCAAGCTCGAGGAACAGCATCTCATCTAACGATTAGGCACACTACAGCGTGCCGGACTTAACATTGAGTACAATAATTTCAGAGCATGACAGCCCCCCACTTTCCTTTCATTTTTAGTCATTTTTAGTTATTTTTTATTCCTTTTTTTTTGCATTCCTTTTTAAATTTTTGTAATCTTTTTTTGCATTTATTTCATTTCATCTTAGTTTGTTCAGTTTGCATACCCACTGTTTTTTTCAGGTTGTTTTTCTTCAGGTTTGCACTTGCTGATGTTCAATATTCAGTATATTCACACCTAATCTGTACTAATGCTTTGTCTTTCAACACACCATTAACATATTGTTTGCCTTTGCTCCGTGACCTTTTGGTCAGCTATGTGGCCTGGTCCAATCTGCACCTTCTCCTTTGTTATCTCTTGCCCAACCCCCACCTCACTTGTTTATAATCTGTGACTTTTCTAATATTTGTCAGTTCCGAAGAAGGGTCACTGACCTGAAACGTTAACTCTGCTTCTCTTTCCACAGATGCTGCCAGACCTGCTGAGTGAATCCAGCATTTCTTGTTTTTGTACAGAACCTTAGTTAGGCCACACTTAGAATATTGTGTACAATTCTGGTCGCCGCACTACCAGAAGGACGTGGAGGCTTTGGAGAGGGTACAGAAGAGGTTTACCAAGATTTGCCTGGTCTGGAGGGCATTAGCTATGAGGAGAGGTTGGAAAAACCCGGATTGTTTTCACTGGAAAGACGGAGGTGGAGGGGTGACATGATAGTGGTTTACAAAGTTATGAGCAGCATGGACATAGTGGATAGTCAGAAGCTTTTTCCCAGGGTGGAAGAGTCAGTTACTAGGGGACATACGTTTAAGGTGCGAGAGGCAAAGTTTAGAGGGGATGTGCGAGGCAAGGTTTTTACACAGAGGGTGGTGAGTGCCTGGAACTTGCTGCCAGGGGAGGTGGTGGAAGCAGGTACCATAGAGATGTTTAAGAGACATCTTGACAAATATATGAATAGGAAGGGAATAGAGGGATATGGGCCCCGGAAGTGCAGAAGGTGTTAGTTTCGGCAGGCATCAAGATCAGCGCAGAATTGGAGGGCCGAATGGCCTGTTCCTGTGCTGTACTGTTCTTTGTTCTTTGTTCTTTGAGTTGTTGCAGTGTATTTTGCAAACGGAAAACACTGCTGCTACTGTGTGCCAGTAGTGGAAGAAGTGAATGTTTAAGGTGGTGGATGCGATGCCAATTAATCCAGCTGCTCTAGTTTGGATGGTCTCGGGTTTCCTTAGATTTGTTGGTGCTGCACTCATCCAGGCAAGTGGAAGGTATTCCACGAAACTCCTGACTTGTGCCTTGCAGCTGGAGGCCAGAATTGTGGTCAGAAGGTGGGGTACTCACCGCAGAACTCCCAGCCTCTGACTCATTGCTGTGGCTAAAGCATTTATTTGGCTGCTGCAATTCAGTTTCTGGTAAATGGCAAATCCAGGCTACTGATATTGGGGGATTCAGTAACGGAAATGGCATTAATGTCAAGGAGAGATGGCTAGTTTCTCTGTTACATAGAACATAGAACATTACAGCGCAGTACAGGCCCTCGATCTTGCGCCGACCTGTGAAACCATCTGACCTACACTATTCCATTTTCATCCATATGTCTATCCAATGGCCACTTAAATGCCCTTAAAGTTGGCGAGTCTACTACTGTTGCAGGCAGGACGTTCCACGCCCCTACTGCTCTCTGAGTAAAGAAATTACCTCTGACATCTGTCCAATATCTATCACCCCTCAACTTAAAGCTATGTCCCCTCGTGTTTGCCATCACCATCCGAGGAAAAAGACTCTCACTAGCCACCCTATCTAGCCCTCTGATTATCTTATATGTCTCTATTAAGTCACCTCTCCCCCTCCTTCTCTCTAACGAAAACAACCTCAAGTCCCTCAGCCTTTCCTCTTAAGACCTTCCCTCCATACCAGGCAACATCCTAGTAAATCTCCTCTGCACCCTTTCCAAAGCTTCCACATTCTTCCTATAATGTGGTGACCAGAACTGCACGCAATACTCCAGGTGCGGCCGCACCAGAGTTTTGTACAGCTGCAGCATGACCTCGTGGCTCCGAAACTCGATCCCCCTACTAATAAAAGCTAACACACCATATGCCTTCTTAACAGCCCTATTAACCTGGGTGGCAACTTTCAGGGATTTATGTACCTGGACACCAAGATCTCTCTGTTCATCTACACTACCAAGAATCTTCCCATTAGCCCAGTTTTGTTGGAGATGGTCATTGTTGGACAGTTGCGTGGTGCGAATGTTACTTGCCACTTATTAGCCCAAGGCCGACGGTTCTCTGTGTGTTGCTGCAACTGGACACCGACTCTTTCAGTATATGAGGAGTAGTGAATGGCACTAAACATCGTGCAATAATCAGCGAGCATCCCTACTTTTGATCTTCTGATGGAGGCAAGGTCATTGATGAAGCAGCTGAAGATGGTTGAGCCTAGGACTCTACCGTAAAGATTTCCTGAATTAATTTTCTGGTACTAAGATGATTGACCTCGAATAATCAGGACTTTTCTTTTGTGCTAGGTATGAATACAAAAAGTGGAGATTTCCCTTTGATTCCCATTGACTTTAATTTGGTCAAATATTGCCTTGATATCGAAGGCAGTCACTCCCACCTCACCTCTTGAGTCCAGCTCTTTTGTCCATTTTTGGATCAAGGCTGTAATGAGGTCTGGTCCATTTGGAATTCAAATTGGGCATCAGTGTCGTTGTTGTTTAAGTTGCGGTTTTTAGCATTGGCAGCGGCTCTTCAAATGACTTTGCTAATTACCAAAAGTGAACTGATGCAGCGGTAATTGGTACTGTTGCATTTACCCTGCTTTTCATGGATCGGACATGCCAGGGCAAATTTTCATATTGTTGGTTCGATGCCAGTGTTGTAGCTTCCAAGTACTGCAACTGCTTCCTCTGCTCCATCACTGTCCTGTGAATCTGTGGGTCTTTAATTGCTGAATTTCCTTATCTTGATATCACACTGGATGGATGTTCGGCTGTTGATATTGAATCTTACAGTTGTGCAACTGATTAAGGTTTAACAGATCAGCTGTTATCTATCACTCGGAGTCTGTACGTATGTAACCTCGATTAATCTCTTCCTTGGTACAATGATGTGTGTTCCTGTGAAGAGGGACACGAATAGCTGAGGAAAATATCTATTGTGTTTTCATAATAAAGAGATCAGTACGGGGCAGTGTATAATAACACGAGCAAACTCCTAATGATGAAATAAATAGGGCACGACCTTCAGTTCTGGAATCATCCTGGTTAATATCATTGCACCTGCTCTTGTGCATTACTATCTTTGTGATATGGAGAGGAGAGCTCTACACAGTATGCTAAGTGTTGTATCACGTAGGTTCTATATTAGTTTAATATCAACTCTTTGTTTTCCTTTCAATTCCATTCCTCCAGAAACAAACATCAGCGCTACTTTCCTCCATAAACCTGTGTTGCTACTTTTGAAATGATTTTTGAATCTATACCCACGAATCCTATTTTCCATCCTCGACCCAATTCAGATACTTATATTTCGAATGAGTGTAGGGAAACTTTATGCATCTGATCAAAATGCATCACCTCACACTTAGGTCTCTTCAACTTAATTTGCAACTGAAATTCATAATGTGCAGTCTAATTATTATTATTATCTTTGCTAATTTGTTGAATTACTCCCCTATATTAACTGTGCTCTGAATTTGGATTAGTCAGCAAATTTTGAAATTTTGTTTCTGCTTCCAGATTCCATATAATTTAATGAAATGGTGAGCGACAGTTTTACCTATGTTGATCCCTTTGGAATACCATTTTCCACCTCTGATTTATACATCTGAATAAATATCTCTATCCACGACTTCCTGTTTTCAGTTTTTGTAGCCAGCTTGCTGACCATTTTTCTGCTTGTCCGTTCACTTTAATTGCTCTGAGATGGGCTTGTTGTCTGCTGCCTTGTCAAAGGCCTTCAAATAATTAAAGTATATTGCACCTACTGCATCAGTCCTATCTAGTCTTCCTTATTTTTTTTTTCAAATAATTCAGTTAGTCTGGTCAAAATGGCTTTCCTTTTGAAATATGAGGGGAATACGCTATTATACGGAGCCTCACAGCTCCAGCGACCCGGGTTTGATTCAGGGTACTGCCTGTGCGGAGTTTGCAAGTCCTCCCTGTGACCGCGTGGGTTTCCACCTGGTGCTCTGGTTTCCTCCCACAGCCAAAGACTTGCAGGTTGATAGGTAAATTGGCCATTATAAATTGCCCCTTGTATAGGTAGGTGGCAGGAGAATGGTGGGGATGTGGTAGGGAATATGGGATTAATGTAGGATTAGTACAAATGGGTCGTTGTTGGTCGGCACAGACTCGGTGGGTCGAAGGGCCTGTTTCAGTGCTGTATCTCTCTATGACTCTATGACTGTATATTTTGTGTTTCTGCATGATTTTCTATTCTAGCTTTGAAAACATATTGCATTATCCTTTCTAACACTGACGTTATACTAAGTGGGCTGTAGATCGTTGGTCTTCATCAACTTCTGTTTTAAATACAAGAAACACATTCGCTGTCCGACAGACCTCTGCAGTATTCCTCACTCTGATGATAATTAATGAATTGATAATTGTGCCTCTGCGATCTCTTCCCTATCTTTTTTAGTATGTGTGGATACAATACATCGAAACAAAAGAGTTGACTCTCTCTTTGATTATTTTATTAAATATTCCCCCCATTTCCACCTTAAATGCTGCCAAGTTTTTCGTTGACTTTTATTTGATAGTTTAGTTACAAACACAGCCAAACCCCTGCCCCAACAATCAGAGATTTGTCTCCCTTCATCAGATTCAGAATACTCCTCCATTGGTTCGTTTTGCCCACAACATACGAGACGCAATTCCTTCTCTGAGCAGTGCTCCAGAAGCTCATTTACATTTCTTTCCATGTCAGTCTTCCCCAATGTGCTCCAACATTCAATAATCCAGAGTTGTCCAAAGACTCACATTGGATGGGATCTCGCCTGACAGATACCAGGAGGTTGTAGGCCGGACAGTTTTCCTCCACCATCTCCTGCTGATGCATTCCAAGGGCCCCTTTTGGAATTGATTTATTTTGTTTCATTCACTCTCCATTCTGCCGGAACTCTTCCCTTCCTCATTGGTTCTGCTTTACTTTAGTTTAGTTTAGTTCAGAGATACAGCACTGAAACAGGCCCTTCGGGCCACCGAGTCTGTGCCGACCATCAACCACCCATTTACACTAATCCGACACTAATTCCATATTCCTACCACATCCCCACCTGTCCCTATATTTCCCTACCACCTCCCTATATACTAGGGGCAATTTATAACGGCCAATTTACCTATCAACCAGCAAGTCTTTGGCATGTGGGAGGAAACCGGAGCACCCGGAGGAAATCCACGCAGACACAGGAAGAACTTGCAAACTCCACACAGGCAGTACCCAGAATTGAACCCGGATCACTGGAGCTGTGAGGCTGCGGTGCCAACCAGTGCGCCACTGTGCCGCCCGTATTTAGAATGCAAATATTCGCTATTTCTTTATCTCGACCCATGTGCAGGGATCCTCTTGTAAAGTACAGCTGTATGGATCTCTGGTGGAAGCGATGGGATATACCACACTCAAATTGTATGGCTCTGAGAGGCTGTCTGAGTCCCAGCTAAGTTGTCTTCGTGTTGGATACTGTTGTGTATTGTCCATTTGATTTGTAGTGTATTGTTTATTTGAGCTGAACATACACGCTTGGTGTAGCATGTACAGTGTGCACTTAGAGGACGCTCCATTAAAATGTTCTGTTTTACAGTCGCCATCCAGAGGTAAAACCGTTTGTTTCTTCCATTGATTTACAATAGCAGATCTGCAATGTGAGATCTTACAGATACTTGGATCAATATTTTTTCCAATCAAATTCAGGTTCCCCTCCTTTCTACATTTTTCTAGTTCTTTGTTGACTGGGGCCATTTCCTTATTTTGCCTTGAACAGGAAAATGTTATTAACATTGCTTGTAATTTCCGCCCTCTCTCATCTTCACATGGTCCATCTCTGGTACTTCACTTCCTTGGCTTCGTTACATCCATTTCAGGGGATTGGCTGCCCACCAATATCTGCTATAATCCCACCGACTCCCACAGCTACCTTGATTATACTTCCTCCCACCCCGATTCCTGGATAGGTTATGTTTCATTCTTCCAGTGTTTCCAACTCGGTTGCATCTGTCCCAATGATGCGACCTTCCATACCAGCTGCACATGAAGGTGTCTCTTGTATGGTGGAGAGGAGCAAATACAGATTGGTTGATTGCTTTACTGAAGTTCTCCATTCAGTCTGCAGTGTGACCGCAAGCCTCCGTTACCTTGTCACTTTAGTTCTGCATCTCATTCCAACTCTGCCCTCTCTATCCTCGACCTCCTACACTTTTCCACTGAAGCTCCATTAGGGAACAGCCCTGCATGCTTCAATTCGGCATTTTATTCTCTGTTAGTCTCAACACTGAGGTTAAAATATTCTAATCTTTTCTCCCATTTTCCCGGATAACTTGTGCTGGCAACGGAGGACTGATACACCAGGGTCACTGGGAGTGAAGGGGGTGTGGGATGGTGCATGGGTGTGGATTCCCAATTGGTTCACAGCTATCAGTTTTCTGGGCCACTGGAAACCCCTTTTTGCCAGACTTTCCGTGCTCACCGCACCCTCTGTTATTCTGCTATAACAATTTACAATCTCTGGATAAATCCTCTGTTCCTTAAATTGTCCCATTCGTCTTGCACCATCATCCCTTTTGTCATTGAATTGCTCCTTCCCTCCTCCCTATCACAGCCTTTGTTCTTTTGTTCCCCTATTTCCCGCTTTTTACTGGTTCTGTTGTTGCTTTAAAACTGTTAATCACTAATATCTGCCCGGTCTGATGAAAGGCTATAAACCTGGAATATTAATCCTGTGTCTCTCCACAGGTGCTACCTAGCCCACTGAGTGTTTTCAACATTCTCCTACTTTATTAGATTTTCGGCAGTTATCAGTATTTTGTTTTCGATCTGCAGGCTCGTTGTGGGTATTAAAAGTGACGAGTGGCACAGGCGGGCTGCGGTGTTTTGGTATTTTAACTCCATAGACTTCCTATTTATCTTTGATTGGTTCCCGCCTGAGGTCAGCCTTACTCAGAGGCTCAGCTTCCAGTTGGGAAAAGAGAACTGTGGAGCAGGTCCCAAGACCACGAGGTATGGACTGCTGTCTGATACCATGGTGTAAAATCCCCAGATCCTTAGACAGAGATAGTGGTGACATCTCTAATATCTATGCTGCTGATCCGTAACCCCAGTGATAGGTCTCTTAGCCTGGAGTGCAGTTCAAGAGAGGGGAGGAGGAAAAGGAGGAGGGGGATGGGAGGGTGTCAGATTCTTAACTCTGGAAAGTGGTCTCCTATCCTAGAGCATATACCGTGTTGGAGGATGGTCTGGGGAGGGGGTGGGATAGTCCTGATCCCCAAACGTTTGGATGGATCTGCTATCCTGGAGCGTGGTCCAAGGCAGCTGAATGGAAGAGGATTGGGTCTGTCTAATACAATACAGGATAGGGGAACGGATCTCTGGGCGTTTGATGCAGGCAGGTAGTCCATTCAGAAGGAGTTTCTGATCCCGGGAGGGTCTCATCCCTGGGAGGGCATTATCTTTGGGGAGAGGCTGATCATGGGGGTTTCATCCCCAAACGTTCCAGATCCTAATGGGCTTTGCATGATCCCAGGCAGTGTCTAAGCCCAGTACGAGGAAGTCTGATCATACGGGTCCGATCTCCAACCCTGGGTGTCGTTGTTTGAGTAGCGGGGTTCATGCGGAAACACAGATGGCCGGAGCTAAACCTGGAAAACAGATTTAATTGGAGAATTCCAGCCAAATTAGAATATTCAAGTTACCAACCAGCCTCTGGGAGTCATTGTCTGCCTGCCCCCTGTCCCAACTCCGTTATGCTGGATGTGGGTGGTTGTAAGCAGATTGTTCTTTTGCTGTTAATTTCCTGACCTCACAGTCTCTGTCATACATGAAAAATGTTTGATCAGTAATATCCAGTTCATTTTCTCTTTTCTCTCCTGCAGTTAATTTAGTGGCGATTGTGATTCTGTCTCGGGACAAGTGTGGACTCTCCACCTGCACCACTCGCTACCTGGTAGCCATGGCAATGGCGGATTTACTGGTCATTGTAACTGATGTCATACTGTATCGTATCAGTTATTATTATTTCCCAGGATCATTCCTGGACATCACCCCCGTGTGTCGTGTTACTGCTGTTGTGAGTCGTGCATCCACAAACTGTTCTGTCTGGTTCACCGTCACTTTTTCCTTTGATAGATATGTGGCCATTTGTTGCTCAAAGCTGAAAACGAAATATTGCACCGAGAAAACTGCGGCTGTGGTTCTAGCAACAACCTGCGTTCTGCTCGGCTTAAAAAGTGTCCCCTTCTACTTTGCATATGAACCTGTACAGATAATTGACAATGTACCATGGGGCTGTTATCCAAAATTAAGCTATTATACTGAGCCCGGATGGGTGGGATTTGACTGGTTTGATACTGTAATAACACCATTGCTCCCATTCGCTTTAATACTGTTGTTCAATGTTCTGACAGTGAGACACATTTTAGTCGTCAGTCGAGTCCGTAAGGGACTGAAGGCTCCCAGCAAGGGAGATAATTGCAGTGACCGAGAGTTGGCGAGCAGAAGAAAGTCTATGATTTTACTCTTCACCATATCCACCAGCTTCATACATCTGTGGTTGCTACTTGTTATAAATTTCTTGTATTATAGCATTGCAGGAAAAAGTCCTGGGGATTACAATGATTCTGAATTTATCGCTCAACAAGTTGGAATTATGCTAATGAATTTAAGTTGCTGTACTAACACATTTATTTATGGGGCGACACAGTCCAATTTAGAGAGCAGGTCAAGAGAGCGGTGCAGTATCCAGTTATATCAATTATTCAATTAAAGTATAAACAAAACAATTGAGAGCAGCCCAGGGGAGGGTAGTAGTGTTTCCATCCATGAATGTAATATTTCATCATACGTTCATCAACCAAATGAGATCAGGAATTGCTGCAGGGGGAGGGGGCGCTATTTCCGATTGGCAGAGGAGTAGACACGTGACAATGATCCAGCGGGTAAGAGATAAGAGGTGACCACTGGATGATCTGAAGGACTGAGGCAAAACATGCAAAAGAACTGTGAGCAGCAGGCAAGAGGTGACAGACAGCTTGAGGACCAGAAGTATACTGGCATGACATGTCGCACACGTCAAAATACAGTGGGCCCTGGACAAGAGGCGACTTGTGGAGGACTGGACCTTAAGGAGCACGAGAAGCGTCATAGTGTCCCCTATTAAACAGGAGAGTAACAGCAGCCACCGTCTCATTACCACTCCACCATTTCCCCACCCCATCATTTACCCTCCCCAGTGCCCCGCCTCATTCCCAATCCAAATTTCCACTCTCCCATTTCCATTAAAAGAGTCCCCTTTCCGATTACTACTAACCTATTTCCCCTCCCCATTATTCCCCCATTGCCTCGCTCCATTTCCCCTTCTCGTTCACTCTCCCTCTTTGTGGGCTCATTGAAGATGTACAATACTCCACGTCGTGGGAAGTCGGTCTTTAATAAATGTCCCATTGCTATGGTAGCAAAATATTGTCACCATGAACAAACGTCAAATGGATGGCTGATGTTTGTGGAGTTTTACAGATGTTCTGAGAGAGAAGAAAGAAAAGAGACGGAATGAAAGGGGCAGAAAGAGAGATACACAGATCGAAAGGGTGACTGAGAGACTGACAATGAAATAAGGATATTTATGATAGGACATAGGAACAGGAGAAGGCCATGAAGCCCCTTAATCCTGTTCTGACATTCAATGAATTAGAGGAGTGCAGAAATCTTGGTGGGTTGTGGGGCTGGGGAAGAGCATACAGATAGGAACAGACAAGGTTATTGAGGGATTGAAAATAAGCATGAGATTTTTAATATCAAGTCATTGCTTGATGCATATCAATGTAAGTCAGTGAACATAGCAGTGATGTTTGAGCAGAGCTTGGTGTGAGTTAGGACATGGGATACAGAGTGTTAGATGACCTCAGGTTTACAGTAAGTGGAATGTCAGAGACTGGCCAGGAAAGTGTTGCAACAGACCACTCTAGAGATAACAAACGCATGGATGAGTTTTTCAGGAGCAGATTGGCAGAGACAGGGGAAAATTCAGGCAATGTAACAGATGTAAGCTAGTTGGCTTCTGTGACGGTATTAATATGTAGCTGGTAGCTCATTACAGGGTTAACTATTACAACAAGAATGTGAGCGATGTGGTCCTGCCACAGACAGTTATTGGGGAGGGGGATATAGTCAGTAACTAGGGAATGGAGTTTGAAGCAGGTATTGAAAACCATAGCTTTAGTCTTTCGAGTGCTTAAAAGAAAGACATTTATGTTCATCCAGTACTGGATGTCAAATAAGCAGTCGGATAATTTAGAGACATTGCAAGGGTTGAGAGAGGTGGTGGTGAGGGAGAGCTGGATATTAGATTAGATTAGAGATACAGCACTGAAACAGGCCCTTCGGCCCACCGAGTCTGTGCCGACCATCAACCACCCATTTATACTAATTCTACACTAATTCCATATTCCTACCACAGCCCCACCTGTCCCTATATTTCCCTGCCACCTACCGAAACTAGGGGCAATTTATAATGGCCAATTAACCTATCAACCTGAAAGTCTTTGGCATGTGGGAGGAAACCGGAGCACCCGAAAGAAACCCACGCAGAAACAGGGAGAACTTGCAAACTCCACACAGGCAGTACCCAGAATTGAACCCAGGTTGCTGGAGCTGTGAGACTGCGGTGCTAACCACTGCGCCACTGTGCCGCCCCTGGTGCTGAGCAATTTTGTCAGAGTAGGATAGAGGGAACAGAAGGTGGTTCTCGTGGATACGATTAGCTCAAAAAGCGAATGAGGGGAGATACAAGATCAGACGAACACAAGAAACAAGAGCCGGAGTCGACCAGGTGGCTCATCGAGCCTGCTCTGGCATTCAAAACGATCATGACTACTCTAAGAATTCAACTCCACTTCCCCACCCACTCGCCATATCCCTTGATGGGCTAAGAGACTAAGCATCTGTCTATCCCTGCCTTAAATGTATTCAACAATGGAGCATATACTGCACTGTTGGGTAGAGAATTCCAAAGATTCACAACCATTTGTGTGAAGTAATTTCTCCTCGTCTAAGTCCTAAATGATCGGCCCCTTGTCCTGAGACCTTGTACCGTGATTCAGATTCCCCAACCAGTGAAAATAATCTCTCAGTGTTTACCCTATTCAGCCCCTTCAGAATCTTATAAGTGTCAATAAGATCACCTCGCATTCTTCTAAGCTGCAGAGAATACAGACCCAATTTACTCGGCTTCTCATCATCAGACAACCTCCTCCTCCCACAGTCCAATCAAGTGAACGTTTGCTGCACCATATCGAATTACAATGTATCCTTCCATAACTGTGGAGACCACATACAGTGCTTCAGATATGGCCTCATGACTACCCTGCACAATTTTGGCAATACTTCCTTATTCCTGTTCCCCCATCCCTTGCAATAAAAAACAACATACCTGCTCAATTGCTTTCTGCACTTGTATGTTAAATTTCTGTGTTCCTTGTACAAGTACACCCAAGTCTCTTTGAACAAGGACATGCACACGTTTGAGAGCTTTAAAAAAAAATCTATTCTTACAACCAAAGTGCATAACCTCACACTTCCCTACATTACACTCCATCTGCCACCTTATTGCCCACTCACTTAATATGTCGATATCTCTTTGTAGCCATTCTGTGTCCTTCCCACAGCTTATTTTTCCACCTACCTTTGTACCATCAGCAAACGTAGATACATTACTCTCTATCATTTCATCTAAGTCATTAATATTAATTGAAAACTGCTGAGGCCCCGCCACTGATCCTTGTGGCACTCCAATATTTACTGCCTGCCAACTTGAAAATGCTCTGCCTACGCCCACGTGTTGCTCCTTGTCTGTTAACTGATCATCAAACTATGCGAATTTGGTACCCCCAGCTCCATTAGGCCTTACTTTGCCTAATAACCTTCTTTGGCACCTTACCGGATGTATTTTGGAAATCCAGGTATACTGCACTGACTGCCACCCCTTTGTCTGCCGTCCCAATTCCATCCCCCCAAAAAATCTCTTAATTGGTAAAACAGAATTTCCCTTTAGTAAAACCATTTTGTCTTGTTCTAATCACATTGTGTTTTTCTAACTGCATTGTTAAGACTTACGCAAAATAGATTCCAACGTTTTCCCAATGACTGATGCTCGACTCACTGGCCTGCAGCTCTCTGTTTTCACTCTCCCTCCTTTCTTGAATCTAAGAAATTTTGGAAAATCGTAGTTAATACATCCATTATCTCTGCAGCTATCCCTTTTAGAACCCTGGGGTGTAGGCCATTAGGTCCTGGAGATTTGCCAGATTTTAGCCCCTTATGTTTCTCCAATACTTTTTCACCGCTGATGTGAATTTCCTTAATTTCTGCACTCTTTTTAGCCCGAGGTTTCTGCTTGTTTCGGGGATGGAACTTGTGTTATACTGTGAAGTAATACGAAATAGGGGGGAAACTACTGAAAGATGTAAGTTCTGGGATAGGGCAGGGGGGAGCTTGAGAGGAAGTTTGATCAGGTGTATGTGAGGTGGAAAACGAGGGCATAAAAACATAGAAAATAGGAGCCGGAGTAGGCCATTCGGCCGTTCGAGCCTGCTTCACCATTCATTATGATCATGGTTGATCATCAAACTCAATAACCTGTTCCCACTTTCCCCCCATATCCTTTGAATTCTTTCACCCCAAGAGCTATATCTAACTCCTTCTTGAAAACATACAATGATTTGGCTTCAACTGCTTTCTGTGGTAGTGAATTTCACAGGCTCACCACTCTCTGAGTGAAGTAATTTCTCCTCGTCTCAGTCCTGAAAGGTTTACTCCGTATTCTTACACTATGACCCCTGGTTCTGGACTACCCCACCATCGGAAAAACCCTTCCTGCATCTACCCTGGCAAGTCCTGTTCGAATTTTATAGGTTTCTATGAGATTCCCCCATCAATCTTCTGAACTCCAGCGAATATAGTCCTAACCGATTCAATCTCTTATAGTTCTTAACAAATACTTTGCATCAGTTGCACAAAAGAGGGGGAAGACACATCAGGTGAAGTGTGAAACATAGTGAGAGGGGAAATAGTAGGGAGATAGCATCTTTGAAGTTGATAAATTACTAGACAAGGCCGAGTTGTATCACAGGCCATGAAGGGAATCATGCGAGGAAACAATGAAAGCTTTGACCATCATTTTTCTATCCTCTCTGGCTGCAGGCGTGGTGTTGGAGGACTGGAGGTGTGCTTATGTTAAACCAACTTTCCCGGTATATATACCAATTTTGATATAAATCAGTGATTTAAATTTAAATATAGGGGCATGATTAAGAATTTTGCAGCTTATATAAAAATGCTGTGTGGTTGAAGAAAGTTGCAGACTGCAGGAAAATATCAATGGACTGGTCAGGTGGACAGAAAATTGGCTAATGCAGTTCAATCCGGAAAAGTTTCTTTAAATTATCTCTGAATACATTTGGTTAAAAAAAAACTATCAATCTCAGATTTAAACATTAACAATTGATACAGCATCAAATGCCATTTGCAGAAAAGTTTCAAAATTCTACTATATTTTATGTGTGGAAGTGTTTCCTTACTTAACTCATCAGAACATAGGAACATATTAACAGCTAAATTGGGAGCAGGAGAAGGCCACTCGGCCCCTCGAGCCTGTTCAGCCATTCAATATGTTCATGGCTGAACTGCTGATCCACTTTCTGCTTTCCCCGCCCCGATAACGTTTTACCCCTTTGCTTATCAATAAGCTATCTACCTCTGCCTTAAAAATATTCAAGGACCCTGATTCCACCGCCTTTTGAAGAAGAGATTTCCAAAGACTCACGACTGTCTCTGAGAAAAGACATATCCTCATCTGTGCCTTAAAATGGCGACCCCTTATTTTTAAAGAGTGCCCCTTAGTTCTGGATTATACCACAGAAGGAAACATCCTTTCCACATCCACCCTGTCAAGACCCCTCTGAATTTTATATGTTTCAATCTAGTCGCCTCTTACTCTTCCAAACTCCAGTGGAGGAAAGTTTTGCGAGTCCAATCTTCCCTCAGAAGACAATCTGCCCATTCCAGGCATTAATCTAGCAAACTTTCTCTGAACTGCTTTCAATGCATTTGCAACCTTCCTTAAATGAGGAGACCAATACTGTACACAGTGCTGCAGATGTGATCTAGCCAATGCCCCGTACAACTGAAGCATGACCTCCTGACTTTTGTACTCAATTTCCTCGCAATAAATGATAACATTCTATTAGTTTTCTAAATTTCTTGCTGTACCTGCATACTACCTGTTTGTGATTCATGTACTATGACACACAGATCCCTCTGCATCTCAGAGCTCTGCAATCTCTCACCATTTAGATAGTAAGCTACAATTTTATTCTTCCTGCCAAAGTGGACATTTTTGGGGGGAACTGCTAACGCTGCACCTCTTTTAAAAAGGGAGCGAGGGACAGATCGAATAATTACAGACCAGTCAGTCTAACAACAGTATTGGGCAAATTATTGGAATCTATTCTGAGAGACTGGATAAACTGTCACTTAGAAAGGCACAGGTTAATCAAAGCTAGTCAGCACTGATTTATTCAGATAAGACGTTGTCTGACCAACTTGAAGAACTACCAGGAAAGATAAATGAGGGTAGTTCAGTTGATGTGGTCCACATAGATTATAGCAAGGCTTTTGATAAGGTCCCACATGGAAGACTGGTTAAAAAAGTAAAATCCAATTGGATCCATGGAATGTAGCAACGTGGATACAACATTGGCTCAGTGGCAGGAAAAAAAGGATAATTTTTCATGCATGCGTTGGCAACTGGAGAGTTGTTTCCAGCGCTGTTCTGCAGGGCTCACTACTGGGTCCCCTGCTTTTTGTGGTATATATTAAGGACTTGGACGTAAATGTAAGAGGCATGATTAAGAAGTTTGCAAACAACACAAAATTGGCTGCATGGTAGATTACGAGGAGGAGAGCTGCAGGCTGCAAGAAGATATTGATGGTATGGTCACCAGGGCAGAAAAGTGGCAAACGGAATTCAACTGGGCAAATTATGAGTTGATGCATTTGGGGAGGACAAACTAGGAAAAGGAAAACCCGATTAATATTCAAGAACAGTTATTATTACTTTCCAGGATCTTTCCTGGAAATTGTCCCTGTGTGCAGTGTTATTGCTGACCTGAAATGCACAGCCTCAGACTTTTTAGAACATTACAGCGCAGTACAGGCCCTTCGGCCCTCGATGTTGCGCCGACCTGTTAAGCCATCTGACCTACACTATTCAATTTTCATCCATATGTCTATCCAATGACCACTTAAATGCCGTATAGTTGGCGAGTCTACCACTGCTGCTGGCAGGGCGTTCCACGTCCCTACTACTCTCTGAGTAAAGAAACTGCCCCTGACATCTGTCCTATATCTATCACCCCTCAACTTAAAGCTATGTCCCCTCGTGTTTGCCATCACCATCCGAGGAAAAAGACTCTCATTATCCACCCTATCTAACCCTCTGATTATCTTATATGTCTCTATTAAGTCACCTCTCCTCCTCCTTCTCTCCAACGAAAACAACCTCAAGTTGCTCAGTCTTTCCTCGTAAGACCTTCCCTCCATACCAGGCAACATCCTAGTAAATCTCCTCTGCACCCTTTCCAAAGCTTCCAGATCCTCCCAATAATGCGGTGACTAGAACTGCATGCAATACTCCAGGTGCGGTCCCACCAGAGTTTTTTACAGCTGCAGCATGACCTCGTGGCTCCGAAACTCGTTCTCGCTACTAATAAAGGCTAACACACCATATGCCTTCTTAACAGCATTATTAACCTGGGTAGCAAACTTCAGGGATTTATGCACCTGGACACCAAGATCTCTCTGTTCATCTACACTAGGGACAGCACAGTGGCGCAGTGGTTAGCACCGCAGCCTCACACCTCCAGCGACCCGGGTTCAATTCTGAGTACTGCCTGTGTGGAGTTTGCAAGTTCCCCCTGTGTCTGCGTGGGTTTCCACCGGGTGCTCCGGTTTCCTCCCACATGCCAAAGACTTGCAGGTTAATATGTTAATTGGCCATTATAAATTGCCCCTAGTATTGGTAGGTGGTAGGGAAAGACAGGGACAGGTGGGGATGTGGTAGGAATGTGGAGTTAGTAATGGAGTATGGTTAGTGTAAGTCGGTGGTTGATGGTCGGCGCAGACTCGGTGGGCCGAAGGGCCTGTTTCAGTGCTGTATCTCTAAACTAAAACTAAACTAAACTACTAACAAGAATCTTCCCATTAGCCCAGTCGACTGCATTCCTGTTACTCCTTCCAAAGTGAATCACCTCGCACTTTTCCGCATTAAACTCCATTTGCCATCTCTCAGCCCAGCTCCGCAGCCTATCTATGTCCCTCTGTACCCTACGACATCCTTCGGCACTATCCACAACTCCACCGACCTTCGTGTCATCCGAAAATGTACTAACCCACCCTTCTACACCCTCTTCCAGGTCATTTATAAAACTGACAAAGAGCAGTGGCCCCAAAACATATCCTTGCGGTACACCACTAGTAACTAAACTCCAGGATGAACATTTGCCATCAACCACCAACCTCTGTCTTCTTTCAGCTAGCCAATTTCTGATCCAAAGCTCTAAATCACCTTCAACCCCATACTTCCGTATTTTCTGCAATAACCTACCGTGGGGAACCTTATCAAACGCCTTACTGAAATCCATATACACCACATCCACTGCTTTACCCTCATCCACCTGTTTGGTCACCTTCTCGAAAAACTCAATAAGGTTTGTGAGGAACGTCACAAAACCGTGCTGACTATCGCTAATGAACTTATTCTTTTCAAGATGATCATAAATCCTGTCTCTTATAACCTTTTCCAACAGTTTACCCACAACCGAAGTAAGGCTCACAGGTCTACAATTACCAGGGCTGTCTCTACTCCCCTTCTTGAACAAGGGGACAACATTTGCTATCCTCCAGTCTTCCAGCACTATTCCTGTCGACAATGACGACAGAAAGATCAAGGACAAAGGCTCTGCAATCTCCTCCCTCGCTTCCCAGAGAATCCTAGGGTAAATCCCATCTTGCCCAGGGGACTTATCTATTTTCACACTTTCCAAAATTGCTAACACCTCCTCCTTGTGAACCTCAATCCCATCTAGCCTAGTAGCCTGAATCTCAGTATTCTCCTCGACAACATTTTCTTTCTCCACTGTAAATACTGACGCAAAATATTCATTTAACACTTCCCCTATCTCCTCTGATTCCACACACAACTTCCCACTACAATCCTTGATTGGCCCTCATCTAACTCTAGTCATTCTTTTATTCCTGATATTCCTATAGAAAGCCTTAGGGTTTTCCCTGATCCTATCCGCCAATGACTTCTCTTGTCCTCGCCTTGCTCTTTTTAGCTCTCCCTTTAGATCCTTCCTGGCTAGCTTGTAGCTCTCAAGCGTCCTAACTGAGCCTTCACGTCTCATCCTAACATAAGCCTTCTTCTTCCTCTTGACAAGCGCTTCAACTTCTTTGGTAAACCACGGCTCCCTCGCCCGACAACTTCCTGCATCTGTTCGCCATCTGGTTCACTGTCACTTTCACCTTTGATTGATTTGTGGCCATTTGTTGCCAGCAGCTGAAATCAAAATATTGCGCCAAGAAAACTACAGTGTGGTGCTACTAACAACTTGCATTCTTCTCTGTTTAGAAAATATCCCTTACTTCTTTGTATATAAACTTGCTAAGCTAATTGACAATTTAGTATGGTTGTGTTATCCAAGTCAAAGCTATCGCACTGAACTCGGATGAGTGGGATGTGAACAGTTTCACATAGTTTTAACCCCATTGTTCTCATTTGCTTTGATTTTGTCCCTCACCACACTGCCTATCAGACACATTTTAGTGACTGGTTGAGTCCGTGAGGGACTGAAGGGTAAGAACAAAGGGTAGATGTGCAGTGACCCAGAGCTGGAGAGCAGAAGGAGGTTTGCCATTTAACTCTTCACTACATCAGGGAGCTTCATACTTCTCTGGTCAATATATTTCATACAATTCCTATTTTATATCATGGCAGGGAAAGAGCCCAGGGATTACAAAGGTTCTGAATATATATTCCTGGAAGTCGCATGGATCTTGTTGAATTTAAGTTGCTGCACAGACACATTTATTTATGGGGCAACTCAGTCCAAGTACAGCGAACAGCTTAATGGTACAGTGAAATATCCATTTGCAATAATTATTCAATTGATAAATGAAAAAAAAACATCTGAGAGAAACCAAGATGCGGGTCCCACTGTTTCCACTGCGTGAATTTAGTATTTATACAGAATGGGCAAGAGGTCACATACAAGCTGGATGAGCCGAAATACCACTGGCGGGTTTGGGATGTGTGGGCAGCATGAGGGGGCCACACAGGGGAAACTGCAGCGGGGCGATTGGCAAGAGGTGACAAACAGCTGGATGCCCCGAAATACACTGGCGGTGGTGGGGATTGGGTCACAAAAGCCAAAGACCACTGGGGCAAATGATAAAGGGTAAATGACAGCTAGATAACGAGAAATGTACTGTCCCTGGGTACGGGTGTAACATAAGCCAAAGCTCAGTGAGACAAAATTCAAGTGGTGGATTTTGGAGCATTTTGAAGAGAGAGGGCAGGAGGAGAGTCTGAGTGCCTCCTGTAGGACATCAAGAGAAACAAAAGCCACAATTTCTCCACCTCCACTGGTTAAATTCTTAGCTCTGCACATCTGATCAACAGTAAATACACGTTTTCTAAGAAAAGTAAACATGCTGCTGATGCGGGAAACCTTCTCGTGTCAGTTTTTTTCTTATTTTTTTATTTTGGAGACACATCTTGAGTCTGTCTCCCTTCTATTCCCATTTTTTATTTATTTAGAGAAAGAGCACTGAAACAGGCCCTTCGGCCCTCTGAGTCTGTGCCAACAATCAACCACCCATTTATACTAATGTTACTTTAATTCCATATTCATACCACATCTCCACCTTCCCTCAATTCCCCTACCTATACTAGGGGCAATTTATAATGGCCAATTTACCTATCAACCTGAAAGCCTTTGGCTGCGGGACAAAACCAGTGCACTCGGCGAAAATCCATGCAATAACAGGGAGAACTTGCAAACTCTGCACAGGCAGTACGTGGAATCGAATCCAGGTCGCTGGAGCTGAGAGGCTGCAGTGCTAACCACTGCACCACTTTATCATTTAGAACCACATAATCCTTTAACAACAACATAATTTATTATTAAAAATATTAAGAAAAGAAATACTGATCAGATACAACGCATGTTGTTAATAATGTTAAGCCTGCGACGCCATTCCCTGCTCTCTGTTGAATCGATGGTCGATTAACCAGTGTCTGGTGCCGACTTTGATTTCTTTTCATTTTGAACTATGGAATTATTTTATAATACTTGTACAAAGCACATTTTAAAAAAAAGCATTGATCAGTGTTCTTAAGAACTAATAATAGCTGTTGAATGGGGAAAAGTGTCTGACTGGAATTGGATCAGTACTTGTCACAGGAACAGGCATAGTTCCACAAACTAATTTCACCGTCAGCCTGGGTGCTTGGCTGGATGGAGAATCATTTGGTAATGACATCAGAAAATCCATTATTTCTACAGTTCACACATGTTTATTCCCAGCTAGAAGGCTGGCTCAGGTAATTCCGTTATGGTCCTGAATAATTCAACTGGAAGCAACTTGAAAATAAGTATTAATAGAACATAGAACATAGAACATAGAAAAATACAGCACAGAACAGGCCCTTCGGCCCACGATGTTGTGCCGATCCTTTGTCCTCTGTCAAGGACAATTTAATCTATACCCCATCATTCTCCTTTATCCATATACCTATCTAAAAGCCGTTTGAAAGTCCCTAAAGTTTCTGACTCAACAACTTCCCCAGGCAAGGCATTCCATGCCCCGACCACTCTCTGGGTAAAGAACCTTCCCCTGACATCCCCCTTATATCTCCCACCCTTCACCTTAAATTTATGACCCCTTGTAACGCTTTGCTCCACTCGGGGAAAAAGTTTCTGACTGTCTACCCTATCTATTCCCCTGATCATCTTATAAACCTCTATCATGTCACCCCTCATCCTTCTCCGTTCTAATGAGAAGAGGCCTAGAATGTTCAGCCTTTCCTCGTAAGACTTATTCTCCATTCCAGGCAACATCCTGGTAAATCTCCTCTGCACCCTCTCCAAGGCTTCCACATCCTTCCTAAAATGAGGCGACCAGAACTGCACACAGTACTCCAAATGAGGCCTTACCAAGGTCCTGTACAGCTGCATCATCACCTCACGGCTCTTAAATTCAATCCCTCTGCTAATGAACGCTAACACCCCATATGCCTTCTTCACAGCCCTATCCACTTGAGTTGCAACTTTCAACGATCTATGCACATAGACCCCAAGGTCTCTCTGCTCCTCCACATGCCCAAGAACCCTACCGTTAACCCAGTATTTTGCATTCGTGTTTGTCCTTCCAAAATGGACGACCTCACACTTTTCAGGGTTAAACTCCATCTGCCACTTTTCAGCCCAGCACTGCAACCTATCCAAGTCCCTTTGCAGACGACAATAGCCCTCCTCGGTATCCACAACTCCACCAACCTTTGTATCATCTGCAAATTTACTGACCCACCCTTCGACTTCCTCATCCAAGTCGTTAATAAAAATCACAAACAGGAGAGGACCCAGAACTGATCCCTGTGGCACGCCACTGGTAACTGGGCTCCAGGCTGAGTATTTACCATCTAAGACCACTCTCTGCCTTCTATCAGTTAGCCAATTCTTAATCCAACTGGCCACATTCCCCACTATCCCATGCCTCCTGACTTTCTCCATAAGTCTACCATGGGGGACCTTATCAAATGCCTTACTAAAATCCATGTACACCACATCCACTGGTTTACCCTCATCCACTTGCTTGGTCACCTGCTCAAAGAATTCAATCAGGCTTGTGAGGCAAGACCTACCCCTCACAAAACCGTGCTGACTGTCCCGAATCAAGCAGTGTCTTTCCAGATGCTCAGAAATCCTATCCCTCAGCACCTTTTCCATCAACTTGCCTACCACCGAAGTAAGACTAACTGGCCTGTAATTCCCAGGGTTGTTCCTATTCCCTTTCTTGAACAGGGGCACAACATTTGCCACCCTCCAATCACCTGGTACCACCCCCGTCAACAGAGAAGATGAAAAGATCATTGCCAGCGGCTCTGCAATTTCATCCCTTGCTTCCCATAACATCCTTGGATATACCCCGTCAGGCCCGGGAGACTTGTCTATCTTCAAGTTATTCAAAAACCCCAACACATCTTCCCTCCTAACGAGCACTTCCTCGAGCTTACCAGTCTGTTTCACACCGTCCTCTTCAGTAATACACCCCTTCTCATTCGTAAATACCGAAGAGAAGTACTCATTCAAAACCTCACTTATCTCTTCCGGCTCAACACACAGTCTCCCGCTATTGTCCTTGACCGGACCTACGGTCCCCCTAGTCATCCTCATATTTCTGACATACGCGTAAAAGGCCTTGGGGTTTTCTTTTATCCTACCCGCCAAGCATTTTTCATGCCCTCTCTTAGCTCTCCTAATCCCTTTCTTCAGATCCTTCCTGGCCATCTTGTATCCCTCCAGAGCTATGCCTGTGCCCTTTTTCCTCAACCTTATATACGCATCCTTCTTCTTCCTAACAAGACTCTCAACCTCTCTTGTCAACCACGGTTCCCTCACATGACCATCCCTTCCCTGTCTGACAGGGACATGCTTATCAATGGCCCCTACTATCTGCTCCTTGAAAAAGTTCCACATTTCGACCGTGCCCTTCCCTGCCAGCATATGCTCCCAACTTATGCTCCTCAGTTCCTGCCTGACAGCATCATATCTACCCTTCCCCCAATTGTAAACCTTGCCCTGTTGCACATACCTATCCCTCTCCATTACCACAGTGAATGCTACAGAATTGTGATCACTATCTCCAAAGTGCTCGCCCACCAACAGCTCTATCACTTGCCCTGGTTCATTACCTAGTACCAAACCCAATATTGCCTCCCCTCTGGTCGGGCAGTCTACATACTGAGTCAGAAAAGCTTCCTGGACATACTGCACAAACACTACCCCATCCAAACTATTCGATCTAAAGAGTTGCCAATCAATATTTGGGAAGTTGAAATCCCCCATAATTACTACCCTGTGAC
This sequence comes from Heterodontus francisci, assembly GCF_036365525.1. Classification (NCBI taxonomy): domain Eukaryota; kingdom Metazoa; phylum Chordata; class Chondrichthyes; order Heterodontiformes; family Heterodontidae; genus Heterodontus; species Heterodontus francisci. Next base: position 60,663,605 of record NC_090391.1, read on the forward strand.
TTCTGCTCCTTTCCAAAATCTGTTTCCCAATCTGCTCTTCCACCTCCCTGCTGCTATTGGGGGGCCGATAGAAAACTCCCATCAAGGTGACTGCTCCTTTCCTGTTCCTGACCTCAACCCACAGTGCCTCAGTCGGCAGATCCTCCTCGAAAATTCTTTCAGCAGTTGTTACACTATTTCTAACTAACAATGCCACCCCCCCACCTCTTTTACCACCATTCCTAATCTTATGAAAACATCTATAACCAGGTACCTCCAAGAACCATTCCTCCCCCTCACCTATCCACGTTTCAGTGATGGCCACAACATCGTAGTCCCAAGTGCCCATCCACGCCTTCAATTCACTCACCTTATTCCTGATGCTTCTTGCGTTGAAGTATACGCACTTTAACCCTTCTCCGTGCCCATCTGTCCTCTGCGACAGTGCTACCTTCCCCAATACCTCACTACACTCTTTGTCTTTCTGAGTGGACCCACTGGTCCCTGGACTACAAGTCCGGTTCCCATCCCCCTCCCAAACTAGTTTAAACCCTCCCGAACAGTACTAGCAAACCTCCCTCCCAGGATATTGGTGCCCCTCCGGTTCAGATGCAGCCCGTCCTGTTTGAACAGGTCCCATCTTCCCCAGAATGCAGTCCAATTATCCAAGAACTGGAAGCCCTCTCTTCTACACCATTCCTGCAGCCACGTGTTCAGCTGTGCTCTCTCCCTATTCCTAGCCTCACTATCACGTGTCGCCGGCAACAAACCAGAGATAACAACTCTGTCCGTCCGAGCTTTCAGCTTCCAGCCTAACTCCCTAAACTCACTTCTAACATCTGTGCCACCCTTCCTTCCTACGTCGTTGGTGCCAATGTGCACCACGACCTCTGGCTGCTCCCCCTCCCCTTTAAGGATCCTGAAGACGCGATCACAAACATCACGGACCCTGGCACCAGGTAGGCAACAAACCATCCGTGCGTCTCGCTTGCGCCCACAGAACCGCCTGTCGGTACTCCTCACCATCGAGTCCCCGATGACTAGTGCTCTCCCGTTCTCCCTCCTTCCCTTCTGTGCCACAGTGCAGGACCCCGTGCCAGAGGCCCGTTCACTGCAGCCTGCCCCCGATAGGCCGTCCCCCCCAACAGTATCTAAAACTGTATACTTGTTGCTGAGGGGAACGACCACAGGAGATCCCTGCACTGACCTCTTCCCACCTCTAACTGTTACCCAGCTGCCTTTGTTTTGTGGAGTAACGACATCCCTGTAGCTTCTATCTATCACCCCCTCAGCTTCCCGAATGATCCTCAGTTCATCCAGCTCCAGCTCCAGTTCCCTAACACGGTCTGATAGGAGCTGGAGACGGATGCACTTCCAGCAGGTGAAGTCGGCAGGGTCCCCGGAGGTTCCCCTCACCTCGAACATACTGCAGGAGGAGCACTGCACTCCCCTGGCTGCCATTTCTTTCACTCAATTACCCCTTAATTAAGTACAAATATAGATATTAACAAAAACAGTGAAATAGCTTACCTGTTCAGTCCTTTTTGGCTAGAGGAGGAGGGTAAAAAGGGTCTCGGGTTAACTCTGCTCCGCACCTTTAAAGAAAATACCTACCCAGGAGTCCTTGCTGCCGTCCAGCTTCCGGTTCCTCCCGCGCCAAAAGTAACTTGAACACAAGGAAAACAGTAAGTACAACTTTTAAAACAACTTTTAAAACACAGCTCCTGTTGCCTTCACTTACCCACCGAAGAGTCGCTACCTTCTCCTGCTTCTCCGCCGGGAAATGAGGCCGAGTCCACGGAGCTCCGCACCTTTAAAGAAAATACCTACCCAGGAGTCCTTGCTGCCGTCCAGCTTCCGGTTCCTCCCGCGCCAAAAGTAACTTGAACACAAGGAAAACAGTAAGTACAACTTTTAAAACAACTTTTAAAACACAGCTCCTGTTGCCTTCACTTACCCACCGAAGAGTCGCTACCTTCTCCTGCTATTGGGGGGCCGATTAATATGAGTGATTGACTGATGTGTGAGCAGAAACTCTCCTATCATAAGGAATTACTCAAAATTCACTCGTGCTGACTGCCAAAATAGAACTTTCGAACAATATTTCAATATTCACATCTGCGAAGGTCAAAATTCTCACAGAGCATGGGAACAGTGATCTGTCAGAATCTCTCCATCTGAGCGCTGGATTTAACAAAGTCATGTGGTTAAATTTTATGTTTAAAAAACCTTTGTGTTGTCAGTTTACAAAGCAGAAAGTTAAATATTTCCCCACTGAACTGACAAACTAGCTGAAGTGTGAATAGTTTATATTGATTATAGGACTGTGTAGCTTCACTTCGAAGACTGGATTATGCTGAAATAAAATAAACAATTTATTTACTCCTAGTGTTGACTTTTATTTCTCTCCTGAGAGAAGAGGGGTGTTACTCTGGTTGGGATTCCTGGATATTGACAGGATAATCACTTATGTTGTTTGAGGGCTAACTTAGGACAGGGCACTGTGGAGAACGCCCCTGCTGTTCTTTGAATATTTTCATTTGATTTACTTGCTTCACGAGAGAAGGCCTTGGTTTGAAGTCTTATTTAACCGATTTGAGCACGAATCAGACTTCTCTACGCGCAATTTATTATCAAATATAACGGCACCGAAAGAGCCCATTTCTCCCATCGTATCTGTGCCACATCTTTGAAAGAGCTATCCAATTACTGACACTCGGTTGTAACAAATTGACCGTGTATTTATTTATGTATATAAAAAAGTCCCCTTTGAAAGTTCCTGTTGAATTTGTTCCCACCACGCTTTCAGGCAATGCCTTCCAGATTACAACTACTCTCTGTGTGAAAAATGTTCTCCAAGTCTCCTCCTCTGGTTCTCTGTACAACATCTTCATCTGTGTCCGTTTCATCGTGGCTCTTTCAAATTCGTTCATAATTATTAGCACATCTTTTAATGTTCTCTGATGAGACAATTCCATCCTCTCTTGTCAATTTCCTTCACCGAACAGCAGGCGTTCAACTCAACCTTTGTTCAAAATCTGTCTGCATTTTCGACAATATCTTAATATCCTCTTTAAAGTATGATGGCCAGAATTGAACACATCCCGCCATCTGTGAACTAACCTTAGCATAGCTTACTTCAATATAATCAAATCCTCCCTTATAAATCCAGATCTCTATGCTGTTTTAAGACCTTCATCTGGTTGTGCCAGCTTCTCAGCATTGTGTATTAGAACTATGAAACTAGCTCCTGAAACTAGTCCATAATTATACACTTTAGTTTATATGGTTGCACATGATTATTCCTTCCTAGGGCACCACTTTACATTTCATAGACTCATGCAGTCTTCCAGCCATTTGGCCTATCGTTTTTTTCCTAGCTCTTTGAAGGAATTATCAAATTAGACCACCCCTCGAATATCTCGTCACAGTTCTGCATTTTCTATTCTTTCATAGGATGTGGGCATCTTTGGCAAGAACAATATTTGTTATCACCCTTAATTTCCCTTGACATGAATGTCTTGGCAGGCCATTTCAAAGGGCATTTTTTTAAGGCTCAACCACTTTGCTATAGGTTTGGAGTCATATGTCGGCCAGACCAGGTAAGAACGGCAGATTTCTGTCCCTAAACGACATTAGCGAACCAGATGGGTTTTCCAACAACCAGTGATTGTCTCGTGATAATCGTTACTGAATTTAATTACAGATTTTCATTTATTGAATTTAAATTCCATCAGCTGCCGTGATGGAATTTGAACCTGTGTCTCCAGGGCAATAGCCTGAGCCTCTGGATAACTATAATAATATATGAGATCTGAAGAATGGTCCCTGACATTAACTCTGCTTCTCTCTGCACAGATGCTGCCAGACCTACTGAGTATTTCCAGCATTGCTTGTTTTTATTTCAGATTTCCAGCATCCGCAGTATTTTGCTTTTATATTCCCTCTGGATTATCAGTTCAGTAACATTACCACGATACCAATGTCTCTTTCATTTCAAGTATATATCCTATTTCCTCTATACGTTACAGTGACATCTGTTTTCATGCAATGCATTGCAGGTCATAACTGCTCTCTGTGTCAGAAAAGAAACTCTTTATTTCCCCGCTGGATGTTTTTTTGTCCATTCCTTTACATTTATGTCATTTGTAAACCATGTCCCACCAATGGTTACTTCATATATAATGTACAAAAACGCCTCATATTGTGGCCACCTCTGTACGCTGTTCAACGTTAATTATCATCTGCCACCTGTGCATATTATGCCTATTCTGTCCTTTTGATCTCGGTTACTATATTGTCCGTTGAGTGTCATATTCCCAAATTAATTTCAATCAACAAACTTTGAACCTGGATCCCTTGTGATCAAGTCCACGTCATTCATATGTCTCAAAATGAGCATTGGTCCCAATACCAACCTCTGCCGCCATCACTTCTTAAAATTCTTTATTCTGGCACAGTTGTGAGGGTCATTGGCAATTAACGTGACAAGAGTCTGGAAGCTCAAGGTTATATTTGCAGACAGATCGGAGGAGTCCAACAAAGCAATCGCACAATCTCCATTCGCTGCTCTCTCAATGTCAGGGAACATCATTGTGTGCAGTGACTACAAATACTAGCTTGTAAGAAGTAGGAGAAAATCCCTGTTCCAGCTGGAAGGAATGCTTGTCCTTGGATAGTGGGAAACAACGATTTGAATGTTCAGGTGTTGCATCTCCTGCGCTTGTATGTAAAGCTGCTCCAGGAGAGGGAGCCGATGTTGGAGGCATGTTGAAGAGTTGACCAGGGTTGCATAATGAGCAGGCGGACGGGAAGGAATAAGAATACACGGTGGCAAATAGACATAGCCTAATGTGGCAGAATTTTGGAGGATGGTTCTTTGAATATGGAAACTGGTAGGAAGGAAGGCCGAGGCAAGGGAATTTTAGCGTGGTCCAGGCACGAAGGGGAAGTGGTGAAGGCAGTAACATGGGAAATGGGATGGAGATGGTCGAAGGCCATGTTGACCACAGTGGAGGTGAATCCTCAGCTGAGGAATAATGAAGGCATTTTATAAACGCTGGTGTGGAAGGTAGCATCATCATAAAAGATGGAACGAAGGTGGGGAAACTTGGAAAATGGAACAGAGTCTTTCCATTAAGTCGGATGGGAGGAGGTATAGTCAAGGTAGTTGTGGGAGTCGGTGAGATATAGTGGCTATTAGCGGACAGCCAATCTCCTGAAATGGAGGTTGAGAAGTCGATGAAGAGAAGGGACGTCTCAGAGACGGACCATGCGAAGACGAGGGAGAGTTGGAAATTAGCAGCAAGGTTTATGAAATTTTCCAGTTCAAGCCAATAGAAGGAAACCTTACTAGCACAATCATTAAAGTACCAAAAAAAACAACCTGAGTAGGATTGGAACATAGATTGATCCATTTATCCTGCACATCGGCTCATCTCTAGGGTCCAGACATGCTCCCGTAGCGACAGCATGTGAGTGTGGAGTGTTCAAATTTCTTTATACCCGAAATACACAGACGTACAAGTTACAACAGGGTCCTTGCATAGGGTCAGGATCAGGATCCTGGGAGGATTTACATTGCCAAATGAGAGCCGCTGAGGAAGCGAAATGCTCCATCAGGGATAGTGAGTGAACGAAACAAAGCAAACCAATTATAAATGGGGCTCTCGGAGTGTATCAGCAGGGGATGGTGGAAAAAAGACAGGCTTGAAATGGCCACATGGCGTCTGTCAGGCAAGATCCCATCCACTCTGAGTTTAAGGACAGCTCGGGTTTACTGGAATGTGAAGCAGAGAGGAGCAGTCTGACATGGTCAAAAGTTTGAATGAAATTTTGGAGCAGTTGCAAGCTCAGAAGGAAGGACGTCTGGTGTGTTTTTGTGGGACGGGAAAAATTAACCCGTGGATAAGGATTCTGAGTTCGAAAGATGGAAAAAGAAAAATCTCTGAGGGAGGAACTACATTGTGAAATAATAGTGAATACATTCAACAAAAAAAAAACAACCTTCAAGACATTTAAAGTTGAAAGTGGGAGATATTTGCTCAAGTAATCAAAAATAAGTTAAACTTTCTGGTTCGAATGGATTGCATCCACATACAAAAAAGAAAGGAGAGAGATCGTAGAGGCACGATTATCTGTTTATTAATAATCATCAGAATAGGGAATATTGCCACAGGACGGATGGACAGCTAATGTGAGTCTCGTACTTAAAACAGAAGATAGAACAAGTTGAAGGAACGATTGACCAGTTTGCATAACGTCAATGGTAGGAAAAAATGATGGAATCCTTATTCAAAGATGTAATAGATAAACATCTGAAACAAACACATAATATAATGAAGAGAAACCAGCGCATATTCCAAAAGGATGTGGATCCTTGATCAACCTTACAGAATTATTTGAATAAGTATCAGAAATAATAGTAACGAATACAAAATAGTATATGTAAAATACATTGGCATTCTGAAGGCCTTTGAGAAGGCACCACACAGCAGGCTCATGAGTAATCTCAGAGCAAATGGAGTTCGGGAAAAAGAAGCAGAATGAACTTTTAGCTTACTTTCTCATATTGACGGAAGATTGTCACTGATATTCGCAAGCATTTTTATTTGGACAACTCTTATTCACCCATTACAGAATTTACAGCGAATTGGAAAGCATAAGCAAAATTCATAATTTACAGACAAGTTGAGAGTGAGGTAATACAGAGGAGGATGCAACAAATACCTGGAGATATTAACAAGCGTGCACCATGGACTTTTAAACAGTGAAATTGTACAGGGCTTTGGTAAGACCACACCAGGAGTAATGTGTGCAGCTTTGGTCTCCGGACCTACAGAAGGATATACTTCCCTTCAAGGGGGTGCAAAGAAGGTTCACGAGATAGATTCCTGGGAGCAGAAGATTATCCAATGAGTAGATATTGAGCACATGCGCCCATATTTTGTGGAGTTTAAAAGAAAGAGAGGTCATCTCACTGAAACATACAGGATTCTGAGACGGATTGATAGGGTAGATGAGAGTTTAGTTCCCCCTGGATGGAGAGTGAAGAACACTGAAGGCACTGTCTTAAGACAAGAGGTCAGCTATTTCGTACTGAGAGGAAGATAATTTTCTTCACTCAGAGGGCTCTGAATCTTTGGAATCCCCTACCACATAGAGCTGTGGATGCTCAGTCGTTGAGTACATTCAAGACTGATTTCGATAGATTTTTAGATTCTCAGGGAATTAGATGTGACCTGGTTGTTTTGCAGAGCAGACTTCTATTTCTTATCTTGCAGTCTTATGTAAATCAGACCGAACAATATATCTTGGACTCCTTCATAACAGCACATCAGGTGAAGTATATTTTCTGCCAGGGGAACTGCCTTCAAGATGATATTCAGATTCCAGCTGTGAACGTTAGACACACCTCTGCAGGGAGTTCCCTTTCTTTGACCGGGATCTATTCCGAATCTGGGACATGGTCGGTTCCAGTCAAGATGCTTCCCGCTGGCAGAGAAAAGGACTCTGGGTTTCTGTGTAGACGCATCTGGGGATGGAACGACAGGTGGAAGAGTAGCCGAGCCTTCGGGATGGCCCTCATTGAGTGTGTCGAGGGGGCTGCAAGAGGTGGTTCTCTCCTTGCTGAGCTGACCCCGGCTCGGATGGATCTGCTCATTCGACCCAGGCACAAAAACTCTCATCTGTAGCTGGTTCCGCAAAGCCTGAACTGCCTCTTGGAAATGCCCTCTGTGCCATACCACACTGCACAGAGGGGTTTCCTGAACGGGCTGCTCTTGTAAATTTACTATTTCCTCACCCTCGTCTGGAACCCGGACGTACCATGCTAGTCTTCGCTGCCATCTGGTATCCAGGGGAATATGCAGTGGAGGTGTCTCGATGCAGCAGTCCTCTCCCTTCAAATCAAGAGATTGTTGCAGAATGAAGTCCCGTGCAATGGCTTTTTTCCAGAGTTTCATGGGCTCCCAGGCCGCCTGGACGAGTCCATGCATCATATTTATATGGAGTGTGTGAGGTTGTAGCCCCAACTTGAATATTAATGGGGCCGTTCCTCATTATCTATCCCCACTTCAACCCAACAGCCGTCACCTTTGGGCACGCAGGCCGGAGGGGGTACTTTCAGGAGGAAGAGTCTGCCCGTGTGTCTGCTCCTGGTCGTGAGCAAGATGGCAACTCAGTTTCTTGCAGCAGGCCATGGGGAGAGGTGGTGCGGTTGGATTTGTCTGACCTGATTGCCTGCCCCGCTTCAGATAATCTGTTTGCAACCAGGTGGCCCTGGAGAAGGAACATGCGGTGTCCACCGGATCATTTGAGGCCTTCCATAGTACTTAATTTGGATCTTGTGTTCTTTAGCTGTTAGATTAGATAGAGATTAAAGCGTCCTCTGCACTATCCCATTAAACCTGAGGGTAGAAGATGCTTAACAGATTAGGTACAGAGCAACCTCCCAATTAAGACTGTTTCATTAAACATTCCCATAGCAGCTCCAGACTGTCTCCACCCTATCTGTGCAACATTTCCACGGCTGCCGTTGGAGTGTTTGGGCAGAATATTTTTTGTTTTCGATTTACTGCTCTGTGATGTCTCTAACATTTAACAAGTAATCTTTAACAAGTGATTGGGATTGAATATGTTGAATTGATCTGAGTGTAGGTTTGGGGAATCTATTCAATTATATTCTGTGACCTAAGAAACATTCATGGGGAATTGCGTACATTTGTTGTCCTTAACTAATAAGAAGCAGAGATGGATTTTCCAACTGAGTAACATTAATTCCAGTCACTGAACAGCATCAGTAACCCTTTACAATCTAGGTATTTTATGTACACTTTAAACCAGGCGATGCACAGATGTAAATTAAACCCCACACTAACAATTGAATTTGATCATTTGAATGACTATTGTCGTTAACAGTTGAAAGCAATCGCACAATTTGATAAGAACAATGCGAAGTGGGAACTTTTTTTTTACAGATTTGGAATTATTTCCATGATCTGATGTAATCCTTTCATTCTAGTGGATAGACCTTCTATCCAATTCTCAGGACTATGCTCAGGACTCACACATGGGCACTGACACAAATAACTGGTCCAATTCCATAATAATATCAGACATGGGGAAGTCAGGCACTTCTATTGCTTAACATCATGGTTCCTTCCCACGAATTTTCCAATAATCTAAAACATGCTCTGTGCTCAGTATTTAATAAAGGTAATGGGCAGCACAGATACATTGCCTGAACATTTGACCTCCCCCTTTGTTATGCACCACTGCCTCTGATCAGCGAGCTGATGGTGGTGGGAACATGTTCCACTCCAAAGCACACACCATCCTGACTTGGAAATATATTGCCTTCACTGCTGCTTGGTCAAAATTCTGGAACTCCCATCCTAACACTGTGGGTGTCCCTAAACCACAAGGACTGCAGTGGTTCAAGAAGGTGGCTCCCCATCACCTTCTCAAGGGAAATTAGATATGGGCAATTACTGCAGGCCTAGTTAGTGACGCAAACATCCGGAGAAAGAATGCAAAGAATTAAGGTACACTGAAAGAGAGAGTATTTTTTCTGAAGCAGCGACGTCGTGCAACACTGTACCAGTGCCCTTCTTGGTTGGTTAGTGAATGTACAAGTGAGGGCAGTGATGTATATGGATGAGAAATAACAGTAAAATAGGGATCCATCATATATCTGGATGACCAGCAACGGAAGAAATTATGTCAGTGTTGTACCTGTCTAAGTAATAGCATATAATAAGGGTCCATCATTTACGTCAATGGGGAGTAAGAGTAAAGGTGAGGCCAGAAAGTAGCTGAATGGGTAGTTACAGTACAATGTATTTCAGGAAAATATCTGGATCGATATTTACTGTGAAAATGAGGTCATAGATATATCTGGATGGGTATTTACAGTTGAAGTTAGGTCAGCGATATATCTGGATAGGTATTTACAGTAAACGTGAGATTAGTCATATATCTGGATGACTATTTACTCGAAACGTGAGGTCAGTGATGTATCTGGATTGGTATTCACAGCAAAAGTGAGGTCAGTGATATAGCTGCATTAGTATCTATAGTAAACGTGAGGTCAGTGATATATTTGGATTGGTATTTACAGTAGAAGTGAGGTCAGTGATATATCTGGATTGGTATTTACAGTTGAAGTGTGATTGGTATATAATCTGGATGACTATTCATTGTAAAATTGAGGTCAGTGATGTATCTGGATTAGTATTCACTGTAAAAGTGAGGTCAGTGATATATCTGAATGGCGATGTAAAGGAAAAGTGAAGTCAGTGATATATCTGGATGGTATTTACAGTAAAGGTGAGGGCAAGGATGTACTTGGATACGGGTTTAAGGGAAACTTGATGTCAATGATTTTAAAAATGGGTGGTGATAATGCAAAAGTTGATGAGAGTCTTCGGCAACTGAGTGCCATGAGACAGAGACAGCAGCAAATGGAGTTGCTGAAAGGGAAGTGGAACTGCAGTGATGCTGTGATACCAGCAAACGGATATGAGAAGGGGAATAACTGCAGTGAAAAGCATCAGATGTAGATAGTGTGAGTGGGGAGCTACTGAGTGCAGTGAGACAGGGATACCAGAAGATCGAGATGGTGAGAGGGGCAGTAACTGCAGTGAGACAAGGACACCAGCGGATGGAGATGGTGAGGGGGCAGTAACGGCAGTGAGACAGGCACTCCAGCAGCTGGAGGTGACGAGAGGTGGGAGAAATTGAGTGCAGTTAGACAGGGGCACCAGCAGATAGAGATGGAGAGGGAGGACAGCAACTGAGCGCAGTGAGCCATTGATACCTGCAGGTGAATATGGTGAGAGGGGGCGGTACCTGAGTGCAGTGAGGCAGGAACACCAGGAGATGGAGATGGTAAGAGAGGGGAGTTACTGTAATGAGAAGTCGACACCTGCAAAGGGAGATGAAGAGAGGTGACAGCAATTGATTGCGGTGAGACACTGATACCAGCAGATGGAGATGGTGAGAGTGGGTTGGACCTGAGTGCAATGAGGCAGGGACATAAGCTGATGGAGATGGTGAGAGGGGGTAGTAGCCGAGTTCAGTGAGTCAGGGACACTGCGGATTGAGATGGTGAGAGGAGGGCAGTAACGGCACTGAGACAGGGACACCAGCAAATTGAAATAGTGAGAGGCGGAGTATAGGTGTGCAGTCGGACGGGGCCAGCAGCAGGTGGAGATGGTGAGAGGGGGAGTAACTGCAGAGAGAGAGGGACAGCAGCAAAGGGAGATTGCGAGTAGGGGAGGAACTGAGTGCAGTGAGACAGGGACACCAGAAGATGCAGATAGGGGAAAGGAGGGAGTAACTGCAGTGAAACAGGGACACCAGCAGATGGATATAGTGAAAGGTGGCAGTTACTGCAGTGAGACAGGGACACCAGCAGATGGACATAGTGAAAGGTGGCAGTTACTGCAGTGAGACAGGGACACCAGCAGATGGATATAGTGAACGGTGGAAGTTACTACAGTGAGACAGGGACACCAGCAGATGGAGATGGTGAGAGGGGGTGTAACTACAGTGAGAAAGGAACAGCAATGGATGAGATGTTGAGATGGGGGCTGTAACTGAAGTAAGACAGGGACACCAGCAGATGGAGGTGCGCGAGCGTACAGTAACTGCAATGAGACATGGACACCAGCATTTATAAATGGTGAGAGTGGGTAGTAAGAGACTTAAGACAGGGCCTCCAGCAGATGGAGATGCTGAGAATGTGCCTTTAAGACTCTGTTTAAAAACAGTGTGCCTTTAAAAACTAAGAGGCACCGTGTGGCACAGCTACACCTGTTCGCTGGGGGACAGCAGCAGACGTGTTGTGTGCAACATTTGTCTGTGTGTAAAACAGAAAAGCTTCACCAGGTTTGAACTAGAGAGACTGAGGCAAGCAAAGCAGGCTTGTCTTGAAGGAAGAGAATTTTCTCAGCAGAAATTCTACTTTGAGCAATAGGCTGTGTTCGTTGCCTGGGAAGAAAAGTAACACCTTTTTGACGAGAACATTTGTATTGCTGGAGGTAACAAATAATTCAATTTCTTTACTTGCAATCTCAGAGTCTTTGTTTCAGGGTTGACTCTCTCTTGACAGATTGTGTTGTCTGGAATTCACAGGAAAGATTCGACTGAAATCTACCAATTTTAAAATCCAAATAATAGACCGGTTGTTATACCCTAAATTGAAGGAACTGTGTGACGCCTGCTGCAGCCGAAGTGCTTTGAATGTCTATCAAATAAAGACTGTTCATCAAATCCGCGTGGAGACTTCGAGTGGTAACTGAGTGTTCTAATTTGGATACCTCATCAACCACGAACGTAACTCACAAAGATTTATAACCCTGTTATTTATTTATTCTTAAGAAACAGCTTTTTTCACACCATTTTTAAAACTGGTTTACCGTTACTTATTGAATGTATATGTGTGAATGGGAGAGTTAGAATAAATAATAAGTTATAAGGTTTTTTGACAGAGACTTGTCTCAATAGTTTTAAGATTTAGGTTATTAATAAATAGTTTAATAAATAACTGGTTTCGTCTATTTTTATTCTGTGGGTTACTAAAGTGTTTAATTTGGCTGTATTCCAATTAGGTGGGAAAACCTTAACAAAACACTACGATATGTGGAGTAATGGGACTGAATTGACAGTGCATTTCTCCCGCCACGGTTCTAACAGAGAGACAGTGATAGCAAGAGAGTAGCAGATAGATAGAAAGTGCCAGGAGACCCTGAGACACTTTAGAAGCCAGGGAACGGCAGGAAGGGTGTGTTCGGAGCTCATAGTTACAATATCAGGCCAATGACATTGAGACTAGTTACTGAACGAGTAATCCAGAGGTCCAGGCCAATGCCTTCGGGACAAGAGTTCAAAACCCACCAGGGCAGCTCCTGGATTTTAAATATCGTTACTAAGATATATGAATTAATTTTTTAAAAATCAGGAATTGAAAGATAGTCTCAGTAACCGTGCCATAAAACTATCATTGATTGTCGTAAAAACCCATCGCGTTCACCATTGCCCTCTAAGGAAGGATATCTGCTGCCCTTACCTGGTCTAGCCTTCCAGGTTGACACCTCATTTTGATGTATCCCTGGTGCCACTCCTGGCATGCCCTCCTGCACTCTTCATTAAACCAGTGCGATCCCCCAGCTTGATGGTAATGGTAGAGCGGGAGATGTGCCAGGCCATGAGGTTGCAGATTGCATTTGAGTACAATTCTGTGGCTGCTGATGGTCCCAGAGCCTATTGGGTGCTCAGCTTTGCGTTTTTAGATCTTTTTATATCTATCCCATTTAGCACCGTGGTAGTGCCGCTCAACACGATGGAGAGTATCCTCAACGTGAAGACGTGACTTTGTCTCCACAAGGACTGTGCGGTGTCACTCCCACCAATACTGTCATTGACAGATGTCTCTGCTACAGTTACATTGGTGAGGACGAAGTCAACTAGATTTCTCCCTCTTGTGGTCCCCATAGCGCCTGCCGCAGAGCTAGTCGAGCATTTCTGACCTTTTGGACTTGGCCAGCTCAGTCAGTAGTGGTGCTACCGAGCCACTCCTGGTGATGGGCGTGGAAGTCTCCCAGAGTACATTCTGCGACATTGCCATCCTCAGTGCTTCTTCCAAGTGGTGTTCAACATGAAAAAAACACTGATGTTTCAGCCGAGGTTTGGTGGGGGGTGGGGGGGGGGGGGGTGGGTGGGGGGTGTGGTAGGTCATAATCAGCAGAAGGTTTCCTTGCCCATGTTTGACCTGATGCTATGAAACCTCATGGCGCCTGGAGATAATGTTGAGGACTCCCAGGGCAAATACCACCCGACTGTACACCGTTGTGCCGCCACGTCCGGCTGGTCTGTCCTGCCATTGAGATGGGGCATCCTCAGGGATGGTGATGGTGGTGTCTGGCACATTGTTTGTAAGGTATGATTCCGAGAGTATGACTATGTCAGACCGTTTCTTGATTGTCTTTTGAACAGCTCTCCCAACTTTGGCTCAAGCTCCCAGATGTTAGTAAGGAGGACATTGCAGGGTCGACAGGAATGTGCCAGACTCCTGTTGGGTCAGTGGCGGGTGAACTCTCTGACGGAAGAATTAGCGGCTTTTGTTCAGAGCACCATGCACCTCATCTTTCTGGGAGTCCACCTGAGCCCCGCTGAGAAAGTCGGACCAGGAAACTGGTAGGAGCTGGAAGAAAAATGTCAGCACTTATGTAGAGCACTGGACAGGTCTGCTCTCATTTGTTACTGGAGCCGAACACTTGTCATACATCATTCACCTCAATGTTGTGGTACCAATTGGCCACTTTCAACTCAGCAATTGCCACCAAATTCCAAAAGAAATTCGTTGTATTTTTCGGGGCAAGGGGAAACTCTGGGTCTCTGCCATGGTCATGAGTTTCCCGATTGAGGAGGGCGCTCAGGCACTGGTGTGCATCTGTACCCAGGTTGCAACTCTCCCTCTTCGGACCTTGCAGAGGTACCTGTACGTTAAGCATTCTCTCAGATGGTGTCTGTTGGCGACGCATATTTTCAGCCAGTGGAACTGCCTTCAAGATAAGACGCAGTTTCTGACTGCGAACGTGAGACATGCCTCGACAGGGAGCTTCCTGTCTTTTACTCTGATCTATTCCGATTCTACATCATGGTTAGCTCCAGTCAGGGCGCTGCCCCACTGAGGGAGGAAAGGGCTAAGGCTGTCCGGGGAGCCACATCTGGGGATGGACCATCAGGTGGAGCAATAGCCAAAGCCTCTGGGGCGCCCCTCCTTGAGTGTGTCGAGGAGGTTGAAAGGCATTGCGTGCTCCTGGCCTAGCTGACTCCGGCTCGGCTGGACCTGCTCATTGGGTCCAGGCATCATATCTCTCATCAGGAGATCCACACAGACTGAACCACCTCTTGGAACTGCCCTCTGTGCCATTCCACACTGCACAGAGGGATTTCCTGCACGGGCTGTTCCTACATGCACTCTATTCCCTCACCCTCGTCTTGCACCTGGACATGCCATGGCATTCTGTCTTGCAATCTGGCTGTGAGGGGAATCCCCAATGGAGGTGTCTTTATGCAGGCGTCCATTCCCTTTATATCAGGGACTTGGAATGAGATTGTTTCACAAGGAAGCCCAGTGAAATAAGCGTTTAAATAGGTTCATGGGCTCCCAGGCCACCAATATGAGCCCATGTGTCATGTTTATATGGAGTGTGCGAGTTCGCAGGCCCAATGTGCATATTAACGGGCCTGTTCCTCAAATTGTAGCTGCACTTGAGCCCAACACTCTTCAGCCTTGGGCATCTGGCGTCGAGGGGGGTGGGGTGCAGGAGGTAGATCTGTCCACTCGTCTGTGTTGGTCAGGTTAACAATTCATAGGTTTTGGCCGCGGGCCATGGGGAGAGGGGATGAGTGTGGTTTTGTCTGCCTTGATTGCCTGCCCTCTTTTGAGGTTATGATTGCAACCATGTGTCCTTGGAGAAGGAACGGGAGGTGCCCACCAGTTCTCTTGAGATCTTCCATGGCACCTTAGTCTGACTGTTGTTTCATTTATCTGTCAGATTAGATAGAGAGTAAAGTGCCTTCTACACTGTCCCATGGAAACTTTCGATCGAAGTTGCTCAACAGATTCGGTACAGATCAAACTGCCAATAAACACTGCTTCACTAAACATTCCCAGGGCAGGTACAGACAGTTTCCACACTACCTGACCAGCATTTCCAGGGCTGCCCTCGGAGCGGTTTGGGGCAGAGTATTTATTTCCAATTACCTTGCACTACGATGGCTCCAACTTTTAGCAATCGGTAAATATAATGCGACAAGTGATTGGAATTGAATATATTTGATTGAGCTGAGTGCGACTTTGGGGAATCTATTAAATTATATTCAGTGAACAAAGAAATGCTCAGGAGAATTGTGTAAAATTGTTGTCCTTAACCTAGTGTAACTAATCAAAAGCAGAGATTTATTTTCCAACTGAGTAACATTAATTTCAGCCACTGAGCAGCAACATTGACCCATAACAATCCGGAAAATTTTAAACGACTATATATTTTGAACCAGATATGGGACAGATGTAAACTGAAACTCCCACAAATAAGTGAATATAATCATTGGAATGACGACTGGGAAAAAACAGCTGAAACCTATCTCTCAATATGACAAGAACATAGGGGGGCTTCCCCGCCTTGAGGCTATTGTGGGATGTCAGCAAGTCTCACATCGTGCCTTCAGTCAGGAGTACGTGAAGGGTTCGACCATGAGGCTGGTAGCCGAGATCGTGCGCCCAGAGAGGGAGGTGTTCGAATTGGAGTCCCACCTCGGTCATGCCGTCGAAGACCCAGCCCTGTGGCAGGCGAACAAATAGAAGAAGGGTGCACACAGTGACCTGAAAGTCATAGAGTTCTGAGGCACGTACCTGAGGTCATGGATTCAGATCCTGGAAGATTTTGACCGTGCCTCATCCTTCTTCGAATCAATGGAAAAATGGCATGGGGTCTGAAAGTTGCTCCTCAAGGTACTGGCAGACGACAGATCCTCCATCACAGATGCGGAGGGAATGGGTCTCCTGGTCCGTACCGATTACAGTGCGTTTTTCTCTCTGCATCCGCCCAATGAAGGACCTGCCAAAGGTCAACCCGGAGGGTGCCGAAGGATTGGAGACTCCGATCACGTTGGTGCAGCTGACTGGCACCCTCCAGCAGCTTTCGAGAGGCAAATCCCCGGGGCTGGAAGGACTAACCTTGAAGTTCCTTAGGGCGTTCTGGGACGGCTTGGGGGATGATCACATGCGGTCCTGGTGAAAGCCTGGTGACCAAGGAGCTGCCCCTTTTATGGTGCAGGACAGTCATGATCCTGTTGCTGAAGAGGGGTAATCTCCACCTGCTTAAGAACTGGCGTCCAATCTCCCTCCTCAGCAGAGATTATAAGATCTTTGCCCGGGCACTGTCTACTTGCCTGGACTGCCTGCCCACATCATCCACCCCAGCCAGTCCGACACGTTCCCAGGCCGGTCCATCCAGGACAGCATCCACCTGGTCTGGGACCTAATCCATCTTTCCCCCAGCATTTGCCACCAAGATCCAGAAGAAGCTCGTCGATTCCTTCTGGGGCAACAGGAAACACTGGGTCTCTGCCGCCGTCTTGAGTTTCCTGGTCAACGAGGATGGACAGTTGCTGGTGTGCATGCGCACCCAGGCTGAGACTCTCCGTCTTCGGACTCTGCAGAGATGTCTGTACATCGAGCGTCTTCCCAGATGGTGTGCCTTCAAGATGACACGCAGCTCCCGGCGGCTAATGTTAGCCACGCCTCTCCGAGGGAGTTACCTGTCTTTTACTGGGATCTATTCAGAGTCTGGAACACAGACGCCTCCAGTCAGGGCACTTCCCCGCCGCTGGAGGAGAGTGCCTCGGCTATCCGGACGGCCAGCTCCGGGGATGGCACGGAGGGCGGAGGAGAAGCTCCCGGGATGCCCCTCATAGCGGGTGACAAGGGGACTCGGGAGTGTGCAGCGCTACCGGCCGAGCTGAGCCCTGCTCGGCCGGAACGGCTCATCGGCACAGGCCCCAAAACCCTCATCAGAAGCCAGACCCGCACAACCCAAGCCGCCTCTCGGAAATACCCTCCATGCCATTCCAATCAGCGCGGAGGTGTTTCCTGTACAGGATGCTCCTGCAGACTCTCCACTCTTCCTCGCCCTAATCAGCCGGCCGGACACGCCCTGGCGGTCCGTGTTGCCATCTGGCAGCGAGCAAAACCCAGGTGGAGGTCTCTCTAAGCGGCAGTCCTCCCCCTTTACATCGGGGACCTGGGGTGGAAGGTGCTGCAAAGGCACTCCCGTGCAATAGACTTTTAAGCAGGTTCACAGACTCCGAGGCTGCCTGTAATTCCTGCGGCTTGGACGAACATAGGAACATAGGAACAAGAATAGGCCATTCATCGAGTCTGTCACGCCATTCACGAGATTATGGCTGATCCTGCCCCCTAACTCCACATACCTGCCTTTGGCCCATATTCCTTAATATCTTTGCTTAACAAAATACTATCTATCTCAGACTGAAAATTAACAACTGTTCTAGCTTCAATTGCTGTTTGTAGTGCAGCTCCAAACCTCTACCACCCTCTGCGTGAAGAAGTGCTTCCTAACATCTCTCATGAACGGTCTGGTACTAACTTTTCGTCTATGCCCCCTAGTTCTAGAATCTCCAACCAATGGATATAGTTTATCTTTATCTAGTCTGACTTTTCCAGTTAATATCTTGAAGACTTCGATCAGATCACCCTTAGCCTTCTAACTTCCAGCGAAAACAAGCCTAATTTGTGTAATCTCTCCTCATAACATAACCCCTGTAGTCCAAGTATCATTCATGTAAACCTATGTTTCACTCCCTCCAAGGCCAATATTTCCTTCCTAAGGTGTGATGCCCAGAACTGCAAGTTTACTCTTATACTCGATTTCCCCCCGCTTAATCGACCTCTTTGTACTCCTTTGCTGAATTGGAAACTGCTCCCAATCGTCCGGATTGCTGCTTTTTCTGGCCAGTTTATATGCCTCCTCTTTGGATCTAATACGATCCCTAAATTCTTCGCTAAGCCACGGTTGAGCCACCTTTCCGTTCTTTGTTTTTGTTTTTTTTGCGCCAAGGTGGATAATCATTGTAAATTCACGCACGCGTTGTTTAAATATTATCCATTGTCTATCTTCCGTTAAGCCTTTTAGTAAAGTCCCCCAATCTACCATAGCCAACTCGCACCGCATATTTTCGTGGTTTCATTTAATTAGGTTCAGGACCCTAGTTTCAGATTCAGCTACTTCACTGTCCAGCTTCATGATGAATTCTTACATTTTATGATCGCTCCTCCCCAAGGGATCCGGAACAACAAGAGTATTAATCAATCCTTTTCTGATTGCGCAATACCCAGTCCAGGATAGCCTGTTCTCTAGTTGGTTCCTCGAAGTATTGGTGTAAAAAAAGTCACGTGCACATTGCAGGGAATCCTTCTCCTCAGTATTATTGCTAATTTGATTTCACCAATCTATATGCAGATTAAAGTCACCCGTGATTTCAGTTGTACCCTAATTGCATACGTCTCCAATTTCCTGATTAAAGCCATCCCTTACATATCCACTGCTGTTTGGGGGCCTATAGACAACCTCGCCCTCCTCCCAACATTTTCTGCCCCTTGATGTTCCTTCGTTTCACCCATACAGATTCCACAGCATGATTTTCCGAGCCAATATCGTTCCTCACTATTGCATTGATTTCCTCCTTCACTAAGCACATTCGCCCATCTTCGTCTTCGTTTTGCCTATCCTTGCAAAATATTCAGTACCCCTGGATGTTCAGATGCCACCCTTGGTTACCCTGCAGCCATGTCTGCATAATCACAACTATATCATAACCGTTTATATCAATACACCATATTGCGAATGCTCCACGCATTAAGACACAATGCATTTAGACTTGTCTTTTTAAAAAATATATTTTTAGTAATTCAGCTTCATTTTGCACTGTGACCCCATTTCTTTCTCGCTCTTGTTTTCTGTGCCTTCCACTTCTGCTTCATAACTTTCTGCCTTCCATTTCTATCGTTGTTTCTGTCTCCTCTGTCTCCTTGTGCAGATTCCCATCCCCCTGCCATTCTAGTTTAAACCCTCCCCGATAGCAATAGCAACCCCCACCCCCTCACCCCCAACCCCCAAGGGAATTGGTACTGGATTCACCTTCCCCGGAACAGGTCCAAAGGTCCCAGGAATCTGAATCCCTCCCCACTACCCCATTTCTCCAGTTGCATATTCATCTGATATATCTTGCTATTTCTGCTCAGCAGCACTTGGCACTGGTAATAATCCTGAGATTATTACCTTTGATGTCCTATTTTTTAAATTTACGTCCTAACTCCCTAGATTCAGCTTGAAGGACCTCATCCCGTTTTATAACCTGTGTCTTTTGGCACAGATACGTACCATGGCAACTGGCTGCTCGCCCTCTCCCTCAGAATGCCCCACAGCCGCTCTGAGACATCCTTGACCCTGGCACAAAGGAGGCAACAGAGCATCCTGGAGTCTCTTTTGCGGCTGCAGAAATGCCTGTCTGTTCACCTTACGATTGAATCTCCTATAACTATAGGTAGATCCGGTGGTTAGGAAGGCATATGGGATACTTGAATTTATGAAACGAGGCATAGAATATAAGAGCAGGGAGGTTATGTTGGAGCCGTATAAAACACGAGTTAGGTCACAGCTGGAGTACTGTGTACAGTTCTGGTCACCACACTATAGGAAGGATGTGATTGCACTGGAGAGGGTGCAGAGGAGATTCACCAGAATGTTGCCTGGGCTTGAGCACTTCAGCTAGGAAGAGAGACTGAAAAGGCTAATGTTGCTTTCCTTAGAGCAGAGAAGGCTGAGGTGTGGGGGGCAGGGGGTGGGGGCTGGCGGGGAGGTGGGGTGTCATGATTGAGGTATACAAGATAATGAGGGGCATTGATAGTGTAGATAGGATGCAACATTTTTTCCCTTAACAAAGGGGTCAATAACCAGGGGGAATAGATTTAAAGTAAGGGACAGGAGGTTTAGAAGGGATTTGAGGGAAATAAAATCACCCAGAGTGTGGTTGGAATTTTGAACACGCTGCCTGAAGAGCTGGTAGAGGCAGGGACTGTCAGAACATTTAAGAAGTATTTAGATGAGCACTTGAAACGCCAGAGCACGCAAGGCTATGGGCCAACTGCTAAAAAACGGGATTAGAACAGTTAGGTGCTTAGGCCCTTACGCCCCCACCTCAATGAATTTCGCGCTCAGCATGACCTTGAGTTCTTCCTCCGTCGCCTGTGCCTCCGAGATCACTTCGTTGACCAGGAGTCCTACCCACGATCAGTAGGCCCAATAGTCCACCTCCAGCATTCTCCCTCTACCTGGACCCCTCCCTCTGGCCTCTTACCCACTCTTGATATTTGCATTGAAAACTGTCAGAGAGACATTGGTCATCTCAATTTTTCTGCCCCCATCAGTCACTCTAACCTGTCCCCCTCTGAACTTGAGGTACTCCGTTCTCTCTAACCCCGACATGATCATCAAACTAGCAGACAAGGGTGGTGTTGTTGTATGGCGTACCGACGTCTACCTTGCAGAGACTCAGCGCAAACTTTCAGACACTTCTTCCTACCTCCCCCTGGACCATGACGCCACCACCGAACATCAAGCTACTGTCCACAGGACAGTCACTGACCTCATCTCCTCTGGAGATCTTCCCTCTACAGCTTCCAACCTCATAGTCCCACAACGCCGGACAGCCAGCTTCTACCTCCTTCCCAAAATCCACAAACAGGACTGTCCCAGCAGACCCATTGTGTCAACCTGCTCCTGCCCACTGAACGCATTCCTTCCTACCTTGACTGTTTCGTTTCTCTCCTGGTCCAGTCTCTTCCCACCGACATCCGTGATTCTTCTGACGCCCTACGTCATTTTGACAATTTCCAGTTTCCTGGCCCCAACTGCCTCCTCTTCAATATGGACGTCCAATCTCTCTACACCTCCCATGCCCCACCAGGACGGTTTGAGGGCGCTTCGTTTCTTCCTTGAACAAAGGCCCAACCAGTCCCCATCTATAGCAACCCTCCTCTGCCCGGCTGAACTTGTTCCCACATTGAACAATGTCTCCTTCAACTCCACTCACTTCCTTCAGGTAAAAGGTGTTGCTATGGGTACCCAAATGGGTCCTAGTTATTTGTGTCTTTTTATGGGACATGTCGAACATTCCTTGCTCCAGTCCTACTCAGGCCTCCTCCCCCAACTCTTTTTTCCGGTACATTGATGAATGTATCTGTGCCGTTTCCTGCTCCCGCCCCAAACTGGAAAACTTTATCAAATTTGCTTCCAATTTCCACCCTTCTCTCACCTTTAAATGGTCCATCTCTGACACTTCCCTTCCGTTCCTCGACTTCTCCGTCTCCATGTCTGGAGATAGGCAGTCTTCTAACATCTATTAAAAGCCCACCGACGCCCACAGCTACCTCGACTACTTTTCTTCACACCCTGCCTCCTTTAAGGACTCCATTCCATTCCCCCAGTTTCTTCGTCTCTGATGCATCTGCTCTGATGATACTACCTTCCACGACAGAGCTTCTGATATGTCTTCCTTTTCCCACAATCGAGCATCCCCACCGCCTCCCCCCCCCCCCCCCCACTGTGGATGACAGGGACCCGCAACTGTGTCTGGCCCATTTCCCGCACCTCTACCCGCACCTCTTCTCCTCCCTCCCAGATCCGCGACAGAGTTCCCCTTGTCCTCACTTTCCACCACATCAGCCTCCATATCCAAAGGATCATCCTCTGCCATTTCCACCACCACCCGCGTGAGGCCACTACCAAACGCATCTTCCCTTCCCTTCCCCTGTCAGCATTCTGAAAGGATCAGTCCCTCTGTGGCACCCTAGTCCATTCCTCCATCACCCCCACCACCTCATCCCCTTCCCACGGCACCTTGCCCTGAAATCGCAGGAGTTGTGATACCTGCCCATTTGGCTCCTCTCTCCTCACTATCCCAGGCTCCAAACTCTCCCTTCAGGTGAATCAGCGATTAACTTGTACTTCTTTCAATGTAGTATACTGTAATCGCTGCTCACAACGTGGTCTCCTCTGCACTGGGAAGACCAAACACAGGCTGGGTGACCGCTTTGCGGAACACCTTCGCTCAGTACACAAGCAGGGCCCTGAGCTTCCGGTTGCTTGCCATTTGAACACCCCCCACCCCCCTGCAGTGCTGCAGTGTTCCAGTGAACATCAACGCAAGCTCGACGAACAGTATCTCATTTACCGATGAGGCAAACTACAGCCGGACTGAACATTGAGTTCAATAATTTCAGAAGATGGCGGGCCACCCATTTTACTTTTATTTTTATTTTTTACTTTTTTCTCTTTGTTTTTTTGTGTTTATTTTTTATTTCATCTTAGTTTGTACAGTTTGCTTACCAACTGTTCTTTTTCATGTTTGTATTTGCGTCTGTACTAATTCTTTGTCTTTCAACACACCATTAACAGATCGTTTGCCTTTGCTCCATGACCATCTGGTCAGTTATTCTGGGACCATGACCCATCTACACCTTCTCCTTTGTTATCTCTTGCCCCACCCCCGCTTTACTTGCTTATAACCTGTGACATTTCTAAAATTTGCCAGTTCTGAAGAAGGGTCACTGACCTGAAACGTTAACTCTGCTTCTCACTCCACAGATGCTGCCTGACCTGCTGAGTATTTCCAGAATTTCTTGATTTCACTTCAGATTTCCAGCATCCGCAGTATTTTGCTTTTATTATAGTTATGTGCTTGATGGCCATCACAGACACGATGGGCCGAAGGGCCTTTTCTGAGCTGTATAAATCTATGACTCCAGGCCTGCCACTCTGCCTGTCCTCCTGTGCAGCAGAACCACACATACTGCCATGAACATGTCCCTTGCTCCTTTCCTCTGAGCCATTTTCCACAACAATATCCAAAGCGGTATATCTGTTAGAGAGGGGGATGGCCACAGGGGGCTCCTTCACTTCCTGCCTTCCTCTACTCTGCCTGGTGGTTACCCATTCCCTTTCTGCCTTTGCCACATTTGCCTGCCTTCTGAAAACCTCACTAAACGTGCTATTCACGACGATCTCAGCAACGCAGATGCTCCACAGTGAATCCACCAACAGCTCCAGCTCCATAATGCGGGTAGCCAGTAGGTGCAGATGGATACACGTCCTGCACGGATGGTCCTGGGGGCAGTGGAAGCATCCCTGATTTCTCACATAGCGCAGGAGGAGCATATTAGAGGTGCGAGCCCTCCTGCCATGATTTGCCTTTAGATTACTCCCTTCAATTTCAAAAAATACTAATTTTGCTAGGAGCCATATTTTACTGCAAACACTACCCACTACAATCTAAAGTCTTTACCTTTTCATTGAAGGTGATGGACTGCAGCAGTATAAATAGCAGAAAAAGTAGAAGAACTCACATAAACCTACTTCTAATCTGCTACGTTCCGGCACCTTCTTCCCCAAGTCAGCAAAATCGCTCACACACAAGTCACAGCCTCACTGTGTCCAAATAGCACTATTCCAATTAGTAATTATTAATAAGTTACACAAATTGAAACAAATCACCATCTGCTGGTCTCCCTGTCTCACTGCAGATACTGCACACTCATTTGATTTCGAACTGCTGGTGTCCATGTCTCACAGCAGTTACTACCCCTCTCACCATCTCCATTGGCTGGTGTCCAGTCTCACTATAGTTACTCCCCTTCTCAACATATCCATGTGCTCAATCTGCCAATGGGAAGAGTTTCTCTCTATCTACTCTGCCTGGACCCCTCATCTTTTTGAATACCACTATCAAATCGCTTCTCAAGTTTCTCTTCTCCATGGATAACAACTCCAGCTTCTCCAATCTATCGAGATAACTGAAGTCCCTTATCGCTGGAACCATGCTCCTGAATCTCTTCTACATCCTCTGCAATGCCTCCACATCCTTCCTGAAGTGCGGCGCCCAGAATTGGGCAAAATACACCAGCTTAGACCAACCAGTGTTTTACAAAGGTCCATAATATCTTCCCCGCTTTTTCATGCTACGCTTCAATTTATAAAGCCCAGGATCCCTTATACCTTTTAACCACTTTCTTAATCTGCCCTGCAACATTCGTGGATTGGTGCACATATACAAACCAGATCTGTTTGTTCCTGCACCCGTTTAGAATTGTATCCTTTAGTTGAGATTGCATCTCCTCCTTCTTCCTGCCTGTTGAGGTGGAAGATGTGGACACAGTTCTTAATGAATACATTGTCTCTGGCTTCAAAAACAGGCGACGACGCAGACATTGCAGTTAAGGAGAAGAGGTTTGAAAGATTGGATGGGATAAACACGTGGAGAAGAAATATTAAGGCGTTTAGCGTCTCTGAAAACTGGTAATTTACCAGGCTCAGGCAGTTAATAGGTTCAAGGGAGGAAATAGCAGAGGCTCTGATCATCATTTTCCAAACCTCTCTGGTTATAGGCATGGTGCCTGAGGAAGGGAGAACTGCTAACATTGTCCCGTTGATTAAAAAGGGAGCAAGTGATCGACTGAGTAATCACAGGTCAATCATCCTAACCTCAGTGGAGGGCGAAGGATGGAGAAAAGCTCCAATAAGGAGGATGAATCGTCATTTAGAAAGCTGCAGATTAATCAAGCACAGTCAGCATGGATTTGTTAAGTGAATGTTGTGTCAGACTGGCTTGATTAAGTTTTCCTGGGGGGTAACAAGGATGGTCTATGAGGGGAGCAGCTCATCACCACCTTCTAAGGGAAATTACGCAATAATGGCTGGTCTTGTCAGTCACTCCCAGTTTCCGGAAATGAATTTAATACAGTGAAAGCTCCTCAACATGTAGATTACACAATGGGTACAGGGGAATGATTCACTCCTGTCTGGTACTGTGTGTCTCCATGTCTGTGTCTCTATCCCATTTAAAGCTCCAACGGTACTTTAGTGAGTAGCCAGTCTCTAAAATAAATGTCCCACTGGTGTGGTAAAATAAAATGGTCATCGTGAACAAACATAAAATGGCTGACCAGTTTTTTGGATTTCCACAGATGTTTTGAGAGAGGAGCGAGAGACAGATAGAACGAGAGACAAAGAGGAGACAGAGACTGAGAGGGCGACTCAGACACAGAGAGTGAGATAAGGATATTTGTCATAGGACAGAGAAAGAGTTGGAGACCATTTGGCCCATTGCCGCTTGTTCTGTCATTTAATAAGATCATGTCTGATCTGTGATTTAACTCCATATAACTGTCGTTGCCCCATATCTCTTAATACCATTGGTTAGCAAAAAATCAATCAGTCTCAGATGCAAAAAGTACATATAAAATGGAGAGAGCTCCCCCTCTACGTATACAATGGAGAGAGCTCCCCCTCTACGTAAACAATGGAGAGAGCTCCCCCTCTACGTATAAAGTAGAGGGAGTTACCTCTCTAAGTATAAAATGGAGGGAGCTCCCTCTTTACGTATAAAGTGAAGGGAGCTCCCCGTCACTGTATAAAGTGGAGGGAGCTCACTCTCAATGCATAAAGTGGATGGAGCTCCCTCGCAAAGTATAAGAGGAGGGATCTCCCCCTCTCCCTATAAAGTGGAGGGAACTCTCCATCTAAGTATAAAATTCCCGGGGAGCCCACAGACACACCATCCTATTTTCAACCACTTTTAACCATTTTGTACCTGAGACATAGCCAAGTGCATTATAAACAGAGGCATGGTCAAATACAATCTTAAGTGGTGCATAGATAACTGAGACCAGTGTAAAAGGTCTAGCGGATGCAGAATTCTTAATGCAGTCAGGAGAATTTTTTAGCCAGTATTGTAGTAAGGCCAACAAGAGATGGGACAGTTCTTCATGTAGTTTTAGGGAATGAATCTGGGCCGGTGGAAGGCTATGTAGCCAAAGTGGACTGGAAAAAAGATACTTGAAGGTAAATCTGTGTCAGATTCGTGAGAGTTAGTGTTGGTTCAGAACAAATATATTCGCAGAAAGGCAAAGGATGAGACATCAAGGAGTGTACCAGAGAGGATAAGACACAAAAGGGAAGCGCTTATTTCAGATACTGAGAGCTCAATGCCACAGAAAGGCGAGAGAAGCGTAGAAAGTTCAGGAGTCAAATTAAAAGATAATATGAAAGCAAAGAGAGGGCCGGAATAAACTATTATCAAGTCAAATCAAGGAAACCACTAAGATATTTCCCAAATGCATAAAGAGCAAGAAGATAACGAAGGAAAGAGTATGGCCAACTTTGGACCAAAAAGATGACCTGTGAGTGGAGGTGTAAAACCTATTGTAATTAATACTTTAGGTCCGTCGTCATAAAAGAGAGGGCCGAGGCGGACATTGTACTGAGACTGAGAGAGAGGGAGAGAGAAAGAGCAGACACAGAGACATTGAGAGGGAGAGGTTGGAGGCTCACACAGTTGAATAGCTCAGTGGATGTCCACGCAGAATTCAGAGGCTGATCTCCAGTGTGCAGTCATTGGGATGCTGTGGAGATGGATTTGAATTATGTATACATTGGTTCAACAGGTGGGAATGTTACCACTGCACAAACGCCCCCTTCCAGGCAATTGGGGCCAATGCTTTGATGGTTTTCTGTTTGAATAAAAATGACCAGTTTGAGGATTCCCTCTGGAATCCTGTTTCCTAAAGCCTCCAGCCAGCCTGGTAACGACTCATGGATTCATCTCTCAAGGAACTAATCAATGGTTCTGGTAGAATTTCTCTCTTTTCTGACGGGTTAATAAAGCAGATGGGATCCTGGACTTCTTAAACAGAGGTCGAGAGTCTAAAAGTTATAGAGAGGGAAAGACAGAGGGGAAGGGAGAGTAAGACAAAGGTGGAGAGAGTGAAAAAGACAGGTGAGAGGGGGAGGGAGAGAAAGACAGATGGGAAGAGAGGGAAGAAAAGACTGAGGGGGAGAGAGAGAAATGGAGGTAGAGAGAAAGACACAGAGTGGGAGAGATAGGGAGACGGAGAGAGAGACAGACAGAGAGAGAGAGAGCGAGAGAGAGAGTGGGAGGGGATGGAGGGAGGCAGAGAGAGAGGGAGATAGAGAGAGAATGAGGAAGGGAGACAGAGAGAGATGGAGGGAGAGAGGGACAGAGAGAGGGAGGAAGAAAGAGAGAGAATGACAGTGAGGAAGAGAGAGGGAGAGACGGAGAGAGGAAGTAGAAATAAACAGGGAGCGAGTGTGGCGGCGAGGAGGAGAGACGGAGAGTGGGAGACTGTGTGAGAGAGAGACAAAGAGCGATGGAGAGATAGTGACAGAGAAAGAAAAGGATGAGAGTGAGGAGAGAGAGAGGGGAAAGAGAGAGAGACAGAAACAGAGAGAGAGGAGAGGAGGGAGACTGACAGATGGAAAGCAAGAGAAGGAGTCAGAGAGGAAGGGGAGGAAGAGGGAGGCGGAGATGAAGGAAGGAAGAGAGATCGAGTATTGGACAGAGAGAGGGGGAGAGAGAGAGATGGAGGTAGGGTGAGAGGGGAGAGGTTGGGGGAGAAATAACTTCTCCATGCCTACCCTGTCCCATCGAACACTCTCCGAGAAGGCACCACACAGGTTAGATACAGAGTAAAGCTTCATTTAAACTTAGCCTGGAGTGTCAGCTTAACTCGGGTCACTGTTCCAGGGTCAGACTCAAGTCTCAAATTTCACAGTCACTGAAATTCTTCCGTATCACTTGCTGTAATGTAACCAGATGCCGGGTTTGGGAACAGGACAGGCCACGCGATTAGGACGACTGCTCATGTGAAGGATAAGCATCAGTAATCCCTCAGAGAATCAGAAAAGACTACCGAGAAGCAAAAATAGGAGATTTGTCTTGAATTTGTGAGCCTTGCATTGTGGAATACTTTAGTATTTGGTGAAAATGTAGACCCAGTGAAATTGTGTGCCAGTTCAATGAATTGATTCTATATAACTTTATTGCCACAGTAAGGTAGCGTGTGTGCTAAGAGTAAAAATATTTGTAGTTTCCCATCATATAATATACTTTGCTGTCTGCATGGTAGGAATACAGACACAGATATCCAGAGCAGTTTGCTCTATATGACATGGCAAACAGATGAAGTGTTTCTTTTGTGCTGTGGTTTAACTAGACCCTTAATGATAGTCAACATGGCGGGAGAGAGTGATAGGCAGAGAGAGAGAGAGGGATAGAGGCAGAGTTGCAGAGAGTTACGGAGGTGGGGAGACAGGATGTGTGGGGACTCTGGGGTAACATTATTGGAACCAGTGATAGAGACACACACTTTTCCTTGCTACGTATAAAATGAGGAGAGCTCCCCCTCTATATGTAAAGTGGCGGGAGCACCCCTCTAGGTATAATGTGGAGAGAGCTCCCGCTCTATGTATACAATGGAGGGAGCTGCCTCTATGCATAAAGTGGAGGGAGCTTCCCCTTTCTGTATAAAGCGAGCTCGCTCTCTATGTGTCAAACGGAAGGAGCTCCCCCTCGACGCATAAAGTGGAGGGAGCTCCCTTTATGTATAAAGGGACCACCCACTCTACGTACAAAATGGAGGAAGTTCCTCTTTTACGGATAAAATGGAAGAAGCTTCCCTCTACGTATAAAGTGGAGGGGGATACCTCTTTACATTGCAATAAGGTAATATAGTATCTATACATCTCACTGAAGCAAAATTTCACTGGGTCAACATTCTCACCAAATACTAAAGCAATCAGGAATACCTTGTGTCTGTCTTCGCAAAAAAGGGGGAATGATGCAGACATTGTAGGTAAAGAGGAGGAGTGGGAATTAGACAGGTCTTATTGTATTAAAAACAGAGACATGGTCTTGTACAGTACAGTATGAGACTGGGTGAAAGGCAGCATAAGCAGAGACCTGATGATCGACATCTCAGTGTGCTGAAAAAGGTGGCTGCAGGGATAGTTGATACATTGGTGGTCATCTCTCAAAATTCTCGCCCTCCCCGCACAGAATATCCTGCAGCTGCTCAGATACATCCTTGATCCTAGCACCAGAGAGGCAACATACCATCCTGGTGTCTCTTTTGCGCAGCGGATACTTTCGTCTGTAAAAAAATCCCCTATCACTATAACCTGCCACTCTTAACTTACCTGTGCAGCAGAGCCACTCATGGTGCCAGGAACTTGTCTCTTGCTGCTATCCCCTAAGCCATCTCCCTCAATAATATCCAAAGCAGTATATCTGTTAGAGAGGGGGATGGCCACAGGGGACTCCTACACTACCTGCCTCCCTCTACTCTGGCTGCTGGTCACCCATTCATTTTCTGCCTTTGCAGCATTTGCCTACATTGTGCCCATCTCGCGAAACATGCTATCCACGATGATCTCAGCGAATCCACAGTGAATCCACCCGCAGCTCCATCTCCGTAATGCGGTAGTCAGTAGCTGCAGATGGATACACTTCCTGCATACATGGTCGTCACGGACACTGGAAGCGTCCCTGATTTCCCACGTAGCACAGGAGGTGCATATCACAGGAGGAAGCGCTCCCGCCATGACTTACGTCTAGATTACTTATCTACTGCCATTAATTAAGAAAAAAATACTAATTATGCTAAGGGCCTTATTCTACTCCAAACACTACCCACTATAACCTAAATTTGTAATTAACTACTTAATTATCTTATTCTATTATTTGTTTTATTTCCCTTTTTTAAAATATGTTTTATTTAGCTTAGCACTAGTTTATTTAATATTTTAAACGTTAGGATTAGAATGGACCTTAATAACTTTCCCGATACTGAACAAGCAGGTAGCTTCTTCCCTGCTCGCTCTGCTGATGATTGCGTCACTCTGATGTCACATTTCGATTTTTTTTCCGGCTCTGCTCCTGCTGCTCCCGTTCTCTTCCTCTCTCTCTGTCTCCGACTCTGCTTTGGTGCACTTTTTGAACGTCCGAGCTTCGGGCTGTGCTCCTCTCACTCAGTCTGTCTGCGACAACAAAAACAAGAAATGCTGGATTCACTCAGCAGGTCTGGCAGCATCTGTGGAAAGAGAAGCAGAGTTAATGTTTCGGGTCAGTGACCCTTCTTCTGTCTGTGACTCTGGTTTGGTGTGCTTTATAAACCTCTGCTCCTCAGGCTATGCTCCTCTGTCACTGTGTTTGGATTCAAAGTAATTCATGACAACGCTACGTTCTCGCATACGTCAACAGGATGCGCCGCGCTGCGCACATGCGCAGACAGTCTCATGCCCCCTGCGCATGCGCTGCGGTCCGGCTTGCCAGGACCGCTTTGCGCGTGCGCAGACGGCACGGTATGCGCATGCGCACACAGTCTCCTCATCTCTGCGCGTGCGCTGCGGTCCGACATGTCAGGCCCGTTGTGCGCATGCGCCGATGACGTCATCGCGTTACGTCGTCTTCCTCGGGCAGAGCGCCAGGTTGGCATCTGCGCATGCGTCAAAGCTTCGGCACGACTTTTTGAAAGTGGAAGGAGGAGAGGTTTCGTCGGGCATTTTCTCGCATTTTATCTGAATTATTTATTCGTTTTGGAGACTTGCTTCATTTTTATTTGACACAGGAGATTGTTCCAAGGTAAGTTGCTCTGCCTTTGTCAGTTGCTCTGAAAACATTTCCATTGTCTGGGGCACCGCATGTTCTCCAGTCCCTGTTGTGAGTTGCTCTGAAAACATTTCCATTGTCTGGGCCACCGCATGTTCTCCAGCCCCTGTTGTGAGTTGCTCTGAAAACATTTCCATTGTCTGGGCCACCGCATGTTCTCCAGCCCCTGTTGTGAGTTGCTCTGAAAACATTTCCATTGTCTGGGCCACCGCATGTTCTCCAGTCCCTGTTGTGAGTTGCTCTGAAAACATTTCCATTGTCTGGGCCACCGCATGTTCTCCAGTCCCTGTTGTGAGTTGCTCTGAAAACATTTCCATTGTCTGGGCCACCGCATGTTCTCCAGTCCCTGTTGTGAGTTGCTGTGTGCAGGCAGTACATGTGCTGCAACCTACCGTCTTAACGGTCACTTTCGTTTTTGTAACGTTTTAATGGAGTGCATTCTGTATTTCTTATCTCATCTCATGTTTCCCGTGTGATCCCTTAATAGCCTTCATGAACCTCAAACTTCGGTCATGGCAACGTCAGTAGATTCCACAGAGCAGTTCCTTGCCACCTTCACAACCCAGGAGTTCGAGAGTTATGACGACTTCAGCAGTAAACTTGAAATGTTTCAACAGGTGGCATGGTCTGCAGGCACATCCTATGATGTGCCTTGTTCTGTTTCACTATGTTAACAATGCTATTTAAATGCGCTTTACTGTTGTGCTTACAGGCAACGGGGAGTCTATTTAAAAAAGTGAGCACCCATACGCTTGAGAGGGAAAACAAGAGACGGCGAGTCGAAATTCCCATCCGCTTTAAGTATGCCTCAGTGAGGCTGTGCTGTGTACACTATGGCCAGCCACGCATCCGTTCCACTGGAGTGAGACCGAATCAGAGGTAGGTGCTGCGGTCACTACATTTCCACTTGTGTAGCTTGTCAGTCCTGTAAAGCTGTTCCTTGATGTGCATTGAACCAAGATTCGATTTGCAGTATCAATACATCTCGTCAGTGAGGTCCTGTGCCCACAAAGCCACACGCATACCGCCCCCGTGTCTACGGACTGCCTTTGTTGTGATTTCCTGGATAGACCAATGGCTGGGCGACCACCTCAGCGCAACCTCCTCTGGACTGCGAGACAGGTGCGCACCAGATGTTGGGACCTTGTCATGGTGCACATGTAAACTGCTGCCAGCAACACACCTGGGGATGGCTGGCGTTTTCTTGAGGGCACGAGGCACGTGGGGCGTGCTCATTGAATATCTGTTATTTTTCAGGTATCTCGCCCTGGGCTGTGAGGTCTTCATCAGTGTGAAATTCAATACGACCAAGAACAAACTGTGTGTCAGCTCCTACCATCTTGTGCATACCGGTCATGTTTTGCATCCAGAATGTTTACGCTTCTATGCAAGGAGACGACAACTGAACCACGATGAAAGGCAGAAGGTAGAAGAGTTGGTCAAGCTGCAGGCTGGGAACAAACAGCTGAAGGATTATATCGAGCGTTCATTCAATAAGACTGTGACCCTTAGTGACATTAGAAATGTAAAATCCCGGCTCAAGACAGGGTATGACAGCATGGATGCGCTGTGTGATACGCTGGAGAAAATTCAGCAGGACGGGGCTGCAGTGCGGGCTGGCCTGCAGGGAAGCAGCATCCTCGATATTGCCTTCATGACACCAGCCATGAAGGCCCACATGCAGGCCTTTCCTGAACTGCTGTTCATGGACGGAACGTACAAGGTGAACAAATGCGGCTACCCTCTGTACCAAGTGATGGTGCAGGACAATGTTGGTAGGGGCAGGGTTGTGTTCTATGCCATGGTGAGGAATGAGACGGCTCAGATGCTGGACGAGATTGTGGGTGTTTTTGCTGATTTCATGGGATCCAGCGCCTGCCGCGTGAGATCAGCCATTGTGGATAAAGACATCAATGAGATCAATGCGATCAGAAAGCATCTCCCAGCTGCAACGGTTCTCCTCTGTCAGTTCCGTGTGATGCAGAGCATGAGGAGGAAGATCAGCAGCTACCCATTGAATGGTGAACTGAGGGATCAGTTGTTTATGATCTGCAAGGAAATGGTTCATGCACCTTTGGAGGAGAAGCTCACTAGTTGTGGAGAAAGGATTGGACACCTCGACCCACCCCTGCAGGACTACCTGCTTACAAACTGGATTCCACAGAAGGAGATGTAGGCAGCATATTCACGCAGTAAAGTCCTAACGTTTGGGAACAACACCAACAATCGCATTGAGTCAGAGAATGGCAAGATAAAGCACCTGCTCCACTCCTCCTCATCCATGAAGGAATGCATCTCAGCGCCGATCTTCCACAATAGTGTCCTGGATCGGGAGCGTGCCTATTACACATTCCTGCAGGGAGCCGCTTTCAAGCGCATCACAGAGGCGCCAGCAGATCTGCAATCATTTTACACGGGATTCACCGGTCATGCTATGAAGCTGATGCATCAGGATCATAGCCACATTCAGCGAGTACATGTCAAGGAGCAGGATGAAGGCACAGTGACTGTGAATTCTGGTGCCAAACAGTACACACTGCAGATACATGATGGCCAGGCTACCTGCAGCTGCATCTTCTCCATTCAGACTTTGTTGCCCTGCAAACATGCTGTTGCTGTGCAGAGGCATCTGGGTCTGCCTTTGGACAGGCTCGCCCCCAGTTGTCGCTGGCGTGCACCTCAGACACCAACGACGACAGGCATGGCTGCTGCCGTCGTGATGACAGAGGAACAGCCAAGGCCCCTCAGCCACAATGAAAAATACCGCTTGCTTTCAGATCAATTGTACCAGCTACAACATGCCGTTCTGCAGAGTGGAACGGCAGCATTCATGAGGAGACCGGACTGGCTGTGGCAACAGACTCTCCGCTGGCAGCAAGGACTGGCTGATGGGATGGAGCCATTTACTATGCCCAACAATTGCCCGGAAGCACCTTCGGAAGGAGGTGGCCGCGCGCTGGACATCAGTCACGTGTCACAAACCCTGGATCCTGAGCGTCTCACCCCCTGGCCTAATGATCTGATAGACCATACATATGCCTGCCTGTTCAAATCTCCACTTCCCCTACCTGCGGTACCCTCTCCTTGCTGCTCAGCTACACAGTCACCTGCTCCGACACCCATCAGGGCAGTGCACATGGGCACACAGTTACCTGCTCCTACACCCATCAGAGTAGTTGCCTGCTCCTACATCCATCAGGGCAGTGCACATGGGCACACAGTTGCCTGCTCCTGCACCCATCAGGGCAGTGCACATGGGCACACAGTTGCCTGCTCCTACACCCATCAGGGCAGTGCACATGGACACACAGTTACCTTGTCCTACACCCATCAGGGCAGTGCACATGGACACACAGTTACCTGCTCATACACCCATCAGGGCAGTGCACATGGACACACAGTTACCTGCTCCTACACCCATCAGAGCAATGCTCATGGACACACAGCCACCTGTTTCCCCATCCGACGTTGAAACAACCATGCAGAGCCTTGTGAGACTCCGCAATTGCCAGTTGCTGCCTGTGAAGCAGAGAGGGCGTCCAAAGGGGTCAAGCACTTGGAGAACATTCAGCAAGAAGAGATGAGCACTAAAAGAAACAAGCATGCCGTGTCCAGTGGTAGCAGAAATGTGAATGCTCTTGCTGTGAACACAACTGGTGATAGTAGTAGGCAGGATTAAATGGGAATGAATGGGAAGATGCACGAGTAAAATAACCACCAGCAGGGAACTGCTGGGCGAAATGGCCAGCTTTATGTTCATAGCCCAAAAGAAATGTGCTTCTTTTCCAGCACCCTCACATCATTCATGTTTTCCCTGAGAGCAGCAGTGAACCATCACGAGATAGGGGCAATAACATCATCCTGCCTCCTACAGCTGAGCTGGGTACTAAGTGATTCATTGGCGGTGTTATCAGTACATGCCTTCACCGCAGAACATAAGGCATGGTCAACAGTAATTCCATTGGAGGGAGGGAAGCTCTGACACTGATGTTCTTTCCTTATTTTCTTTCATGTAAAACGTGCCCTTGAGAAAACCATCCTTGATACTTAAGGACGGCATTCAAGCAAAGGTGGCAGTGCGGGAGATGACGCAAGGATGTGCTGATTCCTGCATCTGAGGAGTGTAATAAGTGCTTCATTGGCGACGTTATCAATTGGTGCCTTCACTGCAGAACTTAAAAAGGTGTGCGCAACAGTAATTTCAGTGGATGGAGGGAGGCAAGCTCTGACTCTGATTTGCTTTATTTCTTTTCATGTAAAACATACCGTCGAGAAAACAATCCTTGAGACTTAAGGTCAGCATTCAAGAAATGAAGGCAACTGGATCATGCTGTGGAGTTCATCACGATGTGGAAAGGAACATTGCATTTATGGATGAATTGGGAATGCACATTGGGATGCGCTTGGGGAACATTCACCAAGAATAGATTGAGCTCAGACTCTTGTGACTTTGCCTTCTTCACATGGACAATACAGTAGTGGAATAGAGAGCCAAGCGTTTATTCACCACAAGGCTCTTCAGGAACAATCTCTTTAGCTGTGCATAGCAGAGACTCGGCCTGTCTGTCTAACGGGAATGCTGGACACAACACTCATGTATCCATGCACAGCAGTTCCTCGGGTACTTAATGAACTTAATCAAACTTTTTAGTAATTAAACCCAGAATTGTTGAGGTTTTGTTTTGCATGCTATTTCCCCGACTTTGCAACTGCACTTCAGATATTCAACTATGGTGGGGCGGTAGAGGGAGGGGTAGGTGAAGAGGGGGAGGGGTGGGGAGTGCGGGGAGGGGTGGGGAGAGGGAGCATGCAAAATTCAGGGACCAAACAGTTGCAATGCCTGAAGTACTGAGGAGAAGTAGAGAAAGCAACTGGGTAGGGGAGAAAGCAACTGGATTGGGCATCCGCAGCTGGAGGGAACGGCTGAATGGAGAGGGCCGGAAGCGAGAGGCCGTAGAGAGCCGCGGGGTGCGAGCGTGCGAAGACCTTGGTGTCACCGGGTCCAGGGACTGGCCAGTAAGTCTTTTGCTGTTGTGTTTATGGCGCATGCACAGAAAAAGGCACTCCTCTTCCGTTCTGCTGCTCCCCGCCCCCACTCTCTCCCCTTCTTCCCTCTCCCCCAGCTCTCCCCTCCCCCCTTCCTTACCCCTCCCTCTCCCTCTTTCACCCCCCTCCGTCTCTCCCTCTCCCTCTTTCTCCCCCTCTCCCTCTTTCTCCCTCTCCCTCTTTCTCCCCCTCCCTCTTTCTCCCCTCTCCCTCTTTCTCCCCCTCTCCCTCTTTCTCCCCCTCCCTCTCCCTCGTTCTCCGCCTCCCTCTTTCTCCCCTCTCCCTCTTTCTCCCCCCTCCCTCTTTCTCCCCGCCTCCCTCTCCCTCTTTCTCACCCCACCACCTCCCCGGCACCGCAACCGCTGGTCTCCCCGCGCTGCTCTCCCCGGCCCCCGCTCTGCTGTCCCCGGACCACGCGCTGCTGTCGCCGGCCCCCGCGCTGCTGCCCCCGGCCCCCGCGCTGATCTTCCCGGCCGCCGCGCTGCTGTCCCCAGCCCCCGCGCTGATCTCCCCGGCCCCGCGCTGATCTCCCCGGCCCCCGCGCTGCTGTCCCCGGCCCCCGCGCTGATCTCCCCGGCCCCCGTGCTGATCGCCCCGGCCTCCGCGCTGATCTCCCGGCCCCCGCGCTGCGCTCCCCGGCCCGCTCCACTGTCTCACTCCGGCCATTGTATTATGCCACGTGTTTGTTAGGTTTCATCTCTGTGATTTTTTGAGCAGCGCCATCTTTAGTCCTGGCAGCTGCAACAGTCGCAGGCTGTGACGTTTTCGTGGCACATGCTGTATCTGCGCATGTGCCAAAACAGCGCCCCCTACCGATCGCGTTGTCAACAATTGCGGTCGAAAAAAAACACACGTGCTATTCTGCTCTGTGTGTAGTTCGTGAGCATCATGAGTTAATAAGTCTGAATTAAGTTTGTACTATTAAGGTTAACTGACCTGTTAAGTTGAGAAAACTGGAATTTCATTGGTGGCCACAATGAACTTTCAAGTTTATTGTGTCAAGTTTTGAGGGAGTCTTTATTTCCGGACATAGGACTCGCTCAAAACAACATTGGCAGTTCTGATTTTTAAAAGTTTATAGCCGTGAATTGGAGTTTGCAATCATCTTTGCTATATAATGCAAAATCCGTGGATTAGAAACCTCTTACAAAAGATGCGAAAAGCTTGGAAACAATTGGAGTTTAATCTAAAATGCTGTCTCTCCTGATGGAAATGCTTTCCTTTGAAGTTGATAATGTTACTAACGATTTTGTTGTTTCCAAACCCTAAGAAACCAAAAGAATTGACAAAAACAGTTTAAATGAAGTGTAGTTCTTTTCGATCAGAAAAAAGGTTATGTAAAGTGCCGCAACAGAGAATGTTTGGACCCACCCCCTTGGAGACGAGTAAAAAAAAATAACCACGCTGCAGCTGATGTTTTTTCCATTTAATCTGCCCAAAATGTTTTGCATTACTGAGAGTAAAATGTATATATTTTGGACATTATTACATTTTAAATTACTGAATTATCAGATAAAATTGGGCATATTCACCCATTGGGCTCAGGGGCAGAGCCACAATGGATATTACCTTTTTTTTAAGCAGATGACGGTTGGATCCAAGGCCACATGAGAACTGATGCCACAACAAGAGATCCAGCAGCTTTAAGAATTTAATAATATAATTGCAGGCAACAAACGTCACAATATTGTGATCAATGATCAAAGTGCTTGAGAAGGAAACATAGTTGCAAGCGCTTCTACCCTTAATGTCAAGAAAATGCAATATCACCAAGTCTGGGCAGAAGTAATTGGAATCGATAAACACAATTTAATTGGTATGAGTGTTTACTTAAAGCATTCAAATGGACATTTATGTGACATTTAAGAGGACAATCAAAGTTTTCGGAAAAAAAAAACAGTCGCAGTCTCAGTGGGTTAGTGTGTTGGACATGAGCAATGGGTTCTGGTCAATACCGCTGGCACAAAAGTGTCAAAATAAATTTGTGTTTACATTCCAGGGACAACAGTACACCTGGATGTTTCTCTCCCAGGGATTACATAATAGTCTGTTGATATTCCACCAGCGGTTGGCACAGGGGACAGAAACAGTCTTTTCTCCCGATCAGAATATTTGATACAATATGAGGATGACCTACTTCTCCAAACGGAGAGTAAGAAGATGCAGCTGGAGCTACTGGAGGAGTTCCTTCGACTCCGCTGGAATGTCGGAGTGAAAGTTAACCCTAAAAAGGCACAGATAAGGAAAGAAAAATTTCTTATTTGGGAATATTGATAACACACAGAAAGCATGCGATTGAGCAGATGCGTGTACAGACAATCCTCAAACTCCCCTACTGCAAGATATTAAGGCGACGAGATCATTTCTGGGCTTCATTGGTTATTGCAGGGACCATATTCATGGGGTCGCCTCAAAGGCCGTTCCTTTATATGATCTCCTGAAAAAGAACTCTGAGTGGGTATGGACACCAGAGAGTACGTCAGCGGTTACAGATTTAATACAGGTGCTGGCTATAGCTCAGGTGCTACAGGTGCCGGACCCACCTGTACCCTTTACCCTCGAGTTCGCTACCACTCATACCACCTTATCAGTGGTATTGGTTTAGAAGAAACATGGACGATTCTGTCTAGTGGCGTACACATCTCGCTTGTCAATGCCAGTAGAAAGGGCCTTCACAGTGTGTGACAAACATTTGCTGGTCATCTTCTGGGTGAATCAAAATTTTACTGAAATTGTCAGCCTCAGCCCCGTTACTATCCGAACTGAACACACGCCCTTCCAGTTGTTACTGTATTGACGACTGAAGGACGGTCATGAAAGTCAGAATCTTATTGCTCGGTGGACCTTGCTCTTGCAAGGTAGAGACATTTCAGTAAAAAAGGGAAAGTCTTTGACGTGCTTGGCAAACAATTTGATCTACCAGGGTGAACTCCATGAGTGACAGGTTTTGACAGCAAATACCCTCAAGGGACATTTTGTGTCAAAATCATTGGAGGGGGGTCTGCGGGGGGGGGGGGGGGGGGAGGGGGTTCGTGTACAAAGGAAAGAACCAGAAATCAAACCACCACTCAAAATTTTTGTTGACGGATTCTCTACAGTGGAGGACGGGATTAGGCAGGCAAAGTGCGGATTGCATGTACAGGATCACAATGGAAAACCTATTAAAGACATTGCCTTAGTTACTGGCGAGTTTAAGTGTGCAGCGTTCAGAACTAGCTGCAATCGCTTTGTGGTGACACAACCATACATGTTTCCCCCGCTGGTTGATAGAAATTCTGACAGGATGTACGTGTCTAACAGTTTGACCGAGTATCTACCTCTGTGGGAAGCGAGAGGTTTTGAGTCAGCAAATGGCAAACCATTTCCATCTGGCCCATTCATGCAGAGAATAGTAGATGGAGCGAGGAGAGGGGAAAGGATTATTGACAATACTGTGATATATTGCCCTATGTTGTGAAAATTGGAAAGGAGATAATTGGGACAAGCTTGTCTAAGTGTAGTCTGGAAAACCAGGTGGTCATACATATATTTGGGAGGTTCAAAATCAGTTTCTTTTAGTTTTGGTTGCAGCAGCTTGGACAGAAGCGGAGGGACGGAGCGAACTAGCAGCTGGGAGGTCAATTTCAGTGTAAGTTAAAAGTTAATTCCCTTTTGTTTTTGGAGGACCAGGAGACTGCTGGGTAAGTGAAAACTATATCTTTGGGCGGTGGCAATGGAGTACAGGTATCTGGCACAGAGTCCTGTCCCTGTTGCTCAGAAGGGAAGGGGAAAGAGGAGCAGAGCATTAGTCATTGGGGACTCCATAGTTAGGGGAACATATAGGAGGTTCTGTGGGAACGAAAGAGACTCACGGTTGGTGTGTTGCCTCCCATGTGCCAAGGATCGTGATGCCTCGGACCGTGTTTTTGGGATCCTTAAGGGGGAGGGGGAGCGGCCCCAAGTCGTGGTCCACATAGGGACCAACGACATAGGTAGGAAGAGAGTTGGAGATTTAAGGCAGAAATTCAGGGAGCTAGGGTGGAAGCTTCGAGCGAGAACAAACAGAGTTGTTATCTCTGGGTTGTTGCCCGTGCCACGTGATAGCGAAGCGAGGAATAGGGAAAGAGAGGAGTTGAACACGTGGCTGCAGGGATGGTGTAGGAGGGAGGGTTTTGGTTTCCTGGATAATTGGCGCTCTTTCTGGGGTAGGTGGGACCTCTACAAACATGATGGTCTTCACCTGAACCAGAGGGGTACCAATATCCTGGGGGGCAGATTTGCTAGTGCTCTTCGGGGGGGTTTAAACGAATTCAGCAGGGGGATGGGAACCTAAATAGTAGTTCCAGTGCACAGGATGTTGAGAGTAGTGAGGTCAGGGATAAGGTTACAAGGACGCAAGAGGGCACTGGCAAGCAAGAAATTGGTTTAAAGTGTGTCTACTTCAACGCCAGGAGCATCCGGAATAAGGTGGGTGAGCTTGCAGCATGGGTTGGTACCTGGGATCTCGATGTATTGGCCATTTCGGAGACATGGGTAGAGCAGGGGCAGAAATGGATGTTGCAGTTTCCGGGATTTAGATGTTTCAGTAAGAACAGAGAAGATGGTAAAAGAGGGGAGGGGGGGGGCTATGGCATTGTTAATCAAGGAGAGTATTGCAGCGGCAGAAAGGACGTTTGAGGACTCGTTTACTGAGGTAGTATGGGCCGAGGTTAGAAACAGGAGAGGAGAGGTCACCCTGTTGGGAGTCTTCCATGGACCTCCGAATAGTTCCAGCGATGTAGAGGAAAGGATAGCGAAGATGATTCTCGACAGGGGCGAGAGTCACCCGGTAGTTGTTATGGGGGACTTTAACTTTCCAAATATTGACTGGAAATACTATAATTCGAGTACTTTAGATGGGTCAGTTTTTGTCCAGTGTGTGCAGGAGGGTTTTCTGACACAGTATGTAGACAGGCCAACCAGGGGCGATGCCACATTGGATTTGGTACTGGGTAATGAACCCGGCCAGGTGTTAGATTTAGATGTAGGTGAGCACTTTGGTGATAGTGATCACAATTCGGTTAGGTTTACCTTAGCGATGGGCAGGGACAGGTTTATACCGCAGGGCAAGAATTATAGCTGGGGGAAAGGAAATTATGACGCGATTAGGCAAGATTTAGGATGCGTCGGATGGGGAAGGAAACGACAGTGGATGGGCACAATCAAAGCGTGGAGCTTATTCAAGGAGCAGCTAATGCATGTCCTTGATAAGTATCTACCTGTGAGGCAGGGAGGAAGTTGTCGAGCGAGGGAGCCATGGTTTACTAAAGAGTTTGAAGCGTTTGTCAAGAGGAAGAAGAAGGCTTATGTTAGGATGAGACGTGAATGCTCAGTTAGGGCGCTTGAGAGTTAAAAGCTAGCCAGGAAGGATCTAAGGGGAGAGCTAAGAAGAACAAGGAGAGGACACGAGTCATTGGCGGATAGGATCAAGGACAACCCTAAGGCTTCCTATAGGTACATCAGGAATAAAACAATGACGAGAGTTAGATTAGGGCCAATCAAGGATAGTAGTGGGAATTTATGTGTGGAATCAGAGGAGATAGGGAAGCGTTAAATGAATATTTTTTCGTCAGTATTTACAGTAGAGAAAGAAAATGTTGTCGAGGAGAACACTGAGATTCAGGCTACTAGGCTAGATGGGATTGAGGTTCACATGGAGGAGGTGTTAGCAATTTTGGCAAGTGTGAAAATAGATAAGTCCCCTGGGCAAGATGGGATTTACCCTAGGATTCTCTGGGAAGCGAGGGAGGAGATTGCAGAGCCTTTGTCCTTGATCTTTCTGTCGTCATTGTCGACAGGAATAGTGCCGGAAGACTGGAGGATAGCAAATGTTGTCCCCTTGTTCAAGAAGGGGAGTAGAGACAGCCCTGGTAATTATAGACCTGTGAGCCTTACTTCGGTTGTGGGTAAAATGTTGGAAAAGGTTAGAAGAGACAGGATTTATACTCATCTTGTGAAGAATAAGTTAATTAGCGATAGTCAGCACGGTTTTGTGAAGGGTAGGTCGTGCCTCACAAACCTTATTGAGTTTTTCGTGAAGGTGACCAAACAGGTGGATGAGGGTAAAGCAGTGGATGTGGTGTATATGGATTTCAGTAAGGCGTTTGATAAGGTTCCCCACGGTCGGCTATAGCAGAAAATACGGAAGTATAGGGTTGAAGGTGATTTGGAGCTTTGGATCAGAAATTGGCTGGCTGAAAGAAGATAGAGGTTGGTGGTTGATGGCAAATGTTCATCCTGGAGTTTAGTTACTAGTGGTGTACCGCAAGGATCTGTTTTGGGGCCACTGCTGTTTGTCATTTTTATAAATGACCTGGAAGAGGGTGTAGAACGGTGGGTTAGTAAATTTGCGGATGACACGAAGGTCGGTGGTGTTGTGGATAGTGCTGAAGGATGTTGTCGGGTACAGAGGGACATAGATAGGCTGCAGAGCTGGGCTGAGAGATGGCAAATGGAGTTTAATGCGGAAAAGTGTGAGGTGATTCACTTCGGAAGGAGTAACAGGAATGCAGAATACTGGGCTAATAGGAAGATTCTTGGTAGTGCAGATGAACAGAGAGATCTTGGTGTCCAGGTACATAAATCCCTGAAAGTTGCTACCCAGGTTAATAGGGCTGTTAAGAAGGCATATGGTATGTTAGCTTTTATTAGTCGGGGGATCGAGTTTCGGAGCCACGAGGTCATGCTGCAGCTGTACAAAACTCTGGTGTGGCCGCACCTGGAGTATTGCGTGCAGTTCTGCTCACCGCATTATAGGAAGGATGTGGAAGCTTTGGAAAGGGTGCAGAGGAGATTTACCAGGATGTTGCCTGGTATGGAGGGAAGGTCGTACGAGGAAAGGCTGAGGGACTTGAGGTTGTTTTCGTTGGAGAGAAGGAGGAGGAGAGGTGACTTAATAGAGACATATAAGATAATCAGAGGGTTAGATAGGGTGGATAGTGAGAGTCTTTTTCCTCGGATGGTGATGGCAAACACGAGGGGACATAGCGTTAAGTTGAGCGGTGATAGATATAGGACAGATGTCAGAGGTAGTTTCTTTACTCAGAGAGTAGTAGGGGCGTGGAACGCCCTGCCTACAACAGTAGTAGACTCGCCAACTTTAAGGGCATTTAAGTGGTCATTGGATAGACATATGGATGAAAATGGAATACTTTTGGTCAGATGGTTTCACAGGTCGGCGCAACATCGAGGGCCGAAGGGCCTGTACTGCGCTGTAATGTTCTAATTCTAAAAGACACAAAGAATTGAAGGAAGACATGGACAATTTGCAGATGGAA
Organism: Heterodontus francisci; assembly: GCF_036365525.1. Classification (NCBI taxonomy): domain Eukaryota; kingdom Metazoa; phylum Chordata; class Chondrichthyes; order Heterodontiformes; family Heterodontidae; genus Heterodontus; species Heterodontus francisci. The sequence continues at coordinate 60,707,038 of NC_090391.1, forward strand.
AATGAAGGTTGGCAGGAGAACATTGGCATCCTGCACAATCAGTTACTCTGGGATCAGGAGCCACATGACGGAGTATATTCTCCACTGAGAAAATTAGAACAAATACTGGACCAAAACACTGAGTTACAGGCAGAAACTCCCAGACTAGGTGAGGAGTTAGAAGATGTGAGGAGGGGCTTTGAGGGAATTAGACCCATGTTAATGCTCTGCCTTCCCTGTAGCTGACCACGCCCTGTGTTTAGATAAAATCCTGCAGCTTCAGATATAATCAGTCAACAGTGGGCAGTAGTGGCTGCCATCTCCAAACACAAAGCCAGATATCCCGGTTTTCCTTGGGACACCATATTTGTGAGCCTCACAGCCTCTGCTCCACCTCCTCTGTTCAAGGACGACAAGATAACTGGAAAATACCCGGGTGTCTGGTAACCTGGGCCTAAGCTGCAGTCCAGCCTAAGAACAAGACTGACATAGATGGGATAAGTGAGCAACCAGCCACAGTCACTGACAGTGAGGGAGATGTCTCCACACAACCACACAGAGGTCCCTTACTGCCGTTGAAGCCAGGGCTCAAAAGCAGGAACTGGGAATGGTGGATTTGAGCAGCAACTCCCTCGATCTGATTGCTCTCTATTCCAATATCCTAATCATTTATACATATCACAACAAAGCAGTGTTCCTTGCACTGACCCGTGGGGAATACCAGTATCTTCTGCCAATAAGTCTGAAAAACAACTGTTTACCACAACTCACTGTTTTCTGTCATTAAGTCAGTTTTATTTTTTATCCAAGCTGACACTGACCCTCCTATTCCATGAACATAAATTAACTGTCCAGCTCTCAGAAACAGACTGTGAAAGAAACTACAAGTTCAGATTAAAATAATGTGAAATGCTAAATGCAATAGTTAACTAACTTTTGGAAGGAGATCAACTCTTCGATCTCTTAAAATTCAGTCACTCATTAACTTGACTGTATTTAGTACTCTGTATAAGCAGTACTCCCTAAAACTGGACTCTGTGAAACTAACTGTTTTTAGGGTTAAGGAAGAAAATTCCAGAGCTTGGGGAAGATAACAGAAAGTGCTGGAAATACTCAACAGTTCTGGCAGCATCGGTGCAGAGAGAAACAGAGTTAATGTTTCAGATCTGTGACGCTTCATCAGAACTGGTAAACGTCAGAAATGTTGATGTATAAGCTGCAGATAGTGGGACCATGGACTTCCTGCTTTCCATTCCACCCCCAATCCCTCACCCCTTCTGATGTTATACTTTCCAAAGATAACCCAATAATGCCAGCTTTCCAGTCACAGCAGCTCCAAGAGACAGAAAGAGAGCAGCGGCACAGAACTGAAGGTGAAGCCCCATCACTTGGTCTGATACTCACATTCACCAGAACAAATACTTACACTGCGTGTACCTTAGAGGCTGGTATAGAGTCGGAATCTGCACGTGGTGAGTCACCGAGTACGAGTGAGCTGCAGCCAGGCCAGGGGAAAAGGATAGTTCATGTGTCAGCTCACCAGAGGGCGAGGCCACAAAGGAGTTCTAATACACAGGACTCAGATGTGAACATCGCTGGAGCTGCTGCTCATGTCGAGGTGGTGCAGTCAGAATCCGAGTCTTCAAGTCACAGAGCTGCTCGAGGACGTCCTGCAAGGCCATCTGCAGTCTCCCCCAGTGAAGGTCAGCAGCCTTCCACCAGCCATGCTGCAGCCACTGGGGAAACACTATGCAGGAGCACTAGGCTAGTTGAGAGAACCCACAAGACAGGCACTAAGGGAATACACAAGGGTGAATAGTTCAGTTTTGTTTATATAATTACGTGTGTTGTTGGATAAAGATGTTAATGAAAAGGTTTTTGTTGGTGGTGTTTATTGCAGGATGGTGACCTGTGATGGACACTGTGATGGGGCGTCTCAGATGGATGTAATGGTGGAGAATGGGGGATCCATGATGGGAAAGGGAGGTTGTCCTATGCAAACCGGGATCTTAGCAGGGACTCTCCGACAGCCTGTCCGGGTCGAAGGCATCCAGGAAATATCCTCCCTCCTTCCTCATTCTCCTGAGGTATCCTCCGGATTCCTGGTACCAATGCCTGTGTCCTCATGATGGTGCAGCAGAACACCATGAACTTGGACACCTGATCCAGTGTGTACTGGAGGACTCCCACCGAGCGGTTCAGACGTCGGAAACATTGCTTCACCTGGTGGTTGTGTGTGGGGGAGAGGAGTGTCTTGAGTTTAGAGGTCATGAGCCACATTCTGGAACTGCATGGAGGCCCGAAGTGTTGGAAATGGCTGACTGAAGGTATGGTGGCTCCTGCCAGGATAGTGGACATTCAGCAGCATGATGTACTGGGCAAGCTTACACACCCACTTTACATTAATGGAGTGAGAGTTATTTCAGTTCCTGTACCTCTCCCCGTTGACATGGGGACCCTGCAGAGCCACCTACACCATCAGGAATCCCGCTATCCTGACAATGCCATGGGTTCTCTCATCCTGCTTCTCACTGCTGAGGTAGCAGACAGTATAATTCACCTCACCCGACATAGATGGCCTCCGTCACACCGCAGATATATCAATAAACAAGATGGAGAGAGCTAACGGATACGTCATCCGATCTTGCCTGGATAGATCCAGATAAGAACATAAGAACTAGGATCAGGAGTAGGCAGTTAAGCCCCTCAAGCCTGTTCTGCCATTCAATATGATCATGGCTGATCTCATCTCGGCCTCTACTCCACTTTTCTGCCCGTTCTCCATAACCCTTCAAACCACTGCTAATGAAAAATCTGTCTATCTCTTCCGTAAATTGACTCAATGTCCTGGCATCCACCGCACTATGGGGTAGTGAAATCCACAGACTCCAGACTCTTTGAGAGAAGAAAGTTATCTTTATCTCTGTTTTAATTCTGCTCCCCCTTTATCCTTAAACTATGACCTGTCATTCTAGATTGCCCGACAAGAGGATACATCTACTCTACGTCTCCATTGTCAATCCTTTAATCATCTTATGTACCCCATTAGATCTCCTCTCGTTCTTCCAAACTCTGGAAAGCAAAGGCATTAACTGCTGAATCTTTCTTCATAAGACAAGCCCCTCATCCCTGGAAACAATCTCGTGGCCCTCCTCTGAACTGCCTCCAATGCAACTACATCCATCCTCAGTTAAGCAGACCAAAGCTGTATGCAATACTCCAGGTGTGGTCTCATTAATACCTAGCACAGTTGCAGCAGCACTTTCCTACTTTTATATTCTATTCCTTTAGCAATAAATGCCAAAATTCAATATGCCTTCCTTATCAACTGCTGTACCTGCAAACTAGCTTTCTGTGATTCATGCATGAGGACACCAAGATCCCTGTGCACCGAAGCATTCTGAAGTTTCTCTCCTTTTAGATAATAATTTACCTTTCTTTTTTTCTAACCAAAATGGATAACCTCACACTTACCAACGTCAAACTCCATCTGCCAAATTTTTGGCCCATTCACCGAACCTGTCCATTTCAATTTGTAAATATCTTATGTATTTATTGAAACTTACTATCCAATCTATTTTAGTGTCATCTGCAAATGTGGCTATAGTACCTTCTATCCTTGCATCCAAGTTATTAATATATATTGTGAATAGTTGGGGCCCAGGGAACGAACCCTGTGGCAGGCACCCCACTAGTGACATATTGCCAACCAGAAAAAGACCCATTAATCCCGACTCTCTGTTTTCTGTTGGTTAGCCAATCCTCTATCCAAGCTAATAAATTGCCCCTAACCCTATGTGATCTTACCTTGTGCATTATCCTTTTGTGCCGCACCTTATCAAATACCTTCTGGAAGTCTAGATAGAATATATCTACATCATCCCCATTTTCCACCGGCAGGACAGACCCAGCAGAGGTGGTGGCACAGTGGTGTTCAGTAGGGAGGGGATTGCCCTGAGAGTCCTCAATCATCAGCGAACATCCCCACTTCTGACCATATGATTGATGGAACGTCATTCATGAAGCAGCTGTAGATGGTTGGGCCAAGGACACTACCCTGAGGAACTCCTGCAGTGAGGCCCTGGAGCTCAGATGATGGACCTCCATCAATCACAACCATCTTCCATTGGGCTAGGTTTGAATCCAGCCAGCGGAGGGCTTTCCTCTGATCCATATTTACCCCAGTTTTGCTCGGGCTCCTTGATGCTGTCTTGATGTCAAGGGCAGTCACTCTCACCTCACCTCTTGAGTTCAGCTTTTGTGTCCTTGTTTGAACCAAGGCTGGAATGATGTTAGGAGCTGAGAGGCCCTGGCGGAACCCAACCTGAGCATCACTGAGCAAGTTATTGCTAATCAAGTGCCGCTTGATGGTACTGTTGATGACACCCTCCATCACTTTACTGTTGATTGTGAGTAGGCTGATGGGACGCTAATTGGCCGGGTTGGACTGCAAAAGCTTGGCTAGGGGTATGGCAAGTTCTGGAGCACAGGTCTTCAGTACTATTGCCGGAATATTGTCAGGGCCCATAGCTTTCTGAATATCCAGTGCCTTCAGTCGTTACTTGACATCATGTGGAATGAATCGAATTAGCTGAATCCTGGCATCTGTGATGCAGGGGACATCAGGAGGAGGCCGGAATCGGCCTCAACTTGGCGCTTCTGGCTGAAGATTTTTGCAAATGTTTCAGCCTTTACTATCACAGTGATGTGCTGTGCGCCCCCATCACTGAGGATGGCGATATTTGTGGAGCCACTTCCTCCAGGTAGTTTTTTAATTGTACACCGCCATTCAGGGCTGGATGTGGCTGGACTGCAAAGCGTAGTCCTGATCCGTTGGTTCTAGATTCGCTTAGCTCTGTTCGCCTAGCTTACGCAGTTTTACACGCAGGTAGTCCTGTGTTGTAGCTTCACCAGGTTGACACCTCATTTAGAGGTATGCCTGGTGCTGCTCCTGGCATGCCCTCCTGCACTCTTCATTGTACCAGGGTTGGTCTCCTGGCTTGATGGTAATGGTAGAGTGGGATATATGCCGGGCCATGAGGTTACAGGTTGAGTACAATTCTGCTGCTGCTGATGGCCCACGACGCCTCCCGGATGGCCAGTTTTGCATTGCTAGATCTGGTGGAAATCTGTCCCATTTAGCACGGCGGAAGAACCACAGAACACGATGGAGGATATCCCCAATGTGAAGTTGGGACTTCGTCTCCACAAGGACTGCGGTCACTCCCACCAACACTGTCATGGACAGATACATCTGCGGCAGGCAGTTTGGTGAGAACGAGGTCAAGTATGTTTTCCCCTCTTGTTGGTTCCCTCACAACCTGCCGCAGACCCAGTCGAGCAGATATGTCCTTTAGGACTCGGTCAGCTCGGTCACTAGTGGTGCTACCGAACCACTCTTGGTGATGGACATTAAAGTCCTCCACCCAGAATACAGTTTGTGCCCTCGCCATCCTCAGTGCTTCCTCCAAGTGCTGTTCAACATTGAGGAATGCTAACTTATCAGCTGAGTGAAGACGGTATGTGGTAATGAAGCAGGGTTTCCTAGTCCATGTTTGATCTGATGCCATGAGACTTCATGGGGTCCAGAGTCGATGTTGAGGACTCTCAGGGCAACTTCCTCCCGACTGTATACCACTGTACCACCACCTCTGCTGGGTCTGTCCTGCTGGTGGGACAGGACATACCCGGGGATGATGATGGCAGTGTCTGGGACATTGTCTGTAAGGTATGATTCCGTGAGTCTGACTATGTCAGGCTGTTGTTTGACCAGTCTGTGGGACAGCTCTCCCAACTTTGGAACAAGCCCCCAGATGCTAGTACGGAGCACTTTGCAGGGTCGACATCGCTAGGTTTGCCGTTGTCGTTTCCAGTGCCTAGGTCGATACCTGGTGGTCCGTCCAGTTTCATCCCTTTTTATTGACTTTGTAGCAGTTAGTTACAACTGAGTGGCTTGCTAGGCCACTTCAGAGGGCATGTAAGCGTCAACCACGTTGCTGTGTATCTGGAGTCACATGTAGGCCAGACCAGGTAAGGACGGCAGATTTCCTTCCCTAAAGGAACCAGATGTGTTTTTACAAAAATCGACAATGATTTCAAGGCCATCACCAGACTATCTTTTAATTCCATATTTATTAATTGAATTCAAATTTCACCTTTTGCTGTGGTGGGATTCGAACTCATGTCCCCAGAGCAATACCATGGGTCTCTGGGTTTTTAGTCTAGTGACAATACCACGACACCACCGCCTCCCCATGCTACACTACCGCCTCCCCATCTCATGATTGTTCTAAATTCCTCTAGATTAGAGATACAGCACTGAAACAGGCCCTTCAGCCCACCGAGTCTGTGCCGAACATCAACCACCCATTTATACTAATCCTACACTAATCCCATATTCCTACCAAACATCCCCACCTGTCCCTATATTTCCCTACCACCTACCTATACTAGTGACAATTTATAATGGCCAATTTACCTATCAACCTGCAAGTCTTTTGGCTTGTGGGAGGAAACCGGAGCACCCGGAGAAAACCCACGCAGACACAGGGAGAACTTGCAAACTCCACACAGACAGTACCCGGAATCGAACCCGGGTCCCTGGAGCTGTGAGGCTGCGGTGCTAACCACTGCGCCACTGTGCCGCCCATTTCTATAACTTCTGCATTACCTGTGACTATTGGGATGGTACTCGTGTCCTCCACCGTGAAAACAGAGGCAAAATACTGATTTAATGTTTCCGCCATTTCTGTGCCCCCCTCTATCAACTTCCCAGTCTCATCCTCCAAGGGACCAATATTCACTTTAGCAACTCTCTTACCTTCCGTATAGTTATAGAAGCTTTTGCTATCCGTGTTTATATTTTGTGCTAATTTTCTTTCACAATTTACTTTTGCACTTTTCATTACTTTTTTAGTAACCCTTTGTTGATCTTTAAAAATTTCCCAATTTTCCAGCCTGCCAGTGGCCTTTGCAATGTGGTATGCCTTCGTCTTTGTCTTTGTGTTCTCCTTAACTTCTTTGCTTCGCCATGGATATCTTTCCCGCTCTTTGAACCTTTTTTCCACTCCAGTATATATTTTAGTTGGGAGGAATTGAATTTCTCCTTAAACATCTGCCACTGCTCATCAACTTTCCAACCTTTTAGTGTTCCTGCCCAGTCCACTAGGGCCAAATCAGTCCTCATGTCTTTGTTCAACTCCAGAACGCTGGAGCAGGACTCCAGTTTCTCGCCATCAAACTGGATTTGAAATTCTAGCAAGCTTTGATCACTCTTCCATAAAGGATCCTTAACTATGAGATCATTAATTAATCCCACCTCATTTCAAAATGCCAAATCTAGAATAGCCTGCTCCTTGGTTGGTTCCAGAACATATTGCTCGAAAAAACAATCTCTGATGCAATCAATGAACTCTCCCTCGGGGCTACCTTTGCCAATTTGATTAAGCCAGTCTAAATACATATTAAAGTCACCCTTGCCGTACCTTGCTCACAAGCCCGCAGTATTTCTTGGTTTATACTGGTCCCCACTGCGGAACTACTGTTTGGGGACCTGTAGATTACTGCCACCAGGGACTTCTTCCCCTTGCTATTTCTTATTTCTACCCAGACTGATTCTACGGCTTGATCTCCACTGCCTGTATCATTTCTCACCATTGCACCGATCTTTTTCTGTACTAACAAATCTACACCTCCTCCTTTTCCTTCCGGTCTATCCTTCCAAAATATTGAGTACTCTTGGATATTCAATTCCCCCTTCTCAGTAATCGCCAATAAATCATACCCATTCGTCTTCATTTGTGCTATTAACTCATTTATTTTATTCCGAATGCTTCGTGCATTCAGATACAAACCTTTAAGTTTGTTTGATTATCAATTTTCAAATATACATAAAAGTTCAATGAAACTGAGACTTTAATAGCCACTGACAGCTGCGTCCTCACCCTGGTGTGAGGCTCCAGATCGTGTTACAGGAGTTCACACTGCTCTGTGACCACCTCCGTATTGAATCAGAGTCACCTCACACACCGCTCCAGGGTTAGGTGTAGGTGGGAAAAGTGCTCTTGGAAAACTCGGGGTGGGTAGGGATGATCCCCTCTTCCTCCCGCTTTACAGAGCTTCCCCTCTCTGCAGCTTCTGCTCCATTTGTTGGTCATGTTACAGACCCAGAGACACTGTAACTACGGTCCCAATACCTCGTCCAGAGTTGGGTCACAAATCCTCTGTCCTCCCTGCGTCTCGACAGCAGCTCCCAACGCAACCTCCAGAAAGCCATCCACAGCACCTCCACTAACTTGACAATAGCAGACGTAAGTCAAAAGCCCCTAACCTGTAAGTTGGATGCCTGGTCATTTCAAATAACACTAGACGTAGTTACTCGTGCTGCTGAATGTACTTTCAGCTGAGAGTGAGTAACACAGGCAGGCAGTGGACATGCACAGACAAAGTGTCAAAGAAGTACATCAAAGTTGTCGGAATGGCTGATTGAAGTCAATTAAAACCCTTCCTCACACTAACAGCACATGCATGGTATACCCAGGCTAGGTCGCTGCCCAGCACGGGGCACTGTGCTGGCCACACTCGAAGTGGCCGGCTGTGCAGTTCACATGATTTTCTGGATCCAGGTTTCATCGCATTGGCAACAGTGCTGCCACAGAGTGAAAATCACATCAGAGGAAGAAATAGAGTGAAAACAACTCACTTCAAAAAGGGAAATGGATAAAGACTTGACGGCATAAGATTTTCAATAATATGTGAAACGGAAGGGAAATGGGGCTTATTGGAGGGGTGAGGTCATGGAGGGATACAAACACAAGAATGAGAATATTAAAATTAAGGTGCTGCCAGACCGGGAGTCAATGTAGATCATTGAGCACAAGGGTATACCAGCTCAGGTATAAATATAAAACAGAGGTTCCAAACAGTCTGTTTCAGTCTCAGACATTGAGTCGGGAGGGGAATGCAGATAGTGGATATAGAGTGGAGTTTGTGGCAGAGACTGAACACAGTGGCTTAAGTCTTCGGAAGATTTAGATGACAAGAACACTAAATCAGTGAAATGTGGTTTATCGATCTAATAGTTGTATGGAGAGACTTACCAGGGACACCAATAATAGTGAGGATGGGATAGTAAATCGTTTCAATCATTTTCAGAGCATAATAGATCCGAAATTCGAATGTCATCCAAAAATAATCAGCATTGTTCTGACTGGGGGAGGGGGAGTATACAGTGTTATTTCTCAGGGGTTAGTGTTAGAAACAGTGCCCTGCCTGACATGTAGATAGATATACAAGTGGTGGAGACGTATATGTTAAAAAACATAATTTCTACGCTTGAAGATGACATGAAACTCATAAATAAGGATGGCAAAGGCGCAGACCACAGAATTATCCAATCTCACAGACTTTTTTTATTTTTAATTTATTCTGGACTCTAATACAAATACAAATTTATTTCTCACTCTATAACTTATTTGCGTGATTTGCCAATGAGTGTGCGCATGAATGTGTACCGTATATTTTGATTATTTTAATCAGATCCAGTTTAGATTGTTAAGTATAATAAATTCACCTCTCGTTTAAAATCAAGAAAACCTGTCCGATTGGTTCTGTCACGTTCACAATAAAGGTAAAAGGTAAAATGCTCACTAAGGTGGTCAGCACGTCCACTGCAAAAAAGGAATAAACCCAGTTGCGATCAAATAAAAGATAGGACAAGAGGGGAGCCTGAGATCTCTCCTCACCTGGCTGTAACAGAAAGTTGCAGGTTCTAGAGAGCGTAACCCAATGACAAACAAGAAATTGGAAGTGTCAGAGAGTCAGTTATACAGCACAGAAACAGTCCCTTCTGCCCACTGTGTCCGTGCCGGCCATCAAGCCTGTCCATTCTAATCCCACTTTCCGGCACCAGTCCCGTAACCTTGTATGCTATAACATTTCAAGTGCTAATCTGAATACCTCTTAAATCTTGTAAGGGTACTGCCTCTTCCACCACTTCAGGTAGTGTGTTCCAGATTCCAACCACCCTCTGAGTGATTTTCCCCCCCTCAAATCCCCTCTAAGCCGCCTGCCCCTTAATTTAAATCAATGCCCCATGTTTATTGACACCTCCGCTAAGGGAAAATGTTTCTTCCTATCTACCCTATCTATGCCCCTCATAATTTTTCGTGTTTTCTGTCTCTCTCCCTTTTTGAATAATGGAGCAATTTCGCAATAAGGGAGTGACATACAGAGCGAATTAACTTGGGACAGGCTAAAACCCCTCTCTGTTGAAAAGCTGTGTAATGTAGCTGGACAGTTAGGGATTACTCTCCGTCCAAAGCTAATAAACCCGAAATCTTAAGCCTTCTGGCCAACCATTTTTCACTTGAGGCTGAAGACTCAAACAGGGTTAGAATCACTAACAGATCGAGTAATGTTAGCTAAGGTAAAACTAGAACAGAATAGACGAGAATTAGAATTCCAGAGAGCGTTCCAGAAGAAGAAGGAGGAAAGGGAGTTCAGGCGGCTCAAACAACTAGATGAAGACCCAGTGCACCTCGTGAAGGCACAGCTAGTCAGGGAGATACCCCTAGCTCAGGACCATGTGCTGAGCTCTTAAAGTTCTCCCAGTTCATTCCAAAGCTCAATGAGGAGGATGTGGCATAATTTTTCATCACTTTTGAAAAGCTTGCAAAGCAGCTGAAATGGCCAGCAGATGACTGGATACTGTTTGTACAATGCAAAATAACAGGGAAAGCCTATGGGGTTTATTCACTGCTGCCGGATAAAGGTACATCAGATTCTGAGATGACTAAAAATGCGATCCTGGGAGTATATGAGATAGCATGGGAAGTGTACCGCCAAAGATTCTGAACACTCAGAAAGCAGCCTGACTAAACTGACCTCGAGTTTGAAGGAGTTAAACAGATAAGGAATATAGGAACATAGGAGCTGAATTCAACCATTCAGCCCATCGATCCTGCTCCACCATTCAATATGATCATGGCTGATCATTCTCTTCAATGCCTTTTTCCCACAGTATCCTCATATCCCCTTCTGTCAGTGGTATTTATAAATCTGTTAATCTCTGTTTTAAACATACTCAATGACTGCGCTTCCACAGAGGGGTAGAGAATTCCAAAGGTTCACAACGCTCTGAGTAAATACATTACTCCTCATCTCTGTCCTAAGTGGCTTTGAAATTGTGCCCCTTGGTTCTAGACTCCCCAAACAGGGAAAACATCTCAGCTGCCTTGTCTATCCCTCTAAGTATTTTGTAGGTTTCAATGAGATCACCGCTCATTCTTCGAAACTCTAGAGAATGCATATTCAGTTTCTTCAATCCCTTTTCGGAGAACAGTCCCGCCATTCCGGAAACAAGTCTGGTGAACCTTCGTTGCAGTCCCTCCATGGTCGTAATATCCTTCCTCAGATAAGGGGACCAAAACTGCACACAGTACTCCAGGTGCGATCTAACCAAGGTTCTATCCAATTGAATAAAGAATTCACTCCTCCTGTATTCAAATCCTCTAACGATAAAAGTAACATACATTAACCTGCCTAAATGCTTGCTGCACCTGTATGTTAGCTTTAAGTGACCTTTTGGCAAGGACACCCAGGTCGCTTTGTACACCTACACTTTCTCATTTCTTAACATTTAAGAAATACTCTGCATATCTATTCATTCTACCCAAGTGGCCTACCTCACATGTTTCCACTTTATATTCCATCTACCATGATCTTGCCCACTCACTAAGTCTGTCCAAATCCCCTTGAAGCCGCTTTGCATCTTCCTCACAACTCACATTCCCACCTAGTTTTGTGTCATCTGCAAACTTGAAAATATTACTTTGGTTCCCATATCCAAATCATCGATATATATTGTGAACAGCTGGTGCCCCAAGTACTGTTCCCTGCGGTACACCATCCTGCCAACGCAAGAATGACCCGTTTATTCTTACTCTGTTTCCTGCCTGTTAGCCAATCCTTATTACCTCATTTCCCATGTGTTTTAATTTTGCTTACCAAGCTCCTGTGGCGCACTTTATCAAAAGCCTTCTGAAAATCCACCCGCTCCCCTTTTCTATTCTGTGAGTTCTTTCTTCTTTTGGGCCTCCTTGTCTCGAGAGACAATGGATACGCGCCTGGAGGTGGTCTGTGGTTTGTGAAGCAGCGCCTGGAGTGGCTATAAAGGCCAATTCTGGAGTGACAGGCTTCTGTGAGTAACATCCTAAAAAACCTCCAACAGGTTCGGCATGCATGATTTCCTATTCATAAATCCATGTTGAATCTGCCCAATCAGATCCATTTCTCACATACTTTAGAATAGATTCTAGCACTTTCCCTAGTACTGATGGAAGCCGAACAGGTCTGTAATTCCCAATTTTCTTTTCCCCTCCCTTCCGAAATAGTGGGGTGACATTTGCGACCTTCCAATCTGCAGGAAGCGTTCCAGACTTGATAGAACTTTGGAAGTGGATCACCAATGTATCTAAAATCCCCATAGCTACTTCCTACAACACTCTGGGATGTAGAATATCAGATTCTGGTGAATTTTCAACTTTCAGCACTATTGATTTCTCCAATACAACTTCTAACTAATACTTTCAACACACCATTAACATATTGTTTGCCTTTGCTCCGTGACCTTTTGGTCAGCAATGTGGCCTGGTCCAATCTAGACCTCCTTTGTTATCTCTTGCCTCACCCCCACCTCACTTGCTTATAACCTGTGACTTTTCTAATATTTGTCAGCTTCGATGAAGGGTCACTGACCCGAAACGTTAACTCTGCTTCTCTTTCCACAGATGCTGCCAGACCTGATGAGAGGTACCAGAATTTCTTGTTTTTATTTCAGATTTCCAGCATCAGCAGTATTTTGTTTTTATTCTTACTAATACTAATTTGTCTCAATTCCTCATTCTCCCAAATCACTTGGATCTCTAATTCTGGGAGATTTCTTGTATCTTCCACAGTGAAAAAAGACTCAAGATAATCATTTAGCTTCTCTGCCATTTCTCTGTTCTCCATTATAAGTTCTCCTGACTCTGCCTGTAATGGACCCACATTTGTCTTTGCTAAATGTTTCCGTTATGCATACCGTTAGAAGATTTTACAATGCATTTTTGAGTTTACTTTTGACCAGTAGATATGGACAGTCAAGATAGAGCCCACATATGAAAACCTCAGATTGGCGATCCTTCTCGAGGAGTTTCCACTGTATTAAGGCAGACCACCTCTCATTAAAACCCACATAGAGGAACAAAAGGTTGAAAGAGCCAGACTGGTTGCAATTCTGGCTAATGAATTTTCCTTTGTACAGAAGGCCTTACCCAAAAGGGAAACCCTTCCCCAGTCATCCTGAAGAACTGAGAATAAAAGGTGGGGGAGTGCTAGGAGCCCGAACAGCCATGGGCAAGAAGGAAAAGTGGGAGACACAGAGGCCCATCCTCAGGCCAAATAGGACGGTACTGAGAGCAGGAGTAACTAATGAAGATCTGTGTGTTTCCACTGTAATAAGGAAGGTCACATTGGAGCTGAATGTTGCGCGTTATCGGAAAACCTGTAGGATTAAACAGGGTCCACCAGATAAGTGCAGGAAAAGGGGCCCTGATGGAAAGCGCAGCAGATCAGGCTGTGCCTTTCACTGCGGCAGTAATACCCAGTAAACTTACCACAGAGAGTGCGGGAAAACTTAACAAAAGCTCTGAGAGCTAGCAGGAACTTTTGCCAAGGAAAGGTGTCCCCATACCCCTTGAGTGAGTCAAGCAAGTCCATAGTCATACTTAGGGATACAGGGGCCACCCATTCCCTTCTGCTGGGAAAAGGCATGACCTTTCTCCCAGAGAGTGCAGTGAATGCTAGAGTGTGAGTGAATGGTATCGGAAGTCAGTATATGTCCTTACATTTATATCGGCTGCACTTGGAGTGTGAACTAATTTCAGGACTGGTAACCATCGGGATTGTTCCTAGTTTATCAGTGTATGGGTCGACCTGCTCCTGGGTAATAATCTGACAGGGGAAAAGGTGGCAGCATCCCTAGTAGTTCTAGAGAGACCAAAAGAGGTCAGGGAGACAGAGAATTTACAGGAGAAGGTCCCTCATATTCTCCCTGATTGTATGGTGACCCAGTCCATGGCCAAACAATCCCCTGAACTGACTCTGCAGGCGGATGACCCGACTGTCTGGTTGTGTGAAATCATCTTTGGGATGTTAGAGGATCCAAAGGATGTGTGAAACAGATTTTCCTTAGTTGACTCTCAACAACCTGATCTAGTGTTAAAAATACAGTACAATGTTAGCACAGTCTGTCCAAACCAAAACTGAAGGAGAGAGAGTTGCAGAGTGTTACTATTTAAAGAGTGAGGTGCTGATGAGGAAGTGTAGACCTCCTCATAGACCTGCGGATGATGAGTGGACAGTGGTTCACCAGAGAGTGGTGCCGCTGAGGTCCCTTTAAGAAATATTATGAATGGCCCACGAACTTCGAATGGATGGACCTGTCAGTGCATGAATAATCAAATCCGCATAACACAGCGTTTTGACTGACCACAACTCCACAAAGACGTGGTGGAGTTCTGTCAAACTGGTCACACGTGCCAGGTTCTGGGGAAGTCCCAACCTGCAATATAACCTGCACCCCTAATTGCCATACAGGAACCCTTCAGCAGAATGCTGGTGGATTGTGTGGACACCTGCTGAAAACAAAACGGGACTACCAGTATCTTCTCACCATTATGGATGTGGTGAACCGATTCCCAGAGGCCATTTTCCCAAAGAACAATCTCTACCAAGGTAGTGGTGGAGCGGCTATCCCAATTCTTTACCCGATATGGGCTGCCTGCTGAGATCCAGATGGATCAGGGCACACATTTCACGTCCAGTAGTTTTGAAAATGTCATGGATATTATGGACATAACCCAGCTAAAGTCCTCAGTCTATCACCCACAGTCACAAGGGGCTTTATAGCAGTCCCACCAGATCCTAAAGACAATCATCAGGCTACACTGTTATGAGTAACCCCATGACTGGGACAAAGGGCTGGAATTTCTCCTGATGGTGACCAGGGACTTATCTAATGAGTCCACTGGCTTTAGTCTCTTTGAATTAGTTTATGGACACGAAGTGAGTGGTCCTCTTAAACGAATCAAGGAGAGGTTTATGGGTGACAGGGATGTGTCTTCCATTTTCGACAACATTTCCATGCTCTGGGAGTGGCTCACGAGAGCCTGTGCAATGGCTCAGGAACACCTAAAGACCTCTCAGGCAGCTATGAAAGATAAGCAGGCAAAAATGCCAAGGCTAGAACATTTGAGCCCAGAGACCATGTATTGTTACTATTCCAACTGCAGGGTGAACCCCTGAAATTCCGGTTCAGTGCTTCAAAGCGAGTGACAAAAGGAATACTCAGGTAAATTATTTAATTGACACCCAGACGAAAGGAAAAAAGTAAAGGCAGTGGAGGGGACAGACAAGTACAGATCTGTCAGACAGTCAGGAGGGAAGGATTGGTAAGGACAGTGAGGACAGGTTCGTGGAGGGCCAAGAGAATTCCCAACTTTAATCTCCAACTCTCCGATTAGCCAACACTGAAATGTTAGATAGATTAAACCACACGCTCTCTTCCTTAAATGCAGGTCAAAGAAGCACCCTAAAAAGGCTGCTAACAGCAATTACAGAAACGTGCAAGGGCAAGGAAAGTTCCCATAAACGATGCCAATGCTGTGGAAGATTCCTCACCTCGTCAAAGTGCCGCAAGAGAGTCCAGTGAAAGTTGGAAAGAGACTTTTGTGTGGTAATAACTCTGAGGACATAGGGCAGATCAGAAAAAAAGATCCTTCATAGTAAAGGGGAAAGGGAACGGAAAATACCCTAAAGTAAACAGCACTTGTGTACCTCACCAGAACGCTAAAAGTAAGGTCAGTGTGGATCTACCCACTGAAGAACCCAATGATCAGGTCCCAAACCCAAAGCAAATATAACCCAACAGTTCAAAGCAGAACTCTGCAAGAACAGCCAGAATCAAACCTGACACATATACATCCCAGACAAAACTCCAACACAATTATATCAGTACAACTGAAACAGTAAATGTCAGCTGCAGTAATTCTAAGATTAATCTGTGAATTTGAGAAGTTATTATTGGGAATGAATGTGTGTTTCCTTCCATTTGTTCCCACAATTCTGTCATGAAATGTTCCTAGTCTCAGTTATCATTCCATGTGTTGCGGCGGTGTCAAGATACCACCATATGCCCAATGAGGAATTTTAATTTATCGTTTGGAAACTTACACTAATCATTTAATGGAGAAAATCCTGCAGTTAACCTTGAAAAAACTGGCAGCCAAGCTGGCAACCGCAATTGTTTTCTGAAACACCTTTTCACATTCCAAGGCCTCCAACAGGAGACACATATCTTATGAGCCTTGACCTACATCATTGGCTTGCTCTAGTGATTGAATTACCTAAGCTTACATCCTGACACATTGACTTTGAAAGAGCCAACTTCTCCAAAAGTATATACTGGAATACTAAGCCCTGGGGAGGTAGAATTTCTAACCTTGAATCTCATTATAAGGGTACAAAGAATACAGTGAGGCAGTCATGGGACCTTCTGTCCATCTCTGTGAAAGCTGGGAATTTGCCTTGGACAAAGACAGACAAGCCAGTGAATCAAACTGTGCGGAAGCAGAAGGGCTGTGTCCAGACCCCCCACCCCCCACCTCTCAGTCTGTCTCTCTCTCCACCTAACATCACAAGTTTGAAAACCACATGTGACTGTGGGCCCTCCAAGCCTACATATTGCTACAGACAGAGTAACCAGGGGAAGAAAACCACCTCCAAGTCTGCCTCCAAGTGAACACTGAGCCATGTGGGCCTGCCACAAATGCACTTTAAACAGCCAAAGGCTTCAAGAATACAACTTCAGCCAGAAAACCACCGAATCGTCCATCCTCACAGATTATTTTTAAAATATTAATTCTGGACTCCAATCCAACCACAAATATACTTCTCACACTGTAAACCATTTCTGTGTGATTCTCATGTGAGTGTGTGCATAAATGCGCGGTGTTTTTTCATGATTTTATTTAGATCGGATTTAGATTGTTATGTGTAATAAACTCAGCTCTTTCGTGTTTAAACTCAAGAAAGCCTCTCCGATCGGTTCCTTCAGCATCACACCAAAGGCAAAAAGTAAAACATTCACTGAGATGGTAAGCACATCCACTGTTTAAAAAGGACAAACACTATTGCGGTCAAATACGAGGAAGGACAAGAGGACCGACTGTGACCCCTGTTTACCTGGCCGTAACAATAGGCAGGGTGGGGGATGGAGAGAATATGGGGATGAACTCAGCTCAGCATTAAACAGCTACCAGAGATTGTAAACTTCCTGGTTCCACCTCAGTCAATGGCCAGTGAGGGGGATGCAGATCGTAGATAGGGAATAGAGTTTGTGACAGAAACTGAAGACAATGACTACAATCTTCCCATGCTTTTAATTGGCAATAACCCGAAATCAGTGAAATATGGTTAATGAATCTAATAGCAGGATACTGAGACTTACCAGCGACACCAATAATAGCGAGGATGGATAGTAAATACATTGAATCATCCTCAGAGCATAATAGACCCGATATTCTAATGTTATCCAATCTACAGTAAGCAGGCCAAATCAAGTGCAGAAAGTCCTGCTGTCCATTGTTGTAACATTCTAATCTGTTGTTCTCAGATTCTGATCCATTGTTGTAACATTCCAATCTATTGTTTTCAGATTCTGATCTATCCTGTCACTCTCTTCTCAAGTCACTGATATCTGTTAGTGCCGGAGGTGATGCTCCCGCTGATACTATGAAATAACACATTGAAAGGAGCCCCTTATTAACAGAAGAAGGAAACCCTCCAATGACACAATTCAGGTCCATGGAGACTGACATTATTTACAGTCACTGAATAAACAGGTTTAGTTAACCACTTTCAATCTAAAACTTTTTGCACTGCAACAAAGTTGAATATTTCCCTGTTCTGGATGGGATGTATGAGGGTTGCTGAGGAAAGATATGCTGGAAATAGCAGAGGCACAGGTCAGAATCTTTCAGTCATCTTTGGATATGGGAGTGATAGAAGATGGAAACCCTCCAATGACATTCAAGGTTCACGAATGTCCTTCAAGGAAATAAATCTGCTGACCTTACCTGGTCTGACCTACATGTTACTCCAGACCCACAGCAATAAGGCCCTCTGAAATGGCCTAGCCAGCCACTCAGTTGCATCTCATTTCTACGAAGGCAATAAAAAGGAATGAAACTGGATGACCCACCCGGCATCGACCTAGGCACTAGAAAGGACAACGACAAACCCAGCCCTGTCGACCCTGCAAAGTCCTCCTTACCCACGTAGTCGAAGTGTCACAAATACCTGCAGGTAGGACTGTCCCAGAGATCAAAGCGGAGAGTAACAATTACTCTTCCCCCCACAGTCATAGAGAAAGGGAACCACACATCTCCTGAAGACAAATGTCTTTGCATGAATCAGGGAGTTCAGGATGGACCCGCTCCCACACCCACAATTCTCCTGAGGGTAAAGAAAGGGAAAGATTAAAGCAGACTTGGCACCTAGAACAGTCCATGTTTAATAAGCTTAAGATTGGTGAATGAATGGACTTTCTATATCATCTATTTCTGAGACTCTGTTATGAAATGCACGGCTTGTCTTTAAATGGCACTTCGTTCCCCTGGGTGTGGAGGTGTCAGGCAAACCCCCATCTGCCAAGACAGAGGCACACATTATTTCACCACATGAACATTAAAACTTAAACATTGTAAGTCCATGACGTTTGAATACTACCAGACAATGTGAAAACAAAAAGAGCCAGTACCTGTCGCAATACACAGAAAGATATTTGGTCAGGCCAGTCGGTCACGGGACCACCTGCTGGACGACTCGGGGTGTTTTAAGCTGGAAAACAGATTTTGAACTCAGAACAACATGTGCTCATGGACTGAGAACATCACCTCTCCTGTTTGCCTGCCTTCATCTATTCCCACGGACTGAATCTTGTAAAAACACATGAAACTTAAAGAGAGAATGGTTTCCTCCGTGAACAAGGTTTTACCAAGTCTACTGGGTCCCAACGAAATGAAAGATCAGATACTCAATCAAGGAATACACCGAGCTCGAGAAACAGTGACACAATATTGCCTCAAGCCGTTCTACTTATCTTCTGTTCTGCTCTTTTCTGCCCCTATTTGCATGTTTGTATTGCATGTGCATGCTAGTGTGGACACATTGTATACCCGTGGGCGTGAACCATACTAGAGTTTAGGTTGAAGGTTTAATAAATTTCATTCATTCTTCTTTAAACTAAGAAAGCCTGTTTGTGTTCATTTCTTATTGCCTTATGATTGTAAAGTTGTCAACAAGGATTCACAAAGTGGAAGCTCAAAACACAGTGCGTTTAAAATTAAACCCTGTTACAATAATGCCAGGTAACGACAGGAAAAGACCCCTAGTCACATTTCTCACGTGGTCGTAACAGGAAATCTGTTGTTGTGCGTCCCACATTACAAGACTGACCACGCTTTGAAACGTACTCATTGGTTGCAAATGGCTTGGGGACTTGCAGTGGCCATGAAAGGCGCTACATAAATGGAAGTCTTCTCTTTTATTTTCAATGCCAGAATGCAGGAAATTAGCTCAGTGACAGAAAGCAGAGAGTAGTGGAGAATGGTTATTTTTCAGTCAGGAGTGATGTACACAGTGGGGTACCCCAGTGTTGGGATCACTGTTGCTGTATGTTAATACAATGGGCTTATGCACAGGGGGAAACTCAGAAATGTTAATAAACAGTGAGAAGGATAGTAACAGACTTCAGGAGGACAGAGACTGACTTGGGAAATAGTCAGGCGAATGGCAAATATAATTTAACACAGTGAAGTGTGAAGTGAGACATTTGTGTAGGAGGTGTAAGGGAAGGCAATGTAGACAAATGGATTAAATGAAGAGACAGATCTTTGAAGGTTGCACGAAAGTTGACATTTTTATTCACTGATATTCAAACTTCTGACATTTGCCAGATAAAAATACTTTTGAGAACCAGGCTGAATATAGAAGGTCCAGTAGAGAAGTGAAAAAGCAAATAAGAGAAGCAAAAGGAGCGCATGAAAAGAGACTGGCAGCTAGCATTAAAGGAAATTCCAAAGTTTCTATAGGCTTGTAAATAACAAAAGGTTAGTAAAAGGAGGAATGGGGCCGATTCGGGACCATAAAGGAGATTTACACATGAAGGCGGAGGGCATAGTTGAGGCACTAAATAAATACTTTGCATCTATCTTTTGCAAGGCAGAAGATATGGAATTATTTCCTTTATTAGCTGAAGTATAAAATATAAGAGCAGGGAGGTTTCGCTGGAACTGTATAACTCACTGGTTAGGCTGCAATTTGAGTACTGTGTGCAGTTCTGGTCACCACATTACAGAAAGGATGTAATTGCACAAGAGAGATTACAGAGGAGATTTATGAGGATGTTGCCAGGACTGGAAAAATTCAGCTATGAGGAAAGGTTGGATATTCTGGGGCTGTTCTCCTTGGAACAGAGAAGGCAGAGGGGAAATCTGATTCAAATTTACAAAATTGCGTGGGGCCTGGATAGAGTGGAGGTGAAGGGTCTATTCACCTTATCAGAGAGGTCAGTGACGAAGTGACATAGATTTAAAGTGCTTGGTAGAAAGACTATAGGGGAGATGAGGACTTTACTTTCTCCCAGAGGGTGGTGGGAGTCTGGAATTCATTGACCGAAAGGATAGTTGAGGCAGGAGCCCACAACTCATTCCAAATGTAATATGCACCTCATGTGCCATAATCTATCAAATGCTGGAAGGTGGGAGTAGAATGGGTGGATAGTTTTCAGCTGGCAGAGACACGATGGGCCAAGTGGTCTCTTTACGTGCCATAAACTTTCTATGATTCTAAGATGCAACCCAGGCAATGTTGAAAGACGAGGTGGGTCAAACACTAGACTGGTTTGAAATTGAGAAAGAGGAAGTATTAGATAAGCTATCTGTACTTAACGTGGATAATGCACCAGGAAAAGATAACATGCATCCAAGGATACTGAGGGAAGTGAGGGTGGAAATCGTAGAGGTACATACCATAATTTTTCAATCTTCCTTAGACTCGGGGGTGATGACAGAGGGCTGGAGAATTGCAAACGTTACACCCTTGTTCAAAAGAGGGTGTAAAGATAAGCCCTGCCATTACAGGCCAGTCAGTTTAAAAACAGTGGTGGGAAATCTCCCAGAAAAAATAATTTGGGACAAAATCAATAGTCACATGGACAGATGCAAGTTAATTAAGAAAAGCCAGCATGGATTTCTTAAGGGAAAAGCATGTTTAACTGACTTGCTGGAGTTTTTTGAGGTGGTAACTGAGAGAGTTGATAAGGGTAATGCTGTTGATGGGGTGTACATGGACTTTCATATAATAGTCTATTCAGGTTCAGTTGAACCAAAACTTCAATCTTGGAATTCAATGCAGAATCTCAAAATTTGCCGATGACACCAAACTTGGAGGAGTGGTAAACAGTGATTATGATGCAACCTGCCTACAACAGGATATATATAGGCTATCAGAATGGACAGAGAAGTGGCAGATCGAATTTAATACAGAGGAGTGTGAGGTGATGCATTTTAGAAGTCGCAATAGTGTGAGGCGATGCAGACAGAATGGTACAGTTCTAAAGAGTGTGCAGGAACAGATGGACATGTGTGTGGATGTGCAGAGATCTCTGAAGGTGGCAGGACATATTGAGAGAATGACTGCAAAGCATATGAGATCTTGATCTTCTTAAATAGAGGCATAGAGTGAAAAGCAGGAAGTCATGTTGAAAATGTGTACAACTCTGGTTAGGCCCCAAGTGGAGTATTGTGTCCAGCTCTGGTCATCATACTTTACCCTTGAGAGGGTGCAGAGGAGAATTACCAGAATAGTTCCAGGGATGGGGATTTTGTTACAATACTAGGTTGGAAAAGCTGGGGTTGTTCTCCCTGGAGTAATTGAGATTGAGGGAATATTTCCGAGAAGTGTATAAGATTATGACAGAATCACAAAGAATCACAAAGCTGTTACAGCACAGATGGAGCCCATTCAGCCCATTGTATCTGCACCAGTTCTCCGAGTGAGTAATTCATTTCCCTGCCTTTTTCCCCATAATCCTAAACATTCTTGAAACAGGGCTATGTTCTCGCACCTACACTGTTTGGGATCTTCTTCTCCCTGCTGCTCTCACAAGCGTTCAAGTCTTCAGAAGAAGGAATTTTCATGCACACAAGATCAGGTGGCAGGTTGTTCAACCTTGCCCATCTTAGAGCGAAGACCAAGGTATGGAAAGTCCTCATCAGGGAACCCCTCTTTGCTGACGATGCGGAATTAACATCTCACACTGAACAGTGTATGCAGAGACTCATCGACAGGATTGCGGCTGCCTGCAACGAATTTAGCCTAACCATCAGCCTCAAGAAAATGAACATCATGGGTCAGGACGTTAGAAATGCTTCATCCATCAATATTGGCGACCATGCCCTGGAAGTGGTTCAAGAGGTCACCTACCTAGGCTCAACTATCACCAGTAACTAGTCTCTCGATGCAGAAATCAAGCGCATGAGAAAGGCTTCCACTGCTTTGTCCAGACTGGCCAAGTGAGTGTGGGAAAATGGCGCACTGACACGGAACACAAAAGTTCGAGTGTATCAAGCCTGTGTCCTCAATACCTTACTCTACAGCAGCGAGGCCTGGACAACGTATGTCAGGCAAGAGTTACGTCTCAATTCATTCCATCTTTGCTGCCTCCGAAGAATCCTTGGAATCAGGTGGCAGGCCCGTATCTCCAACGCAGAAGTCCTCGAGGTGACAAACATCCGCAGCATATACAGCCTACTGAGCCAGCGGCGCTTGAGATGGCTTTGCCATGTGAGCCACATGGAAGATGGCAGGATCCCGAAGGACACGTTGTACAGCGAGATCGTCACTGGTATCGGACCCACCGGCCGTCGATGTCTCCGCTTTGAAGACGTCTGCAAAGGCGACACAAAGTCCTATGACATTGATCACAAGTCGTGGGAGTCAGTTGCCAGCGATCGCCAGAGCTGGTGGGCAGCCAGAAAGGCCGGGCTAAATTGTGGCGAGTCGAAGAGTCTTAGCAGTTGGCAGGAAAAAAGACAGAAGCGCAAGGGGAAAGCCAACTGTGTTACAGCCCCAACAACCAATTTTATCTATAGCACCTGTGGACGAGTCTGTCAGTCTGGAATTGGCCGCTATAGCCTCTCCAGGCGCAGCAACACAAAGCACTGACCACCTCCAGGCGCTTACCCATTGTCTCTCGAGACAGGGAGGCAAAAGAAGAATGCACTTCAAAACCTCCAACACCTGCTCCTTTGTAATGTTGATATGCTCCAGGATATCGCTGTTCCCTCCCTTGAACTCACTGGGATCCGTGACCTGCTCCACGGAAAATGCAGATGAGAAGTATTCATTTAAGAACTCACCCATTTCCCATGGCTCCAGACATAGATCACCACGCTGATCGTGAACGGGACTTAATCTCTCCCTAGATACCCTTTTACTCTTAATATACTTATAGAATATTTTAGAATCTTCTTTATCTTACCTTCCAGGGAAATATCATGGCCCCTTTTCGCCCTCCTAATTTCCTTAAGTGTACTCCTACATCCCTTATACTCCTCGAAAGACTCGCTTGATACCAGCTGCCTGTCCTTGACATATGCCTCCTTCTTTGTCCTGACCAGACCCTCAATATCCCTCGTCAACACAGGTTCCCGAAACTTGCCAGCCTTGTCCTTCAATCTAACAGGAACATGTCGTCCCTGAACTCTTCCTATCTCACTTTTAAAAGCCTCCCACTTGCCAGACGTCGCTTTGCCTGTAAACAGCCTCTCCCATTCAACTTCTGAGAGTTCCTGTCTGATGCCATCGAAATTAGCTTTCCCCCAACTTAAGGCTTCAACCTGAGGACCAGTCCTATCCTTTTCCATAACTATCTTGAAGTTAGATAAGCTATCTGTACTTAACGTGGATAATGCACCAGGAAAAGATAACATGCATCCAAGGATACTGAGGGAAGGTAGGTGGCAGGGAAATATAGGGACAGATGGGGATGTTTGGTAGGAATATGGGATTAGTGTAGGATTAGTATAAATGGGTGGTTGATGGTCGGCACAGACTCGGTGGGCCGAAGGGCCTGTTTCAGTGCTGTATCTCTAATCTAATCTAATCTAATCCAATAGTGTTATTGTCACTGGTCCCAAAGTGCTCCCCCACTGACACCTCTACCACTTGATCGGCTTCATTCCCTAGGATTACTTCCAGTATTGCCCCTTCCCTTGTAGACATTTCTACAGACTGGCTCAAAAAGCTCTCCTGTATTCATTTCATGAATTCCTCCCCCTTTCAGCGTTTTTCACTCAGACTATCCCAGTTAATATTGGGGAAGTTGAGAAACCTTATTATTTTTACACCTCTCAGAGATTTGCCTACATATCTGCTCTTCTATCCCTTCCTGACTGTTTGGAGGCCTGTAGTACACTCCCAGCCAAGTGATTGCCCCACTTTTGTTTTAAAGTTCGATCCAAATGGCCTAATTTGAGGAACCTTCTAAGATATCATCCCTCCTTACTGCAGTAATTGACCCCTTGATCAACAGTGCAATGCCACCTCCTCTTTTACCCCCTCCCCTGTCACGTCTGAAGATTTTATACCTCGGAATATTGAGCTGCCAGTCATGTCCCTCCCTCAACCATGTCTCTGTGATAGCAATAATATCTTAATCCCATTTGCTAATCAACACCCTCAATTCATCTGCCTTCCAAGTAAGACTCCTGTCATTGAAATTGTGTTTACCAGGTTTATATCTGTTCTGCCTTCCAGGCAGACTCACTATCTGTTCCATATTGCCCCATATCTGTGCCTCCACTCTGTATCCCATCCCCCTACCAAATTCGTTTATCCCCGCCCCCCCACCCCCAACAGAACTAGCAAATCTTCCAGCAAGGATGCTTGTTCCATTCTGGTTCAGGTGCAACCCGTCCAACTTGTACAGGTCCCACCTTTTTCCAGAAACGGACCCAGTGATCCAGGAAACTAAAGCACTCCCTCCTGCCCCATCTCGTCAGCTACACATTCATCTGCTCTTTCCTCCTATTTCTAAACTCACTAGTACGTGGTACTGGGAGTAGTCCAGAGACGACAACCTTTAGGTCCTGCTTTTTAATCTGCTACCGAGCTCCCTAATATCTTGTTGCAGGACCTCATCCCTTTTTATACCTTTTTCTTTGGTACCAATGTGTACAACGACTCACCCCCCTCCTTCAAAATGTCCTGCAGCTGCTCCGTGACATCCTTGACCCCAGCACCAGGCAGGCAAAATATCATCCTGGAGTCACGTTTGCGGCCACAGAAACGCCTATTTGCACCCCTTACGATTGAATCCCCTATCGCTATAGCTCTTCCACTCTTTTTCTACCCTGCTGTGCAGCAGAGCCATCCCTGGTGCCACGGACTTGGCTGTTGCTGTATTCCTTGAGAGGTCTTTCCACCGCCCCCCCACTCCTCTCCCCACAGTATCCAAAGCGGAATACCTGATTGAGAGGGGGATGCCCACAGGGGACTCCTGTACTACCTACCCGCGCCTACTACTCCGCCTGGTGGTCACCCATCCCTTTTCTGCCTGTGCTGCCATTACCTGCGGTGTGACCACTTCTCCAAACGTGCTATCCACGACGTCCTCTGCATCGCGGGTGCTCCACAGTGAATCCACCCGCAGCTCTAGCTCCGTAATGTGGGTAGTCTGTTGCTGCAGATGGATACACTTCCTGCACACATGGTTGTCAGGGACACTGGAAGCATCCCTGATTTCCCACATAGTGCAGGAGGAGCGTACCCCGGGTCTGAGCTCTCCTTCCATGAGTAAACTTAGATTAATTTAGTGACTCCCTTTAAAATACTAATTACACTAGGGGTCTTGTTCGACTGCAACACTACCCAGTACAATCTAAAGCCCTAAATAAATTACATTAATTTAAGTAGTACTGGTCACCTTATCATTTGAGCTTTTTTGAAAAAAAGCTTCCCATTTTAAAGCACTTCAAATGCATTAGCAGCTGTTCCTTACCCAACCAATCACCTTGCAGAATTTTCGTGATGTCACTGTCAGTTGATTTTCCTCTTTTCCAGTCTCAGCGCGCGCTGAGAGACACAGGCAGTTCTGCCGCAGCTCCGGATCAGCTTCCACACAGGTCCGCCAGCCGCCGCTCTGCTCTGCTCCCAGTTAAGTGATATGCTAAAGAATCATCAAATGAGGCCTTGCGGGTGCTGCTCAGAAATAAAAAAAGAAGTGGCAGCCACACTACTAGGAGTGTACTATAGATCCCTAAATAGTAAGAGGTAGGTAGAAGAACAAATATGTAGGCAAATTGCTGAGTGCAAAAACTATAGGCAAAAAAGGTTAGGTATTTCAACTACGCCAATATCAACTGGGAAACATACAGTGTGAAAAGTACAGCGGGGACAACATTCTTGAACTGCATCAACAGAACTTTTTTTAGCTAGCACGTAACAAGCCCAACGAGAGGTGGCACGATTCGAGATTTAGTCCTCAGTAATGAAGCTGGGCAAGTGGAGGAAGTAACAGTGGTTGACCACTTTGGAGATGGTTCCCATAATACATTATCTCTCAGCATTATCATGGAAAAGTTAAAAAATATAAAACAGGTATACGGGTTCTAAATTGGGGGAAGGCAAATTGTATGAAACTGCGAGCTGACCTGGCCAAAGTGGACTTGATGCAGCGACGTAAAGGAAAATCAGTGGTAAACCAGTGGGATGCATTCAAAAGTGAGATACTGCAGACACAGTGTTTTTTTTTTAAATTCATTCATGGGATGTGGGCATCGCTGGCCAGGCCAGTATTTATTGCCCATCCCTAATTGCCCTTGAGAAGGTGGTGGTGAGCTGCCTTCTTGAACCTCTGTAGTCCATTTGGGGTAGGTACACCTACAGTGCTGTTAAGAAGGGATTTCCAGGATTTTAACCCAGCGACAGTGAAGGAACGGCGATACAGTTCCAAGTCAGGATGGTGTGTGACTTGGAGGGGACATTGCAGGTGGTGGTGTTCCCATGTATTTGATGCCCTTGTCCTTCTAGTTGGTAGAGGTCGCGGGTTTGGAAGGTGCTGTCTAAGGAGCCATGTAGGCATGTCCACACAAATATAATGGATTGTACTATCAAATCTAGAACCGCTGGTTATCTAATATCTTGACGGGTAAGTTAAAGCAGAAAATGAAATCTTATGAAGATCACAAAGACTTAATACTTTAGAAAGCTTAGAGGATAAAAATTGCAGGGGTGAAGGAAAAAAAAATAAATTAGAAAAGCAAAGAGAGGAGATGAAAAATTATTGGCAGATAAAATCAAGGAAAACCTTTTTATCAGCACATTAAGAGCAAGAGGATAACAAAGGGAAAAGGTCAAGCCTATCTGACATGCACAAGGGAACTTATACATGGATGCAGAAGATGCGGGAAAGGCTCTTAATGAGTTTGTTGTCTCTGTCTTCACAAGGGAGAGGGATGATGTGGACATTGTAGTTAAAAAGGAGCAGTGTAAAATATTAGATACGATCAGCATAATGAGAGAGGAAGTATTAGAGGGTCTGGCATCCCTGAAAGTGGATTAATCCCAAGGGACGGATGGATTGCATCCCAGGTCATTAAAGGAAGACATGGAGGAATCGCAGATGCTCCCAGGATCATCTTCAAATCCTCACCAGATACAGGCGAGATACCAGACGATTAGCGTTATGCAAACGTTGTACGATTGTTTAGATATGGTTCAAGGGATAGACCAAACAATTATAGGCCCGACAGTCTGACCTCGGTGGTGGGTAAATTGTGAGAAACTATCCTGAGGGACAGGATAAACTGCCACTTAGAAAGGCATGGATTTGTCAGGGATAATCATCATGGATTTGTTCAGGGAAGGCCACACTTTACGAACCCAATTGAGTTTTTTGAGGATGTAACACGAAAGATTGATGAGGGTAGTGCAGTAGGCTTGCTCCATATGGATTTTAGTAAGGCATTTGATCAGGCTCCACATGGCAGACTGGTCAGGATAGTGAAAGCACATGGGATACAAGGGAATGTGGTCGGTTGGATCCAGAATTGGCTCAGAACCAGGAAACAAAGGGTAGTAATCAACGGATGACATTTTTTGTGTGAATGCAAAGCTGTTTCCAGTGGTGTTCCACAGAGCTCAGTGTTGGGTCCCTTACTGTTTGTCGTATATATCAATGATTTTGACTTAAATATGGGAGGCATGATTGGGAAATTTGCTGATGACACAAAAATTGGCCATGTAGTTGATAATGAAGAGGATAGCCGTAGACTCCAGAAAGATATCAATGGTTTGAGTGAGTGGGAGAAAAAGTGGCAAATGGATTTCAATCCAGAGAAGTCTGAGATAATGCACGTTGGAGGGCAGATACAGGGACGGAATACACAATAAACGGGAAGATATTGAGAGGGGTAGAAGAAGTGAGAGACCTTGGAATGCATGTCCACAGATCCCTGAAGGTGGCAGGACAGGTAGTTCGATTGTGAAGAAGGCAAATGGAATATTTTCCTTTATTGGCCGAGGTATAAGTTTCAAAAGCAGGGATGTGGTGCTGGAACTGTATGAAACGCTGGTTCGGCCACAGCTGGAGTATTGCGCACAGTTCTGGTCACCACATTACAGGAAGGACATTATTGCTCTGGAGAGAGTACAGGGGAGAACTACAAGAATGGTTCCTAAACTTGAAAGTTGCAACGATGAGGAAAGATTGGGTAGGCTAGGGATGTTTTCCTTAGAACAGAGCAGGCTGACGAGCAAGTTAGTAGAGGTGTACAAAATTATGAGGTGCATAGATAGAGTGGACAGGAAGGACTTGTTCCGCAAATGGAAAGTTCAATTACCGGGGGTACGGATTTAAGGTGATTGATAGAAGGATTAGAGAGGACATGAGGAAAACTATTTCACCCAGAGGGTGGTAAGTATCTGGAAGTCACGGCCAGGGACGGTGGTGGAGGCATAAACTCTTAATTTTTTTAAAATGTCACCTGGGCATGCACCTGAAGTGCTGTAACCGGCAAGGCTATGGAGCAGGTGCTGGAAGGTGGGATTAGATTGGGCAGCTAGCGTTTTTAGGCCGGCACGGACGCGACGGGCTGAATGGCCTCCTTCTGTGCCATAATATTTCTGTGGTGCTATGGTGCTTTCAGCTGCCTTGGCTCTGAGCTCTGGAATTTCCCCGCTAGCAGCCAGAGGTCGTGGTACATATTGGTACCAATGACATAGCTAGGAAAAGGGATGAGGAACAGAAAAGTGAAGATAGGCAGTTAGGTTGGAAGCTAAAAGGCAGGACGAGCAGAGTAGTAATCTCAAGATTCATACCGGTGCCACGTGCTAGTGAGGCTCGAAACAGGGAGCGAGTGCAGCTGAACACGTGGCTACAGAGCATGTGTAGCAGGGAGGGCTTCAGATATGTGGATCACTGGGATACCTTCTGGGGAAGGTGGGACCTGTACAAGAGGGACGTGTTGCATCTGAACTGGAGGGGCACCAATATTCTGGGCGGGAGGTTTGCTCGAGCGCTTCGGGCGGGTTTAAATCAGTTTGGCAGGGGGATGGGAACCGGAGCTATGGATCAGTGGAAGGGGCAGCTGTTGAACAGGGAGAAACCGAGTGCAGAGAGTCTGTGAGGAAGGTTAGACAATTGACACGACAAAGTTGCAGCCAGTATGATGGGTTGAAGTGTGTCTGTTTTATAGCCAGAAGTGTCAGGAATAAGGGTGATGAACTTAGAGCATGGATCAGTACTTGGAGCTACGATGTTGTGGCCATTACGGAGACGTGAATATCACAGGGGCAGGAATGGATGTTGGATGTTCCGGAGTTCAGATGCTTCAAATGGAATAGGGAGGGAGGTAAAAGAGATGGGGGAGTGGCATTGATAATCAGGGATAGTATCACAGCTGCAGAAAGGGAGGTCGTCGAGGACGGTTTGTCCACTGAGTCATTATGGGTGGAGGTCAGAAACAGGAAAGGAGCAGTCACTTTGTTGGGAGTTTTCCATGGACTCCCCAATAGCAACAGAGACACGGAGGAACAGATTGGGAGGCAGATTTTGGAAAGTTGCAGAAGTAACAGGGTTGTTGTCATGGGATACTTCAACTTCCCTAATATTGGTTGGAACCTCCTGTGTGCAAATAGTTTGGATGGAGCAGTTTCTGTCAGGTGTGTCCAGGAAGGTTTCCTGATTTAATATGTAAATAGGCCGACTAGAGGGGAGGCTGTGTTGGACTTGATGCTTGGCAATGAACCAGGCCAGGTGGCAGATCTCTCGGTGGGAGAGCATTTCGGTGACAGTGATCACAACTCCCGCACCTTTACTATAGTCATGGAGATGGACAGGAGCAGACGGGATGGGAAAATATTTAATTGGGGGAGGGGGAACTACAATGCTAATAGGCAGGAATTGGGGAGCATTAATTGGGGACAGATGTTCTCAGGGAAATGCACGACAGAAATGTGGAGGTTGTTTCGGGAGCACTTGCTGCGACTGCTGGATAGGTTTGTCCCGATGAGGCAAGGAAGGGATGGTCGGGTGAAGGAACCTTGGATGACAAGAGATGTGGAACATCTAGTCAAGAGGAATAAGGAAGCTTCCTTAAGGTTGAGGAAGCAAGGATCAGACAGGGCTCTAGAGGGTTACAAGATAGCCAGGAAGGAACTGAGGAATGGACTTCGGAGAGCTAGAAGGGGACATGAAAAAGTCTTGGCGGGAAGGATTAAGGAAAATCCCAAGGCGTTCTATACTTATGTGAGGAACAAGAGGATGGCCAGAGTGAGGGTAGGGCCGATCAGGGATAGTGGAGGGAACTTGTGCCTGGAGTCGGAGGAGGTAGGGGAGGTCCTAAATGAATACTTTGCTTCAGTATTCACTGGTGAGAGGAACCTGATCGTTTGTGAGGGCAGCGTGGAACAGGCTGATATGCTCGAACAGGTTGAGACCAAGAGGGAGGATGTTCTGGAAGGTTTGAATGATATGAGGATAGATAAGTCCCCGGGGTAACACGGGATGTACCCAAGGATATTACGGGAAGCGAGGGAAGAGATTGCCGCGCCTTTGGCGATGATCGTTGCGTCCTCACTGTCCACTGGAGTAGTACCGGATGATTGGAGGGTGGCAGATGTTATTCCCTTGTTCAAGAAAGGGAATAGGGATAACCCTGGGAATTATAGACCAGTCTGTCGTACGTCGGTAGTGGGCAAATTATTGGAGACGATTCTGAGAGACAGGATTTATGATTATTTGGAAAAGCATGGTTTGATTAGAGACAGTCAGCACGGCTTTGTGAGGGGCACGTCATGCCTCACAAGCCTTATTGAATTCTTTGAAGATGTGACAAAACACATTGATGAAGGAAGAGCAGTGGATGTGGTGTATATGGATTTTAGCAAGGCGTTTGATAAGGTTCCCCATGGTAGGCTCATTCAGAAAGTAAGGAGGCATGGGTTACAGGGAAAGTTGGGTGTCTGGATACAAAATTGGCTTTCCCATAGAAGACAGAGGGTGGTAGTAGATAGAAAGTATTGAGCATGGAACTCGGTGACCAGTGGTGTTCTGCAGGGATCTGTTCTGGGACCTCTGCTCTTTGTGATTTTTATAAATGACTTGGATGAGGAAGTGGAAGGCTGGGTTGGCAAGTTTGCCGATGACACGAAGATCGCTGGAGTTGTAGATAGTGTGGAAGGCTGTTGTAGGTTGCAACGGGACATTGACAGGATGCAGAGCTGGGCTGAGAAGTGGCAAATGGAGTTCAACCTTGAAAAGTGTGAAGTGATTCATTTTGGAAGGTCGAATTTGAATGCAGAATACAGGCTTAAAGACAGGATTCTTGGTAGTGTGGAGGAACAGAGGGATCTTGGGGTCCATGTCCTTAGATCGCTCAAAGTTGCCACCCAAGTTGATCGGGTTGTTAAGGAGGCATATGGTGTGTTGGCTTTCATTAACAGGGGGATTGAGTTTAAGAGCCACGAGGTTATGCTGCAGCTCCATCAGGCCCTGGTTCGACCACACTTGCAATATTGTGTTCAGTTCTGGTTGCCTAATTATAGAAAGGATGTGAAAGCTTTAGAGAGGGTGCAGAGGAGATTTACCAGGATGCTGCCTGGACTGGAGGGCATGTCTTACGAAGAAAGATTGAGGGAGCTGGGGATTTTCACATTGGAGCGAAGAAGGATGAGAGGTGACTTGATAGAGGGGTACAAGATGATGAGAGGCATAGATAGAGTGGATAGCCAGAGACTTTTTCCCAGGGCATAAAGGACTGTCACCAGGGGGCATAATTTTCAGGTGATTGGAGGAAGGTTTCGGGGAGATGTCAGAGGTAGGTTCTTTACACAGAGAGTGGTGGGTGCGTGGAATGCGCTTCCAGTGGTGTTAGTAGAAGCAGATGCATTGGGGACATTTAAGCGACTCTGGGATAGGTTCATGGATGATATTAGAATGAAGGGTAGGTCGGTAGTTTGATCTTGGAGTAGGTTAAAGGTTCGGTACAACATCGTGGGCCGAAGGGCCTGTGCTGTGCTGTCCTGTTCGATGTTTGAACATATCTGTCTCTATTACTCGCTTTCCTACTTTAAAGCCTACCTTTTTGACGAAGCATTCAGTCACCTGTCCTAATATTTCCTAATGTGGCTCGGTTACTTTTATCAGTTAGCACTCTTATGCAACACCTTGGGATATCTTCCGATGTTCAACGTTCTATCTACTTTAATGTGCGTTGTCTGCGTTGCATTTTCGGATCTGAGTCAGGTTGATGGTGAGGCTGTCAGAATCACAGTCACAATCCCTGGGATCTGGAAATTAAATATCACGCTGTTTCCTTTTCCTGATTCCCAATCAGACACACCTGCAGAAAGCGATTGCGTGTGGGTGTTGACTAAGGACAGGCCGGGGATGGAAGCTTTGATCTTTCTGCCCCCTGAGTGGGGCTCAGTAAAGGTTTGCTGTAAAGCATTTCCTGATGCAGTAAGAAAAGTGTTGCAAAAAGCTCTAAACTGTTAGAGATTAAATAAGACAACATATCGGTTCAGAACAAACTGCCAATTGATTTTGGTTCAGGTTCAAACATTGACTTCCTGCCCCCCTCCCCTCCGAGCCCCTTTTCCCACTGAGCTCATCTACCTCCTCCCCAGAGCCCCTGAACCCAGAGATACTGGCCCCCTCCCCTGTCCCCCTGAGGTCCTCTACCTCCTTTCTCCCAGCCCCTTTTCCCAATGTGCTCCTCCACCTCCTCCTCCCCGAGCCCCTGTCCCCCTGAACTCCTGTGACCCTCCCCCTGAGATCCTGTACCACATCCCCCGAGCCCCTGTCCCCCTGGACTCCTGTCCCCCTCCGCACGAATTCCTTTCCTCCTAAGTTTCATTTCCCCCAGGCCCGAGCTCCTGTCCCCATGAGCTACTCCCCCACTGAGCCCCTGTCCCCCACCTCCCGAGCCCCTGCCTCCCCTCCTCCCGAGCTATTGCCTGCTTCCCCCGAGCACCTGTCCCACCGAGCTCCTGGCCCGCTCCCCCCAGATCTGTCCCCTTCATCCGATCCACTGTCCCCCTGAACCCCTGTCCTTACTGCTCCTAAGCTCCATTCCCTCCTCCCCCCGAGCACGAGCCCCAGTTCCACCGAGTTCCTGTCCCCCCTCCACCCTGAACCTTCCCCCTGCACCATGCCCATGTCCCAGTGAGGCCCTGGACCCCCTCCCCGAACTCCTGACTCCCACCTCGCCAGCCCCTGCCCCCCCGATCTCCTGTGCCACCTCCCCACGAGCCCCTGTCCACCAAGCTCCTGCCACCCCTCCACCCTCAGGTCCTGCCCCCTTCCCCCTGAGATCCTGTTGCCCGTCTCCCTACCCCTGAGCCCCTGTCACCCGAGGTCATGTTCACTCTCCCCCTGATCTCCTGTCCCTGCTTCCCCAGTGCTCCTCTCCATCGGAGCACCTGTCTCCTCTCCCCCTGAGCCCTTGCCCCTCTGAGGTCCTGTCCCCTCTCCCCCGAATCTACCACCCCGCTACCCCCGAGCCCCTGTACCCAGAGCTCCTGTCCCCCCTTCCCCCAATACCCTGTCTCCCTTCCAACTAAACACCTGTACCGGTCCCACCAGTCCGTATCCCTCCAACATCCTGTTCCCCTTCCCCTGAGCCGTTGTCCCCCTGAGGTTCTGTCCCCTCTCCCCCTGATCACCTATCTGCCCTCCTCCAGAGCTCCTGTACACCTGGGCACCTGGTCACCCACCCCACGCTCCCGAGCACCTGCCCCCCTGAGGTATTGTCTCATCTCCCCCTGATCTCCTGAAACCCCTCTCCACGAGCCCCTGCACCCCGAGCTCCTGACACTCCTCCCCCGATCTCCTGTTCTGCTGCCCCCGAGCTCTGGTCCCACTCTCCCCAAGATCCATTCCCCTCACCCCCCAGAGCTCCTTGCCCTTTCCCCCCGAGATCCTGCCCGACTTCCCCGAGCTTCTGTCCCCCATTCCCCCAAGCTCCTGTCCTCTACCCCCTGATCCCCTTTACTCCTCCTCCCGAGCTCCTTTCCGCCCTCTCCCCGAGCTCCTGCCCCCCCCCCCGACTCCGTTCTCCCGTACCCTCTGCCCCGAGATCCTGTACCCCCTCCCCAGAGCTGCTGTCCTCCTTTCCCCCGGAACCCTGCTTCCCTGAGCTCCTTTCCACCCTCCATCCGAGGCCCTGTCCCCCCGACCCCGTGTCCGCCCTCCACCAGAGACCCCGCCCTGCGAGCCCCTGTCCACCGTGCACACGAGCCCCTGTATCCTCTCCACACGAGCTCCTGACTCCCTCCACCAGAGCTACTGTCACCGCTCCCCCGAGCCCCTGTCTCCCCTCCACATGAGCCCCTGCCCCCAGGGCCTCTGTCCCCCTGAGCAACGTTCCGCTCCATGCCCCAGTCCCCCCTAGCTCCTGTTTGCCACCCGGAGCTCCTGTCCA
This sequence comes from Heterodontus francisci, assembly GCF_036365525.1. Classification (NCBI taxonomy): domain Eukaryota; kingdom Metazoa; phylum Chordata; class Chondrichthyes; order Heterodontiformes; family Heterodontidae; genus Heterodontus; species Heterodontus francisci. The sequence continues at coordinate 60,742,107 of NC_090391.1, forward strand.
CCCTCCTCCCGAGCCCCTGTCACGCCGAGCCCCTGTGCGCCTTCGCTCCTGCCCACCCTCCAACCAAGCTCCTGATCCCCTCCTCAGAGCTCCTGACCTCCTCCACCCGGCCTGCTGCCTCAATGAGCTCCTGTCTCCACCCCTCTGTGACCCTGTCCTCCTGAGTTCCTGTCGCACCTGGCCCGAGCCCCTGTCCCCCCGAGCTACTTTCCCCTGTCCTCCCGATCTCCTGTCCCCCTCACCCTCCCAGCTCCTGTCCCAGTCCCCACGAAACCCTGTCCACCGAGCTGCTGTACCCACTCCCCCAGAGATCCTGCATCCCTCCCACCGAGCTCCTGTCCCCCTCCACCCGAACTCGTCCCCCATCCCCCGTGGTCCTGTCCTCCCTTCCCCAGAGCTCCTGTCCCCCTCCCCCCGAGATCCTGCCCCCCCACGCGAGTTCCTGACCCCCTCTGCACGAGCTCCGGTCCCGCTCCCTCCGATCGCCCGTCGATCCTCCACAGGAGCTTCTGTCTCCCTCCTCCCGAGATCCTTCCCCCCTCTCACGAGATCCTGTCACCCCGCCACTGAGCTCCTGTTCCCACACCTCCTGAGATCCTGTCACCTCCTCCCCACAAGCTCCTGTACCCCCTCCCCCGATCTCCTGTCCCCCTCCCCCCGAGCTCCTGCCACCTTTCCCCCGAGCCTCTGTACCCCATACTCATTTCCCCCTCCAGCCAAGTCCCTGACCCCAGAGCCCCTGTCCCCCGCGTACCCGTCCTCCTGAGCCACTGCCCCTCCACCATCCGAATTTATGACCCTCTCCACCAGAGCTCCAGTCCAACAACCCCCGAGCCCCTTCCCCCACGAGCTCCTGACCGCCTCCCACTGGCCTCCTTTTTCCCCTCCCCCCGAGCCCGAGTTCCTTCCCCCTGACTCCCCGACCTCATGACGCCTGCCAACCGAAATCCCTGCTCCCCAATCTCCCATCACCTCTCCGTTCGAGCCCATGCCCCCCGAGTTCCTGATCCCTCCCCCCGAGCTCCTGCTCCCTCTCCACCCGAGCCGCTGCCCTCTATCTGATGTACTGTGTACTCGCCGCCTCCCACGAGCTCCTGTCCACCTGAGCACCTGCCCCCCTCTCAATGAGCCCCTGCGCCCCAGAGGTCCTGTCGCTTTTCCCCCGATCTCCTGCCCACCCTCCCTCCAAGCCACTGTACACCGAGAGGCTGCCCCCTCCCCCGAGGCCCTGTCCCAACTCCCTTCGAACTCCTATCCCCCTGCTCCCAGCCCCTGTCCCCCCGAGCTCCTGTCCCTGTATTAACACCACGCCAGGAGATCAACCCTGGTTCAAAGAAGAGTGCAGCAGAGCACGCCAAGAGCAGCACCAGGCATACCTCAAAATTAGTTGTCAACCTGGTGACGCTACAACACAGGACTGTCTGCCTGCCAAACTGCGTAAACAGCATGCGACAGAAAGAGCTAAGTGATCCCATAACCAACGGATCAGATTTAAGCTCTGCAGTCCCGGCACATCCAGTCGTGGATGGTGGTGGACAACCATACAACTAGCTGGAGGAGATGGCTGCACAAATATCCCCATTCGCAATGATGGGGGAGCCCAGCACATCAGTGGAAAAGATAAGGCTTAAGCATTTGCAACAATCTTCAGCCAGAAGTGCCGAGTTAATGATCCATCTCGGCCTCCTCCTGACGTCCCCAGCATCACAGATGCCAGACTTCAGCCAATTCGATTCACTCCGCTTGATATCAAGAAACGACTCAAGGCACTTGATACTGCAAAGGCTATGGGCCCTGACAATGCTCCGGGAATAGTACTGAAGACCTGTGCTCCAGAACTTGCCATGCCCCTCGCCAAGCTGTTCCAGTATAGCGACAACACTGGCATTTCAAATCGGTAAAACAGGTCTCCTGGTCAAAGCAGTTCTATCCTGGATTTACCAGTCAATGGACAGGGAACAAAGGGAGAAGATTGAGAGACATCTCAAAGTATTATAGACACAGTGGGTGAAGCAAACTGCTGATGTGGGGTGTTTCTGGGTGAGAGGGGACCCAGTCCCAATCACAAACCCTCCTCCCTCCCGCTCTCCAGGGGAAGGGATGTCCAGGGGAAGGGTTGTGTGCTCTCAGTGTCTCTTTGTCTCCACCTTTATCACTTAAATTCCTCCACTTTCGAAGCGGGATTTGTTTGTAATGGGTTATTTCTGAGAGAATGTCAGCGTCATCGAGAGAAGAAACTCTTGGATCTCCCTCTACATTTTCTTATGAATACCTTGCTTTGATTTATCTAAATTCTTCTCTCCCCTCTCTTCCTGGTGACATGTGTTTGAATTGATAATTGTAACGATAAGATGGAAAGGGAATGAGAACATTTTGGGATGAAAATATCTATTGGACATGATCTTCCTCTGCTTTGGTCAGATACCTTCACGCTGAGGCAGCAATCGATGGTTTGTTTGTTTGTGTCTGTTTATTGTACCATTGGTCAATTTTCTCTCCCGGATCCTGGGTTCATCGCCTCGGTTATGTGTTCCTGTTAGATTTCGGTCCTTGAATTTTAAAGGGGTTTAAATCTTCGGTTAATTTAAACTTGGCCTTTCAATGTGCCACAGGCATGTTAAACCACGATGCAGGACAGTGAGCGTCCACCCCTACAGAGAGGAGATCTAACTCACCAATGAGAACCCATGTGAATGTTTCTTATAATTTTTGAATAATACTTTTCTTTGTGGGCAATTTAATGAAGTCAATTGTTAAGTGATGTGCACGGCAACCATCTTAAAATGAGAGCTACCCACGTTGTTATTTTATGTGATATCTGTCAGTGGCAGTGATTTTAACTGACATGCAGTGCAACCATTTTAAGTGTTATGCACTGCGGTCATTGAAAGTGATTTGCAGTGCGACCATTTTAAGTGACAGGCAGTGTGATAATTTTAGGTGATATGCAGTGCAGCCATTTTAAGTGATATGCAATGTGACCATTTTAAGTGATATACTGCGCAGCCATTTTAAATGAATGGCACTGTGACCATTTTAAGTGATATGCAGTGCGACAATATTAAGCAATATGCAGTGTGACCATATTAATTGGCATGCAATGGGACCATTTTAAGTGATACGTACTGTGACAATTTAAAGTGATATGCTGTACAAACATTTTATTTGATTTTCGGTGTTACAATTTCGGTGTGGCAATCCTTGTGAGTGATATGTACTGGGGCCATTTTAAGTGAGATGCAGTGCGACCCTTTTAAATTATATGCACTTTGGCCATTTTAAGTGATATGCAGTGCTACAATTTTAAGTGATATTTCAAGTGTAATAAAGTTAGTTTATTTTTGAATACTTCATAGTCAAACTGAAGAAACGTTGGAGCAGTGTTTATCATTCAAAAGGGATCTGAAATAACTGGTTTGGCAACATGTTTACTGGTTGTTACATGACTCAAGTTAAAAATAGAACAGAAACCATTGCAACACCGGAGGTTGTGGGCAGAGAAGTGACAGGAACCTCTTGATAGGACAAGCCTGGAGCAGCAGCGGACGCCTGAAAGGACAGGAAAACACACAAGCTTTACGTTGTAGAGTCAGTGTGGTTTACCTTCTGGAATGTGAAAAAGTTATCCTGTTGCTGAAGAAGTGTCAATGAAGGAGAGAAGATGACAACCCTGCTTGTTTTCTAGCAACTCTCTCAAAGACCCGGGGAAATCCATTGTGGCAATTCATGTCGTCTCCCATCTTTGAAAAAAAGCCATCCGACCTACTTCTCAATGCCACCTGAGAAGAACTGTTCTAAACGATCCCAGCGACTCATCTATGTGTACTCAGAAGTTAGTCTGTATGTCAGTACTGGAACACAATACAGCTATCTCATCTACTGTTTTCATAAGAAATGAGCAAATATTCAATCCAAATGTTTTTGTCTGTAACAGAGATATGAATCGCAAAAAAAAAATCCTTTTTTATTTTTGGGGTTAACCAGTTTATGGATGTGTGTGTCTGTCTGAGTGTGAGGGGCTAAGGTTAAAAAGAGGCTTTAAAATTTCAACATGTGTGATTATGTTTTACTTCATTACTGGTTAAGACTTATTTTTTAATAAACTGATAATTTTGTTGAAAGTTAAAGAAAACTGACCAGAGTGTTCTATTCTGAGGAAAATAGAGTATAAGATTGACAAAGTGGGAACATTTAAAATATATGCTGTGACCTGTGGAGAAGTGGGACGAGAATAAACAGTTCAGTCCTCCCACCTTTATTATAACACAGGTCAGAGGCTGATAATTCTGTGGCGAGTCACCCCAATGTCTGTCCACCAACTACAAGGCACAAGTCAGGAGTGTGATGGAATACTCTCCACTTGCCTGCATGGCTGCATCTCCAACAACACTCAAGAAGTTCCACACCATCCTGTACAAAGCAGCCCGCTTGATTGGCACCCCATCTACAAACATTCACTCCCTCCACCACCGACGCACATTGGCAGCCGTGTGTACCATCTACAAGATGCACTGCAATAATTCACCAAGGCTCCTTAGACAGCACCTTCCAACACGCAAGCACAACCATCTGGAAAGACAAGACCACAAGATGCATGGACACACCATAACCAGCAAGTTCCCCTCGAAGCCACTAAGCATCCTGACTTGGAACTATATCGCCGTTACTTCACTGTCGTTGTGTCAAAACCCTGGAACGCCATTCAGAAGAATACTGTGTCTGGACCTGCCCCACATGGAATGCAGCTTCTAACATCACTGTTATATTAGCTACACCACAGGGACTGCAGCCGTCACGTTGAAAGCTCGCCACCACCTTGTCAAGGGCAATTAGGGATGGGCAATAAATACCACCCTGCTCTCTCACCAAAGCGACAGGCCTCGCCCGTGGTCTGCCACCATAGCAACAGGCCGCCCCATTGTACTGTCACAACAGTGACAGGCCCTGCTCCCTCTACTGTCAACATAACGACAAGACACCTCTCCTGGCTGCTGGAAATAGTAATTTAGTGATTTAGTTTCTCTCATCAATGAATTAATTCAACAACTGGGTAAAGGGATATTTCAGCACATTCTTCAACTGCTCTCTGAACTGAGTCTGGGTCACGGCATAAATCGCAGTGTTTGTGCAGCAACTCAGGAGCTGCAGCATGAAGCCCAATTCCTGCAGAAAACGAGGTGGACGTGAAGACACAGACAAATTCCGCATCCGTGTCCATATGGAAAGCACCATTAACGCTGTCCACAACAGAATGAAATTGGCCGAGATAACTAGCAGTAAAATGATGGATTTCATTCGGCTCTCCATCTGTGCGTCTCGGCGAGTCTCCCCAGTGATGTGAGCCCGGAGTCTCCTGCGTGCTCTGCTGCTCACTAAAATGTGTCTGACGGTGAGAGCATTGAGCAACAGAATCACCACAAATGGGAGCCCCGGGGTTAGAATGTGATGGAGGAATTCGATTGTTACCCAGACACGAGATATCTGAACATCCCCTGTTACAGAACAAAACCAGGGGAGGTTCACCAGCCATTACCAATCTGATAACATAAAATACCAGAAGGTGTTCTTTAAACTGCTCAGCACAGTCACTGTTCCCAGAGCCACAGCAGCCGTTTTCTCGCTGCAATATTTACATTTCAGCTTCTGGTAACAAATGGCCACAAATCGATCAAAGGTGAAAGTGACGGTGAACCAGACAGAACAGTCTGTGGCTGCGTAAAGCAGGGCGGCGTGGATATTACACACAGGGATGTAATACAGGAACCGGAACTGTTCCCGATAAACAATGGGAATGTGTCTCAATATCAGGTCCAGGATAATGACCAGTAGATCCGCCACTGACATGGCCACCAGGTAGCGAGTGACACATTTGGAGAGACCACACGTCCTCTGAGACAGGATCCCAATCGTCAGCAAGTTAACTGTGAGGAAGGTAAATAAACAGAGTAATTATACATCAGGCTGGAGCAAAGATATCAGTTTGATTGAGGACATTTTGAGATTTACAAATATGTCACTGTATCCAATGATATGCTGAAATGATTGGACCTGAAATAACAAACGGGAAGGTCTGCGATACGATGGAAGACAGGGGAGATGAAATGACTAAAGGGTGTTATTGAAATTATTAAACTCAATGTTAATCATAATCCTACCCTCCCTCCATTCTTTTTATAGTTTAAAAACTGTTCCGCCTCTCATCTCTCCCTGGTCTGATCTGAAACATTAACTCTGTTTCTCTCTCCTCAGATGCTGCCTGACCTGCTGAATATGTCCAGCATTTTCTGTTTTTATTTCAGATTTTCAGCATCTGAAGCACTTTGCTCCTGTATCGAAAGTTAAATGTTGAACTGACTGAGAGATTCCTTCACCTCTGACAAGCAGCACAGAATTCAATTCAATTATTTTAAAACAATGATAGGGAATGAGACCACAAAAAAAATCAATGAAACAAATAATCTCAATCGTCACTAAATTAACTATAAATAACGGAAATTACCGGAAAATTATTGATCAGGTTGGAAGTAAAATACAACAGGTTGAAGGAGTTTGGATTGACAGTTATACACGTATTACCATATTCGGTGTGTATCTAATTATTGGACGAGTGACACGGATTTCAGCTGGAGATAGGCAGCTGAATTTAATACAGCCAGTGGGGTTCCTGACGGCGGGCCGAAAATATGAGGGGAACCCTGTCTTGGCAATTCAGAACCAAGAAACAGCGCATTTCAGTGGCGTTGGGACAGTTAACTGTCTGGGCCATCGTTCACATCCCTGCTGAACAATCAGATGGCCAGCAGCTCAGAAGCATTGGTGACGCCACCGGGAGTAATGGAACTACCAATACTACATCAGGCCTGGGTGCAGGACCATCGCTGGAGCTCTAAAACCAATGTGAGTGTGGCAAGGACACCCAGGGCCAGTCAGCTGGTAGGGGGAACTACCGTTCATACAACAGGGTTGGGGCCAGGACCATGACAAGAGATCTGGTCCCCTGGTAAGTGTACCGAGGAGACCGAGGCAACTGGGGTGTAGGGTCACTGTCAGTACTATACCAGACCTGGTGCTAAGACACTTCGTGGAGAGCCTGGACCTCAGTTCTGTGTACGGGGCTGCTGGGGCCAGTCGTAGAGTGGGCACACTGCCATTAAAGCACCATGAACATTACGGGAGACCCAGGACCTCAGATAGGTGTTATTGCTGTGGCCAATAAGCCAGTGGGGGTCACTGCACCGAATCCACCATACCTGCAAGAAAGTTAATCTCTGGAGCCCGGGACACTCGTTCAGTGTATCGAAGACACTGTGCCAGTCAGCTAGTGGTGTTCACTGCCAGTAATACATCAGGCCTGGGATCAGGACCATCGCTGAAGTCCCCAACACGAATTAGGCATGGCGGGGTTGCCGTGTAAAGTTAGAGAATGGGCAGCAGTGGGGATCCTACACGAAGCAGGAGACAGGGATCATCAATCGAGCACTGGGCCCCAGGTAAGAGTGGTGCGTGTTCCGGGACCAGTTGAACAGAGTCGGGGCCACTGCCAGTGATACACAGCCCTGGGACCAGGACAATTGCTGGAGCCCAGTCTCCAGGTAATTGTTTTGAGGTATCGAGTTCCACTCAGGAAGTGTGTGCCACTGCTGGATCGACTGCAGTTCTGGGACATGGAAGATCGCTGAAGTCCTGGACACCACATAACTGTGGGGACTATATGGCGCCAGTCAGGGAGTGTGCGACACTGCTGGTACTACACCAGATCTGGGACCAGGCTCAACGCAGGTGCCCTAGACATCAGATAAGTGTGGCAGAATCGCCACGGCCAGGTAGGTAGCGGATGCACTGCTGGCACTACACCAGGTCTGGATACACGCCCACTGCTGGAGAGTCTGGACATCAGGTAAGTTGTTTTAGGATACTGGGGCCGGTCAGGGGGCGGGTACCACTGCCGGACCTACTGCAATCATGAGACCTGGACCATTGCTGGAACACCAGACTCCAGATAAGTGTAAGAAATTCATGTGGGCCATTCAGAGATTGTGGCCCACTGCCAGTACTACAACAGGCCTGGAACCACATGCATTGCTGAAGCCCAACGCGCAAGGTAAGCGTGATGAGGTTTTAGGACCATGAGAAGGAGGATGTGAGGCCTCATGGCTTTTTCAGGAAAGCTGGCTTCCCGATAGTGTAGCTGGCTCTGCCAGGCCACTATGTCAATGGGGAGAGGTACAGGAAATGAAGTAACTCTCAACCCTTTCGTGTACAGTTGGTAGGTGACCATGCCCACTACAACATGTTGGTGAATGAGACCTTCATTCAGAAACAGTCAGCGTTCCCAAAGTTTTGGAATCCATGGAGAACCAGAATGTGGCCGCTCGGAGACAATTACAAATCAACGCTAGACACAGCTCATGCTTCTACACTCTCAAACCACCTCTCACCGCCAACCAACATCACGCAATTAACATGTGTATAACGTGAGAAAGGGAGTCACTATGAACATAATGGAAGAGAACATCGGTGTGACGAAGCAATGCTTCCGATGTCTGAACCGTGAGGGGGTGGGGGCCGGAGCCCTCCAGTGCACACTGGAGCAGGTGTCCAAGTTCATGGTGTTCTGCTGCACCCTTCACATCATCACCAACATGAGGACTCAATCATTGGCACCAGGAATCCGGAGGCCACCTCAGGAGGAGGAGGAGGCAGGGAGGATATTTCCTGGATGCATTCGAGCCAGACAGGCTGTCGGGGAGTCCCTGCTAAGATTCCAGTTCCCATCGGACAAATTCCCTTTCCCACCATGCATCTCCCATTCTCTACCATTACACCCATCTTGGAAGCCCCATCACAGCGTCCCCTTGGTCACCATCATGCAATTAAAGACACCAATAAAAACCATTTCATTGACATCTTATCCAACAACACATCCAATTATACAAACTTTCCACCCTTATATATTCCCTGAGAGCCTGTCTTGTGGCTTCCCTCGACTTGCCCAGTGCTCCGACACAGTGTTTCCCAACTGACTGCAGCATCGCTGGTGGAAGGCTACTGTCTTTCACTGGGGGAGAATGAAGATCGCCTTGCAGAAAGGCCTCGAGCAGCTCTGGGCCTACAGGGCTCGGATTCGGACTGCACCAACTCCACTTAGGCAGCAGCAGCCTGGTCTGGCTGATGGGTAACAGCAAGAATACTGGTCCAGTGACTGTGAATGGAGAACAAATACTGTCATCCTGAGCGAGGACAGCAGTTTCATGCTCCACGGGGACTTTGCCTGTCCCACAAAGCGACGCCGCCGTAATCCTAGTAATCTACTGGATCCCCGATTGCTGGACTGCTGTGAGAGTCTGCAAACCCCTTTGAGCACTGAGATCCACAGCCATGGTGGCAGCAGTCTGATCCTGCATGGCAACAAGCATGGATCTGATGAACTGCAGCACGGAGCCTTTGGATGTTAACCACCTACGTTGCAGCTACAATGGTCACCAGACTCTTTCTCACGACTGGGTCTGCTAGTGCTATCATGGAGTTAGTCGCCAATTCCAGAGGCGAAAGATTGGGCATCAAGCTTTGTGCAGTGTCCTGTGCAACATTGGAGTCAGACTCCTTCTTGGTTTTTGACAGTGACAACAGACTGTCTGACAGGCCTGTCAATGTACAAAGTATCTCAGTGTACATGTCCATCAGCATTCACCTTTATGCTGCTCCAGCAATGTTCGCATCTGAGTCCTGTGTATGATAAATCGTTTGCGACCTCGCCTCCAGTGAGCTTACACATGAACTATCCTTTCCCCCTGCCCTGGCTGTCCTCTCACCAGAAACAGCAACGGCGGTTGTGAGAGGAGCCGGGGTATAAAAGGAGCAGAGAGCGAGGTCAGACAACAGAGGCAGCGGCGGCGGTGAGAGCGCTTTGTTGTGTTCAGAGCAACTGCTTGACCAGCAAAAAATAAAATTGAAGTGTGACGTCAGAGGAGGGCTGGAAGTGATTGATGGGTATTTCTTCCGTGCCTTGTATTGTTTATTTCTTGTTTTTTTTTTTTGGTTTTGGGCAAGTGATTTAAATCAGGCCATGTCATTACAGGTTAAGAGTACACTCAAATAGTTTATTTTTCTTAAATATTGTGATCAAATTATTTAATTAAATAGCATAGTGATAGCTGGGCAAACGATGTGTTTCAGCTGTAGCATGTGGAAGCTGGTGGACCCTGGTGTGATCCACAGTGACCACATCTGCAGCAAGTGTTGGCTGTTCGAGGTACTTCAGCTCAGAATTGATGAACTTGAGTCTGAGCTGCATACACTGTGACACATCAGGGAGTGGGAAAGTTATTTGGACATGGTGTTTCTGGAGACAATCACGCCCCTTAGATTAATTACATCCAATCTAGACTTTGGTCAGGGATAGGAGGGTATGACTACGAGTGAGGCAGATGTGGGGATCCAGAATTTAGCTTTGGAGGAGCCTCAGCCAGTGCCCATATCTAATAGGTACGAAGTTCTTGCTCCCAGTGAGGACGAGGGCACAGGCTGCAGGGAGGATGAGTAAACTGACCACAGCACCGTGGTTCACAGCGCCATTCAAGTGGGGGGAGCAAAGAGAAATATAGTTGTAGTAGGGGATAGCATAGTTAGGAGAATAGATACTGTTCTCTGCAGCAAAAATAGAGAGTCCCGAAGGCTGTGTTGTCTACCTGGTGCCAAGGTGAAGGACATCTTTTCTGGGCTGGAGAGGAACTTGGAGTGGGAGGGAAAAGATCCAGTTGTCGTGGTCCACGAAGGTATCAACGACAGAGGTAGGACTGGGAATGAGTTTCTGCTGAGGAACTATAAGCAGCTCGGGGATAAATTAAAAAGCAGAACCACAAAGGTAATAATCTCCGGATTACTACCTGAGCCATGTGCTAATTGGTATCGGGTAAGTAAGATTAGAGAGGTAAATGTGTGGCTCAAAGACTGGTGTGGGAGAAATGGCTCTGAGTCATTGGACTCAGGCACCAGTACTGGGGGATGTGAGAGCTGTTCCGTTGGGATGGGCTTCACTTGAACCATGCTGGGACTAGTGTCCTGGCGAATCGTATAACTAGGGTTGTAGATAAGGCATTAACGTAAATAGTGGGGCGGGGGGAATGGGGGGTGGGTGGGGGCGGAAGGTTGTATTGAAGGGATGCTTAAAAAGTCGAAATGTAACGAAAGAGGAGAGGTGTCGGGTAGTGAAGGGGCATACATTAATCAGAGAGTTACAGGAAGGGACAGAGAATACAAGAACAAGAGTGCAGCAGAAATTAGAACCAGAGTAGGTAAAAATGGTAAAAAGTCAAAGCTTCAGGCTCTTTATCTGAATGCATGTAGCATTTATAGCAAGATAGATGAGCTGACGGCACATATATAAATAAATGAATATGATTTGATAGCTATCACAGAGACGTGGTTGCAGGATGACCAGGACTGGAATCTCAATGTTCAAGGATATTCAATGTTCCGGAAGAATAGCCAGAAAGGAAAAGGAAGTGGGGGAGCTTTGCTATTAAAAGAAGGGATCAGTGCTGTTGTGAGTAATGACATAGGTGTAATAGACCGTGATGCAGAATCAGTTTGGGTAGAAATAAGGCATAGCAAGAAAAAGATGTGGTCGTGGCTTATCGGCCCCCAAAGAGTTGCCTCTCTGTCGGACAAGATATTAGTTAGGAAATAACGGAGGCGTGTAAGAATTATCATGGGTGATTTTAATCTGCATATAGACTGGACAAATTAAATTGGCAAGGGTAGCATGTAAGACGAATCTGTAGAGTGCCTTAGGGATTGTTACTTCGAGCAATATGTTGCAGAACCTCCCAGGGAACAGGCTATTTTAGATTTGGTATTGTGTAATGAGGTAGAATTAATAAGAGATCTCGTAGTTAAGGATCCTTTACATGGAAACAATCATAACATGGCAGAACTTCAAATTCAGTTTGAGGGTGATCAACTCGGGTCTCAAACCAGTGTCTTCAGCTTCAACAAGGGCAATTACAGAGGTATGATGAAAGAGTTGTCCAAAGCAGACTGGGAAGATAGACTGCAGGGAAAGTCAGCAGATGAGCAGTGGCAGACTTTTAAGCAGATATTTCATCACACTCAGCAAACCTTTATTACAGTCAGAAGGAAGGACTCGAAGAGAACAATTAACCACCCGTGGATAACAAAGGAAGTTAAGGACAGTATCAAATCAAAAGCAAAGGCATGTAATTCGGCGAAAACGAGTGGTAAGTCAGAGGATTGGGAAGCCTTTAGGAACCAGCAACGGATGACTAAAAAAACTAATAGAGGGAGAAAATTGATTGTGAGAGTAAATTGGCAAGAAATATAAAAACAAACAGTAACAGCTTCTACGGGTCTATTAAAAGGAAGGGAGTAGCTAAAGTAACTGTGGGACCCTTAGTGGATGAGGATGGCGAATTAATAACAGGGAAATGGCAGATAATTTAAACCAATATTTTGCATCAGTCTTCACGGTGGAGGACACCAGAAACAACACAACAATAACAGATGAGAAAGGTGTAAATCGGAGGGAGTAACTTGTAACAATGTCTATCACGAGGAAAAAGGTGCTGGGCAAACTGATGGTACTAATGTCAGACAAGTCACCAGGACCTGACGGTCTGAATCCAAGGGTTTTAAGGCTGCAGAGATAGTGGAGGCATTGGTCATAATATATCAAAACTCATTAGATTCCGGTAGGGTGCCAGCGGATTGGAAAACCACTGATGTGACACCCCTATTCAAGAAAGGAGGGCGACAGAAAGCAGGAAACTATAGACCAGTTAGCCTAACATCAGTCATTGGGAAAATGCCAGAGTCCATTATTAAGGAAGAAATAGCAGGACATTCAGAAAAAGCTAACGCAATCAAACAGAGTCAACACGGTTTAATGAAAGAGAAATCATGTTTGACAAATTTGTTAGAGTTCTTTGAGGATATAACAAGCAGATTGGATAAAGGGGAACCGGTGGATGTCGTGTATTTGGATTTTCAGAAGGCGTTTGATAAGGTGCCACATAAACGTTTTTTGCAAAAAAATAGGAGCTCAGGGTATTGGGGGCAATGTGTTGGCATAGATTGAGGATTGGCCAACACACAGAAGGCAGAGAGTCGGGATCAATGGGTCTTATTCCTCTTGGAAAGCGTTACCAGTGTGGTGCCACAAGGATCGATCCTGGGGCCTCAGCTATTTACTATTTACATTAATGACGTGAAGGAAGGGACAGAGTGTAGTTTATCCAAATTTTCTGACGATACTAAAGTAGATGGGAAGGCATGTTGTGATGAGGACACAAAGAATCTGCAAAGGGATAGAGGTAGGTTAAGTGAGTGGGCAAAAATTTGACAGATGGTGTTCAATGTGGCAAAGTGTGAGGTAATCCACTTTGGTCGGAAGAATAAAAAGGCAGATTTAGATGGAGAGAGACTACAAAATACTGCAGTACAGAGGGATCTGGGTGTTCTTGTGCATGGCACACAAAAGGTTAGCATACAGGTGCAGCACTTAATTAGGAAGGCAAATTGAATTTTTTCCTTTATTGCTGGAGGGTTAGAGTTTAAAAATAGGGAAGTCTTGTTCCAACTGCACAGGGTGTTGGTGAGGCCATACCGAGAGTACTGCATACAGTTTTGGTCCCAGACTTTAAATAAGGATATAATAGCATTGGAGGCAGTTCAGAAAAGGTTCACTAGGCTGATTCCTGGGATGAAGGCGTTGTCTTATCAAGAGTGGCTTTACAGGTTAGGCCTTTATTCATTGGAGTTTAGCAGAATGAGAGGTGATCTTTTAGAAACATATAAGGTTTTAAGGGGGTTTTGACAGGGTAAATGTTGAGAAGATGTTTCCACTAGTGCAGGAATCTCGAACTAGGGTACATAATTACAGAATAAGAGGGCACACATTTAAAACTGAGATGCGAAGGAATTTCCTATCTCAGAGGGTGGTGAATCTCCACAATACTCTGCCTCAGAGAGCTGTGGAGACTAGATCACTAAATGTATTAAAGGGGGAGATATATAGGTTTTTGAAATCTCGGGGAGTCGTGGGTTAGACAGAGCAGGCCCGAAAGAGGAGTTGTGTTCTGGGACAGATCAGCCATGATCTTATTGAATGGTGGGGCTGGTGTAAAGGGTTAAATGACCTCCTCCTGCTCGTATTTCTTATTTCTTACGTCTGCAGCTCACTCGTGCTCCGTTGCTCACCACGTGCATATTCTGACTCTATACCAGCTTCGATGTTCCACGTCGTGTAAGTATTTGATCTGGCGACTGTGAGTGTCGGACCATGTAATGGGGCTTCACCATCAGTGCTGTGCAGCTAATCTCTCTCTGTGTCTCCTGGAGCTGCTGTGACTGGGAAGCTGGTTGTTTTGGGTTATCATTGGCAAGCATAAAATCAGAAGGGGAGGGTCGTGGTGAGGGATTGGGGGAGGGATGGAAAGCAGGATGTCCATGGTCCCACCATATGCAGCTTGTACATCATCACAGACAGCAGGATGAGGGGCGGTGGGAGTTAAGAAGGGACATAAGGCAGGCACATAATATCATCGTGAATGCTCTCGGTGATGCCAGATGCAACGGGCTCTGTCACAGCTGATCCCATGATCTGCATAACCGTCTGCTCCCTCAGACTTAGGGAATGAAGGTATGCCTGGTCCCCGCCGGTTCACTGCTGCTCCTTATGATTCTGGGGCACCTTGTCCTGTAAGGGAGAGGGCAGAATGTCAGCCATTGTGTTGTACAGTATTTGGGTGATGTGTCTGCCATAGCTAAATAGCTGGAAGTCTGTGGACGCAGTGAGAGGTAGGTGTGAGGCTGGTATCAGTGGAAGGTGTGTGAGGGTGAGGTGGAGTATGTGAATGTTAGTTGTGAGTCCTGAGTGTTAGGGACTGCTGATGGGTGAGTGATGGGGGTGTGGTACATTGAGCAGTGTGAGCAGTTGGTGGTGTTGGGGGTAGGATATCCCATGTGGAGATCAATTCACTGACATTGACCACCCGTGTGAGCTTATTAAACTTCTTCTGGTACTGCTGCCCGGTCCTCGGAGCCAGACTTATTGCGTTCACCTCCCTGGCCACTTGTACCCATTCCCTTCAGAGGGCGTTCCTTGAGGGTTTCCACGCCATCCCACGGAAGCATGACCTCTCTCCTCCTGTCACCCTCCATGACTAAGGCCTCCAGCATCACATCCATGAACCGCAGAAAACTCTCTCTGTCCATGTATCCCATTTACCTTGTCTGAAATTGCAGCATTCACACTCAGCAGCATCAGACTCCTGTGACTCAGTGCAGCTTCCCATTAAGTGGGACAGACCGTCTTTAAGAGCTGAATCCTGGCTGAAGGTCTTGCCAGCCTCATGCAAAGTATGGCCCATGTTAAGCGTGCAGACAGACAGCAGCGTGGGTCACCAAGGGCGGCACGTAGAATTCCTGGAAATGAGGAGTCAGCAGGTAGTTTGCGTGACAGCTCCCTCAGCAGCAACGGAAACGGGCAGATCATGACCCCTCTGCCCAAAAAGCAATGCAAAACTGTTTTTCTCTCCTTTCTCTTTTCCTTTCACTCATCCACGCTTCCTCACTCCCTACTCATCTCTCTTTCTCTCTCTCTTTCTCTCCCTTCACGCTCTGTCTATTGCTCATCGATCAGAGATTTCTGCTGCAGTGAAGGAGGCTACTCGGCCCATTGTGTCAGTTTTACCTCTCTGAATGTGGTATGTAAGAAATTCCACTCCGCCCACATTTTCACCAGTCTGCTGCATTTTTTTTGTTTTTCCAAGAATTTGAAATGCTCCCTTTTGCAAATTATTATTGAATCTACTTCCAGCATGTTTTTAGGCAGTGAATTACAGATCCCAACAATTCGCTGAGTAAAAAAAAAAAATTATTTATTTATATTCCTCATTTCACCGCTGGCTCTTTACCTTCAAGCTGTGTCTTCTTAATGCTGAACTTTCTGACACTGGAAACAGGTTCACATTAATTATCCTATCAAAACCCTTCATGATTTTGAATTCTGTATTAAATCTCCCCTTACCCTTCACTGCTCTAAAGAGAACAATCCCAGCTTTTCCAAACTCTCCACTTAACTGAATACCCAGATCCTTGGTAACATTCTAGCATATCTGGCCTGTCATAATCCCACACGGTGTGGTACTGACCCACACATTGAGCTGGAAAGGCCCATTTCTATCCCCGGCCTATGTTAATCCCACCCGGTGTGGTACTGACCCACACAGAGAGCGGGAAAGACCCAATGTTATCCTCGGCCTTTGCTATTCCCACTCGGTGTGGTACTGACCCACACAGCGAGCAGGAAAGGCCCAATTCTATCACCAGCCTGTGTTAATCACACCCCGTATGTATGGACCACCACTCACAGAGTAGTCACGACCCAATTCAATCCCTGGCCTGTGCTAACCTTACCTAGCGTGCTACTGACCACCAGACACAGATAAATCGAGATGCATTTCTATTCCCGGCGTGTTAATCTCATCCAGCGTGGTTCTGAGTTCCATATCCAATGAACGTCAGGACGTTGTAGTTTGTATATTGCCCATACTGTAGCTGCCTTGGGAGTTCCGAATTAAACTGTTCAGTAGGTGTTTCACTCTGTATTTAACTAGATTTTTTAAAATCTTTACACACCTGGTCGCTTTTGCATATAAGATGTCGAGGGAGCCTTTATTCCTCAGGGCGCCCTGAAGTACATTTTATGAAATGAGCTAATTAAAATCGAATAAATAAGACAAACACGCAAATTAAAATAGCATTGTCTGCATCAATGATATATTCTAGTCCCCATGGTGCCCACCGGTCATGGAAGGCCTCAAGCAAACATGCAGACACTACATGCTCTTTCTCCAGGACACCCAGGTGCGAATGAAACCTCGGAAAAGTGTTAGACAATCTAGGTCGACCGATCCCCCGATGGCCCGCATCCTAGACCTGCGAATTGCCACCTTGGCCCGCTCCCGGGGCAGACCGATGAGGAGGTCTCCCTCCTGGTCAACGCCCCTTCACATCAGGTGCCCAAAGATCAGGAGCGTGGGGATGAAGTCCAACCAAAACGTGGGGTGCAGCTCCCATTGCGAATGAAAGTGAGGGTGCAACCTCGCATACTCCATGTATACATTGAACATGGAGTTATTCAGGCCTCAGAAATTACAGGCAATCTGAGAGTCCATGAACCTTCTTAAGAGTCTATTGCACGGGACAACCCTGTGCAACACCCTCCACACTCGGCCCCAAATTAAAAGGGGAGGACCCCTGCACATAAAGACCTCCACTGGTTTTCCCCTCGCTGCCAGATAGCAACAGATACAGCCACGGTGTGTCTGTCTGCCACACGAGAATGAGGAAGTGCAGAGTGTGCAGGAGCAGCTTGTACAAAAAACCCCTCCATGTGACATGCCACGGAGGGCATTTCTGATTGGTGGCTCAGGTTTTATTGTAACAGCTCCCGAGGAGGGTTTCGGAGCCTGGGTCCGATAAACAGTTCCAGCCGAGCGGGAATCGGCTCAGCCAGGAGCAATCCACTCTCCCGATCCCCCTCATCACCCGCAGTGAGGGGCATTCCGGTGGTTTCAGCTCCTTCTCTGCCCTTTGATCCGCCCCCAGAGCCGGCCACCCAGGCAGCCCAAACACTCTCCTCCGCTGGAGGTGAAATAAAGCAACAAAAACAACAAAGAACAGTACAGCACAGGAACAGGCCATTCGGCCCTCCAAGCCTGCACCGATCCTGATGCCTGCCGAAACTAACATCTTCTGCACTTCTGGGGCCCATATCCCTCCTTTCCCTTCCTATTCATATATTTGTCAAGATGTCTCTTAAACGTCACTATCGTATATGATTCCACCACCACCCCTGGTAGCAAGTTCCAGGCACTCACCACCATCTGTGTAAAAAATTGCCTCACACATCCCGTCTAAACTTTGCCACTCTAACCTTAAACTTATGTCCCCTAGTAACTGACTCTTCCACACTGGGAAAAAAACTTCTGACTATCCAATCTGTCCATGCCGCTCATAACTTTGTAAACCTCTATCATGTCGCCCCTCCACCTCCGTCGTTCAAGTGAAAACAATCCGAGTTTTTCCAACTTCACCTCATAGCTAATGCCCTCCAAACCAGGCAACATCCTTTTAAACCTCCTCTGTACCCTCTCCAAAGCCTCCACGTCCTTCTGGCAGTGTGGCAACCAGAATTGCACGCAATATTCTAAGTGTGGCCTAACTAAGGTTCTGTAGAGCTGCAACATGACTTGCCAATTTTTATACTCTATGCCCCGACCGAGGAAGGCAAGCATGCCATATGCCTTCTTGACTACCTTATCCACCTGGGTTGCCACTTTCAGTGAACTGTGGACCTGTCCGCCCAGATCTCTCTGCCTGTCAATACTCCTAACTGTTCTGCCATTTACTGTATACCTCCCACCTGCATTGGACCTTCCAAAATGCATTACCTCTCATTTGTCCCGATTAAACTCCATCTGCCATTTCTCCACCAAAGTCTGCAACCGATCTATATCCTGCTGTATCCTTTGACAATCCTCATCATTATCCGCAACTCCATCAACCTTCGTGTGATCCGCAAACTTACTAATCAGACCAGCTACATTTTCCTTCAAATCGTTTATATATATTGCAAACATCAAAGGTCCCAGCACTGATCACTGAAAAACACCACTAGTCACATCCCTCCATTCAGAAAAACACCCATCCACTGTTACCCTCTGTCTTCTGTGATTGAGCCAGTTCTGCATCCATCTTGCCAGCTCACCTCTGATCCCGGGTAACTTCACCTTTTGCACCAGTCTGCCATGTGCGAACTTGTCAAAGGCTTTACTAAAGTCCATATAGACAACATTCAACGCTCTTCCCTCATCAATCATCTTCGTCACTTCCTCAAAAAACTGAATCAATTTAGTAAGACACGACCTCCCCTTTACAAAACCATGCTGTCTCTCGCTAATGTGTTCGTTTTTTTCCAAATGAGAGTCAATCCTGTCCCGAAGAATTCTCTCTAGTAGTTTACCGACCACTGACGTAAGGCTCACCGGCCTATAATTTCCTGGATTATCCTTTCTACACTTCTTAAACAATGGAACAACATTGGCTATTCTCCAGTCCTCTGGGACCTCACCTGTAGCCAATGAGGATGCAAAGATTCCTGTCAAGGCCCCCGCAATTTCTTCCCTTTCTTCCCTCAGTATTCTAGGGTAGATCCCATTAGGGGACTTATGTTTAGTTTAGTTTAAAGATACAGCACTGAAACAGGCCATTCGGCCCACCGAGTCTGTGCCAGCCATCAACCACCCATTTTATACTAATCCTACACTAATCTCATATCCCTACCACCTACCTAGACTAGGGGCAATTTTGAATGGCCAATTAACCTATCAATCTGCAAGTGTTTGGCATGTGGGAGGAAACCAGAGCACCCAGGGGAAACCCACGCAGACACAGGGAGAACTTGCAAACTCCACACAAGCAGTACCCAGAATTGAACCCGGGTCGCTGGAGCTGTTAGACTGCGGTGCTCACCACTGCGCCACTGTGCCACCCCATTATCTACCTTAATGCATTGAAAGACACACAATACCTCCTCCTTTTTGATAATGAGACGACTGAGAATATCTGCATTCCCTTCCCTGGGCTCATCATCCACGAATTCCTTCTCCTTGGTGAATACTGATGCAAAGTACTCATTTAGTTTCTCACCCATTTCCTCTGGCTCCAGGCATAGATTCCCATCTCTGTCCTTGAGTGGGCCAACCCTTTTCCGGGTTACAATCTTGCTCTTTATATCTGCTAAAAAGCCTTGGGATTTTCCTTAAATCTGTTTGCCAATGACTTTTCATGACCAGTTTTAGCCCTCCTAACTCCTTGCTTAAGTTTCTTCCTACTGTCTTTATATTCCTCAAGTGCTTCATCTGTTCCTAGCCTTCCAGTCCTTATAAATGCTTCCTTTTTCTTTTTGACTAGGATCACAATATCTCCCGTGTTATCCAAGCTTCGCAAAACTTGCCAAACTTGTCTTTCTTCATCACCGGAACATGCTGGTCCTGAATTCGAATCAGCTGACGTTTGAAAGACTCCCACATGTCAGATGTTGATTTACTCTCAAACAGCCGCCCCCAATCCAGATTCCTCAGTTCCTGCCTAATATTGTTATAATTAGCCTTCCCCCAATTTAGCATCTTCACCCGAGGGCTACTCTTATCCTTATCCACAAGTACCTTAAAACTTATGGAGTTATGGTCACTGTTCCCGAAATGCTTCCCTACTGAGACTTCGACCAACTGGCCGGGCTCATTCCCCAGTACCAGGTCCAGAATGGCCCACTCCCTAGTTGGACTATATACATACTGTTTCAAGAAGCCCTCCTGGATGCTCCTCACAAATTCTGTTCCATCCAAGCCCTAGCACTAAGTGAGTCCCAGTCAATATTGGGGAAGTTAAAATCACTCACCACTGCAACCCTGTGACCTTGAGATCTGTCCAAAATCTGTCTACATATCTGCTCCTCTACCTGCCGCTGGTTGTTGGGAGGCCTGTCGTAAACCCCCAACATCGTGACTGCACCCTTCCTATTCCTGAGCTCCACCCATATTGCCTCGCTGCATGACCCTTCTGAGGTGTCCTCCCGCAGTACAGCTGTGATATTCTCCTTAACCAGTAATGCAACTCCCCCACCACTTTTACATCCCCATGTATCCCGCCTGAAGCTTCTAAAGCCTGGAACATTTAGCTGCCAATCCTGCCCTTCCCTCAACCAAGTCTCTGTAATAGCAACAACATCATATTTCCAAGTACTAATCCAAGCTCTAAGTTCATCTGCCTTACCTGTTATACTTCCCGCATTGAAAGAAATGCACTTCAGACACCAGTCCCGCTGTGCTCAGCAACATCTCCCTGCCTGCTCTTCCTCTTAGTCCTACTGGCCTTATTTACTATGTCCTGTTCAGATACTTCACTAGCTGTCCTCCTGCTCTGGTTCCCACCCACCTGCCATACTAGTTTAAACCCTCCCGAGTGACGCTAGTAAACCTTGCAGCCAGGATATTAGTGCCCTTCCAGTTTAGATGCAATCCGTCCTTCTTGTACAGGTCCCATCTGTCCCTGAAGAGATCCCAATGGTCCCGATATCTGAAACCCTCCCTCTACACCAGCTGCTCAGCCACGTGTTTAGCTGCACTGTCTTCCTATTTCTAGCCTCACTGGCACGCGGCACAGGGAGTAATCCAGAATTTACAACCCTAGAGGTTCTGTTATTTTAACTTACTACCTAACTCCCTAAACTCCCCCTGCAGGACCTCATCACTCTTCCTGCCTATGTCATTGGTACCGATGTGTACCACAACCTCTGGCTGTTCACCCTCCACCTCCAGAATGCCCTATGTCCGTTCAGAGACATCCTTGACCCTGGCACCAGGGAGGCAACGTACCTTCCTGGAGTCTCTTTCACGTCCACAGAAGCGCCTATCTGTGCACCTGACTATAGAGTCCCCTATAACTATTGCTCATCTGTGCTTTGTCCCTCACTGCTGAACAACAGTGCCAGTCGTGGTGCCACTGCTCTGGCTGCTGCTGTTTTCCCCTGATAGGCTATTCCCCCTAACAGTATCCAAAACGGTGCACTTGTTAGAGAGGGGGATAGCCACAGGGGATTCCTGCACTGACTGCCTGCCCTTTCTAGTGGTCACCCATCTATCTACCTGCACTTTGGGTGTAACCGCTTCTCCAAAACTCCTGTCTATGACGTTTTCCGCCACTTGCATGCTCCGAGGTGCATCCAGTTGCAGCTCCAACCGTTCCATGCTGCCTGTGAGGAGCTGCAACTGGGTACACTTCCTGCAAATGTAGTCGCCCGGAACGCTGGAAGCGTCACGGATTTCCCACATCTCACAGGTGAAGCACTACACCCCTGCAACTGACATTTCTATCACTAATTAGTTAATTGATATAAAATAAATAAATGCTTATTAAATCCTTACTAAATTACGATACACTTCACTATGTCCTGACTGGAGGTGACAATGTTCCAGATCTGAATTGATACAAGTAAAAGGCAAGCAACTCCTTCAGAGATGTGCAGCTACAATTCCATGCTGGGATCAAGATGCCGTCTTGAAGAAAGTTCCCCTGGTGAAAACAAAACATCGCCAGTGCACGCCATCTTGGAGGACACTCGACATACGTGCATGTCTGCAAGGTCTGAAGGTGAAGAGTAGCAGCCTGGGAGTGGACGCACACCAGCAACTGTCCGCCCTCCTCTATCAGGAGACTCAGCATGGCGGCAGAGACCCAGTGTTTCCTCTTGCCCCAGAAGTAATCGATGAGATTCTTCTGGATCTTGGTGGCCAATGCAGGGGGCGGGGCCAAAGTGAGCAACCTGAATCACAGCATCGAGGCCACCAACTTGTTGATGACCAGCATTCTGCCCCGGTAGGAAAGCTCTCAGAGCAGACCTATCAAGTGTCCTAGGTGAGTCGTGGCTTTCGCCTCCAACTCCTGCTCGTATGGTGGCCAGTAATCCTCACCGTGGTTAAGGTGGGTTCCTTAGTAGAGAAGATGTGTGATGCTCCAGGCAAATGGTATTAACTCCTCCGGCAGGGACTCGACCCGCCACTGACCCACCACGAGCCTGGAACATTTCCCCGAATTGATTCCCGCAGAGGATGAGGCAGAAAAGATCTACTGGCACTTACACATCCTTTGCAAGTCAATGGGATCTGTGATCATGAGGAGTACGTCATTGGCATAAGCCAAGAAGACGGCCCACATGCTCGGACTGTCCAAAGCCAAACCCACCAACCCGCTGTGCAAAAGGCACAGGAATGTCTCCACGCAGATGGTTTAGTATTTGGTGTAAGTCTTTGGTGACATCGCTGACGTACCCCTCTCCCAAAGCAAAGGGGCGCCATCAAGCAACAATTACCTTTGTCCAGATACTCTGCGGTGGTATATATAGGTCGGACCTGGGAGAAAAATGTAGCCCGAGTCCGAACCTGTGCAGAGTCCCAAAAAGATGTTTGTGATCCACCCTGCTGAGTGCCTTCTCCTGTTCAAGGGCGAGAAAGACAGACAAATATTCTGGGAAAGATGGATCTGGTCCCATACAAGGTGGATGTTGTCCTGGATAGACTGGCCCGGGACCGTGTAGGACTGGTCGGGGTGGATTATGTGTACCAGGACGGAGGCCAGGCGGGTCGACATAGCCCGGGAAAAGATCCTATAATCCGCGCTGAGAACAGATGAAGGGCGCCAATTTTGAAGCAAATGGAGATCGCCCCTCTTCAACAGCAGGACGATGACCGCCCTGCACCACAACAATATCATCTCACCAGTATCCAGGCTTTCTCCCAGGACTCGAGCATGAAATCTCCCCGCCACCCGCACCCCTAACCCCATCCCCCCACCCCGCCCCCCCGGCAAGACTTCCAAGAACGCCCTGAGGAACTCCACGGTCAGCCCCTCCAGCCCTGGGGATTTGCGCCTTATGAGCTGTTGGAAGGCATAGGTCAGCTCCACCAATGTGAGCTGAGTCAACAATCATTCACTGCCCTTTGGGCAGACCTTCGACCGGTCCTTCCACAAAGCTCTACGTGCATTCTCACTGGATGGATCCAGACAGAACAATGCACTGCAACCATTCACAACCACTGATGTCGAGGGGGATGCCACCACCACAACCCCACAGAGGTCCCTTACCCCCGTTGAGGCTAGGGCTGTCAATCAGGAACTGGGAATGGTGGATATGAGCAGCAGGGTCTCCATCTCATACCAAGTGGAAAATAATCCTGAATGAAAAGGATCGACCTTAAACTGTTTCTTCTGGCTGCGTGTTCCCTGGAGTTAAAAGAAGAGATAGTTCAGGTCATTCTGATCGAGGACACGTTAGTGGTTATGGAGACTGGCCTGTGGAGGGCTGTGGTGTCAGGAAACATTGATGTCCACCATGTCCTGGCCAATGCCACGCAGGACCCTACCGAGAGTTCGAGTGCCTTCCATGACATCTTGAAGCACGCGAGCGAGGAAGGGGTAAACCATGTTAATTCCCTAGGTTTTAAACGCTGTTTCTGAACGGCTGCCAACCATTAGTCCAGATAGCTCTGGCATTTGCAGTAGTGCAAACAGACCCCGTGACCAAATTCACACCCATTCTTGAAAGTCTTCGGAGCAGACTTGTGCCAATATCCCCGAGCACTCACTAACGTTAAGGTAGGAGCACTCCAGAGGCCAGAAGACAGTCAGAGATCAGGTCATCTACAACACCGAAGCAAGAAAAGTGTTACTCCATGTGCTGTTTTAATTCTTACTACTCCATGTGCTGTTTTAATTCTTACTGCCTGGGGCACTACGCTCACGACTGCTGCAATAGGGACATTGGTGAGACTGACAATAACTATGATTCCCGCTATCCTCCACTCTCGGCCACTGTTCCAGTGACTGCTGCAATAGGGACATTGGTGGGACTGACAGTAACAATGATTAGATTAGATTAGAGATTAGAGATGCAGCACTGAACTGAAACAGGCCCTTCGGCCCACCGAGTCTGTGCCGAACATCAACCACCCATTTATACTAACCCTACACTAATCCCATATTCCTACCAAACATCCCCACCTGTTCCTATATTTCCCTACCACCGACCTATACTAGTGACAATTTATAATGGCCAATTTACCTATCAACCTATCCTCCAGTCTTGGTCACTGTTCCAGTAACTGCTGCAATAGGGACATTGGTGGGACTGACAGCAACAGTGATTCCCGCTATCTTCCAGGCTGGGTCACTGTGCCTGTGACTGCTGCAATAGGTACAGTACTGAGACTGACAGTAACAGCAATTCCCGTTATCCTCTGAGACGGACGGGTCCTGACCCTGTTGAGCAGCGGCTGGAGAAGGTGAAGGCAGCAATAGAGGTCATGCAGATTAGTAACAGAGTTTGGTCAATTCCTGCAGTGCATCAGGTACAGGGAAAAAGTTTCAATACCATGAGTGGCAAAGGCACATTCACAACTACCGCCCTGATTTAGCTGGTTAGAAATCTGGATGGCCGCTGCTCACTGAATATTGACCACCACAAACGCAGCTCATTCACCCCTGTATGAACCGGGTGTCTGAGAGACACTCACCTGACTCTCCCAGATTCCAGTGGCAAGGCTGTCGTCTGCACCCTGGATATCTTTAATGGTCATTGGGGCATCCCAGTATAACTGGAAAAACAATTTAAACTCACATTCACTTCTGAGGACCAGAAATACCTCGACATGTCTGCCACAAGGTGTTCCACAATAATCCCACTATTTTCCACAAACATATGGCCCGGGCCCTTATGAGCTTTTCACAGTCTTCCTGCTTGCTGCAATATGTCGATGATCTCCTCCTCATCACCACAGACCGTGTCCACATTTTTACTATTTTACAGGAACTACTGCAGCTACTTTGGGAGCTGGACTAAAGACCATCCACGTCAGGCCCAGGTGGTGTAAGATCGTGTCACCTTTCTAGGTGTCCAGGTTGGATCATTCAGCATCAGCCCAGACGAACATCGGGTCGAGACCATCCAGTGTCTACCCCTGTCCACCTCAAAGACTGCCCTGTGCCCTATCCTCATGCTGCTGGTGTATCAGTGGACCCTCATCTAGTTTCTACCCCTATCCTCTTCAAAGACTGCCTTGTGTCCTATCCTCAGTCTGGTGGGGTATCAGTGGACCCTCATCCAGTGTCTACCCTGTCCACCTCAAAGACTGCCCTGTGTCCTCTTCACAGGATAGTTGGGTATTAGCGGACCCTCATCCCTCGAAATGCAGAGACTGTGACTCCTCTTTATGAACTACCGAATGGTGATGAAGACCAGGTTTAACCCGGTTGGATTGAAGAGAATACGGATGCAGTAACACGACTGAAGAACTCAGTCGCCCAGGCAACGTGTCTTATCTCACCTAACCCTGACAAGACTTTCCACATGGAGGTGGGGGACGCAGTGAAAAGCCTGGTTGCTGTCATATGTGGAGAAAACTTGGAGAAACTACTCCCCATTGTGAATGACTCCAGAATTGTGAGTGGGACTGAACTGATTTACTTTGTTTCTGAAGGACATTTGTTAACCACGTTCTGGGGCATCAAATATTTCACTTACATCATGGGGTTCAACAGGACGATACTGCCCACTCCATTATAAATATTCCCAGCATAGGAAAGCAGTAGTAATAGTATTCACCTGTCAGAGACTCGTAGATTCATAGTCATTTTGGCATACATTGAGGTCATTTGGCTCATCGATAACATAGAACATAGAACAGTACAGCACAGGACAGGCCCTTCGGCCCACGATGTTGTGCCGAACCTTTAACCTACTCTAAGATCACACTACCTACATACCCTTCATTCTACTATCATTCATGTACATATCCAAGTGTCGGTTAAATGTCCCTAATGTATCTGCTTCAACTACCACCGCTGGCAGTGCATTCCACGCACCCACCACTCTCTGTGTAAAGAACCTACCTCTGACATCTCCCCGAAACGTTCCCCCAATCAACTTAAAATTATGCCCCCTGGTGATAGCCCTTTCCACCCTGGGGAAACGTCTCTGGCTATCCACTCTATCTATGCCTCTCATCATATTGTACCCCTCTGTCAAGTCACCTCTCATCCTTCTTCGCTCCAATGAGAAAAGCCCTAGCTCCCTCAATATTTCTTCGTAAGACATGCCCTCCAGTCTAGGCGGCATCCTGGTAAATCTCATCTGCACCCTCTCCAAAGCTTCCACATCCTTCCTAGAATGAGGCGACCAGAACTGAACACAATTTTCTAAGTGTAGTCTAACCAGGACTTAATAGAGCTGCAGCATAAACTCGCGGCTCTTAAACTCAATCCCCCTGTTAATGAAAGCCAACACACCAGACGCCTCCTTAACAACCCGATCAACTTGGGTGGCAACTTTGAGCGATCTAAGGACATGGACCCCAAGATCCCTCTGTTCCTCCACACTACCAAGATTCCTGTCTTTAATCCTGTATTCTGCATTCAAATTCGACCTTTCAAAATAAATCACTTCACACTTTTCCAGGTTGAACTCCATCTGCCACTTCTCAGCCCAGCTCTGCATCCTGTCAATGTCCCGTTGCAACCTACAACAGCCTTCCACACTATCCACAACTCCAGCAACATTCGTGTCATTGCCAAACTTGCTAACCCAGCCTTCCACTTCCTCATCCAAGTCAATCATAAAACTCATAAAGAGCAGAGGTCCCAGAACAGATCCCTGCGGAACACCACTGGTCACCGAGCTCCTCGGTGGAATACTTTCCATCTACTGCTACCCATTGTCTTCTATGGGCCAGCCAATTCTGT
This sequence comes from Heterodontus francisci, assembly GCF_036365525.1. NCBI lineage: Eukaryota > Metazoa > Chordata > Chondrichthyes > Heterodontiformes > Heterodontidae > Heterodontus > Heterodontus francisci. The sequence goes on from NC_090391.1 coordinate 60,769,485, forward strand.
ATCCAGACAGCCAAGTTTCCCTATATGCAATGCCGCCTTACTTTCTGAATGAGCCTACCATGGGGAACCTTATCAAACGCCTTGCTAAAATCCAGATACACCACATCCAGTGCTCTTCATTCATCAATGTGTTTTGTCACATCTTCAAAGAATTCAATAAGGCTTGTGAGGCATGACCTGCCCCTCACAAAGCCATGCTGACTGTCTCTAATCAAACTGTGATTTCCCAAATAATCACAAATCCTGCCTCTCAGAATCCTCTCCAATAATTTGCCCAGTACCGACGTTAGACTGACTGGTCTATAATTCCCAGGTTTATCCCTATTTCCTTTCTTGAACAAGGGAATAACATTTGCGACCGTCCAATCATCTGGTACTACTGCAGTGGGCAGTCAGGACGCAAAGATCATCGCCAAAGGCACGGCAATCTCTTCCCTCGCTTCCCGTAATATCCTTGGGTATATCCCATCTGGCCTCGGGGACTTATTATTTTAGATTTAGATTTAGAGATACAGCACTGAAACAGGCCCTTCGGCCCACCGAGTCTGTGCCGACCATCAGCCACCCATTTATACTAATCCTACACTAATCCCATATTCCTACCACATCCTCACATGTCCCTACATTTCCCTACCACCTACCTATACTAGTGACAATTTGTAACAGCCAATTCACCTATCAACCTGCAAGTCTTTTGGCTGTGGGAGGAAACCGGTGCACCCGGAGGAAACCCACGCAGACACAGGGAGAACTTGCAAACTCCACACAGGCAGGACCCAGAATTGAACCCGGGTCGCTGGAGCTGTGAGGCTGCGGTGCTAACCTTATCTGTCCTCATATCATTCACAATTTCCAGCACATCCCCCCTCTTCACATCAACCTGTTCGAACATATCAGCCTGTTTCATGCTGTCCTCACACACGACCAGGTCCCTCTCACCAGTGAATACTGAAGCAACGTATTCATTCAGGACCTCCCCTACCTCCTCCGACTCCAGGCAGAAGTTCCGTCCACTATCCCTGATCGGCCCGACCCTTAATCTGGCCATCCTCTTGTTCCTCACATAAGTGTAGAACGCCTTGGGATTTTGCTTAATCCTACCCACCAAGACTTTTTCATGCCAGCTCTTTGTTGGTACCTGGGATCTCGATGTAGTGGCCATTTCGGAGATATGGGTAGAACAGAGGAAGGAATGGATGTTGCAGGTTCCGGGATTTAGATGTTTCAGTAAGAACAGAGACGATGCCAAAAGAGGAGGGGGTGTGGTATTGTTAATCAAGGAGATTATTACAGCGGCAGAAAGGACGTTTGAGGACTCGTCTACTGAGGTAGTATGGGCCGAGGTGAGAAACAGGAGAGGAGAGGTCACGCTGTTGGGAGTCTTCTATAGACCTCCGAATAGTTCCAGAGATGTAGAGGAAAGGATAGTGAAGATGGTTCTCGACAGGGGCGAGAGTAACAGGGTAGTTGTTATGGGGGACTTTAACTTTCCAAATATTGACTGGAAATACTATAGTTCGAGTACTTTAGATGGGTCAGTTTTTGTCCAGTGTGTGCAGAAGGGTTTTCTGACACAGTATGTAGACAGGCCAACCAGGGGCAATGCCACATTGGATTTGTTACTGGGTAATGAACCCGGCCAGGTGTTAGATTTAGATGTAGGTGAGCACTTTGGTGATAGTGATCACAATTCGGTTAGGTTGACCTTAGCGATGGGCAGGGACAGGTATATACCGCAGGGCAAGAATTATAGCTGGGGGAAAGGAAATTATGATGCGATTAGGCAGGATTTAGGATGCGTAGGATGGGGAAGGAAACTGCAGGGGATGGGCACAATCGAAATGTGGAGCTTATTCAAGGAGCAGCTACTGCGTGTCCTTGATAAGTATGTACCTGTCAGGCAGGGAGGAAGTTGAAGCGCTTGTCAAGAGGAAGAAGAAGGCTTATGTTAGGATGAGACGTGAAGGCTCAGTTAGGGCGCTTGAGAGTTACAAGCTAGCCAGGAAGGATCTAAAGGGAGAGCTAAGAAGAACAAGGAGAGGACACGAGAAGTCATTGGCGGATTGGATCAAGGAAAACCCTAAGGCTTTCCAGAGGTATCTCAGGAATAAAAGAATGACTAGAGCTAGATTAGGGCCAATCAAGGATAGCAGTGGGGAGTTGTGTGCGGAATCAGAGGAGATAGGGGAAGCGTTAAATGAATATTTTTCGTCAGTATTTACAGTAGAGAAAGAAAATGTTGTCGAGGAGTATACTGGGATTCAGACTACTAGGCTAGATGGGATTGAGGTTCACAAGGAGGATGTGTTAGTAATTTTGGAAAGTGTGAAAATAGATAAGTCCCCTGGATCAGATGGGATTTATCCTAGGATTCTCTGGGAAGCCAGGGAGCAGATTGCAGAGCCTTTGTCCTTGATCTTTATGTCGTCATTGTCGACAGGAATAGTGCCGGAAGACTGGAGGATAGCAAATGTTGTCCCCTTGTTCAAGAAGGGGAGTAGAGACAGCCGTGGTAATTATAGACCTGTGAGCCTTACTTCGGTTGTGGGTAAAATGTTGGAAAAGGTTATAAGAGACAGGATTTATAATCATCTTGAAAAGAATAAGTTCATTAGCGATAGTCAGCACGGTTTTGTGAAGGGTAGGTCGTGCCTCACAAACCTTATTGAGTTTTTCGAGAAGGTGACCAAACAGGTGGATGAGGGTAAAGCAGTGCGTATGGTGTATATGGATTTCAGTAAGGCGTTTGATAAGGTTCCCCACGGTAGGCTATTGCAGAAAATACGGAAGTATGGGGTTGAAGGTGATTTAGAGCTTTGGATCAGGAATTGGCTAGCTGAAAGAAGACAGAGGGTGCTCGTTGATGGCAAATGTTCATCCTGGAGTTTAGTTACGAGTGGTGTACCGCAAGGATCTGTTTTGGGGCCACTGCTGTTTGTCATTTTTATAAATGACCGAAAAGAGGGTGTAGTAGGGTGGGTTAGTAAATTTGCGGATGACACGAAGGTCGGTGGAGTTGTGGATAGTGCCAAAGGATGTTGTAGGGTACAGAGGGACACAGATAGGCTGCAGAGCTGGGCTGAGAGATGGCAAATGGAGTTTAATGCGGAAAAGTGTGAGGTGATTCACTTTGGAAGGAGTAACAGGAATGCAGAGTACTGGGCTAATGGGAAGATTATTGGTAGTGTAGATGAACAGGGAGATCTTGGTGTGCAGGTACATAAATCCCTGAAAGTTGCTACCCAGGTTAATAGGGCTGTTAAGAAGGCATATGGTGTGTTAGCTTTTATTAGTAGGGGATCGAGTTTCGGAGCCACGATGTCATGCTGCAGCTGTACAAAACTCTGCTGAGACCGCACCTGGAGTATTACGTGCAGTTCTGGTCACCGCATTATAGGAAGGTGTGGAAGCTTTGGAAAGGGTGCAGAGGAGATTTACTGGGATGTTGCCTGGTATGGAGGGAAGGTCTTACGAGGAAAGGCTGAGGGACTTGAGGTTGTTTTCGTTGGAGAGAAGGAGGAGGAGAGGTGACTTAATAGAGACAAGGAAGATAAACAGACGGTTAGATATGGTGGATAGTGAGAGTCTTTTTCCTCGGATGGTGATGGCAAACACGAGGGGACATAGCTTTAAGTTGAGGGGTGATAGATATAGGACAGATGTTAGAGGTAGCATCTTTACTCAGAGAGTGGTAGGGGCGTGGAACGCCCTGCCTACAACAGTAGTAGATTCGCCAACTTTAAGGGCATTTAAGAGGTCATTGGATGGACATATGGATGAAAATGGAATAGTGTAGGTCAGATGGTTTCACAGGTCGGCGCAACATCGAGGGCCGATGGGCCTGTACTGCGCTGTAATGTTCTAAATTCTAATTCTAATTCTAATTCTTATCCAGTCAGTCTCATTGCCCAGCTCTGTCTCCATATTCCTGCAAGTTTATTTCCTTCAAGTATCAATCCAATATCCTTTTTCAGTCATTCACCATCTATGCTTCCAGTACCCACGTAGACTGTGATTTCCTGGCCATTTCCACACGCTGTGAAAAACAAAGTTGTTCGTCACATCCTCCTGTATCTCTGTCCCACAACAGTAACTCTAGTCCTTGTACCATTAGCTAATGGGAATGTCTTTTCCAGTCTGCCTTATGCAAACATGTCATCATCTTGTATACCTCTATCAAATCTCCCCTTAATCTCCTTTCCTCCAAGGAAAGCAATCCCAGCTTTTCCAGACTAACCTTGTCGCTAACATCCTCCATCCCTGGAAGCATTCCTCTGAACCCTGTCAAGGACCCTCACATCCTTCTTAAAGTGTGGTGAACAAAACTGGATGCAGTGCTCCAGCTGATGCCTAAACAGTGCTTTGTAAAGGTTCAGCATAACTTTCCTTCTTCTGTACTCACTACCTCTATTTGTGAAGCCCAAGTTCCCATATGCTTCACTGACGACTCTCTCAATATGTCCTGCCATATTCAAGTGTCTATGTACATGAACCCCATGTCCCACTGCCCTGCACACGCTTTTGAACTGTGCCATTAAGTAAATATTGCCTCTCCCTGTTACTTGTGATACAGTGCATCACCTCACACTTGTCTGTATTAAATTCCATTTGCCTTTTGTCTGCACATTCTGCTGGCCTATCAATGTCGTGTTGCATCAATTGGTATCCAACTCACTGTCTGCCCCGCCTCCAAGTTCGGTATCATCAGCAAATTGTGAAATATTGCTCTGTATTCCAATATCCAATTTATTTATACATATCAGGAGAAAAAGCAGTGTTCCGAGCACTGACCATTGGGGACACCACTCTCCACCTTCCTCCAGTGTGAAGAACAACTATTTACCATAACTCACTGTTTTCTGGCATTAAGCCAGTTTGTTTTTTATTCAAGTTGACATTGACCCTACTATTCCATGAACAGCTATTAACTGTCCAGCTCTCACAAACAGACTGTGAAAGAAACTACAAGTTCAGTTTAAAATTAAGTGAAATGCTCAATGTAAAAAAAAAATGTTGGAAAGAGATTAACTCTTGATCTTTTAAAATTCAGTCACTCATTAACTTTACTGCATTTAGTATTCTGTACAAGCAATACGCCCTAAAACTGGACTATGCACAACTTACTGTCTTCAGGGTTCAGGGAGAGAATTCCAGAGCGAAGAGATGAGTAGAGAAAGTGCCGGAAATACTCAGCAGGTGCACAGCATCTGGGTAGAGAAATAGACTTGATGTTTCAGATCCGTGACCCTTCATCATAACTGGTAAACGTTAGAAATGCAATAGAATTTGAGCAAGTGAAAGAAGGGAAAGGGGCAGAAGAACAAGAAGGAAGGACTGTGATGGGACGGAGAGGGGAGAGATTAAATGACAGACTGTTACATTTCTAACGTTTACCAGTTCTGATGAAGGGTCACAGATCTGAAATATTAATGCAGTTTCTCTCCACACAGATACTGCCAGACCTGCTGAGTATTTCCGGCACTTTCTGATCTCATTTCAGAATTCCAGCATCCGCAGTATTTTGCTTTTATTTTAGTGATTAATTCACTGCCACTTCTGTTCCAGGAAAGCCAACATTGAAGATTTTCTGCTCTTCTCTTCCAGAACTCCGGGCCTCGGCAGCTGAAGGGACAGCCACCAATGGTGGAGTAGGATTACAGGAATATCGAAACATAGGAGCAGGAGTAGGCCATTTAGCCCATTGAGCCTGCCCCACCATTCAACACGATCATGGCTGATCATCCCCTTCAGTGCCTTTTCTCCACACTATCCCCATATCGGTCCTCATATAATTCAAAATTTCCAGCACATCCCCCCTCTGAACATCAACCTGTTCAACATATCAGCCTGTTTCACGCTGACCTCACAAACGACCAGGTCCCTCTCACTAGTAAATACTGAAGCAAAGTATTCATTTTGGACCTCCCCTACCTCCTCCGACTCCAGGCACAAGTTCCCTCCACTATCCCTGATCAGCCCTACCCTCACTCGAGCCATCCTCCTGGTCCTCACATCAGTGTAGAACGCCTTGGGATTTTCCTTAATCCTACCCGCCAAGACTTTTTCATGTCCCCTTCTAGCTCTCCTAAGTCCATTCTTCAGTTCCTCCCTGGCTACCTTGTAACTCTCTGCAGCCCTGTATGATCCTTGCTTCCTCAACCTTAAGTAAGCTTCCTTCTTCCTCTTGACTAGCTGTACCACATCGCTTGTCATCCAATATTCCTTCACCCTACCATCCCTTCCTTGCCTCATCGGGCCAAACCTATCCAGCAGTCGCAGCAAGTGCTCCCTAAAAACCTGCACATTTCTGTCATGCATTTCCCTGAGAACATCTGTTCTCAATTTAAGCACCGCAGTTCCTGCCGAATAGCATTGTAATTCCTCCTCCCACAATTAAATATTTCCCCATCCCGTCTGCTCCTGTCCATCTCCATGACTATAGTAAACGTCAGGGAGTTGTGATCACTATCACCGAAATGCTCTCCCACCGAGAGATCTGCCACCTGGCCTGGTTCGTTGCCAAGCACCATATCCAACATAGCCTCCCCTCTAGTCGGTCTATCTACATATTTAGTCAGGAAACCTTCCTGGACACACCTGACAAAATCTGCTCCATCCAAACTATTTGCACTAAGGAGGTTCAAATCAATATTAGGGAAGTTGAAGTCACCCATGACAACAACCCTGTTACTTCTGCACCTTTTCAAAATCTGCATCCCAATCTGTTCCTCCGTGTCGCTGTTGCTTTTGGGGGGTCTATAGAAAACTCCCAATAAAGTGACTGCTCCTTTCCTGTTTCTGACTTCCACCCATTTGACAGTGGCAGAGGTGGCAGCTTCCCAAGTAGTTCTAGAGAGACCAACAGAGATCCAGGAGGCAGAGCAGTTACAAGAGAAGGTACCCGGCATTCTCCCTGATTGTGTGGTGACTCGGTCCATGACCAAACAATCCCCTGAATAGACGCTGCAGACGGATGACCCTACTGTCTGATTGTCTGAAACCTCTTTTGGGAAGTTAGAGGACCCAAAGGATGCGTTAAACATTTCTTCCTTATTTCAGGCTCAACAACCCGACCCAGTGTTAAAAAATAGCACAGACTGTCCATATCAAAACTGAAGCAGAGAGAGTTGCAGACTCTTACTATTTACAGAATGAGGTGCTGATGAGGAAGTGGAGACCTCCTCACAGAGCATCGGATGAAAAGTGGACAGTGGTTCACCAAATACTGGTGCCGCTGAGGTCCCTTAAAGAAATATTAAGAATGGGCCACGACCTTCAAATGGGTAGACATGTCAGTGCATGAAATATCAAAGCCCACAGAAGACAGCATCTAGAATGGCCACAACTCCACAAAGACGTGGTGGAGTTCTGTAAAACTAGTCACATGCTCTCGGTTGTGGACAAGCCACAACCTGCAATAAAACCTGCATCCCTAATTCTCAGACCAGCTTTTGGGGAACCCTTCAGCAGAGTGCTGGTGGATTGTGTTGGTCACCTGCTGAAAACAAAACAGGACTATCAGTATCTTCTCACCATTATGGATGTGGTGACCCGATTCCCAGAGGCCATTCTCCCAAAGAATTATCTCTGCCAAGGTAGTGGTGGAGGGGCTAACCCAATTCTTTACCCAATATGGTCTGCCTGTTGAGATCCAGTCAGATCAGGGCACACATTGTATGTTCAGTATTTTTGAAAAGGTCGCAGGTAATCTGGAGCACCGCAACCTCACAGCTCCAGCGGCACGGGTTCGATTCTGTGTACTGCCTGTGCGGAGTTTGCAAGTTCTCCCTGTGACCGTGTGGGTTTCCTCCGGGTGCTCCGGTTTCCTCCCACAGCCAAAGACTTGCAGGCTGATAGGTAAATTGGCCATTATAAATTGCCCCTAGTATAGGTTGGTGGTAGGAGAGTTGAGAGATGGTGGGGATTTGGTAGGAATATGGGATTAATGTAGGATTAGTATAAATGGGTGGTTGATGGTCGGCACAGACTCGGTGGGCCAAAGGGCCTGTTTCATTGCTGTATCTCTAAATAAATAAAATAAGTAAATAAATAAAGTCCTCAGCCTACCATCCAGAGGCACAAGGGGCTTTGGAGCGCTACCACCAGAACCTAAAGACAATGATCAGGCCATACTGCTATGAGCAACCCCATGACTGGGACAAAGGGCTGGAATTTCTCCTGTTGTTTTCCGAGACTTATCAAATGATTCCACTGGCTTCAGTCTCTTTGAATTAGTTTTTGGACACAAGGTGAGAGATCCTCTTAAACTAATCAAGGAGACGTTTTTGGGACACAGGGATGAGTCTTCCATGTTAGACTACTTTTCCATGCTCTGGGAGATGCTCACGAGAGCTGTGCAATGGCTCAGGAATACAGAAAGATTTGCCAGGCAGCGATGAAAAGGTAAGCAGACAGAAATGCCAAGGCTAGAACATGTCATCCCAGAGACCATGTATTGTTACGACTCCCAAAGCACGGTGAGCCCCTTAAATCCCAGTTCAGTGGTCCATGTCAAGTGGCAAATTATTTAATTGACACCCCAGGCCAAAGGAAAAAAATGTAACTGATGTGAAAGGGACAGACAAGTACAGATCTGTCAGACAGTCAGGAGGGAAAGATTGAAAAGGGCAGTGAGGACACGTTAGAGGAGGGCCAGGAGGATTCCCAGTTGGAATTCCCTATTCTCCGATTAGCCAACCCTGAAATGTTCGATAAATCAGACCGTACGCTCTCCTCCTTAAATACAGATCAAAGAGGCACCCTAAAAAGGCTGCTAACAGCATTTACAGAAACTTGCAAGGGCAAGGAAAGGTCCCAAAAAGGCATGTCAATGGTGAGGGAGATGCCCCACCTCGTCGAAGTGCCGCTGGAGAGTGCAGCGAAAGTTGGACAGACACCTGCGAGCAGTAATGTCCCAGAGGGCATAGGGTAGATAAAAAAAAGATCCTTCCCATAGTAAAGGAAAAGGTGAAGGGAAAATACCCTCAAGTAAACAGCACTTGTGTACCTCACCAGAAAGCTAAAAGTAAGGTTAGTGTGGATCTACCTACTGAAGAACCCAATGAACAGGTCCCAAACCCAAAGCTGATCAAACCCAATAATTTCAACGAAGAGCTCAGAAAGAACAAAGGCCCAGAGGAAATCTCAGACAGCTCACAGGGGCTAAAAAAAAAACCAATTTATTACACACTGTCGGTTTAGGGAGAAAGATTATCAAGGTGCAGGAACCTGAATAGTTAAAACTTCATTAGAGGAGAGAAAAGGAAAACAAGCAATCGGAGATGAATTGTCCAGGGTCGAACCCGACACATAACCATCACAGACAAAAACTCCAACACAATTAAATCAGTACAGCTGTAACAGACAATGTCAGCTGCAATAATTCTAAGATTAATGTATGAATTTGAGAAGTGATTATTGAGAATGCATGTGTGTTTCTTTCTTTTTCATCCCACAATTCTGTAATGAAATGTTCTCGTTATCACATTTCTTTCCATGTGTTGCGGCGGTGTCAAGATAACACAATATGCCAAATGACGAATTTTAATTCATCGATTGGAAACTTCCAGTAAACCTTTCATGGAAAAAATCCCAGTTAACCTTGAGAAAACTGGCAGCCAAGATGGCCACCGCAATTGGCATCTGAAACACCTTTTCACATTCTAAGGCCTACAACAGTAGACACTTGTCTGATGAGCCTGGACATATATCATTGCCTTGCTCTAGTGATTAAATTACCTAAGATGACATTCATTAACACGGCATCCAAGGCTACCCTGACACATTGACTTTGAAAGAGCAAACTCCTCCAAGTATAAATACTGGCATCCTGAGCCCTGGGGCGATAGAAGTTTCTAAACTTGAATCTCATTATAAGGGTCCAGAGAATACACTGAGGCAGTCAGGAGACCTTCTGTCCATCTCTGTGAAACCTGAGTGTTTCCCCTGGACAAAGGCAGACAAGCCAGTGATTCAAACTGTGCAGAAGCAGAAGGGCTGTGTCCCCTCTCTCTCGCTCCGTCTCTCTCTCCACCTAACATCACAAGTTTGAAAACCACATACGACTGTGGGCCCCTCAAGCCTACAGATTGCTACAGACAGAGTGACCAGGGGAAGAAAGCCACCTGCAAGTCTGCCTCAAAGAAAACACTGAGCCATGTGGACCAGCCACAAACCGCACTTCGACAAGCAAAAGACTTCAAGAATATAACTTCAGCTGAAAGACCACGGAATCGTCCAACATCACAGAATGAGTATTTTTAAAAATTTATTCTGGACTCCAATCGAAGCACAAATTTACTTCTCACTCTGTAATCGATTTGTGTGTGTGTGATTCTCGTGTGAGTGTGTGTGTAACTGTGTGTTCTATTTTTATTATTTTATTCAGATCGGGTTTATATTGTTAAGTATAATAAACTCACCTCCTTGATGTTTAAACTCAAGAGAACTTGTCCAATCGGTTTGTTCATCATCATACCAAAGGTAAAATGTAAAACACTCACTGAGACGTTACGCATATTCACTGTTTATAAAGGCCAAACACTGTTGCAGTCAAATAAAGAAGAGCCACTGTTACCCCTCCTCACCTGGCCATAACCCTGGCCGGGATGGGAATGGAGAGAATATGGGGATGAACTCAGCTCAGCATTAAATAGATACCAGAGGTTATAAACATCCTGGTTCAGCCTCAGACAATGGCCAGCGAGGGGGATGTAGATCATGGACAGGGAAAGGAGTTTGTGACAGAAACTGAAGATAATGGTTTCAGTCTTCTCACGATTCAAATGTCTAGAACACTAAATCAGTGAAATATGGTTTATTAATCTAATAGTTGGATACAGAGACTTACCAGGGACACCAATAGCAGCGAGGATGCGATAGTAAATAAATTGAATCATCTTCAGAGCATAATAGATCCGCCGTTCTAATGTTATCCAATAATAATCTGCATTAAGATAGTCAAACCAATAGGATAAACCCCTGTCCATTGTTGTAACATTCCAATCTATTGTTCTCAGATTCTGACTCATTGTTGTAACATTCCAGTCTATTGTTCTCAGATTCTGACCCATTGCTGTAATATTCCAATCTATTGTTCTTTGATTCTGACCCATTGTTGTAATATTCCAATCTATTGTTCAGATTCTGATTCCTCCTCTCCCTCTCTCTGCAGCCGTGAATCCCTTTTAGTGCCGGAGCTGATGCTCCCGCTGACACTTTTGGAAAACACATTGAAAGGAGTCCTGTATTAATAGAAGAGGGAAACCCTCCAGTGACACCATTAGTGTCCATGGAGACTGACATTAATTACAGTCACTGAACAAACTGGTTCAGTTAACCCCTTTCAATTCAACACTTTTTGTACCAAATAAAGTAGAACATTTACTCTGTCTGGATGGGAATTATGAGAGTTACTGAGGGAAAGAATGGTGGAAATGGCAGAGGCACTGGACAGAATCATTCAGTCCTCCTTGGATATGGGAGTGATGCCAGAGGTCTGGAGGATTGTCAATGTTACACCCTGTTTAAAAAGGAGAGGTTGGGTAAACCCTGTAAGTATCAGTCTAATGTTGGTGGTTGGAAACTTCTGCAGGTCATAACCCAGCATAAAAATATATCTTGCTTGGAAAACACGGGTTAATAAATGACAAGCAGCACGGAAGGGTTAATGGAATATCATTCCTGATAATCGTGATCAAGTTCGTTGAGGACGTAACTGTTAGTGTTTCATGTAATATAATCATAGAAAGTTTAAGGTACAGAAAGAGGCCACTTGGCCCATTGTGTCTGCACCGGCCGAAAAATGATACACCTATTCTAATCCCACCTTCCAGCATTTGATCAGTAGCCCTGCACATAATGACACTTGAGGTGAACATCCAGATTCCTTTTCACTGATGGGAGGGATTTTGCTTCAACTATCCTCTCAGGCAGTAAGTTCTATACCCTCACTATAAACAGGGGACCCAGTAGTGAACCCTGTGGAACGCCACTGTAAACAGTCCTCCGGTCAGTAAATTACCCGTCAACAACTACACTTTGATAAAAACAAGAAATTTTGGAAATACTCAGCAGGTCTGGCAGCATCTGTGGACAGAGAAGCAAAGTTAACGTGACAGATCAGTGACCCTTCATCACTGACCTGAAACGTTACCTCCGCTTCTCTCTCCACAGATGCTGCCAGACCTGCCGAGTATTTCCAGCATTTCGTGTTTTTACTTCAGATTTCCAGCTTCCACAGTATTTTGCTTTTATTATAACAATTACTTTTTGTTTCCTGCCACTGAGCCAATTTTGTATTTTTGTGTGAACAAATTTCTCCTCATCTCCCCGCTAATCCTTCTACCAAGCACTTTAAGTCACTGCCCCCTAGTCACTGATCTGTCTGCTGAGGTGAATAGACTCTTCACCTCCACTCTATCCAGGCTCCACAAAATGTTGTCCATTTCAATCAGATCTCCCTTCAGCCTTCTCTGTTCCAAGGAAAACAACCCCAGCCTATCCAATCTTTCCTCAAAGCTGCATTTTTCCAGTCCTGGCAACAAACTCGTAAATCTCCTCTGTACCCTCTCCAGTGCAATTACATACTTTGTGCAATGAGGTGACCAGACCTGGACACAGTACTCAAGTTGTGGCCTAACCAATGATTTATACAGTTCCAGCATAACCTCCCTGCTCTTGTATTCTATACCTCGGCTACTAAAGGAAAGGATTCCGTATCCCTTCTTAACCACCTTATCGCCCTGACCTGCTACCTGCAGGCCATCAGTGGACATTGACTCCAAGGACACTCACTTCTTCGACACTTCTCAATATTTTCCGATTGATCGTCTAACCCTTTGCCTTGTTTGACCTGCTCAATTCCATCGTCTCATACTGAACCAGGTTTAATTCCACTTGACACTTTTCTGCCATCAATATCTTCCTGCAGCCTACAGCTATCCTCTTCGCTATCTACCGCACAGCCAATCTGTGCACCATCATCACACATCTTGATCATGCCCCCTACATTCACGTTTAAATCGTTAATATATACTGCAAAAAGCAGGGGACCCAGTACTGAGCCCTGTGGAACGCCACTGGAAACAGGCCTCAAGTCAGTAAAACACCATTCGAAAATCACCTTTTGTTTCCTGCCACTGAGCCAATTTTGTATCCAACTTGCTGCATTTCCTGGATTCCATGGCATTTTATTTTTTTAACCAGTATGCCACATGGGACCTTGTCAAAAGCCTTGCCAAAATCCACGGAGACCATATTATCTGCACTACCCTCATCTATCATTCACGCGACTTCGTCGAAAAATTCAATCAAGTTTGTCAAACAATATCTTCCCTTATCAAATCCATGCTGACTGTCCTTGATTGACCTGAGCCTTTCTAAGTGACAGTTTATCCAGTCTCTCAGAATATATTCCAATAATGTGCCCAATACTGAGGTTACACTGACTGGCCTGCAATTATTCGGTCTATCCTTTGATCCCTTTTTAAAGAGGTACGATGTTAACAGTTCACCAGTCCTCTGGCGCTACACCTGCATCCAGTGAGGACTGGAAAATGATGGTCAGAACATCTGCTATTTCCTCTCTCACTTCTTTTGACAGCCTAGGATGCATATCATCTGGCCCTGGTGATTTATCAACTTTCACGGATGCTAATCCCATTAATACTTCTTCTCTCCCTATGTATATCACATCCAATAATTCACGCTCCTCCTCCTTAACCACAATATCTGCATCGTCCCCCTCTTTTGTTAAGACAGATACAAAGTATTCATTAAGGACTATAAAAACATCTTCCGCCCCTACTCGTGTATATCCACTTATGTATATAGATTTTAAAAAGGCCTGTGATCAAATGACATTTCATAGACTTGTCATGACATGGGTTAATGTGTCAGTGATAGTGTGGATATGACACTGACTCGGGGACAGAAAGCAGAGAGAAGTGGTGAACAGTCATTGTTCAGACTTGATGTGGAGGGGAGTATACAGTACTGTTTCTCAGGGTTCGATTCACTCCGCGGGATATCAAGAAACGACTGAAGGCACTGGATACTGCAAATGCTCGGGCCCTGACAATATTCCGGAAATAGTATTGGATACCTGTGCTCCAAAACTTCTGTTACCCCATCAAGCTGTTCCAGTACAGCTACAACATTGGCATCTACCCTGCAATGTGGAAGATTGCACATGTATGTCCTGTATACAAAAAGCAGGACAAGTCAAACCCGGCCAATTACAGCCCCATCAGCCTCCTCTCAATCATCAGTAAAGTGATGGAAGGTATCATCGACAATGCTATCAAACAGCAATTGCTTAGCAATAACCTGCTCAGTGACACCCAGTTTGGGTTCCGCCAGGGTCACACAGCTCCTGACCTCATTACAACCTTGGTTCAAACATGGACAAAGGAGCTGTACTCAAGAGGTGAGGTATGAGGGACTGCCCTAACATCAAGGCAACATTTGACTGAGTATGGCATCAAGGATCCCGAGAAAAAATGGAGTCAGTGGGAATCAGGGGGAAAACGCTCTGCTGGTTGGAGTCATACCTAGCGCAAAGGAAGATGGTTGTGGTTGTTGAAGATCAATCATCTCAACTCCAGGACATCACTGCAGGAGAACCTCAGGATAGTGTCCCAGGCCCAACCATCTTCAGCTGCTTCATCAATGACCTTCCTTCAATCATAAGGTCAGAAGTGAGGATGTTCGCTGATTGCACAATTCGTGACTCCTCAAATACTGAAGCAATCCGTGCAGAAATGCAGCTAGACTTGGACAATATCAAGGTTTGGGCTGATAATTGGCAAGTATCGTTCGCTCTGCACTATTGCCATTCAATGACCATCTCCGACAAGAGAGAATCTAATCATCTCCCTTGACATTCAATGACATTACCATCGCTGAATCCCCCACTATCAACATCCTGGGGGCTACCGTATACCAGAAGCTGCACAGGAGTAGCCATATAAATACCATGGCTAAAAGAGCAGGTCAGAGGAGAGGAATCCTGAGGCGAGTAACTCACCTCCTGTCTCCCCAAAGCCAGTCCACCATCTACAAGGCACAAGTCAGGAGTTTGATGGAATACTATCTGCTCATCTGGATAGGTGCAGCTCCAGCAACACTCAAAAAGCTCGGCAGCATCTAGGACAAAGCAGCACATGATTGGCACCCCATCCACAACATTCACTCCCTTCATCACCAACGCAAAGTGGCAGCAGTGTGTAGCATCTGCAAGATGCACTGCAGCAACGCACCCAGGCACCTTAGACAGCAACTTCCAAACACACAACCTCTACCACATAGAAGGGCAAGGGCAGCAGATGTGTGGAAACACCACCACCTGCAAGTTCCCCTCCAAGCCACCCACCATGCTGATTTGAAACTATCTTGCCGTTCCTTCACTGTCGCTGGGTCAAAATACTGGAACTTCCTTCCTAACAGCACTGTGGGTGTACCTACCCCACGTGGAAAGCAGTGGTTCAAGAAGGCAGCTCACCACCACCTTCGCATGGGCAATTAGGGATGGGCAATAAATGCTGGCCCAGCCAGCGATGTCCACATCCCATGAATGAATTAAAAAAAGATGCCAGAGGACTGGAGGGCTGTAAATGTTACACCCTGTTTAAAAAAGGGAAGGTTGGATATGCCCAGTAACTATCAGTCTAATGTTGAATCTTGGAAAATTCTGGATGCCATAACACAGCACAAAAATATTTCTTGCTTGTAAAATCATGTCTTAATAAATGGCTGGCAGCAGGGATAGCTTTATGGAAAATCATTTCTGACAATCTTGATAGTTGTTGACATAACTGTGAGTGTTAACAAGGATTGCGTGTTTCGTGTTATAGAATCATAGAATCGTAGAGAATTTAATGCACAGAAAGAGGCCACTTGGCCCATCGTGTCTGTGCCAGCCGAAAAATTATCCACCTATTCTAATCCCACCTTCCAGCATTTGATCCATAGCCCTGCAGATTATGACATTTGAGGTGCCCATCCAGACTCCTTTTGAATGAATAGCGGGTTTCTGCCTCAACCATCCTTTCAGGAAGTAAGTTCCAGACTCTCACTAAAAGCAGGGAACCCAGTACCGAGCCCTGTGAAACACCACTGGAAACAGTCCTCCTGTCAATACCCGCCAACAATTACCCTTTGTTTCCTGTCACTGTGGCAATTTTGTATTTCTGGGTGAACATGTTTTTCCTCAACTCCCTTCTGATATTTCTAGCAATCACTTTGAATCTATGTCCCCTAGTCACTGACCTTTCTGCTAAGGTGAATAGACCCTTCACCTCCACTCTATCCAGGCCCCACAAAATTTTGGTCATTTCAATCAGATCTCCCCTCAGCCTTCTCTGTTCCATGGAGAACAACCCCAACCTATCCAATCAAGCTCATAGCTGCATTTTTCCAGTCCTAGCAACATCCTCGTCAAACTCATCTGCACCCTCTCCAGTGCAATTACATCTTTTCTGTAATGTGGTTACCAGAACTGCACACAGTATTCAAGTTGTGGCCTAGCCAATGATTTATACAGTTCCAGCATAACTTCCTAGCTCTTACATTCTATACCTCGGCTAAAAAGGGAAATGATTCCATATGCCTTCTTAACTGCCTTATTGACCTGTCCTGCTATCTTCAGGGATATGTGGGCATTCACTCCAAAGTCCAAAGATTTGAGGGTTTATGCAGCAGATGCGCTGAGGCAGAGGTGGAGAAGAGTGATATTGCAGAGGTGGTAGAGGCCAGGGTTGGTGATGGAGAGACCATGGAGATGAACTAAGCTCAGGTATATATAGGAATCAGAGGTTGTAAACAGTCTGTTTCAGCCTCAGACATTGGCCAGTGAGGAAGTGGTTAGGGAATGGAGTTTGTGACAGACACGAAGACAATGGCTTTGGTCTTCCAAAAATTTACATGACAAGGACACCAAATCAGTAAAATACGATTTATAGACCTAATAGTTGGATACAGCGACTTAACAGGGACACCGAGGATAGAGAGTATGGGATAGTAAATCGTTTCAATCATCTTCAGTGCAAAAGAGATCTGATGATCTAATGTGAGCCAAAAATAATCTGAAGTAACTGGGCCAAACCAATAGGATAAACTCCTGAAGCCCATTGTTGTAACATTCCAATCTATTGTTCTCAGATTCTGATCCATTGTAGTAACATTCCAATCTATTGTTCTCAGAATCTGACAAATTGTTGGAACGTTCCAATCCATTGTTCTCAGATTCTGATTTATCCTCTCTCTCTCTCTCTCTCTGCAGCCGCTGATCTCTTCCACTGCCGGAGGTGATGCTCCCACTGACACGATGGGATAACATATTGAAAGGAGTCCCTTATTAATAGAAGATGGCAAACCTCCCAGCGACACCATCGGGTCCATGGAGACTGACATTAATTACAGTCATTGAACAAACAGGTTCACTTAAGGCCTTTGAATCTAACAATTTTTGTACCACCATAAAGATGGTCTGGATGCAGTGCATGAGGGTTGCTAAGGTTGGGAGTGGTGGAAATAACAGAGGCACTGGGCAGAAACTTCCAATTCTCCTTGGATATGGGAGTGGTGAAACAGGACTGGAGGACTGTAAATGTTATACCATGTTTAAAAATGAGAGATTAGAAAAACGTTGTATTTATTGACCAGTCAGATTAATGTCAGTGGCTGGCAATACAAATAACAAAGAACAAAGAACAAAGAACAAAGAATAGTACAGCGCAGGAACAGGCCATTCGGCCCTCAAAGCCTGCGCCGATCGTGATGGCTGCCGAAAGTAACACCTTCTGCAATTCCGGGCCCATATCCCTCTATTCCCTTCCTATTCATGTATTTGTCAAGATGTCTCTTAAACGTCGTTATCGTATCGCTTTCACCACCTCCCCTGGCAGCAAGTTCCAGGCACTCACCACCATCTGTGTAAAGAACTTGCCTCGCACATCCCCTCTAAACTTTGCCTCTCGCACCTAAAACCTATGTCCCTTAGTAACTGAGTCTTCCACCTTGGGACAAAGCTTCTGACTATCCACTCTGTCCATGCCGCTCATAACATTGTAAACCTCAATCATGTCGCCCCTCCAGCTCCGTCGCTCCAGTGAGGGATAGGTCATGCCTCACAAGCCTTATTGAATTCTTTGAGGATGTGACAAAACACATTGATGAAGGAAGAGCAGTGGATGTGGTGTATCTGGATTTTAGCAATGCGTTTGATAAGTTTCCCTATGGTAGGCTCGTTCAGAAAGTAAGGAGGCATGGGATACCGGGAAATTTGGTGGTCTGGATACAGAATTGGCTGGCCCACAGAAGACAGAGGGTGGTAGTAGATGGAAAGTATTTAGCCTGGAGCTCGGTGACCAGTGGTGTTCCGCAGGGATCTGTTCTGGGACCTCTGGTCTTTGCGATTTTTATAAATGACTTGGATGAGGAAGTGGAAGGCTGGGTTAGTAAGTTTGCCGATGACACGAAAGTTGCTGGAGTTGTGGATAGTGTGGAAGGCTGTTGTAGGTTGCAACGGGACATTGACAGGATGCAGAGCTGGGCTGAGAAGTGGCAGATGACGTTCAACCTGGAAAAGTGTGAAGTGATTCATTTTGGAAGGTCGAATTTGAATGCAGAATACAGGCTTAAAGACAGGATTCTTGGCAGTGTGGAGGAACAGAGAGATCGTGGGGTCCACGTCCATAGATCCCTCAAATGCCACCCAAGTTGATAGGGTTGTTAAGAATGCGTATGGGGTGTCGGCTTTCATTAACAGGGGGAGTGAGTTTATGAGCCGCGAGGTTATGCTGCTGCTCTAGAAAGCCCTGGTTAGACCACACTTGGAATATTGTGTTCAGTTCTGGTCGCCTCATTATAGGAAGGATGTGGAAGCTTTAGAGAGGGTGCAGAGGAGAGTTACCAGGATTCGGCCACACTTATTATATTGCGTTCAATTCTGGTCGCCACACTACCAGAAAGACGTGGAGGCTTTGGAGAGGGTACAGAAGACGTTTAGCAGGATGTTGCCTGGTCTGGAGGGCATTAGCTGTGAGGGGAGGTTGGATAAAGTCGGATTGAATTCACTGGAACGACGGAGGTGGAGGGGCGACATGATAGAGGTTTACAAAGTTCTGAGCGGCATGGAAAGTGTGGATAGTCAGAAGCTTTTTCCCAGCGTGGAAAAGTCAGTTACTAGGGTACAGAGGTTTAAGGTGAAAGGGGCAAAGTTTGGAGGGGATGTGTGAGGCAAGTTCTTTACACAGAGGGTGGTGAGTGCCTGGAACTTGCTGCCGGGGGAGATGGTGGGAGCAGGTACGATAATGACGTTTAAGAGACATCTTGACAAATTCATGAATAGGATGGGAATAGAGGTATCCGGTCCCCGGAAGTGCAGAAAGTTTTAGTTTAGGCAGGCAAAAAGATCGGCGCAGGCTTGGAGGGCCGAATGGTCTGTTCCTGTGCTGTACTGTTCTTTGTTCTTTGATAGTGTGGATATTACATTAACTTAGGGAGAGAAAGCAGAGAGAAGTGGTGAACAGACATTGTTCAGACTGGGGGAGGGGGAGTATCCAGTGCTGTTTCTTAGGGGCCAGTATTCGAATCAGTGCTGTTCCTGCCATTAGATAGATATATAAAAGACAGACACTTATATGAAAAAAAAATTTCAACTCTTTCAGATGACATGAAACTCATAAATACGGGTGGCAAAGGCGTAGACTACAGAATTATCCAATCTCACAGACCTTGTATTTTGTTTATTATTCTGGACTCTAATCCAAGCACAAATGCTTTTCTTACTCTGTCATCTGTATGCGTGTGATTCTCTTGTGAGTGTGTGCGTGAATGTGCAGCGTATATTTTTATGATTTTATTTAGATCCATTTTTGATTGTTCAGTATAATGAACTCACCTCTTGTTTAAACTCAAGAAAACCTGTCTGATTGGTTCTTTCACGATCACATCAAAGGTGAAAGGTGAAACACTCACTGAGGTGATCAACACTTCCACTTCTAAAAAGCAATGAACCTTGTTATGGTCAAGTAAAAGATAGCACAAGAGGGAAGCCTGGGATCCCCCTCCCCTCACATTGCCATAACAGAAATCTGGAGGTTCCAGAGATCGTAACCCAACAACAAATAAGAAATTGGAAGTGGGAAAAACAATTGATCCCGAGACAAATAAATGTTGATGCAAGTTATATTGTGGTTTTCACTGCTAGAACACTAAAATGTCCACGTTTGAAGCGAGTACTTTCATAAGCCACAGTATACGAACGTATGAACAAACGAATTAGGAGCAGGAGTTGGCCACTCGGCCCCTGGAGTCTACTCTGCCATTCAATAAGATCATGACTAATCTGATTGTAACCTCGATTCCACATTGCCACCTACACCCGATAACCATTCACCCCCTTGCTTATCATGAATCTATATACCTCTGCCTTAAAACTATTTATAGAGCCTCCTTCTACTGCCTTTTGAGGAAGAGAGTTCCAAAGACTCACGTCCCAGAGAGAACAAAAATTCTCCTCATCTCTGTTTAAATTGGACGACCCCTTATTTTTTAAATAGTGACTCCTAATTTTAGATTCCCCCACAAGGGGAAACATTCTTTCCATATCCATCCTGTCAAGACCCCTCAGGATCATATATTTTTTCTGTCAAGTCGCCTGTTAATCTTCCAAACTCCAGCCGATACAAGCCTAGCCTGCCCAATATTTCCTCATAAGACATCCCGCCCATTACAGGTCATTAGTCCAGTAAACCATTCCATAACTGCTTCTAATGCATTTACATCCTTCCTTAAATAAGGAGACCAATACAGAGAATAGTACTCCAGATGTTGCCTCACAAATGCACTGCATAGCTAAAGCATAATCTCCCTTCTTTTGTATTAAATTCCTCTTGTAATAATCAATAACATTCTATTAGCTTTCCTAATTACTTGCTGCACTTGCATACTAACCTTTTGTGCTTCATACACTGGGACACACAGATCCCTCTCTATCTCAGAGCTCTGCAATCCCTCACCATTTAGATAATATGCTTCTTTTTTATTCTTCCTGCCAAAGTTGTCAATTTCCCACTTTCCCACATTATACTCCATTGGTCAGATCTTTGCCCACTCACTTAACCTATCTAGATGGGGATTTAAGACAGAAATTCAGGGAGCTAGGGTGGAAGCGTAGAGCGAGAACAAACAGAGTTGTTATCTCTGGGTTGTTGCCCGTGCCACGTGATAGCGAGGCGAGGAAGAGGGAGAGAGAGCAGTTGAACACGTGGCTGCAGGGATGGTGCAGGAGGGAGGGTTTTGGTTTCCTGGATAATTGGGGCTCATTCTGGAGTAGGTGGGACCTCGACAAACAGGATGGTCTTCACCTGAACCAGAGGGGTACCAATATCCTGGGGGGGGGGGGGGAGATTTGCTAGTGCTCTTCGGGGGGGGTGGTGTTTGAACTAAATCAGCAGGGGAATGGGAACCTAATTTGTAGTGCCAGTGTACAGGATGTTGAGAGTAGTGAGGTCAGGGATATGGTTACAAGGAAGCAATAGGGCACTGGCAAGCAAGAACCTGGTATAAAGTGTGTCTACTTCAACACCAGGAGCATCCGGAATAAGGTGGGTGAGCTTGCAGCATGGGTTGGTACCTGGGATCTCGATGTAGTGGCCATTTCGGAGCCATGGGTAGAGCAGGGGCAGGAATGGATGTTGCAGATTCCGGGATTTGGATGTTTCAGTAAGAACAGAGAAGATGGTAAAAGAGGGGCGGGGGGGGTGGCATTGTTAATCAAGGAGAGTATTACAGCGACAGAAAGGACGTTTGAGGACTCGTCTACTGAGATAGTATAGGCCGAGGTCAGAAACAGGAGAGGTGAGGTTACCCTGTTGGGAGTCTTTTATAGACCTCCGAATTGTTCCAGAGATGTAGAGGAAAGGATAGCGAAGATGATTCTCGACTGGGGCGAGAGTAACAGGGTAGTTGTGATGGGGGACTTTAACTTTCCAAATATCGACTGGAAATACTATAGTTCGAGTACTTTAGATGGGTCAGTTTTTGTCCAGTGTGTGCAGGAGGGTTTTCTGACACAGTATGTAGACAGGCCAACCAGGGTCGATGGCACATTGGATTTGGTACTGGGAAATGAACCCGGTCAGGTGTTAGATTTAGATGTAGGTGAGCACTTTGGTGATAGTGATCACAATTCGGTTAGGTTTACGTTAGCGATGGGCAGGGACAGGTATATACCGCAGGGCAAGAATTATAGCTGGGGGAAATGAAATTATGATGCGATTAGGCAAGATTTAGGATGCGTAGGATGGGAAAGGATACTGCAGGGGATGGGAACAATCGAAATGTGGAGCTTATTCAAGGAGCAGCTACTGTGTGTCCTTGATAAGTATGTACCTGTCAGGCAGGGAGGAAGTTGTCGAGCGAGGGAGCCGTGGTTTACTAAAGAAGTTGAAGCGCTTGTCAAGAGGAAGAAGAAGGTTTATGTTAGGATGAGACTTAAAGGCTCAGTTAGGGCGCTTGAGACCGACAAGCTAGCCAGGAAGGATCTAAAGGGAGAGCTAAGAACAGCAAGGAGAGGACACGAGCAGTCATTGGTGGATAGGATCAGGGAAAACCCTAAGGCTTTCTGTAGGTATATCAGGAATAAAAGAGTGACTAGAGTTAGATTAGGGCCAATCAAGGATAGCAGTGGGAAGTTGTGTGCGGTATCAGAGGAGATAGGGGAAGTGTTAAATGAATATTTTGCGTCAGTATTTACAGTAGAGAAAGAAAATGTTGTCGAGGAGAATACTGAGATTCAGGCTACTAGGCTAGATGGGATTGAGGTTCACAAGGAGGAGGTGTTATCAATTTTGGAAAGTGTGAAAATAGATAAGTCCCCTGGGCCAGATGGGATTTATCCTAGGATTCTCTGGGAAGCCAGGGAGGAGATTGCAGAGCCTTTGTCCTTGATCTTTATGTCGTCATTGTCGACAGGAATAGTGCTGGAAGACTGGAGGATAGCAAATGTTGTCCCCTTGTTCAAGAAGGGGAGTAGAGACAGCCCTGGTAATTATAGACCTGTGAGCCTTACTTCGGTTGTGGATAAAATGATGGAAAACGTTATAAGAGACAGGATTTATAATCATCTTGAAAATAATACGTTCATTAGAGATAGTCAGCACGGTTTTGTGACGGGTAGGTCGTGCCTCACAAACCTTATTGAGTTTTTCGAGAAGATGACCAGGTGGATGAGGGTAAAGCAGTGGATGTGGTGTATGTGGATTTCAGTAAGGTGTTTGATAAGGTTCCCCACGGTAGGCTATTGCAGAAAATACGGAAGTATGGGGTTGAAGGTGATTTCGAGCTTTGGATCAGAAATTGGCTAGCTGAAAAATGACAGAGGGTGGTGGTTGATGGCAAATGTTCATCCTGGAGTTTAGTTACTAGTGGTGTACCGCAAGGTTCTGTTTTGGGGCCACTGATGTTTGTCATTTTTATAAATGACCTGGAAGAGGGTGTAGAAGGGTGGGTTAGTAAATTTGCAGATGCCACTAAGGTCGGTGGAGTTGTGGATAGTGCTGAAGGATGTTGTAGGGTACAGAGGGACATAGATAGGCTGCAGAGCTGGGCTGAGAGATGGCAAATGGAGTTTAATGCGGAAAACTGTGAGGTGATTCACTTTGGAAGGAGTAGCAGGAATGCAGAGTACTGGGCTAATGGGAAGATTCTTGGTAGTGTAGATGAACAGAGAGATCTTGGTGTCCAGGTGCATAAATCCCTGACGGTTTTTACCCAGGTTAATAGGGCTGTTAAGAAGGCATATGGTGTGTTAGCTTTTATTAGTAGGGGGATCGAGTTTCGGAGCCACGAGGTCATGCTGCAGCTGTACAAAACTCTGGTGAGACCGCACCTGGAGTATTGCGTGCAGTTCTGGTCACCACATTATCGGAAGGATGTGGAAGCTATGGAAAGGGTGCAGAGGAGATTTACTAGGATGTTACCTGGTATGGAGGGAAGGTCTTACGAGGAAAGGCTGAGGGACTTGAGGTTGTTTTCGTTGGAGAGAAGGAGGAGGAGAGCTGACTTAATAGAGACATATAAGATAATCAGAGGGTTAGATAGGGTGGATAGTGAGCGTCTTTTTCCTCGGATGGTGATGGCAAACACGAGGGGACATAGCTTCAAGTTGTGGGGTGATAGGTATAGGGCAGATGTGAGAGGTAGTTTCTTTACTCAGAGAGTAGTAAGGGCGTGGAACGCCCTGCCTGCAGCAGTAGTAGATTCGCCAACTTTAAGGGCATTTAAGTGGTCATTGGATAGACATATGGATGAAAATGGAATAGTGTAGGTCAGATGGTTTCACAGGTCGGCGCAACATCGATGGCCGAAGGGCCTGTACTGCGCTGTGATGTTCTAATTCTAATTCGAATTCGAATTCTAATCCCTTTGTAGCCTCCTTATGTCCTCTTCACAACTTACTTTCGTACCTATCTTTGTGTCATCAGAAAATTTTACAACCATACCTTCGGTCCGTTCAGCGAAGTCATTTATATAAATTGTAATAACTTGAGACCCCTGCACAGATCATTGTGGCACACCACTTGTTTCATCTTGTTTTTTTCTGCAATAACCTTTGGTGTGTCACCTTATCAAATGCTTTGTCGAAATATAAGTATAATGCCTCCACCGATTCCCCTTTATCCACAGCACTTGTTATTTTTCAAAGATCGCCAATAAATTGGTTAAACATGATTTCCCTTTCAGAAAACCATGTTGACTCTGCCTGATTACCTTAAATGTTTCTCAGTGCCTGCTGCAACATTTTTAATAATAGCTTCCTACATTTTCCATCAGATAGATGTGAAGCTAACTGGCCTGTAGTTTCCTACTTTCTGTCTCCCTCCCTTTTTGAATAAAGGAGTTACATTGGCAATAAAGGAGCTGCATGCAGAGTGAAGTAACTTGGGACAGGCTAAAAGCCCTGTCTGTTGAAAAGTTGAGGAATGTAACTGGACATTGAGGGATAACTCTCCGTCCAAAAGCTAGAACCCCGAAATCTTAAGACTTGTTGCCAACCATTTTCACTTGAAGCTGAAGACTCAAACAGGGTTCGAATCACTAACAGATGGAGTAATGATAGCTAAGGTAAAACTAGAACAGAAGATACCAGAATTAGAATTCCAGAGAGAGACAGAAAGAGCAGAGTGAGTGTCAAGAAAGGGAAAAAGTAAGAGTGTTCCAGAGGGAGAAGGAGGAAAGGCAGTTAAGGCGGCTCAAACAACGAGAGGAAGACCCAGTACACCCCGGCAAGGCACAGCCAGTGAGGGAGTTTCCCCAGCTCAGGACCATGTGCTGAGCTCTTAACATTCTCCCAGTTCATTCCAAAGATCAATGAGGAGGATGTGGCAACATCTTTCATCACTTTTGAAAAGCTTTCAAAGCAGCTGAAATGGCCGGCAGAGAGCTGGACACTGTTTTTACAAAGCAAAATAAAAGGAAAAGCTCATGAGGTTTATTCACTGTTGCCAGATGAAAGTTCATCAGATTAGGAGATGATTAAAAATCCTGGGTGCATAGGAGACAGTCCTGGAGATGTACCAGCAAAGTTCCTGGCCAAACTTATCTTGAGTTTGAAAGAGTTGAGCAGCTTCGGAACATAGGAGCAGGAGTCGGCCATTGAGCCCATCGAGCCTGCGCAACCACTCAATATGATCATGGCTGATCAACCACTTCAGTCTAACCCTGTGTCGTGTGCAATTTTGTTCTTGCAATTCCCAAAGTCCAAGAACTGTAGTAAGGGGGTAGGGGAATGGAAAATCTTGCAGAATTGGCGACCGTGGCAGGACTTTAAGTTAAGAGCAAAATTAAAATTATGGAAAGGGTCATAGGCAAGAAATCCTCGATGGAAGATAGGGTGTCTCACCATGTGTGTGGCAAGTTAAACCTTTCTGAGCCATGGGTACTGGAAATAATGCATTCTGACAGTCCCCAGAAGAGGGCAGCTGAGTGGACGGGTAGCAGCAGGATCAAGAAATCAAAAGGAAAAGCAATCTGGTTACTGTGTATGCAGAAATATATTTAGGTTCTTACAGAAATGGTTAAACAGTTAGAACAGGAGAAAAGTGAATCAGAGAAGAGGGTGAGTGGCAAAGAGGCTGCACTGAATCAGCTAATTAATTATCTAGGCAAGGAGCGGCAGGAGAGGAAGGTACAGGAAGAAACGGCCAGGAATACGACCGAGTACCTACAATGGCAGGTCAGAGAGAGAAAGAAAGAGGGTCAGGCTTAGCGCGAGGAAAGTTCTAGGAACTTAGATAGAGCTGACAAGGCTGAGGGCCAGCTGAAAGATCAAGGTGACATACAGGGTAGCTCAGAGTCATATACATGATGAGGCTCATCAGGGGACCTGTAATGAGAAAATTGGTAAGCTGACCCTGCATTATCCAGCACCAGGAGCATGGCTTGTCTTATGGCACCAGGGGAAGTAGGGATAGACTGGGATGTTGAGAGAAGGGTGTCCGGTGATGGCTTCTGAGGCACGGAGACCACCGAGACCAATGTACCCCCTGCGGCAGCAAAGGTTCGTTCCACCCCTGGCAGGCGGTGTTCCGGTGCCATTGCAGAGCAATTATGTGCTCTTCTATATGACCCTTCAGTTGCAGGAATTGCTGGCCAGTGTGCTGAAACTGAAGTGTGAAGCGGATGCCTCTGTCCATTTCACTGGCATTGAGTAGATAGAGGGAATTAATAACTGTGATGAGGAGGAAATGAAGAAATTGATCCTGGTCTCCATAGATGGGAAGCTGCATCAGAGTCTGTCAACAGCTCCGACGTTGGGAGCGCGAAGCAGGGAGGGTTTGAAGGATGAAAGTTTCGTGGTGCCGGGACATTATCAGGAGAGTCCATTCTTGCAGGTTGTGCAGACCAGACAGCTCGCAGGCGAGGCATCGGAGGCATTTCTGGATATGTTACGTCCCATGCATATAAAAGCCACTTGGGGAAATCTCGCCCGAGTGCAGCAGATAGGAGTTCCCAGGAAACATTGTTTGACGACCCTAGTAGCTAACAAAGAACAAAGAACAGTACATCACAGGAAGAGGCCATTCGGCCCTCCAAGCCTGCGCCGATCTTGATGCCAGCCTAAAATAACACCTTCTGCACTTCTGGGGCCATATTCCTCTATTCCCTTCCTATTCATGTATTTGTCAAGATGTCTCATAAACGTCGCTATCGTATCTGGTTCCACCACCTCCCCTGGCAGCAAATTCCAGGCACTCACCACCCTCTGTGTAAAAAACTTGCCTCGCACATCCCCTCTAAACTTTGCCCCTCGCATCTGAAACCTGTGTCCCCTCATATTTGACTCTTCCACCCTGGGAAAAAGCTAATGATGATCCACTCTGTCCATGCCACTCATAACTTTGTAAACCTCTACCATGTCGCCCCACCACCTCCGTCGTTCCAGTGAAATCAATCCGTGTTTTTTCAACCTCTCCTCATAGCTAATGCCCTCCAGACCAGGCAACATCCTGGTAAATCTCCTCTGTACCCTCTCCAAAGCCTCCACGTCCTTCTGGTAGTGTGGCGACAAGAATTGCACGCAATATTCTAAGAGTGGCCTAACTAAGTTTCTGTACAGCTGCAACATGACTTGCCAATTTTTATACTCTATGCCCCGACCGATGAAGGCAAGCATGCTGTATGCCTTCTTGACTACCTTATCCACCTGCGTTGCCACTTTCAGTGACCTGTGGACCTGTACGCCCAGATCTCCCTGCCTGTCAATACTCCTAAGGGTTCTGCGATTTACTGTATACCTCCCACCAGCAGTAGACCTTCCAAAATGCATTACCTCACAATTGTCCGGATTAAACTCCATCTGCCATTTCTCTGCCCAAGTCTGGAACTGATCTATGTCCTGCTGTATCCTCTGACAATCCTCATCATTATCCGCAACTCCACCAACATTTATGTCTATCGCAAACTTACTAAACAGACAAGCTACATTTCCTCCCAATCATTTATATATACTACAAACAGCAAAGGTCCCAGCACTGATCCCTGCGGAACATCACTAGTCACATCCCTCCATTCTGAAAAAAAAACATCCACTGTTACCCTCTGTCGTCTGTGTCTGAGCCAGTTCTGTATCCATCTTGCCAGCTCACCTCTGATCCTGTGTGACTTAACCTTTT
This sequence comes from Heterodontus francisci, assembly GCF_036365525.1. NCBI lineage: Eukaryota > Metazoa > Chordata > Chondrichthyes > Heterodontiformes > Heterodontidae > Heterodontus > Heterodontus francisci. The sequence goes on from NC_090391.1 coordinate 60,797,666, forward strand.
GCACCAGTTTGCCATGTGGGACCTTGTCAAAGGCTTTACTGAAGTCCATATAGACAACATCCACCGCCCTTCCCTCATCAATCATCTTCGTCACTTTCTCAAAAACGCAATCAAATTAGTAAGACACGACCCCCCCCCCCTTCACAAAACCATACTGTCTCTCGCTAATAAGTTCGTTTGTTTCCAAATGGGAGTTAATCATGTCCCGAAGAATCCTCTCTAATAGTTTCCCTACCACTGACGTAAGGCTCACCGGCCTATAATTTCCGGGATTATCCTTACCACCCTTCTTAAACAAAGGAACAACATTGGCTATTCTCCTGTCCTCTGGGACCTCACCTGTAGCCAATGAGGATGCAAAGATTTCTGTGAAGGCCCCAGCAATTTCTTCTCTTGCCTCCCTAAGTATTCTAGGGAATTATCTACCTTAATGCGTTGCAAGACACCCAACACCTCCTACTTTTTGATAATGAGATTACTGAGACTATCTGCACTCCCTTCCCCAGATTCATCATCCACCAAGTCCTTCTCCTTGGTGAATACTGATGCAAAGTGCTCCTTTAGCAGCTCACCCATTTCCTCTGGCTCCACGCATAGATTCCCATCTCTGTCCTTGAGTCGGCTCTTTATATATGTGTAAAAGCCTTGGGATTTTCCTTAATCCTGTTTACCAATGACTTTTCATGACCCCTTTTATCACTCCTAACTCCTTGCTTAAGTTCCTTCCTACTGTCTTTATATTCCTCAAGTGCTCCAGCTGTTCCTAGCCTTCCAGCCCTTACAAATGCTTCCTTTTTCTTTTTGGCTAGGCTCACAATATCCCCTGTTATCCAAGCTTCCCAAAACATGCCAAAATTGTCTTTCTTCCTCACAGGAACATGCTGGTCCTGGATTCTAATCAGCTGACGTTTGAAAGACTCCCAGATGTCAGATGTTTATTGACCCTCAAACAGCAACCCCCAATCTAAATTCTTTAGTTCCTGCCTAATATTGTTATAATTAACCTTCCCCCAATTTAGCACCTTCACCCAAGGAATACTCTTATACTTATCCACAAGTACCTTAATATTTATGGAATTATGGTCATTGCTCCCGAAATGCTCCCCCACTGAAACCTCGACCACCTGGTCTGGCTCATTCCCCAATACCAGGTCCAGAATGGCCCCATTCCTTGTTGGACAATGCACATAATGTTTCAGGAAGCCCTCCTGGATGCTCCTCACATGTTCTGCCCCATCCAAGCCCCTAGCACTAAATGAGTCGCAGTCAATATTTGGGAAGTTAAAATCACCCACCACTACAACCCTGTTACCTTTACATCTTTCCAAAAGCTGTCTACATATCTGCTCCTCTACCTCCCGCTGGCTGTTGGGAGGCCTGTAGTAAACCCCCAACATCGTAACTGCACCCTTCCTATTCCTGAGCTCCACCCATATTGCCTCGCTGCATGACCTCTCTGAGTTGTCGTCCCGTAGTACAGCTGTGACATTCTCCTTAATCAGTAATGCAACAACCCCATCCCTTTTACATCCCCCTCTATCCCGCCTGAAGCTTCTAAAGCCTGGAACATAGCTGCCAATCCTGCCCTTCCCTCAACCAAATCTCTGTAATAGCAACAACATCATATTTCCAAGTATTAATCCAAGCTCTAAGTTCATCTGACTTATCTGTTATACTTCTCGCATTGAAAGAAACGCACTTCGGGACCACCAGTCCCGCTGTGCTCAGCAACATCTCCTTGCCTGCTCTTCCTCTTAGTCCTACGGGCCTTATTTACTATGTCCTCCTCATTTACTTCAATAGCTGTCCTGCTTCTCTGGTTCCCACCCCCTGCCACACTAGTTTAAACCCTCCCGAGTGACGCTAGCAAACCATGCAGCCTGGATATTTGTGCCCTTCCAGTGTTGATGCAACCCGTTCTTCTTGTACAGGGCCCATCTGTCCCTGAAGAAAACCCAATGGTCCAGATATCTGATACCCTCCCTTCTACACCAGCTGCTCAGCCACGTGTTCAGCTGCATTATCGTCCTATTTCTAGCCTCACTGGGACGTGTCACAGGGAGTAATCCGAGATTACAACCCTGGAGGTCCTGTTTTTTAACAATTTGTCTCGGACCAGGTCAAGGGCAGAATCATGGTTTGACCCCGAGGATGAGAGATACACAGAGGCAGGTGAGTTGAGGAAACTGACTCTGGCTTTTAAATCCAACCGGGGGAGGAGAAGAAAGAAAAGGGAAAGGTGCTCGAAACAAAGGGAAGCGTGAGTAGTGTAAAGGTTTGGAAGCAATAAGAGGGTAATGCAGTCAGATCCAAGACATGTTTCAATTGTGGGAAAATGAGACACTGGAGTAGGACTGTAGGTCTCCGAAAAGGGGAAGCCAGGAAGAGGGAGTCCTTCAGGCTCTAAACCATGGCAGTAGAGGCAGGGAAAGGGCGAATAGAAGACCCAGTGAAACTTCTGGTGGCCGCATTCCAGCAGGTTCTGGGCATGGGACAGAGAAAGGTGCTCGGATTGAAAGATAATGGTTAGAGGAAGTTAAGCGGAAGATTCACATGGTAGGCTTCAAAACACCGTGTGAACAGTAAAAGCAAACTGTGTGTGTATGTGAGTTGGTTCAGTTTCCTGTTTGTGAGTTTTATTAGAGTGTCCTGTTTAATTTTGTTTGTCTGTGCTCCAGTGTTCAGTGTCTATCACTGAGTGGATGTTGGAAGTGTTAAAATCTAATTGTGCTGTGCTCTTGTGCAGAGAGAGAGAGAGAGAATCATGTCTCGGATTTCTCTGCGTTTGCGAACCAGTGCATGGGCACTCAAAAGGTGTTTAACCCCTTGTGGTCTGCTTTTGTATGTGGTCTTAAAGCAGTTGGTTGTTTAATATGTTTTGAGAGTATTGTTTAACGGATGTAATTGAGAAAGAAGTTATGATAACATGGATATTGAACTGTAAAACAAAAATAAAACGATGGTTTCATTGTTCTGAGAGATAGAGAGACATAGGGGGCTGTCTCCCATGCTGTGTCAGCCTGCTGTTCGGTTTAAATTTTCTCTGAAGTGGTACTGGGAAAATTCACCTCTGTCTTGAGTTTCTACTTACAGTTGCTTGAAAGGGGATCTTGAAGAAAGAAGGGTTGAGAACCCAGAACTTAGTTTTTAATTTTGTTTCTTTTTAAAACATGTGCTGTGTTAATTGATTTAAGTTGATAAAGTTTTAAGGTGGAAAATACAAGTGTGAAGCGTCCAGTGAAAGCATGTGTATGTGTAATAAATGTTTTCTGTGAAGGATGTATGTTTTCAGCTTGTTCTCTGTAATAGTGTTTTTGTTGTTTTTTTTATTACTACTTTTGGGTGAAAGGGAATTTCACAATAGGAATTGTGGCCTTGTTAAAGGGGACACGAATGGAAATAAGCATATGTTCAAAGTTATAAAGTAGGAATTTCTGATCAAAATATCAATTCGTAGGGAATATTGTTTCGTTAAACATGTGGGGAATTTATTCCGGACAGAGTTGGAGATTTAAAAAAAAGAGCACACGCTCAACTTATGTGCTTTCTACTCACACTGCGGTAAGAACAAAGGATCATTTGCCAAAAGGAATTTAAAGGGTTAAATAAGACAATTTGGGAAATGTTTTCCTTAACCAAAGGGCTTTAATTTTAGAAAAGGGAGTTTCCTTTGTTTAAAGGCTATATCCAAGTGAGCAGGGTGGTAGGAAGATGTAGTCAGCCACCCCGATACAGGGTGCCCTGGACACGCCGTCGCACACCGACCACGGAACCGCAAATAGTCCCAACCTGGCAAAAACAAAAAGGGGATGCAGTGATTGCAGCACACAGTGTAAAGTAACATAAAAGGAAGTCTGACCTTTGGAGAGAAGATCTCTCAGGTAGTGTAAGCTTGTACATAACCTCAGTCTGACCTGTGAAGAGAAGACTCCTCACAGAGCTGTGCTATTTTCCTTTCTTTTCCTTTTCTGCAGAAGCAAAGTCAAGCCAGGAACACAAGACAGGACGTACCCAGTGGCTGAGTGTGATGATAATCCTGATTGGAGCAGGACGGATGGATCGAGGGTGCAGCAAGATGTCTTCACTTACTGGTGAATGGGAGGAGCCAGGTCCACTGTAACACAGTGGGGTAAGACACGAGGCACTGACGGGATAGCTACATACTTCCATGAGGGAAGGTGGCCGGGTGGGCTGGGGTCAAATTCAAACAAGTATCCCAGTCAAACCGGGTACACATTCGTTGAAGCATCAGTGCCCTGCCCAAAACTATATATCACAACCAGCAAGGTACAGGTGATTGAGGGAAGGTGTGTGGCCTAGAGTGTCAAGGAAGCATTCCCGTGGGATGATGGTGGTGGTTACATAAGAGAGACGAGGCGAAGGGTGATGCATTCGGGGATTGGAAAAGATTGGGGAACAACACACACAGATGGATTACAGGGTCAAAGTAGGGTGTGCAATTGTGTTGGAACAAGTGGTGGAAGGAAAAGCAAGGTGTTTATGTGGCTAAGTGGGGGAAATCTATGACTGGCGCTGATTGGAAGGGGTGTTGGGGAAAAGGCACACATGAAGTGCTGTTTCCATATCACCTAAATGAGTTTGACTGACCAGTATGTGAGTTTGAGTCTGAAAGTACACAACCTATCGACTGTATTATGGAGGTGATGGCTCACGACCATGTCCTACCCCAGGTTTCAGAGGAGAGTAACGGAACCGACTGTGCCACTACCAGTATAGGATACACAATGACACCTGGTGCCCCATCCAGGACCCAACCATTCTGTTTTAAGCTGCCGACGGAAGTTTAGATTTTGCAGGAAAGGATTATCTCTATCTTGGATCATACCTCGGTGAACCAAACCTCCAAGAAAACATAGCCTATCTTGGATATGATAGTCCATCCCTGCCCGAGCACCCTCACTAAATTGGTGAAGGACGTGTACCTGTCTCAAAAGCACTGTTACACTCTTGATCAGAGGAACAGAGACACAGCGGATGATATTTGGGAAATAGCCTCCCCACCCTGGTGGGATATTGGTTTCAGTATTGAAATTCCCACCTGGATTCGAATTGCTTCGCACATGTTGGTGATTGTACAAATTATTATAATATAGTATGTGTTAAGATTGTTGTTTAAACTGAAACGAAAGAACAAAAGGCAAAACATGGGGAAATAGTTAAGCAGAGGTTTGGATAATGGATCCTGATGTACAGATAATGATTTGGCTGAAGCTTACAATTATCAATGCGCAATAGAAGACTTCCTCGGAGGTAATATCTCTCATAAATCAGAATTCAGAATTCCTCCCCTCCCCACCCCCACAACTGGAATTTAAAACTGGACTTTGTGGAGTATGTGGAAGGAATCCCAATCCCCACGGACACTAGTGCTGTGAATAAGAGCCAAACCTCAACACAAAGCACGCAGAGGCAGGCTGCATTCCGATGAGTCATTTTCAAACATCCCAACAGCACAACAGAGCTGATACTGTTAAAGGGCTGGAATTTTGGCCATTATTATAACAGTGACACAGCAATCTGCCAGCATGTTAAATAATTGGGGAGCAAATTGTTACAACTAGAGCCTGTTACTGCAACCAGAACTGCTACCCCAGAGCACAGCATTCACTCGTGTCCAGACAGGAGAGAAACCTCTTTCATGGATATTAGCCGTGGAGCCTGGGTTACCTCACCTCGGTGAAGTTCATTGTTCTCGGTCAGTGTGGGAGCAAATTTGCTGAGCTTTGCTTCTATAACTATTATTTTGTTAGTAGATTTATATAATCCTAGTGAAAACGTATGCACATCTTCTTTCTTATATGAGTTGAAAGTATAGCCACATATTGATACAAAATGGAGTTTTAGCCCGAGGTACTGTGGGACAGATTTAGTGAGCTCACAGTTGGAGCTTGGTACAGCATAACACAGATGACGAGAGGGGGCCCCTCTTATCAGTGAAACTACAGACTTCCCGGCACCTTCAGGATGGCAGGTCCAATTAAAGTGACAGTTGGGAGACTTCAGGATAATGGATGGGACCTGAGCTCATCCATTGATGATCAGGGCCGGCATAAGCTGATCAGGTTGCCACATGATGCCTAATCCATGATTTAATTGGTACTATGTGTAATGTATGTAATCAATAACCATTCTGATTGGATTGTGTCCAGCCGGGATGGGCTGAGTAACTGTATATCCGTTGTGGATTTCCTTTGTTCTGTCGAGCAACACTGAACCGCTTTTAGGAAAGGTGGGCTCTCCATGATATCATGAATTAAAGTCTGTTTGTTCTCAAAGTCTGAGTCCGGAGAATTTGTTAACAATTGGGCATAATCTGGATTTTCTCCAACAGTCAGGGAAATCACATCAGCATTAAATGAATCTGTCTGGACCAAGCAGGTAACAGAGGAAAGAGATTAAAAGGTGCTAAATGCTAACCATCCAGTAGGATGGCTTCAGGAAATGTGCTCATGATATTTCAATAAGGAGCATCATAAAAAGTACAAGAGCGAAGGGTTTGGCACTGCAGTTTTGTGAAGAAGGACAGGGACTGGTCATCTCAGATCCAGGTCTGCAATCAACATTGGTAATGACCAGCCGTGTGGATGCTTGTAAGTTTTTCAGTTTAATCATGAAGGAGTTTGTACTGTGGTGGCTGCAGTCGCGAAGGAGCGTCCGGCAAGGTCAGCCTGGCTCTTGGATCTACAATTTGCACTGCAAAGAGCAATCGCATGGAGGATTGTAAGTCATCATCCAGATCCAAGGGGTATTTGGGGCCGAAAGTTTTACAAGAGAGTTTGGGTTTTGAATTGAGTGAATTTGTGGCAGAAACGTGGAGTTTTGCCTGCGTTTTTTTAAAGGTTTAATTTATAAATCATGGGGACTTGTTTGTCTGGGTAAGCGCTAAGGTTAAATCGTGGAGGGATTACAATCAGACGAACCAATCAGCTGTCGTGTGGTGTCCTTTAAATTAGTTTAGAGTTCTTTGTAACAGGGTGTTAGGAGGGTTTTTGTGCTTTTTAAAGAAACAAATTTGTGGTTCAGCCTAACCCTGTGTCATATGCAATTTTGTTCTTCTAATTCCCAAAGTCCACGAACTGCAGTAAGTGGGGACGGGAACGGAACCTCCAACAACCAACATCAGGTCGAGACAATCCAGCATCAACCACTGTTCACATCAAAGACTGCACTGTCATTTCGTGAGTATGGTGGGGTAACAGCGGAGCCTCATCCAGTGTCTACCACTGTCCACCACAATGACTGCCCTATGTCCAAGCCTCAGGCAGGTGGGGTACCAGTGGACACTCATCCAGTGTCAACACCTTGTCCACCTCAAAGACTGCCCTGTGTCCTATCTTCAGGCTGGTGGGGTATCAGTGGACCCTCATCCAGTGTCCACCACTGTCCGCCTCAAAGATTGTCCTGTGTCCTATCCTCAGGCTGGTAGCGTATCGGTGGACCCTCATCCAGTGTCTACCCCTGTCCACCTCAAAGACTGCCCTGTGTCCTATTCTCAGGCTGGTGGTGCATCGGTGGACCCTCATCCAGTGTCTACCCCTGTCCACCTCAAAGACTGCCCTGTGTCCTATCCTCAGACTGGTTGCGTATCAGTGGACCCTCATCCAGTGTCAACCCCTGACCACATCAAAGTCTGATCTGTGTTCTATCCTCGAGCTGGTGGGGTATCAGTGAACCCTCATCCAGTGTCTACCCCTGTCCACCTCAAAGACTGTCCTGTGTCCTATCCTCAGACTGGTTGCGTATCAGTGGACCCTCATCCAGTGTCTACCCCTGACCACCTCAAACTCTGCCCTGTGTTCTATCCTCGAGCTGGTGGGGTATCAGTGAACCCTCATCCAGTGTCTACCCCTGTCCACCTCAAAGACTGTCCTGTGTCCTATCCTCAGACTGGTGGGGTATCAGTGGACCCTCATCCAGTGTCTACCCCTGAACACCTCAAACTCTGCCCTGTGTTCTATCCTCGAGCTGGTGGGGTATCAGTGGACCCTCATCCAGTGTCTACCCCTGTCGATCTCAAATACTGTCCTGTGTCCTATCCTCAGGCTGGTGGGGTATCAGTGGACCCTCATCCAGTGTCCACCCCTGTCCACCTCAAAGACTGTCCTATGTCATATTCTCAGGCTGGTGGAGTATCAGTGGACCCTCATCCAGTGTCTACCCCAGCCATCTTAAAGACTGCCCTGTGTCCTATCCTCAGACTCGTGTGGTATCGGTGGACCCTCATCCAGTGTCTACCCCTGTCGACCTCAAATACTGCCCTGTGTCCTATGCTCAGGCTGGTGGTGTATCAGTGGACCCTCATCCTGGTGTCCACCCCTCTCCACTCAAAGACTGTCCTGTGTCCTATACTCAGGCTGGTGGGGTATCAGTGGACCCTCATCCAGTGAACACCCATGTCCACCTCAAGGACTGTCCTGTGTCCTATCCTCAGGCTGGTGGGGTATCAGTGGACCCTCATTCAGTGTCTACCCCTGTCCGCCTCAAAGACTGCCCTGTGTCCTATCCTCAGGCTGGTGGTGTATCGGTGGACCCTCATCCAGTGTCTACCCCTGACCACCTCAAAGTCAGATCTGTGTCCGATCCTCAGACTGGTTGCGTATCAGTGGACCCTCATCCAGTGTCTACCCCTGACCACCTCAAAGTCTGCCCTGTGTTCTATCCTCAAGCTGGTGGGGTATCAGTGGACCCTCATCCAGTGTCTACCCCTGTCCACCTCAAAGACTGTCCTGTGTCCTATCCTCAGACTGCTGGGGAATCAGTGGACCCTCATCCAGTGTCTACCCCTGTCATCTCAAAGACTGCCCTGTGTCCTATCCTCAGACACATGTGGTATCAGTGGACCCTCATCCAGTGTCCACCCCTGTCGATCTCAAATACTGCCCTGTGTCCTATCCTCAGGCCGGTGGGGTATCAGTGGACCCTCATCCAGTGTCCACCACTGTCCACCTCAAAGACTGTCCTGTGTCGTATCCTCAGGCTGGTGGGATATCAGTGGACCCTCATCCAGTGTCTACCCCCTGTCCACCTCAAAGACTGTCCTATGTCGTATCCTCAGGCTGGTGGGGTATCAGTGCACCCTTATCCAGTGTCTAGCCCAGCCGTCTCAAAGACTGTCCTGTGTCTTATCCTCAGGCTGGTGGGGTATCAGTGGACCCTCATCCAGTGTCTACCCCCTGTCCACCTCAAATACTGTCCAGTGTCCTATGCTCAGGCTGGTGGGATATCAGTGGACCCTCATCCAGTGTCCACCCCTGTCCACCTCAAATACTGTCCTCTGTCCTATCCTCAGACTCGTGTGGTATCAGTGGACCCTCATCCAGTGTATACCCCTGTCATCTCAAAGACTGCCCTGTGTCCTATGCTCAGACTGGTGGTGTATCAGTGGACCCTCATCCTTGTGTCCACCCCTCTCCACCTCAAAGACTGTCCTGTGTCCTATACTCTGGCTGGTGGGGTATCAGTGGACCCTCATCCAGTGCCCACCCATGTCCACCTCAAAGACTACACTGTGTCCTATCCTCAGGCTGGTGGGTTATCAGTGGACCCTCATCCAGTGTCTACCCCTGTCATCTCAAAGACTGCCCTGTGTCCTATCCTCAGACTCGTGTGGTATCAGTGGACCCTCATCCAGCATCTACCCCTGTTCACCTCAATACTGCCCAGTGTCCTATGCTCAGGTTGGTGTGGAATCAGTGGACCCTCATCCAGTATCTTCCCCTGTCCACCTCAAATACTGCCCTGTGTCCTATGCTCAGGTTGGTGCGGAATCAGTGGACCCTCATCCAGTGTCCACCCCTGTCCACCTCAAAGACTGTCCTGTGTCCTATACTCAGGCTGGTGGGGGATCAGTGGACCCTCATCCAGAATCTACCCCTGTCCACCTCAATGACTGCCCTTTGTCCTATCCTCAGGCTGGTGGGGCATCAGTGGACCCTCACCCCTCGATTTGCAGAGACTGTGACTCCTCTTTATGAACTACCAAATGGTGATCATGACCAGGTTTAACCCGGTTGGACTGAAGAGAGCACGGAAACAGAAACACAATTGAAGAAAGCTGTCGCCCAGGCAACGTGTATTATCTCACCTAACCCTGACAGAAATTTCCACATGGAGGTTGTGGACACAGTGAAAAGCCTGGCTGCTGTCCTATGTAGAGAAAACCAGGCGAAACTACTCCCCGTTGTGAATGATCCAGAATTGCGAGTGGGGCTGAACTAATTTACTTTCTTTGTGAAGGACATTTGTTAACCACGTTCAGGGGCATCAAACATTTTACTGACATCACGGGATTCAGCAGGGTGATTCTGCCCAGTCCATTATAAACGTTCCTAGTATAGGAAAGCAGTAGTAATAGTATTCCCCTGTCAAAGAGTCCCAGAGTCGTAGTTATTTCAGCACAGAATAAGGCCATTCTGCCCATCGAGTCCATATCTGCTCTTCCTAGATAAATCCTGTCAGTCTCATTCCCCAGCTCTGTCTCTATATTCCTGCAAGTTTATTTCCCTCAAGTGTACTTGCAATATCCTTTTGAAATCATTCACCATCTCTGCTACCACCACCCTCGTAGACAGTGATCTCCAGGCCATTCCCACTCTCTGCGTAAAAAAGTTGTTCCTCACATCCCCCTGTATCTCTTGCCCACAACCTTAACTCTAGTCCTTGTACCATTGACTAATGGGAACATCTTTTCCTGTCTACCTTATCCAAACACGTCATCATCATGTATACCTCTATCAAATCTCCCCTCAATCTCCTTTACTCCCAGGAAAGCAATCCCAGCTTTTCCAGATTAACTTTATAGCTAAAATCCTCCATCCCTGGAACCATTATGGTACATCTCTACACCCTGTAGGAGAACCTGCCCAAGATCAGACTGGAGGGCGCCAAAGGATTGGAGTCTCCGCTCACATTGGCACAATTGCATAGTGCCCTCCGCCAGCACTGGAGGGGCTGGACAGGGCGACCGTGGAGTTTGTCGGGGCGTTGGGATACTTCCTGAGGACAATAACGTGCAGTTCCTGGGGGGAAAGCCTGGCGACTCGGGAGTTGCCCCTCTTGTGGCACAGGGCGGTTGTCATCCTGTTGCTGAAGAGGAGTGATCTCTGCTTGCTTAAGAACGGGCGTTCGGTCTCCCTCCTCAACACGCATTAGAAGATCTACCCCGTCCAGGAATTCCCAGAGAAACACATCTCCAGAGGCACTAATTACAGTCCCCATACATTATGCAGAGTTGGGTCACCAAATCCTCTGTCCTCTCTGAATGTCTGCAGCAGCTCACAACACAACCTCCAGAAAACCATCCACAGCACCTCCACTAACATTACAATAGCAGAGGTAAGTCAAAAGCCCCTCATCGGTAAATTGGATGCCTGGTCCTTTTAAATAACACTAGAGGGGGGTCATCGTGCTGCTGAATGTATGTTCAGCTGAGAGTGACTAACAGAGGTGGTCAGCTGACGTGCACAGACGAAGCTACAAAGACGTCTATCTAAGATGTCGGAATGGTTGATTGATGTCAATTCAAACCCCTCATCACACCAACAGCACATGTTCAATTAGCCTGGACGAGAGACTGACACAACATGGGACACGTGATGACCACACTAGAGCCCTGTCCAGCATGAGGCCCTGTGCTGACCACACTAAATCCCTGCCCATCATGGGACACTGTGCTGACCATACTAGAGTCCTGCCCAACATGGGGCACTGCGCTGACCACACTAGAGCCCTGCCCAACATGGGGCACTGTGCTGACCACACTAGAGCCCTGCACAGCACGGAGGTATGTCATGGCCACACTGGAGCCCTGCTCAGCATGGGTCACTGTGGTGATCACACTAGAGCCCTGTCCAACATGGGTAACTATGCTTACCACACTGCAGCCCTGCCCAGCATCGGCAACTGTGCTGGCCACACTAGAGTCCTGCCCAGTATGGAGCACTGTGCTAATCACACTGGATTCCTGCCCAGCACGAGGCACGTGCTGACCACACTGGAGCCCTACCTTGCATGGGGCACTGTGCTGATCATACTAGAGCCCTGCCCAGCATAGGGCACTGTGAACACCACACTAGAGCCCAGCCCAGCATGGGGCACTGTGCTGATCACACTAGAGCCCTGCCCAGCATGGGGCACTGTGCTGACCACACTAGAGCCCTGCCCAGCATGGGGCACTGTGCTGACCACAATAGAGCCCTACCCAGCATGGGGCACTGTTCTGATCACAATGGAGCCCTACCCAGCATGGGGCACTGTTCTGATCACAATAGAGCCCTGCCAAGCATGGGGCACTGTGCTGACCACACTAGAGCCCTGTCCAGCATGGGGCACTGTGCTGACCGCACTGGAGCCCTGTCCAGCATGGGGCACTGTGCTGACCACACTAGATCCCTGTCCAGCATGGGGCACTGTTCTGATCACAATAGAGCCCTACCCAGCATGGGGCACTGTTCTGATCACAATAGAGCCCTACCCAGCATGGGGCACTGTTCTGATCACACTAGAGTCCTGTCTAGCATGGGGCACTGTGATCACCACACTAGAGCCCTGTCCAGCATGGGGCACTGTGCTGACCACAGTAGAGTCCTGTCCAGCATGGGGCACTGTGATCACCTCATTAGGGCCCTGCCCAGCATGGGGCACTGTGCTGACCACACTAGAGCCCTGCCCAACATGGGGCACTGTGCTGACCACACTAGAGCCCTGCACAGAATGGAGGAATGTCATGGCCACACTAGAGCCCTGCTCAGCATGGGTCACTGTGGTGATCACACTAGAGCCCTGTCCAACATGGGTAACTATGCTTACAACACTACAGCCCTGCCCAGCATCGGCAACTGTGCTGGCCACACTAGAGTCCTGCCCAGCATGGAGCACTGTGCTAATCACACTGGATTCCTGCCCAGCACGAGGCACGTGCTGACCACACTGGAGCCCTACCTAGAATGGGGCACTGTGCTGATCATACTAGAGCCCTGCCCAGCATGGGGCACTGTGAACACCACACTAGAGCCCAGCCCAGCATGGGGCACTGTGCTGATCACACTGGAGCCCTACCCAGCATGGGGCACTGTTCTGATCACAATAGAGCCCGACCCAGCATGGGGCACTGTTCTGATCACAATAGAGCCCTGCCAAGCATGGGGCACTGTGCTCACCACACTAGAGCCCTGTCAAGCATGGGGCACTGTGCTGACCACACTAGAGCCCTGTCCAGCATGGGGCACTGTTCTGATCACAATAGAGCCCGACCCAGCATGGGGCACTGTTCTGATCACGCTAGAGTCCTGTCTAGCATGGGGCACTGTGATCACCACACTCGAGCCCTGCCCAGCATGGGGCACTGTGCTGACCACAGTAGAGTCCTGTCCAGCATGGGGCACTGTGATCACCTCATTAGAGCCCTGCCCAGCATGGGGCACTGTGCTGATCACACTGGAGCACTGCCCAGCATGGGGCACTGTGATCACCACACTAGAGTCCTGTCCAGAATGAGGCACTGTGCTAACCACACTAGTGCCCTGCCCAGCATGGGGCACTGTGCTGACCACAGTAGAACCCTGCCCAACATGGGGCACTGTGCTGACCATAGTAGAAGCCTGTCCAGCATGGGGCTCTTTGATAATCACACTAGAGGCCTGTCCAGCATGGGGCACTGTGATCAGCACACTAGAGCCCTGCCCAGCATGGGGCACTGTTCTGATCACACTGGAGCTCTACCCAGCATGGGGCACTGTGCTGATCATACCAGCGTCCTGTTCAGCATGGGGCACTGTGATCACCACACGAGAGCCCTGCCCAGCATAGGGCACTGTGCTGACCACAGTACAGTCCTATCCAGCATGGGGCACTGTGCTGACCACACTAGTCTTTCCAGCATGGGGCACTGTGCTGACCACATTAGATCCCTGTCCAGCATGGGGCACTGTGTGGACCACACTAGAGCCCTGCCCAGCAAGGGGCACTGTGCTTACCACACTGCACTGTCCAGCATGGGGCACTGTGCTGACCGCATTCGATCCCTTCCCAGCATGGGTCACTGTGCTGACCACACTAGAATCCTGCCCAGCATGGGGCACTGTGCTGACCACACTAGAGTCCTGCCCTGAATGGGTTACAGTGCTGACCACACTAGAGTCTTGTGCAGCATGGGGCACTGTGCTGACCACGCAAGTGCACTGTCCAGCATGGGGCACTGTGCTGACCACATTCGATCCCTTCCCAGCATGGGTCACTGTGCTGACCACACTAGAATCCTGCCCAGCATGGGGCACTGTGCTGACCACACTAGTGCACTATCCAGCATGGGGCACTGTGCTGACCACATTCGATCCCTTCCCAGCATAGGGCACTGTGTTGAACACACTAGTGCCATGTCCAGCATGGGGCACTGTGCTGACCACACTAGAGCCCTGCCCAGCATGGGGCACTGTGCTGGCCACACTAGTGCACTGTCCAGCATGGGGCACTGCGCTGACCACACTAGATACCTGCCCAACATGGGGAACCGTGCTGACCACACTATTTCACTGTCCCGCATGGGGCACTGTTCTGATCACACTGGAGCCCTACCCAGCATGGGGCACTGTGCTGATCACACTAGCGTCCTGTCCAGCATGGGGCACTGTGATCACCACACTAGAGCCCTGCCCAGCATGGGGCACTGTGCTGACCACACTAGAGTCTTTCTAGCATGGGGCACTGTGCTGACCACACTTGTCTTTCCAGCATGGGGCACTGTGCTGACCACAGTAGAGTCCTGTTCAGCATGGGGCTCTTTGATAACCACACTAGAGGCCTGTCCAGCATGGGGCACTGTGATCAGCACACTAGAGCTCTGCCCAGCATGGGGCACTATGCTGACCACAGTAGAGTCCTATCCAGCATGGGGCACTTTGCTGACCACACTAGAGTCTTTCTAGCATGGGGCACTGCGCTGACCACACTAGTCTTTCCAGCATGGGGCACAGCGCTGACCACATTAGATCCCTTCCCAGAATGGGGCACTGCGTTGTCCACACTAGAATCCTGCCCAGCATGGGGCACTGTGCTGACCGCACGAAATTCCTGCCCAGCAAGGGGCACTGTGCTGACCACACTAGTGCACTGTTCAGCATGGGGCACTGTGCTGACCGCATTCGATCCCTTCCCAGCATGGGGCACTGTGCTAACCAGACTAGAGCCCTGCCCAGCATGGGGCACTGTGTTGACCACACTAGAGCCCTGTCCAGCATGGGGCACTGTGCGAACCACACTGGAGACCTGCCAAGCATGGGGCACTGAGCTGACCACACTAGAGCCCTGCCCTGAATGGGTTACAGTGCTGACCACACTGGAGTCTTGTGCAGCATGGGGCACTGTGCTGACCACATTAGATCACTTCCCAGAATCGGGAACTGTACTGACCATGCTTGAGCCCTGTCCAGCATGGGGCACTGTGCTGACCACACTAGTGCACTGTCCAGCATGGGCACTGTGCTGACCACATTCGATCCCTTCCCAGCATGGGGCACTGTGTTGAACACACTAGTGCCGTGTCCAGCATGGGGCACTGTGCTGATCACACTAGAGCCCTGCTTAGCATGGGGCTCTGTGCTGGCCACACTAGTGCACTGTCCAGCATGGGGCACTGTGCTGATCAAACTACATCCCTGCCCAACATGGGGAACCGTGCTGACCACACTATTTCACTGTCCAGCATGGGGCACTGTACTGACCACACTGGAGTCCTGCCCAGCATGGGGCACTGTGCTGCTCACACTGGAGCACTGTCCAGCATGGGGCAGCCATGACTGTACTAGAGCCCTGCCCGGCCTGGGGCACTGTGAAGTTTCAGCAGCAGATGGACTGCGACAGGGGTGAAGTTGTCGATGTTACTGAGGTGGAAATAGACGGTTGAAATGATATCCTGAAAATGAGGTTAAATCTCATTTTGTGGTCAAATGTGACACCAACGTTGCAAACAGACTGTTTGAATCTGAGACTGTTAAGAGGGAGAGTAATGGAATCAATAGCAAGGTAACAGAGTTGGAGTGGAGAGTCAAAACAATGGCTTCAGTCTTCCCAATATTTAATTGGAGGAAATTTCTGCTCATCCAGTTCTGGATGTCGCATAAGCAGTCTGATAATTTAAAAACAGTGGAGAAGTGGGGAGAGGTGATGGTGAGGTAAACCTTATGGAAGCCTCTGATAAAACAATGGAGAGGTTTGATAAGGGTGGTGTGATTGAGGTTATATATATATATATATATGGACTTTCAACTGTGTTTGATCAAGTGTCATTCAATAGACAGGTTAAGGAAACTGAACCCGATGGATGAAAGGGGCAATGACAGTGTGGATATAACATTGGCTAAGGAAGATTAAACAGAGAGAAGTGGTGAAAAGTTGTTGTTCAGACTCAATGCGAGTATACAGTGGTGTTCCTCAGGGCTCGCAATTGGGACCACTGCTCTTTTTGCGATTGGAAATCCCAGGGTGGGGAGGGCAGAGCCCCCTCCTCCTCCCTCTTTAAAGAGCTTCCCCTCTCTGCAGCCTCTGCTCCATGTGTTGGTCATGTTACAGACCCAGAGACACTGTAACTACAGTTCCCTTACCTCGTCCAGAGTTGGGTCAGAAAATCCTCTGTCGTCCCTGAATCTCTGCAGCAGCTCATAACACAACCTCCAGAAAACCATCCACAGCATTCTACTAACTTTACAATAGCAGAAGTAAGTCAAAAGCTCCTCACCTGTAAGTTGAGTGCAAAGGTACACACATACGAATGAGGAGCAGAAGTAGGCCATTCGGCCCCTCGTGCCTTCTCTGAAATTCAATAATAACATGGCTGATCTGGTTGTGTTTTGAATTCCTCTCTCCCATCTTACCCCGATAGCCTTTCATTCTCTTGACGAACAAGAAGCTCTCTACCTCCACCTTAAAAATATTCAATGACCCTGCCTCCACCACCTTCTGTGGCAGAGAGTTCAAATGTCACACAACCCTCTGAGAGAAAAATGTTCTCCTCATCTGTCCTGAAGGGGCAACCCATAATTTCAAAACAGTGATCCCAAGTTCTGGACTCGCTCACAAGAGGAAACATCCTTTCCACATCCACCTTGTCAAGACCTTTCAGATTCTTATAAAGCTCAATCAAGTCTCCCCTAACTCTTCTAAAGTCCAGTGAAAACAAGCCTGTCTGTCCAACCTTTCCTCATAAGACAACACGCTCATTCCTATTATCAATCTAGTAAACTACCTCTGAACCGCCTCCAAAGTATTCACATCCTCCCTTAAATAAGGAGACCAAAACTATAGACAGTATTCGACATGTGGTCTCACCAATGCCCTGTTTTACTGAAGTTTACATGCTGAGTTTTATTTTCAATTCCTCTTGTAATAAAGGATGGAACTCCATTCGCCTTCTTTATTACTTGCTGTACCTACCAACTAACTGTTTGTGACTCATGCACTAGAACACCTAGATCCCTAAGCACCTCGGAATTTTGCAGTCGTCCTACCAAAGTGAACAACTTCACATTTTCCCACATTATACTCCATCTGCCACATTTGTGCCCACTCACTCAACCTATCTTTATCGGTCTGCAACCTCCTTATGTCCTCTTCACAACATACTTTCCTACCTATCTTTGTGCCACCTGCAAATTTAGCTACCATGCCATCGCTTCCCTCATCTAGGTCATTAATATAAATTGTAAAAAGTTGAGGCCCCAGCACAGACCCCTGATGGACTCCACTCGTCACATCTTGCTAATCTTAAAATGACCCATTTATGCATACTCTCTATTTTCTGCAACTGGCCAATCTTCGATCCAAGCTAATATGTTACCCCCTACACATGAGCTCCTACTTTGTGCAATCACCTTTTATGTGGCACCTAGTCTAATGCCTTCTGGAAATCCAAGCGCAGTCTGTCAAAGGGCTCCCCTTTATCCATATCGCATGTTACTCCTTCAAAGAACTTCAATAAATTGATTAAACATGATTTCCCTTTCACAAAACCATGCTGTCTATTCGCGATTACCTTGAGTATTTCTTAAGTGCCCAGCGAAAGCCTCCTTAATGATCGACTCTAACACATTCCCCATGACAGATGTCAAGCTAACTGGCCTATAGTTACCTGTTTTCTGCCTCCCCCTCTTCTTGAATAGAGGGATTATATTTGCTAATTTCCAGTCTGATGGAACCTTTCCAGAATCGAGCGAATTTTGAAAAAATAACACCCACACATCTACTACCTCATTAGCCACATCTTTTAAGGCCCGAGGATGAAGTCCATCAGGACCCGGGGGCTTGTCAGCCCACAACTCCATCAGTTTGCTCAGTGATGCTTCCCTGGCAATTGTATTTTCTCCAACTTCCTCTATTCCTTCCACCTCCTGATTTACAGCTATTACTGGAATGTTTCGTGCATTCTCTATAGTGAAGACAGAAGCAAAATATTTGTTCATTGCCTCAGCCGTTTCCTTTTGATACACCATTAACTTTGCATTCTCACTGTCCAGATGACCAACACTCTCTTTACTTATTCTTGTCCTTTTTAAATACCTGTAGAAACTCTTGCTATCCATTTTGACATTTCTAGCTAGCTTCCTCTTATACTCCAATGTCTTTCTCCTGATTAACCCTTTCGTCATTGTCTGCTGTTCTTTATATTCTGACCAATCATTAGAACTGCCACTTATTTCTGCACAATTAAAAGCCTTTTCCTTCAGTGTCAAGTTTTCCTTAACTTCGTTAATTAACCGCAGACGGTGGGTCCTCCCCCTTATAGTAGGAATATACTTATTCTGGAGTATTTTGAAATATTCCCATAAATTCCTGCCACTGCTTCTCTAATTATGTATTGCCAGGCCTTGTAACACTTCAGCTAGCTCAGTTTTCATGCCCAAATAGTTTCCCTTATTCAAGTTTATTCAGACCAGGGCTCTGCTAGGTAAGTAAAAACTATATATTTGGGCGGTTTAAAATCACTTTCTTACTTTGACAGAACCAGAGGTGCGGCGCAAACTTGCAGATGGGAGGTCAGTTTCAGTGCAAGTTAAAGTTAATTCCCTTTTGTTTTCGGAGGACCAGGGGACTGCTGGGTAAGTGAAAAATACATAGTGGGCTGTTTAAAATCACTTTCTTACTTTGTCAGGAGCGGGGGTGCGGAGCGAACTTGCAGCTGGGAGGTCAGTTTCAGTGTAAGTTAAAGTTAATTCCCTTTTGTTTTCGGAGGACCAGGGGACTGCTGGGTAAGTAAAAACTATATATTTGGGCGGTTTAAAATCACTTTCTTACTTTGACAGAACCAGAGGTGCGGCGCGAACTTGCAGATTGGAGGTCAGTTTCAGTGCAAGTTAAAGTTAATTCCCTTTTGTTTTCGGAGGACCAGGGGACTGCTGGGTAAGTGAAAAATACATAGTGGGCTGTTTAAAATCACTTTCTTACTTTGACAGGAGCGGAGGTGCGGAGCGAACTTGCAGCTGGGAGGTCAGTTTCAGTGTAAGTTAAAGTTAATTCCCTTTTGTTTTCGGAGGACCAGGGGACTGCTGGGTAAGTGAAAAATACATAGTGGGCTGTTTAAAATCACTTTCTTACTTTGACAGGAGCGGAGGTGCGGAGCGAACTTGCAGCTGGGAGGTCAGTTTCAGTGTAAGTTAAAGTTAATTCCCTTTTGTTTTCGGAGGACCAGGGGACTGCTGGGTAAGTGAAAAATACATAGTGGGCTGTTTAAAATCACTTTCTTACTTTGACAGGAGCGGAGGTGCGGAGCGAACTTGCAGCTGGGAGGTCAGTTTCAGTGTAAGTTAAAGTTAATTCCCTTTTGTTTTCGGAGGACCAGGGGACTGCTGGGTAAGTAAAAACTATATATTTGGGCGGTTTAAAATCACTTTCTTACTTTGACAGAACCAGAGGTGCGGCGCGAACTTGCAGATGGGAGGTCAGTTTCAGTGCAAGTTAAAGTTAATTCCCTTTTGTTTTCGGAGGACCAGGGGACTGCTGGGTAAGTGAAAAATACATAGTGGGCTGTTTAAAATCACTTTCTTACTTTGACAGGAGCGGAGGTGCGGAGCGAACTTGCAGCTGGGAGGTCAGTTTCAGTGTAAGTTAAAGTTAATTCCCTTTTGTTTTCGGAGGACCAGGGGACTGCTGGGTAAGTGAAAAATACATAGTGGGCTGTTTAAAATCACTTTCTTACTTTGACAGGAGCGGAGGTGCGGAGCGAACTTGCAGCTGGGAGGTCAGTTTCAGTGTAAGTTAAAGTTAATTCCCTTTTGTTTTCGGAGGACCAGGGGACTGCTGGGTAAGTGAAAAATACATAGTGGGCTGTTTAAAATCACTTTCTTACTTTGACAGGAGCGGAGGTGCGGAGCGAACTTGCAGCTGGGAGGTCAGTTTCAGTGTAAGTTAAAGTTAATTCCCTTTTGTTTTCGGAGGACCAGGGGACTGCTGGGTAAGTGAAAAATACATAGTGGGCTGTTTAAAATCACTTTCTTACTTTGACAGGAGCGGAGGTGCGGAGCGAACTTGCAGCTGGGAGGTCAGTTTCAGTGTAAGTTAAAGTTAATTCCCTTTTGTTTTCGGAGGACCAGGGGACTGCTGGGTAAGTGAAAAATACATAGTGGGCTGTTTAAAATCACTTTCTTACTTTGACAGGAGCGGAGGTGCGGAGCGAACTTGCAGCTGGGAGGTCAGTTTCAGTGCAAGTTAAAGTTAATTCCCTTTTGTTTTCGGAGGACCAGGGGACTGCTGGGTAAGTAAAAACTATATATTTGGGGGGTGGCTGTACCCGAGACACAACACGTGTAGTGTCTCCCACCCGCCCTCCTCCTCTAACCAAAAAAAAAGGACTCTAGTGTGTTGAAAAGGTAAGCTTTTTATTTAAAATGTTCTGTCCGTCGGATTGCTAAGCTAACAAGTTTTGACTTTTTTTTTTGGTTTTTCAGAAGATTTGTTGGGAATTTAGAATAGTGGGAATGGAGGTTAAGGCAGTTGAATGTTCATCCTGCAGAATTTGGGAGGTAAGGGTCGCCAAGAGTGTCCCTGCTGACTGCATCTGCGGGAAGTGCACCCAACTCCAGCTCCTCGAGAACCGCGTTGGGGAACTGGAGCTGGAGCTGGAGCTGGATGAACTTCGAATCATTCGGGAGGCGGAGGGGGTTATTGAGAGGAGTTATAGGGAGGCAGTCAGACCTCAGGTAAAAGAAGTAGGTAGATGGGTTACCGGCAGGGGAAGGAGAGGGAACCAGCAGGCAGTGCAGGGATCCCCTGTGGCCGATTCCCTCAACAACAGGTGTACCGTTTTGGATACTGTTGAGGGGGACGAATTTCCAGGGGTAAGCAATGGGGTACAGGTCTCTGGCACAGAGTCTGTCCCTGTTGCTCAGAAGGGAAAGGGGAAGAGGAGCAGAGCATTAGTCATTGGGGACTCCATTGTTAGGGGAACAGATAGGAGGTTCTGTGGGAACGAGAGAGACTCACGGTTGGCGTGTTGCCTCCCAGGTGCCAGGGTTCGTGATGTCTCGGATCGTGTTTTTGGGATCCTTAAGGGGGAGGGGGAGCAGCCCCAAGTCGTGGTCCACATAGGCACCAACGACATAGGTAGGAAGAGAGATGGGGATTTAGGGCAGAAATTCAGGGAGCTAGGGTGGAAGCTTAGAGCGAGAACAAACAGTTGTTATCTCTGGGTTGTTGCCCGTGCCACGTGCTAGCGAAGCGAGGAATAGGGAGAGAGAGGAGTTGAACACGTGGCTGCAGGGATGGTGTAGGAGGGAGGGTTTTGGATTCCTGGATAATTGGGGCTCTTTCTGGGGTAGGGGGGACCTCTGAAAACAGGATGGTCTTCACTTGAACCAGAGGGGTACCAATATCCTGGGGGGGGGGGGGGAGATTTGCTAGTACTCTTCGGGGGGGGGGGGGGTTTAAACTAATACAGCAGGGGAATGGGAACCTAAATTGTAGTTCCAGTGTACAGGATGTTGAAAGCAGTGAGGTCAGGGATAAGGTTACAAGGTCGCAAGAGGGCACTGGCAAGCAGGAACTTGGTTTAAAGTGTGTCTACTTCAACGCCAGGAGCATCCGCAATAAGGTGGGTGAGCCTGCAACATGGGTTGGTACCTGGGACCTCGATGTTGTGGCTATTTCGGAGACATGGGTAGAGCAGGGGCAGAAATGGATGTTGCAGGTTCCGGGATTTAGATATTTTTGTGAGAACAGAGAAGATGGTAAAAGAGGGGGATGGGTGGCATTGTTAATCAAGGAGAGTATTACAGCGGCAGAAAGGACGTTTGAGGACTCGTCTACTGAGGTAGTATGGGCCGAGGTGAGAAACAGGAGAGGAGAGGTCACCCTGTTGGGAGTTTTCTATAGACATCCGAATAGTTCCGGAGATGTAGAGGAAAAGATAGCGAAGAAGATTCTCGACAGGAGCGAGAGTAACAGGGTAGTTGTTATGGGGGACTTTAACTTTCCAAATATCGACTGGAAATACTATAGTTCGAGTACTTTGGATGGGTCAGTTTTTGTCCAGTGTGTGCAGGAGGGTGTTCTGACACAGTATGTAGACAGGCCAACCAGGGGCGATGCCACATTGGATTTGGTACTGGGTAATGAACACGGCCAGGTGTTAGATTTAGATGCAGGTGAGCACGTTGGTGATAGTGATCACAATTCGGTTAGGTTTACCTTAGCGATGGGCAGGGACAGGTATATACCGCAGGGCAAGAATTATAGCTGGGGGAAAGGAAATTATGATGCGTTTAGGCAAGATTCAGGATGCGTAGGATGGGGAAGGAAACTGCAGGGGATGGGCACAATCGAAATGTGGAGCTTATTCAAGGAGCAGCTACTGCGTGTCCTTTATAAGTATGTACCTGTCAGGCAGGGAGGAAGTTGTCGAGCGAGGGAGCCGTGGTTTACAAAAGAAGTTGAAGCGCTTGTCAAGAGGAAGAAGAAAGCTTATGTTAGGATGAGACGTGAAGGCTCAGTTAGGGCGCTTGAGAGTTACAAGCTACCCAGGAAGGATATAAAGGGAGAGCTAAGAAGAGCAAGGAGAGGACACGAGAAGTCATTGGCGGATATGATCAAGGAAAACCCTAAGGCTTTCTATAGGTATATCAGGAATAAAAGAATGACTAGAGTTAGATTAGGGCCAATCGAGGATAGTAGTGGGAAGCTGTGTGTGGAATCAGAGGAGATAGGGGAAGCGTTAAATGAATATTTTTCGTCAGTATTTACAGTGGAGAAGGAAAATGTTGTCGAGGAGAATACTGAGATTCAGACTACTAGGCTAGTAGGGATTGAGGTTCACAAGGAGGAGGTGTTAGCAATTTTGGAAAATGTGAAAATAGATAAGTCCCCTGGATCAGATGGGATTTATCCTTGGATTCTCTGGGAAGCCAGGTAGGGGATTGCAGAGCCTTTGTCCTTGATCTTGATGTCGTCATTGTCGACAGGAATAGTGCCGGAAGTCTGGAGGATAGCAAATGTTGTCCCCTTGTTCAAGAAGGGGAGTAGAGACAGCCCTGGTAATTATAGACCTGTGAGCTTTACTTCGGTTGTGGGTAAAATGCTGGAAAAGGTTTTAAGAGATAGGATTTATAAACATCTTGAAAATAATAAGTTCATTAGCGATAGTCAGCACGGTTTTGTGAAGGGTAGGTCGTGCCTCACAAACCTTATTGAGTTTTTCGAGAAGGTGACCAAACAGGTGGATGAGGGTAAAGCAGTGGATGTGGTGTATATGGATTTCAGTAAGGCGTTTGATAAGGTTCCCCACGGTAGGCTATTGCAGAAAATACGGAAGTATGGGGTTGAAGGTGATTTAGAGCTTTGGATCAGAAATTGGCTAGCTGAAAGATGAGAGACAGTGGTGGTTGATGGCAAATGTTCATCCTGGAGTTTAGTTACCAGTGGTGTACCGCAAGGGTCTGTTTTGGGGCCACTGCTGTTTGTCATTTTTATAAATGACCTGGAAGAGGGTGTAGAAGGGTGTGTTAGTAAATTTGCGGATGACACGAAGGTCGGTGGAGTTGTGGATAGTGCCGAAGGATGTTGTCGGGTGCAGAGGGACATAGATAGGCTGCAGAGCTGGGCTGAGAGATGGCAAATGGAGTTTAATGCGGAAAAGTGTGAGGTGATTCACGTTGGAATGAGTAACAGGAATGCAGAGTATTGGCCTAATGGGAAGATTCTTTTTGTCTAGATGAGCAGAGAGTTCTTGGTGTCCAGGTACATAAATCCCTGAAAGTTGCTACCCCGGTTAATAGGTCTGTTAAGAAGGCATATGGTGTGTTAGCTTTTATTAGTAGGGGGCTCGAGTTTCGGAGCGACGAGGTCATGCTGCAGCTGTACAAAACTCTGGTGAGGCCGCACCTGGAGTATTGCGTGCAGTTCTGGTCACCGCATTATCGGAAGGATGTGGAAGCTTTGGAAAGGGTGCAGAGGAGATTTACTAGGATGTTGCCTGGTATGGAGGGAAGGTCTTACGAGGTAAGGCTGAGGGACTTGAGGTTGTTTTCGTTGGAGAGAAGGAGGAGGAGAGGTGACTTAATAGAGACATTTAAGATAATCAGAGGGATAGATAGGGTGGATAGTGAGAGTCTTTTTCCTCGGATGGTGATGGAAAACAGGAGGGGACATAGCTTTAAGTTGAGGGGTGAAAGATATGGAAAGATGTTAGAGGTAGTTTCTTTACTCAGAGAGTAGTAGGGGCGTGGAACGCCCTGCCTGCAACAGTAGTAGATTCGCCACCTTTAAGGGCATTTAAGTGGATGTATTGGTTTGTATCTTTCAATATTCTATAGATTCTGGAAGAGATCCTAAAGACTGGAAAGTAGCAAATATAACCCCACTATTTAAGAAGTTTTGGGAGAGGGAGAATGAGAACTACAGACCTGTTAGTTTAACGTCAGTAATAGGAAAAATGTTAGAGTCTATTGTAAAGGATCTGATAACTGGACACAGAAAATAATGATATAATTGGTGGAGTCCACGTGGATTTATGAAAGGGGTATCATGTGTAACAAATCTGTTGAAGTTTTTTGAGGATATTACTTGCAGCATTACTAAAGGAGAACCAGTGGATGTGGTGTGTTTGGATTTACAGAAGGCTTTTGATATAGTCCCACACAGGAGGTTAGTAAACACAATTACAGCACATGGGATTGGTGTAATATACTGGTATGGATTGAGAATTGGGTAACAGGCAGAAAAGAGAGAGTAGGAATAAACGGTTCCTTCTCAGGATGGCAGGCTCTTACGAGTGGGGGTACCACAAGGATCAGCACTAGGGCCACAGCTGTTCACAATCTATATAAATGATTTGGATGAGGGGACCAAATTTAATATTTACAAATTTGCTGATAATACAAAACGAGGTGGGAAAGTAAGTTGTGAAGAGGATGCAAGGAGGTTTCAAGCGGATTTGGACAGGCTAAGTGAATGGGCAAGAATATGGCAGCTGGAATATAATATGAATAAGTGTCAAGTGATCCTCTCCGGTAAAAATAAACCAGAAATACAGAATATTTTTTGACTGGTGAGAGGTTGGGAAGTGCTGATTTCCAAACGGACCTGGGTGTCCTTGTTCATGATTCACTAAAAGCCAGTGTGCAGGTGCACCAATCAGTTTGGAAGGCAAATGGTATGTTGGCCTCCATCTCAAGGGGTTTTGAGTACAGGAGCAAATATGTCTGGCTGCAATTGCATACAACTTTGGTGAGACCACACCTGGAGTATTGTGTACAGTCTTGGTCTCCTTGCCTAAAGAAGGATATATTCGCCATACAGGGAGTACAACTGAGGTTCAGCAGATTATCGCTGGGATGGCAGGATTGTCGTATGAGGAGAAATTGAGAAAACTGGGCCTGTATTCACCCGAGTTTCAAAAAATGAGAAGTGATCTCATACAAAATTTTTACAGGGGGTGACGGGGTGGATGCAGATCGGATGTTTCCCCTGACTGGTGAGTCTTGAACCAGGGGGCATAAACTCAGAATAATGGGTAAGCAATTTAAGACTGAGATGGAGAAGAATTTCTTCACTCAGAGGGTGGTAAATATTTGGAATTCACTATCACAGAGGGTGTGGAAGATCAACACTGAGCATGTTCACGACTGAAATCAATGGATTTCAGGAGACTAATGGCATCAAGGGATACAGGGATTGCACGGGAATGTGGCGTTGAGATAGATGATTAGCCACGACCTAACTCAATGACGGAGCAAGGTCGATGGGCTGAATGGTCTACTCCTGCTCTTCTGTTCCTACAAATACGTGCATGCTATCCATCATTAACTCAAATCTCTCCAAGTTTCTGTTGATATCTTCTCTAAATATTGTTTGTAAAACATTATCCACGACTGATGTTAAACTAATTGGACTGTAACTGTTAGGAAAGTGCTCACAACATCATTAAAAAGATGCAGATTTAAGGTAATTGGCAAAGAACCAGAGGCAAAATGAAGAGAATTTTCTTGCACAGTGAGTTGTCAAATTTAGAGCCCCCGGTTATCTGGAAACATACAGGGTAAGATAAATCAGAATACAGAAAGCTCATGACAGTCACAAACAAACAATACTTTCGAAAGCCGAGAGGGATAAAGAAAGCGAAGGGGTGAAGTCAAAAAGGTAATTAAAAAAGCAAAGAGAGGACGCCAGAAAATATTGGCAGGTATAATCAAGGAAAACCCAAAGATGGTTTATCAGTACATTAAGAATAAAAGGATAACTAAGGAAATGGGAGAGCATATCAGAGATGTACAAGGTAGTTTATGCGTGGATGCAGAAGATCTGGGCAGGGTCCTCAATGGGTTTTATGTCTCTGTCTTCACAAAGGAGAGGGATGATGCAGACATTGTAGTTAGAGAGGAGGACTGTGAAATATTAGATATGATAAGCACAATGAGAGAGGAAGTATTAGAGGGTCTGACATCCATGGAAGTGGATAAATCACCAGGGCCAGTTGAATTATATCCCAGGCTGTTAAAGGAAGCCAGGGAGGAAATAGCAGATGCTCTGAGGATCATCTTCAGATTCTCACTAGATACAGGCGAGGTACAAGGCCATTGGAGTTCTGTGAACGTAGTACCAATGTTTAATAATGGTGCCAAGGATAAGCAAAATAATTATAGGCTGTTTAGTCGGACCTAAAGGCCTGCTACCCGACCCAAACCGGACAAGACCTAACGACAGATGTCGGGTTCAGGTCGGGTCGGGTCGCTCTTCCGGATCCGGCTTTCGAGCTCGGGTTGGGTCGGGCGGGGTCTGAGTCAGACACACACAGTGCTAACTTTTGTTCGGCTGGGAGGAAAAGGGAAGTTGAGTAAGTAAGCATCAAAATTTGAAAAGCCTGCCTGAGCTGGGAGTCCGGGACGTCAAGGAGGGAAACGTGCATCCGGACTCCACAGACTCTGTGTCTGCTCAGTGAGAAAGTGAATGTCTCTATGATGTCAACGCGTCATTGCTGCAGCTTCCTTCCATTCCATCCAAAAGTGCTAAGTACAGTGAGGGCAATATGGTCGGGTCAGGCTCGGGCCGGGGCAGGCTCGGGTCCAATGTGGTTCTGTTGGGTTCGGTCGGGTTTTATTTCCAGACCCGAGCAGGCCTTTCGTCTGACCTCGGTGGGCAAATTATTAGAATCAATTCTCAGAACTACGATAAACTGTCTCTTAGAAAGGTAAAGATTAATCTGGGATAGTCAGGTATTGTATTACTAACTTAATTAAATTGCTTGAGGATGTAGCAAGAAGAATTGATAAAGGTAGTGCAGTGGATGTGGTCTCCATAGATTTTAGTAAGGCGTTTGACAAGGTCCCACATGGCAGACTGGTCAGAAAAGTAAATGCTCATGAGATACAGGGGAATGTGGCAAGTTGGATCCAAAATTGTCTCAATGTCAGGAAACAAAGGGTGATGGTCGACAGATGTTTTTGTGAATGGAAAGCGGTTTCCAGTGCCGTTCCACGGGGCACAGAGATGGGTCCCTTGCAATTTGTGATAAATATTAATGCTTTGGAATTAAATATGGAAGGCATGATTGGAAAATTTGCTGATAACACAAAAATTGGTCATGTAGTCGATAGTGAAGAGGATGGCTATAGACTCGAGAATGATATCAGTGGTTTGGGTGAATAGGCGGAAAAGTGACAAATGGAAGTCAGTCTGGAGAAGTGTGAGGGAATGCATTTGGGAAGGGCAAATAAAGCGAGGGAATACACAATAAATGGGAGGATATTGAGAGGGGTAGAAGAAATTAGAGACCTTGGAGTGTACGTCTACAGGTCCCTAAAGGTGGCAGGAAAGGTAGATAGAGTGATGAAGAAGGCATATGGAGTGCTTTCATTTACTGGCCGAGGTATAGAATACAAAATTCGGGATGTAATGCTGGAATCGTATAAAACACTGGTTAGTTCACAGCTGGAGTATTGTGCACAGTTCTGGTCACCACATTACAGGAAGGACATAATTGCTCTGGAGAGAGTACAGAGGAGATTTACAAGAATGTTGCCAGTGATGGAAAATTGCGTCCATGATGAAAGATTGGATAGGCACAATTGTTATCTTTAGAACAGCGGAAGCGTAGGGGTGACTTAATTCAGGAGAACAAAATTATGAGGGGCCTATATAGAGTAGACAGGAAGGACCTGTTTCCCACAACAGAGAGGTCATTACCAGGGGGCACAGATTTAAGGTGATTGGTAGACGGATTAGAGGGGACATGAGGAATAATCTTTTCACCCAGAGGGTGGTGCTTGTCTGAAATTCTCTGCCAGGAAAGGTGGTAGCGGCAGAAACCCCCAATTCTGTTCGAGGCTACCTGTACATGTACCTGAAGTGCTGTAACTGGCAAGGCTATGGATTACCTGCTGGAAGGTGGGATTAGATTGGGCAGCTAGTTTTCTCAGCCAGCACAGACACGATGGGCTGAATAGCCTCCTTCTGTGCCATAACCTTTCCATGGATTTGTGGTCCTTTCGTTCTTTGGTTGGGATCTGGAATTCACTGCCTGAAATCATGTTGGAGGCAGATTCAATGATATCTTTCAAAAGGGAATTTAACAAATACTTGACAAGGAAAAATAAACAGGAGTCTGGGAAAAGAGGAGGGGAGTGGAACTCATTAGATAGGTCTTTCAAAGAGATAGCACTGACACAATGGACTGAATAGCGTCCTTCTGTGCTGCATCAGTCTCTGATTATATTAACAAGAGACACGGAGAGTGAAGAGAAAGAGAGCGGGCAATGGAATGAAAGACGGAAAGGAAAATCGAGACAAAGTGAAAGAGAAGTTTGCACCAGTT
This sequence comes from Heterodontus francisci, assembly GCF_036365525.1. Lineage (NCBI taxonomy): Eukaryota > Metazoa > Chordata > Chondrichthyes > Heterodontiformes > Heterodontidae > Heterodontus > Heterodontus francisci. The sequence goes on from NC_090391.1 coordinate 60,826,971, forward strand.
TTCAGGGGTAGAGATTGTGATTCGTGATCTGCCCGTGGCCATTCCTGCTCAGGTAGGTGACCCACAAACATCCTGCTGCCTCCTCATTTCCATGCATTCGAAGTGCTGCCCAGGGTGATCCGTGCTGCTGTCTGCACGCTTAATAGGGACCTAACTGTGTGAGAGACTGGCACGTGTTTCAGCCAGGATTTAGTTCTTAAAGGTAGTCTGTCCCTCTTAAAGTGAAGCTGCACTGAATCACAGGAGGCTGCTGCTGCTGACTGTGAATGCTGCAATTGAAGACAAGTTAAATCGAATACTAGGACAGAGAGAGAGGGCTCTGCTATTCACAGATGTGATACTGGAGGCCTTAGTCATGGAGGGTGACAGGAGGAAAGAGGTCATGTTTCTGTGGGGTAGGGTGGAGACCCTCAAGGAACGTCCTCCGTAGGGAATGGGAGCAGGTGGCCAGGGAGGTCAATGCAAGAAGTCTAGGCCCGAGGACCTGGCAGCAGAGCCAGAAGACGTTTAATGAGCTCACACGGGTGGTCAATGTCAGTGAATTCATCTCCACATGGCATCTCCTACCCCCAAAACCACCAACCTCTCAGACTGCTAAATGTACCACACTCCCATCACTTAATTTCAAAGACGTATATCAAAGCTGCTGGAATGGCTGATTGATGTCACGTTCAAACCCCTCCTCACACTACCAGCGCATACTTGGTGAGCCAGGACTCGAGCCCTGTTCAGCATGGAGCAATTGCAGTGACCAGCAGCTCAGCTCATAGCAGTTTACGGATCGAAGCTTCCATGGCATTTGGCCCAGTGATGCTGGAGAGCTGAAAATAGTGGCCAGAGACAGATACAGAGGGAAATAAGTTTTGTTTTAAATGGGAATTGAAGAAAGGAGTTGAAGGCAAAAGATTTGCAGTAATATGGGAATGGACAGTGGCATGGGACTTATTGGAGGGGTGAGGTCCTGGAGAGAACCAAACACATGAATGCGAATATTAAAATGAAGGCGCTGTTAGAAAGGGACTCAAGGTAAATCAGTGAGCACAGGGCGATGGGTGATCAAGATTTGGTGCGAGGTAGAATACATGCAGCAGAGATATAGATGGGCTGTGGTTTATGGAGGCCTATAGCTGGTAGGGTGACCAGGATAGAATTGGAACAGTCTAGTGTAGATTTTACATCTTTAAAGATTGGCGAAGACAAATGTACGTCCCTTACAGTCAGAAACAGGGTAATCTATTATGGGACACAAAGAAATGGCTGACCAACTAAATGCATACTTTTTTTCTGTATTCACAAAGGAGGACACAAATCATACCAGAAATGTTGGGGAACACAGGGCTTAGTGAGAGAGAGCAACTGAAGGAAATCAGTATCAGTCGAGATATGGTGTTGGGGATGTTGATGGGGTTGAAGGCCGATAAAACCCCAGGGACTGGTATTCTACATCGCAGAGTACTTAAGGAAGTGGCCCAAGAAATAATGGATGCACTGGTGATCAGCTTTCAAGATTCTATAAAGTCTGGGACAATTACTACAGATTGGAGGGTAGCAAATGCAACACCACTATTTAAAGAGGGAGGTGGAGAGAAAACAGGGAATTAAGGACCAGTCAGCCTGATGTCGGTAGTAGGGAAGGGTCCAGAGTCCATTAGCAAAGATTTTATAGCAGAGCACTTGGAGAACATTGGTAAAATCGGACAGAGTACGAAAGGGAAATCATGCTTGCCAAATCTACTAGAATTCTTCGAGGATGTGACCAGTACAGTTGATGAGGGGGAGCCAGTGGATGTAGTTTATTTTGACTTTTAGAAGGCTTTCGACTAAGTCCCACATAAGAGCCAAGCATGTAAAATTAAAGTGTCTGGGATTGGGGGTAGTGTATTGCAATGGATAGGAAATTGGTTGGCACACAGGAAACAAGGAGTATGAAGAAACAGGTCTTTTTTCCGAATGGCAGGCAGTGACTAGTGGGGTACTGCAGTGATCGGTGCTGGAACACCAGCTATTTACAATATATATAAACGATTTAGAAGAGGGAATTATATGTAATATCTCCAAATTTGCAGATGACTCAAAATGGGGTGGGTGCGTGAGTCCTGAGGAGGATGCAAAGAGGCTTCAGGGTGATTTGGGCGAGTTCAGTGAGAGGGAAAATGCATGGCAGATGCAGTATAATGTGGATAAATGAGAGGTTATCAACATTGGTAGAAAAAACAGGAAGGCAGATTATAATCTGAACGGCTATAAACAGAGAGGGAAATATGCAACGAGACCTAGGTATTCTCGTACACCAGTCACTGACGGTGAGCATGCAGCTGCAACAGGCAGTAAAGAAGGCAAATGGTATGTTGACCTTCATAGGGAGAGGATTTGGGTGCAGGTGTAGGGCTGTCTTGTTGCAATTATACAGGGCCTTCGTGAGGCCACATCTGGAATATTGTGTGCAGTTTTAGTCCCCTTATCTGAGGAAGGATGTTCTTACTATGGATGGAGCGCAGTGAAGGTTTACCAGACTGATTCCTGGGAATGTGGGACTGACTTATGAGGAGACATTGAGTCGGTTAAGACTATATTCGCTGGAGTTCAGCAGAATGAGGGGGCATATATAAAATTCGAACAGAACTTGACAGCGCAGATGCAGGAACGATGGTAGGGGAGTCCAGAACCAGAGGTCATATTCTAAGGATATGGGGTAAACCATTCAGGACTGAGATGAGGAGACATTTCTTCACGCAGAGAGTGATGAGCCTGTGGAAGTCGCTACCACAGAACGCAGTTGAGGCCAAAACATTGTATGTTTTCAAGAAGGAGTTAGGTATAGCTCTTGTGGTGAAAGGGACCAAAGGATCTGGGAGGAAAGCGGGAACAGGTTACTGAGTTGAACGATCAGACATGATCATAATGAATGGTGTAGCAGGTTCGAAGGGCCGAATGGCCTACTCCTGCTCCTATTTTCTATGTTTCCATGTTAACAAAGGCATAGATGAGGGTTTATTTAGCAGATGAGCTGAGGCTGATGAGTGATATTACAGAACTGGCAGTAGGCATGGTTGGTGATGGACAGAATAAGGGATCAGAACTCAGCTCAAGTTAAATCGAACGCAGAGGAAGAAAACTGTCTGGTTAAACCTCCGACATTAGCCAGTGAGGGGTACATGGTTCATGGATAGGGGACAGAATTTCCTGTGGAGACCAATGACACGAGCTGCACTCTTCCCAAAATTAAAATTGCAAGACCATTATTTCAGTGAAGCAGGATTTACAGATCACATAGTGGGAAAGTCGGACTTATCAGAGAAAGCAACGGCAGAAAGTTTGGTAGAGTAAATTACACGAACTCTCATGCAAGTAGCAATGGTTTACAGAGATCATAGCTGGAGATCGAGTTTTGCCAGCGTTAACAAAGGCAGCAAGGAGGGCAGAATAAGTGACAAGAACAGTAATGTTGCTAAACTTGGTTTATGACATTAATAGCTTCATAGAGAGACTTACCAGGGACACCGATAGTAGCAAGGATGGGAGAGTAAATGTGTTGAATAATCTTAAGTGCGAGAAAGATCCGATCGTCTGATGAGAGCCAATCATAGTTTGCAGAAAGATAGTCAAACTCCCAGATGAAAGTCCGTCCCATTGTTGTAAGATTCAAATCTTTTGTTCTCAGACTCGGACCCATTGTTGCAACATTCCAATCAACTGTTCTCAAGTTGTAACATTTAAATCTGTTGTCTCAGAATCTGATCGATCCTCTACCTCTCTTTGGAGCCGCTGATCCCTGTTAGTGCCGGGTCTGATGCTCCCACTGATACTATGGAATAACAGATTGAAAGGAGCCCCATATTAATAGAAGAGGGAAACTCTCCAGTGACACAATTATGATCCATGGAGACTGACATTAATTACAGTCACTGAGCAAGAAGTTTTTTTTACACAGAGGGTGGTGAGGTCTGGAACTTGCTGCCAGGGGAGGTGGTGGAAGCAGAGACGATAGCGACGTTTAAGAGACATCTTGACAAATACATGAATAGGAAGGGAATAGAAGGATGTGGGCCCTGGAAGTGCAGAACGTGTTAGTTTAGGCAGGCATCAAGATCGGCGCAGGCTTGGAAACCGAATGGCCTATTTCTGTGCTGCACAGTTCGTTGTTCTTTGTTCTGGCGACCGTATCCCTCTATTCCCATCCTATTCATGAATCACTCACCACCCTCTGTGTAAAGACTTTGCCTCGCACATCCCCTCTAAACATTGCCCCTCGCACCTGAAACCTATGTCCCCTAGTAACTGACTCTTCCACCCTGGGAAAAAGCTTCTGACAATACACTCTGTCCATGCCATTCATAACTTTGTAAACCTCTATCAAGTCTCCCCTCCACCTCCGTCGTTCCATTGAAAACAATCCCAGTTTATCCAACCTCTCCTCATAGCTAATGCCTCCAACCAGGCAACATCCTGGTAAAACTCTTCTGCACCCTTTCCAAAGCCTCCACGTCCTTCTGGTAGTGTGGCGACCAGAATTGCACGCAATATTCCAAGTGTGGCCAAACTAAATTTCCGTACAGCTGCAATATGACTTGCCAATTTTTATACTCTTTGCCCCGATCTATGAAGGCAAGCATGCCGTATGCCTTCTTGACTACCTTATCCACCCGCATTGCCACTTTCAGTGACGTGTGGACCTGTACGCCCAGATCTCTCTGCCTGTCAATACTCCGAAGGGTTCTGCCATGTGCTGTACACTTCACACCTGCATTACACCTTCCAAAATGCATTGCCTCACATTTGTCCGGATTGAACTCCATCTGCCATTTCTCTGCCCAAGTCCCCAACCGATCTATATCCTGCTGTATCCTCTGACAATCCTAATCACTATCCGCAACTCCACCAACCTTTGTGTCGTCCACAAACTTACTAATCAGACCAGCTACATTTTCCTCCAAATCATTGATATATACTACAAAGAGCAAAGGTCTCAGCACAGATCCTGTGGAACACCATTAGTCACATCCCTACATTCAGAAAAGCACCCTTCCACTGCTACCCTCTGTCTTCTTTGACTGGACAAGTAATGTTAAAAATGAAACCCTTAAGTTTTTGTGCCTTTACGCATGGTGCATTCACAATCAATTGGATTAATTAATCATGCAAATAGATGTAAACGGGTATGATATAGTCGGTATTATGGAGACATGGTGACCAGGGATGGGAAATGAACATCCAGGGATAGTCAGTATTTAAGAAGGGCAGACAAAAAGCAAAGGTAGTGGAGTTGCATTGCTGGTTAAAGAGTAAATTAACGCAAAAGTGAGGCAGGGCGACACAGTGGCGCTGTGGTTAGCACCGCAGCCTCACAAATCCAGCGACCGGGTTCAATTCTGGCACTGCCTGTGTGGAGTTTGCAAGTTCTCCCTGTGTCTGCATGGGTTTCCGCCGGGTGCTCCGGTTTCCTCCCAAATGCCAAAGACTTGCAGGTTGACAGGTTAATTGGCCATTTTAAATTGCCCCGAGTATAGGTAGGTGGTAGGGAAATATAGGGACAGGTGGGGAAGTGGTAGGAATATGGAATTAGTGTAGGATAAGTATAAATGGGTGCTTGATGTTCGGCACAGACTCGGAGGGCCGAAGGGCCTGTTACAGTGCTGTATTATTAAACTAAACTAGCTCTGATGATGTGAAATCTGCATGGGGAGAGCTGAGAAACACTAAGGGGCAAAAAGCATGAGTGGACGTTGTATGTAGACCCCCAAAGTGTAGTGATGTTGGAAATGGCACCAAACAGGAAATTAAAGATGCATGTGGCAAATTATGGGTAATCATGTAATTATGGGTGATTTTAATCTACATATAGATTGGGCAAATCAAATGAGTCACAATACTGAAGAGCATGAATTCTTGGAGTGTATACGGGATGGTTTCCTGGACCAATACGTTGAGGAACCAACTGGAGAACAGGTTATCCTAGACTGGGTGTTGTGTAATGAGAGAGGAATAATTAGCAATCTCGTGGTGCGAGACCCCTTGGGGATGAGCGACCATAACATGATAGAATTCTTCATCAAGATGGAGAGTGGCGGAGTTGATTCTGAGAATAGGGTCCTGAATCTTAGTAATGGAAACTACGAAGGTATGAGGCGTGAGTTGTCCATGACGGATTAGGAAATGTTACTTAAAGGGATGACGGGTGGATAGGCAATGGCAAACATTTAAATAGCGCATGGATGAACTGCCACAATTGTTTATACCTGTCTGACGCCAAAGTAAAATGGGAAAGGTAGCAAAGCCATGGTTTACAAGGGAAATTAGAGATAACATTAGATCCAAGGAAGAGGCATATAAATTTGCCATGAAAAACAACACACCTGAGGATTGGAGCAGTTTAAAATTCAGCAAAGGAGGACCAAGGGATTGATTAAGAAGGGAAAGTAGAGTACGAGAGCAAGCTTGTAGAGAACATAAAAACTGACTGTAAAGGTTTCTATAGCTATGTGAAGAGAAAAAGATTGGTGAAGACAAATGTAGGTCCCTTACAGTCAGAAACAGGGGCATTTATTATGGGGAATAAAGAAATGGCTGACCAACTAAATGCATACTTTGTTTCTGTCTTCATAAAGGAGGACACAAATACCATAACAGAAATGTTGGCTTAGTGAGAGAGCAGTACTGAAGGAAATCCGTATTAGCAGAAAAATGTGGCTGGGGAAATTGACGGGATTGAAGGTCGATAAATCCCAAGGGCCTGATGGTATTCTTCCCAGAGTACTTAAGGAAGTGGCCCGAGAAATAATAGATACAATGGTGGTCATCTTCGAAGATTCTATAGCCTTTGGAACAGATCCCACAGATTGGAGGGTAGCTAATGTTCCCCCACTATTCAAAAAGGGGGTAAAGAGAAAGCAGGGAATTATAGACTAGTCAGACTGACGTCGGTAGTTGGGAAAATTCTAGATTCCATTATCAAAGATTTTATAGCAGAGCACTAGGAGAATTGGGCAGAGTCAACATGGTTTTCCGAAAGGGAAATTATGCTTGACAAATCTACTCGAATTCTTCGAGGATGTAACTAGTAGAGTTGATGAAGGGCAGCCAGTGGATGTGGTCCATTTGGACTTTCAGAAGGCTTTCAACAAAGTCCCACATAAGAGATTAGCATGTCATATTAAAGCGCATCGGATTGTGAGGTAGTGTATTGTGATGGATAGAAAATTGGTTGGCGGACAGGAAACAAAGAGTAGGGATAAATGGGTAATTTTTCCTAATGGCAGGCAGTGACCAGTGGGGTACGGCAGGGATCTGTGTGATGACAGCAACTATTCACAATGTACATTAATGAATTAGACGAGGGAACGAAATGTAATGTCTCCTAATTTGCAGATGACACAAAACTGGGTGGGAGGGTGAGTTGTGAGAAGGGTGCAGAGAGGCTTCAGGGTGATTTGGACAAGTTTAGTGAGTGGGCTAATGCATGGCAGATGCAGTATAATGTGGATAAATGTGAGGTTATCCACGTTGGTAGCAAAAACAGGAAGGCAGATTACTATCTGAACGGCTATAAACTGAGAGAGGGGAATATCCAGCGAGACCTGGTTGTTCTCGTGCACCAGTTGCGAAAGGTAAGCGCGCAGGCGCAACAGGCGGTCAAAAAAAAAGGCAAATGGTATGTTGGCCTTCATCGCGAGAGGATTCGAGTGCAGGAGCTGGGATGTCTTGCTGCAATTATACAGGTACTTGGTGAGGCCACACCTGGAATATTGTGTGCAGTTTTGGTCTCCTCATCTGAGGAAGGATGTTCTTACTATCGAGGGAGTGCAGTGAAAGTTTACCAGACTGATTCCTGGGATGGCGGGACTGACGTGTGAGCCTAGATTGAGTCGGTGAGGATTATAATCGCTGGAGTTCAGAAGAGTGAGCGGGGGTCTCAAAGAAACCTATAAAATTCTAACAGGGTAGATGCAGGAAGGATATTCTCGAAAGTGGGGTAGTCCAGAACCAGGGGTCATAGTCTAAGGATACGGGGTAAACGATTCAGGACTGAGATGTGGAGAAATTTCATCACACTGAGAGTGGTGAGCTGTGGAATTCGCTAACACAGGAAGCAGTTGAGGCCAAAACATTGTATGTTTTCAGGAAGGAGTCAGATACAGCTCTTCGGTCTAAAGGTATCAAAGGATATGGGGCGAAAGCTGGAACAGGCTGCTGAGTTGGATGATCTTCCATGATCACAATGAATAGCGGAGCAGGCTTGAAGGGCCAAATGGCCTGATTCTGCTCCTATTTTCTATGTTTCTACGTAAGAGGAAAAATCCTTCCCGTATCGACTCTGTCAAGTGCCCTCAGGATCTTTTATGTGTCAATCAAGTTGCCTCTTATTCTTCTAAACTCCAGCAGATACAACCTAGCTTCTCCAACCGTTCCTCATACAGCATCCCGCCCATTCCAGGTATTAGTCTGGTAAACCTTGCCTGAACTGTCCTGAGAGGACACTGAATCTCTACTGTCTTAACTTTTAACCTAGTTTCCCGGTTCACTTTTGCTAGCCATGTCTTCATATCCTTATAATTACCTTTATTTAGGTTTAAAAAACTAGACTTAGGCCCACAGTTTTCCCTTAAATCTGAACATTGAAATGCTATCATGTTTTGAACATTGTCGCCTCGAGGTTGCTTTACCAGAAGGTTCTTGATTAACCCTGTCTCCTTGCACATTGCCAGTTCTAGAATAACCTGCTCTCTGGTTGGCTCGAGAACGTCCTGAATACACTCAATCTGCTAATTTTCCAGGCTACCTTTGCCAATCTGATTTATCCAAACTACATGCATAATGTATGTCACTGAGCACATGGATGTTGCGTGCATGTGATTTAGTGTGAGTGAGGATATGGACAGCAGAGTTTTGGGTAGACTGTGGCTAATGGCGGTTTGTAATAGGGAGGGTAATCAGGAGAGCATTGGAATAGTAGATTTGGCAAGGGCACGGACAAGAGTTTATGCAGGAAATGGGCTCACACGGAGAACGATATTTCAGAGGTAGTCGTTGTTAAGAACAGTAAAACATTTAATCATGGTTTATAGAATTAATAGCTGGATATAGAGACTTACCAGGCACACCAACAATAGCGAGGATTGGATAATAAATGTGTTGAATTATTATCAGTGCAAAACGGATCCAATCTACTAATGTTATCCAAGAATAATCCGCAGTAAGATAATCAATTCAAAAGGATAAACTCCTGTCCATTGTTGTAACATTCCAATCTATGTTCTCAGATTCTGATCCATTGTTGCAGCATTCCAATCTATTGTTCTCAGATTCTGATCTCTCCTCTCCCCCTCTTGCTGGAGCTGCTGATCCATTAGTGCTGGGATAATGCTCTCGCGGACACTAGGAAATAACACATTGAAAACAGTCCCTTATTAATAGAAGAAAGAAACCCTCCAGTGCCACAATTAGGGTCTATAGAGACTGACATTCATTACAGTCACTGAACAAACAGGTTCAGTTAAAGCCTTTCAATCCAACACTTTTTGTACCGCAATAATGAATGACATTTAACCATTCTGGATGGGATGTATATGGGTTGCTGAGTTAATGAATGATGGAAATAGCAGATGCACTAGCCGGAATCTTCCAATCCTTGGATATGGGAATCGTGGCAGAGGACTGGAGAGCTGTAAATGTTGCACCCTATTTAAAAAAGGAGAGATGGAATAAGCCCTGTATTTACTGACCAGACAGTTTAACGTTCTGGGTAGGGAAATTGCAACCATCAGCCTGGGCAAAGATACCTGACGATTTTAAAAACAAGGGTTTATAAATGTCAGCTACCATGAACATGTTAAAGGCGAATTGTATTGAACAAACTTGAATGATTTATTTGATATAGTACTAGAGGGGATTGATGAGGGTGGCACAGCTGTTGTTATGTATATAAACTTATAAAAGGCATTTCATCAAGTGCCATTTGATAGACTTCTTAGGAAAACTGAACCCAATGGATCAAAGTGGCAGTGGCTGTGCAAACATCCAATTGGCTAAGGCACAGAAAATAGATTGTTTTTCAGGCTGTGGAGAAGTATACAGTGCTGTTCCGAAGACATCAATAACAACAACATATATTTATATATGAACATACGAATTAGGAGCAGGAGTAGGCCACTCGGCCCTTCGAGCCTGCTTCGCTATGCAATGAGTTCATGGCTGAACTGATTACTCCACATTTCCACCGACCACCGGTAACCTTTCACCCCCTTGCTTATCCAAAATCTATCTACCTCCGCCTTAAAAAATATTCAAAGACTCCGGTTCCACTGTCGTTTGAGGAAGAGAATTCCAAAGACTCTACCCTCTGAGAGGAAACAATTTCTCCTCATCTCTGTCTTAAATGGGTGATCCCTTCTTTTTAAACAGTGGCACCTTCTCCTCTCTCACTAAACGATCTGTACTTAGCAAAGGACTCAGTTTTATCCACTTACACTCCTACCTCAATTCATGTCACGCTCAGCATGACGTTGAGCTATTTTCCACCGCCATCGCCTCCTGCCCACTTCTTCAGCCAGGGATTCTTCCCCCGACCACTGGACTCACTCAGTCACTTCCAGTATTTCGCCTCTACCTGGACCCTTCCCTCTGGCCTCTTACCCCTTCTTAATCTTTTCGTTGAGAACTGACGGTGAGACATTGGCCATCACAATTTCTTTACCCCCCCCCCCCACTGACCATAACCTGTCTCCATCTGAACTTGCCACACCCCGTTCTCTCAGGTCTGACCCTGACATGGCGATTAAATCTGCAGACAAGGGTGGTGCTGTTGTTATCTGGAGTACCGACCTCTACCTTGCAGAGGCTCAGCGCCAACTCTCAGACACTTCTTCCTACCTCCTCCTGGACCATGACCCCTCCACGGACCAGCAAGATGCTGTCTGCTGAACACTGTCATTGACCTCATCTTCTCCAGACTTTGCCCCTCTACAGCTTCCAACCTCAGTCACACAACCCCAGATAGCCCACTTCTACCTCCTTCCTAAAATCCACATACAGGACTATCCTGGTGGACCCATCTTTTTAGACTGTTGCTGTCCCGCTTAACTTATTTCTTCCTATCTTGGCTCGATTTTTTCTCCCCTTGACAAGTGTCTTCCCTCGGACATATGTGACTCTTTTGACGCCCGAAGTCATTTTGACAATTTCCAGTTTCCTGGCCCTAATCACCTCCTCTTCACTATGGATGTCCAATCTCTCTGCACCTCCATCCCCCCACCAGGACGGTTTGAGGGCTCTCCGCTTCTTCACTGAACAGAGGCCCAACCTGTCCCCATCCACCACCACCCTCCTCCGCCTGGCTGAACTTGTTCTCACATTAACAACTTCTCCTTGAACTTCATTCACTTCATAGAGTCATAGATTGATACAGCACAGAAACTGGTCCTTCGGCCCATCATGCCCATGCTGGCCATAAAGCACCTAACTATTCTAATCTCATTTTCCAGCACTTGGCCCGTGGCCTTGTAGGTTATGGCATTTCAAGTGATCATCTAAATACCTCTTAAATGTTGTGAGCATTCCAGCCTCTTCCATCCCTACAGGCAGTGGGTTCCAGATTCCAGCCACCCTCTGGGTGAAAGCATTTTTCCTCAAATCTCCTCTAAAACCCCTGTCCCTTACCTTAAATCTATGCCCCCTGGTTATTGACACCTCCGCTAAGGGAAAGGTTTCTTCCCATCTACCCAATCTTTGCCCCTCATAATTTTGTATACATCAATCAGGTCCCCACTCAGCCTTCTCTGTTCTGTGAAAACAACCGTAGCCTGCCCAATCTCTCTTCATAGCTGAACTTCAAGTAACAAGTGTTGCTATGGGTACCCGCATGGGTCTTAACTATGCCCGTCTTATTATCGCATATGTTGAACATTCCTTGTTTCAGTCCGACTCAGGTACCCTCCCTGAGCTCTTTTTTCTGGTGCATTGATAACTGTATCGGTGCTGTTTCCTGCTTGCGTCTCGAACTGGAAAACTTCATCAACTTTGCTTCCAATTTTCACCCTTCGCTCACCTTCTTGTGGTCCATCTCCAACACTTCCCTTCCCTTCCACGACTTTTCTGTCTCCATCTCTTCAGATAGGGTGCCCAACAATATCCATTATAAGCCCACCGACTCTCACAGCTGCCTCGACTACACTTCTTCACACCCTGTCTCCTGTAAGGACTCCATTCCATTATCCCAGTTTCTCCATCTCCATCACATCTGCTCTGATGATGCAACCTTCCACAACAGTGTTTCTGATATGTCTTCCTTTTTCCACCACTGAAGATCCACCCCCACCCACCACCATGACTGTGGTTGACCGGGCCTTCAAACGGGTCCGACCCATTTCTCCCACCTCTATCATCACCCCTTCCCCTCCATCCCAGACCTGTGAAAGGGTTCATCTTGTCTTCACTTTCCACCCCAGCAGCCTCCACATTCAAAGGACCATTTTCCACCATTTCCACCATCCCCAGTGTTATGCCACTACCAAGCGCACCTTCCCCCCACCCTCCCCAGTCAGGTTTCTGAAGGGATTGTTCCCTCTGTAACACCCTGGTCCACTCCTCCATCACCCCCAACATCTTGCCTCCTTCCCATGGCACCTTCCCATGCAATCACAGAAGGTGTAATACCGGTCCTTTTACCTCCTCTCTCCTCACTGTCCAAGGCCCGAAACATTCCTTTCAGGTGAAGCAGCGATTTACTTGCATTTCTTTCAGTTTAGTATACTGTATTCGCTGCTCACAATGTGGTCTTCTGTACATTAAGGATGGCAAATAAATGCTGTCCTAGCCAGCGATACGCACATCCCATGAACGAATAATAATGAAATAAAAACATTGGGGAGACCAAATACAGATTGGATGACCGCTTTGTGGAACCTGTCTACTCAGACCACAAGCCTCACCCAGAGCTTCTGGTCACTTGCCACCTTAAGTCAGTGCCCTTCTCCCACTCCGACATTTCTGTCCTCGACCTGCTGCAGTGTTCCAGTGAAGCTCAATACAAACTTGAGGGACAGAACCTCATCTTCCAATTAGACACTTTAGAGCCTCTGGATCAACACGGAGTTCAACAATTGCACACTGTCACCTGGTATTAAACATGTTTTTCATGCTTTTGCTTTCAGACAGAGCAGTTCATTATTCAGCCATTAACACTCTCTCTGAACAAATACTTTGTCTCTTACAACAAATGTTTGCCTTGTTCTTTGTCATTTAATCTCTCCGCCCTCGGCCCTATCACAGACCTCCCCTTTTGTTGTTCTTCTCCACCTTTCACTTGTTCAAAAAGATTGCATTTCTAATCATTGCTGGTTCTGATGAAAGGTCATCAACATGAAATATTATCTCTGCTTCTCTCTCCACTGATGCTGCCTGACAAGTTGTGTATTTACAGCATTTTCTGTTGTTTTACATATGATTGGAACCTAGTTAAGCCGAAGTCAATGGGAGAATCAACTGGTTGCAGTCATTCCTAGCCTAGCATAAAGGAAGAAGGTTGTGGTTGTTGGAGGTCAATCATCTCAGTTCAAGGACATCACTGCAGGATTTCCTCAGGGTAGTGTCCTAGGCCCAAACATCTTCAGCTGCTTCATCAATGACCTTCCTTCAATCATAAGGCCAGAAGTGGGGATGTTCACTGATGACTGTACAACGTTCAGCACTATTCACGACTCCTCAGATACTGAAGACAGACATATGAAGCAAGACCTGGACAACATTCAGGCTTGAGCTGATAAGTGGCAAGTAACATTCATGCCACACAAGTAGCAGGACACAACCATTTCCAATGAGAGAGAATCTGACCATCTCCCCTTGACATTCAATGGCATTACCATCGCTGAATCTCCCACTATCAACATCCTCGGGGTTATCATTTTACAGCAGCTGATTTGCAGCTTCACAGGTCAGAGGCTAGGAATCCTGCGGCGAGGAACTCACCTCCTGACTCCCCAAAATCTGCCCACCATTTACAAGGCACAAGTCAGGAGTGTGATGGAATACTGTCCACTTGCCTGGATGAGAGCATGTTCCAACAACACTCCAGGAGGTCAAAGCCACCCAGGACAAAGCAGCCCGCTTGATAGTTGTGATTGGGGTGTCATTCACTCCCTCCACCACCAGCACAGGGGCAGCAGTGTGTACCATCTACAAGATGCACTGCAGCAACTCACCAGAGCTCCTTCGACAGCACCTTCCAAACCCGCGACTTCTACCACCTAGAAGGACAAGGGGAGCGATGCATGGGAAAATCACCACATGCAAGCTCCCCTCCAAGCGACACACCATCCTGACTTGGAACTATAGCGCCGTTCCTTCACTGTCACTGGGTCAAAATCCTTGAACTCCCTTCCTAATAACACTGTAGGTGTACCCGCACCAGATGGATTGCAGCGGTTAAAGAAGGCAGCCCACCACCACCTTCCCAAGGGAAATCAGGGATGGGCAATGAATGCTGGCGTAGCCAGCGATGCCCACATTCCATGAAATAATAAAAAGGTAACAGCTGTTCCTTCCAGCTGGACGAAAGTGGAGAGGTGTGGGAGGAAGATGGTGTCACCAACATTGTAACAGGCTTCAGTAAGTTTGTGAAGGACGAGGAGGGATAGGTTGTCTTTGTAGCAGTCACACAACATGTCAATTTTAACAATCTTATCTACATGCCCTGCCATTGAATTATTCACATGCATCCACTCTGTTGCTGCACCCCCATAAAAATTATACCCTTAATTTTCCATTGCCTTTCCTCTCCATCCTATGTAAATGTATCAATTTACGCTTCTGTTAAGGTCTATCTGCCATGTGTCCGTCCATTCCACCAACCTGTCTATATCCACTTGAAGTCCATCACTATCATCCTCACTGTGCAATACACTTCCAAGTTTTGTGTCAAATGTAAATTTTTAAATTGTTCCATTCACACTCAAGTCCAAGTGGCTAATATAAAATACGGAAAGTAGCAGACCTAATAACGACCCCTGGGAAAACGTCCTCCAGTTATAAATACAACCTTTCACCGCCCCCCCCCACCCCCCACCTCTCTACTTCATGTCATGCAGACAACATTGTCCCTTTTATTCCATGGGCTTTATGTTTACTGACAAGTATGTGAAGTGACACTTCATCAAATGCTGTTTGGAAGCAATGGGGAATGAAGAAATAGCAGACCAATTAAATACATACTTAGGTTCTGTCTTCACAAAGGAGGACACAAATTACCTCCCTGTAATGTTGGGGAACATAGGTCTAGTGAGAAGGAGCAACTGTATGAAATCAGTGTTAGTAGAGAAATGGTGTTAGGGAAATTGATGGGATTGAAGGTTGATAAATCCCCCGGACCTGATAATGCAAATCCCAGAGTACTTAGGGTAGTGACTCTAGAAATATTAGATGCATTGTTGGTCATGGTTCAAAATTCTACAGACTCTGCAACAGTTCCAATGGATTGGAGGGTAGCTAATGTAACCCAACTATTTAGAAATGTTGGTAGAGACACAACAGGGAAATATAAAAAGGTTAACCTGACATCAGTAGTGGGGAAAATGATAGAGTACATTATAAAGGATGTAATAACACAGCACGTGGAAAACAGTGACAGCATCAGACAAAGTCAACATAGATTTACGAAAGGGAAATCATGCTTGGCAAATCTACTGGATTGTTTTCAGGATGTAACCAGTAGAATAGATAAGGGAGAACCAGTGGATGTGGTGTATTTGGACTTGCAGAAGGCTTTCGATAAGGTCCCACATAAGGGATTAGCGTGCAAAATTAAAGCACATGGGTTTGGGGGTAAGATATTAACATGGATAGAGAACTAGTTGGCAGACAGGAAACAAAGAGTCGGAGTAAATGTAATATATCCAAGTTTGCAGATGACACAAAGCTGGGTGGGTGTGTGAGCAGTCAGGAGGATGCAAAGAAGCTCCAGTGTGATTTGGACAGGTTGCGTGAGTGGGCAAATTCATGGCAGTTGCAGTATAATGTGGATAAATGTGAGATTATCCACGTCGGTTTCAAGAACAGAAAGGCAGATTATTATCTGAATGGCGATAGACTGGAAAAGGGGGAGGTGCAGTGAGACGTGATTCTCCTTGTGCTCAAGTTGGTGAAAGTAAGCACGAAGATGCAGCAGGCAGTTAAGAAGGCAAATGGTATGTTGGCCTTCATAGCGAGAGGATTCAAGTACAGGAGCAAGGATGTCTTGCTGAAATTATACAAGGCCTTGGTGAGGCCACACCTGGAGTATTGTGTGCAGTTTTGGTCTCCTTATCTGAGGAAGGAGGTTCTTGCTATGAAGGGAGTGCAGTGAAGGTTCACCAGATTGATTTCTGGGATGGCAGGATTGACGTATACAGAGAGATTGGTCGATTAGGCTCGTATTTGCCAGAGTTTAGAAGAATGAGAGGGGATCTCATAGAAACCCAAAATAATTACAACAGGACTGGACAGACTAGATGCAGGAAGGATGTTCCCGATGCTGGGGGAGTTCAGGACCGGGGTCACAGTCTAGCGATAAGGGGTAAGCCATTTAGGATTGACTTGAGGAGAGGTTACTTCACCCAGATAGTGGTCAATCTGTGGAATTCTCTACCACAGAAAGAAGTTAAGGCCATACAATTAAATATATTCAAGAAATAATTGGATACAGTTCATAGGGCTAATGGGATGAAGGAATAAAGGGAGAGAGCAGGAACAGGTTACTGAGTTTGGATATTCAGCCATGATCGGATTGCATGGCGGAGCAGGCTCGATGGGTCGAATGGCCTACGTCTGCTCCTATTTTCTATGTTTCTAAGTTCATGCAAAACTCATCAGCTACATAATACTCATCAACCCGCTCTGTTACTTCACTGAAAACACTCAATCAAATTAGTCAAACACAATTTGACTTTGACAAATCTGTGCTGGATTCCCTTAATTCATCCACATTTGTCCCGGTCAGTTAATTTTGTCCAGGATTATTGTTTTAAAAGTTTTCCCAGCACCGAGGTTCAACTGACTGTCCTCTATTTGCCGGGCTTGTCGTTACACTCTTTTCAGGACAATGGTGTAACATTTGCAATTCTCCAATCCTTTGGAACCATCCCTGTGTGTAAGGAAAACTATGGTGAGCCCCTCCGCAATTTCCACCCTTACTTCCCTCAGCAACCAGGATGCTTTTTGCATGAACATCTTGAAATGCAGCCAGCCTTTCTAATACCTCCTGCCAAGAAACCATGCTATGCTGAATGAGGATTTTTAATTCATCAGTTGGAAACCTACATTAAACTTTGAAATTGGCAAGCTGGAATCCTACATTTAACTTTTAAAAAGTTTGCAGTCAAGATGGCCACCACAATTAGCATTGAAATACCTCACATTCCAGGCCATCGAAGTATGTCTTCAAAGCTCTCACCCAGGACAGTGGCTTGAACAATTGTGTAGATTATCTTGGATCACCCTCAGCAGGACATTCAAAACCATCTTGCAGCATTTACTAGCAGAGACGAACCTGCAGGGGTAACATTGACACAATATAATTTGAAGCACACTTGGGATTCTTAGAGTTTGAAACGCATTAAAGAAAGCAAGGTACTGATAGACTTTGTGACAGCCCTCCCCCACCCCAGTCTATGTAAACTTGAAGCTTTTCCTTACACACAGCAAACAAACTTTGCGAGCTAACCCACGCAAGACGCTGTGGGGCTGTTTCCTTCGCTGTCTCTCTCTCCAGGTAACATTGCAAATTTTTTAATCTGTCTGTGACTGGAGAACATCCAAGTCCACCATTGCTACAGATAGAGACTGGGGAGAAAGCCACCGACCATTACTGCCTCCAAGAAAACGCTGAACCTGGAAGACCAGATGCACGTGCACCTCTACCAGCCAGAGACTTTGGAACCACGAATTCAGTCAGAGGAAAAAATGAATTATCAGACCCCACAGGCTATATATTAGTTTTTCTTCGTCTGGACTCTAATCCAACCCAAACTATTCTTCCTCACTCTAACCTACGTGTGTGTGTGTGTGTGTGTGTGTGTGTGTGTGTGTGTGTGTGTGTGTGTGTGTGTGTGTGTGTGTGTGTGTGTGTGTGTGTGTGTGTGTGTGTGTGTGTGTGTGTGTGTGTGTGTGTGTGTGTAAATTGAAGCAGAGCTTACTATTTTACTTCAATCGGGATTTGATTTTCAGTACAATAAAGTCGATATCCTAGGGGGTTACCATTGACCAGAAAGTGAACTGGAATAGCCATATAAATATTGTCGCAACAGGATCATGTCAGCGTCTAGGAATCCTCCAGCGAGTAACTCACCTCCTGATTCCCCAAAGTCTGTCCACCATCTACAAGGCACATGTCAGGAGTGTAATGGAAGACTCTCCACTTGCCTGGATGGATGCAACTTCAACAGCACTCAAGAAGCTCGACACCATCCAGGGAAAAGATTGATTGGCACCCCATCCACTAACTTTCACTCCCTCCAACACCAACGCACAGTTGCATCAGTGTGTACCATCTACAAGATGCACTGCAGCCATGTTCTAAGGCTCCTTAGACAGCACCTTCCAAACCCAGGAGCTCTACCACTTAGAAGGACAAGGGCAGCAAATGCATGAGAACACCACCACCTGCAAGATCTCCTCCAAATCACGCACCATCCTGCCTTGGATCTATATCGCCGTTCCTTCACTGTCGCTGTGTCAAAATCCTGGAACTCCCTTCCAAACTGCACTGTGGGTAAACCTACCCTCAGGGACTTCTGCGGTTTAAGAACACAGCCCACCACCACCTTCTCAAGGGCAATTAGGGATGGGTAATGAATGTTGGACAAGTCAGCGACGCCCACATCCCATGAATGAAGAAAATAAAATAGCCATGAGCAAGAAGAGAGAGTTGGAAACACAGGGGGTCCTCCTTTGACCAGAGCAGATGGTGCTGAGAACAGGAGTGACGCCCAAAAGCCTGTGTGTGTCCATGGTAACAAGGCACATCACCTCTGAGCTGACTGCTGGATGTTACATAGGATTAATCAGGATACACCAGATCAGTGCAGGATAAGGGGCCCTGTTGGGAAGCATAGAAGACCAGGCTGTGGCTTCAACTGTGGCAGTAAGACCCAGTATGCCCACCACTGAGAGCGCTGGAAAATTTATCAAAATAACTGAGGGCTACCTGGATTTTCTATCCTAAGGGAAAGGGACCCCATAAGCCTCGAATGCAGCAAGTAAGCCCAAAGCCATACTTGGGATACAGAGGCCACTCAAACACTCCTGCTGGGAAAATGCATGAACTTTCCCCAAGAGAGGGCATCGAATGCTCAAGTATTAGTGAACAGCATCGGGGAAGGTACATGCCCATGACTCTATATTGGGTGCACCTGGAGTGGTAACCCTGGGGATTGTCCCTCGTTTACCTTTGGAGAGGGGCGACCTTTTCCTGGGTAATGATATGGTCAGGGTGAAGGTGGTAGTTTCCCCAGTGATTTTAGAGAGACTGAAATAGGTCAGGCAGACAGAGCAGTTACAGGAGAAGGCCCCTGGAATATTCCTTCCTTTGTGGTGTGCTGGTCCAAGGCAAAACAAGCTCCATAACAGGAGGATGAACTGGCACTGCAGATCGATGGCCCTCCTGCATAGTTATCTGAAACCTTCTTTGGGAAGGTGGAGGACAAAATGGATGTGTTAAACAGATCTTCCTTGATCGAGTCTCAGCAAGTTGATCCAATGTTAAAAAAAGTTAGTACAGACTGTCTAAAGTTAAACTGAAGCAGAGGGAGTTCCAGAGTGTGACTATTTAAAGAATGAGATGCTGATGAGGAAGTGTAGACCTCCTTCAAGACCTGCGGATGAAGAGTGGACAGTAGTTCACCAGACAGTGTTTCTGCCCAGGTACCATAAGGAAATACAGAGAATAACCCAGGAATTCCAATGGCTGGACATGTGGGCATCAGAAAAAAACAAGGCTGCATAAGACAGCATTTTGAATGGCCACAACTACATAAAGATGTGGTAGAGTTCTGTATAACTGGTCACACGAGCCAGGTTGTTGGGAAGACCCAAACTGCAATGAAACGTGCACCCCTAATTCCCATACCAGTTTTGGGGGATCCTTCAGCAGAGTGCTGGTGGATTGTGTGGGATTCCTGATGAAAACAAAAGGGGACTACCAGTATCTTCCCACCATTATGGATGTGCTGACCTGATTCCCCGAGACTCTTCACTGAAGAAACATCTCCAACAATGCAGTGGTGCAGGGGCTAACACAATTCTTTAGCCGATATTGGCTGCCTGCTGAGATCCAGTTGGATCAGGGCACGAGTCTCATTCTATTAGGGATGATGAAAAAGTAACAAGCAAACACAATATTATAGCCTATGCATTAAGGAAGATGTCTAATTTAGCAATTAAACGGAATGTTACATACCAAGTTTCCGGATGAGAACTCATAACAATTAACCGGAATATTGCACCCTGTGTACAAGGGAAGACATCAAATTTAACAATTAACCAGATTATACATTGCGTATGAGTGATGAAATCTAATTTAACAATTAGCCACAATAATATACACTGTGCATCTGTGATGACATCTAATTTAACAATTGACCAGAAAATTATACACTGTGTATTAGTGATGACATCTAATTTAACATTTGAACAGAATATTATCCACTCTGCATTAGTGATGAAATGTAATTTAAAAATGAACCAGAACATGTTTCTCTGTGTTATAGTGATGAAATCTAATTTAACAATTGACCAGAATATTATCCACTGTGTATTAGTGATGAAATGCAATTTAACAATTAACCAGAGTATTATTCATTGTGTATGAGTGATGACATCTAATTCAACAATTGACCAGAATATTATCCACTGTGCATTAGTGTGTATTCGTGACGAAATCGAAATTAACATGAAAATCAGTATTACACCCAGTGTATTAGTGATGACATCTAATTTAGCAATTGACCAGAATATTATACAGTGTATTAGTGATGACATCTAATTTAACAGTAAACCACAATATTACACACAGTATATTAGTGATGATATCCAATTTAACAATTGACAAAAAATTTATACACGGTGTATTAGTGATGACATCTAATTTCAAAATTAACCACAAAATTACACCCTGTGTATTAGTGGTGACATCTAATTTAACAATTGACCAGAATATTACACACTGTGCATTAGTGATGATATCTAATTTAACAATTAACCAGAATATTATACTGTGCATGAGTGACGATATCTAATTTAACAATTAACCAGAATATTACACCCTATGCATTAGTGATGATATCTAATTTGAAAATTAAACAGAATATTAGACACTGTGTATGAGAGATGACATCTAATTTAACAAATGACAGGAATATTATACACAGTGTATTCGTGATGATATCTAATTTAACAATCACCCAGAATATTCTGCACTGTGTATGAGTGATGACATCGAATTTAACAATTAACCAGAACATTGTACACTGTGTATTAGTGATCACATCTAATTTAACAATTAACCAGAATATGATACATTGTGTATTAGTGAAGACATCTAATTTAACAATTAACCAGAATGTTGTACACTGTGCATGAGTGATGACATCTAATTTAACAATTAACCAGAATATTATACATTGTGTATAAGTGAAGACATCTAATTTAACAATTAACCAGAATGTTGTACACTGTGCATGAGTGATGACATCTAATTTAACAATTAACCAGAATATTATACATTGTGTATTAGTGAAGACATTTAATTTAACAATTAACCAGAATGTTGTACACTGTGTATGAGTGATGACATCTAATGTAACAATTAACCAGAATATTATACATTGTGTATTAGTGAAGACATCTAATTTAACAATTAACCAGAATGTTGTACACTGTGTCTGAGTGATGACATCTAATTTAACAATTAACCAGAATATTATACATTGTGTATTAGTGAAGGCATCTAATTTAACAATTAACCAGAATGTTGCACACTGTGTATGAGTGATGACATCTAATTTAACAATTAACCAGAATATTGCAAACTGTGTATTCCTGATGACATCTAATTTAACAATTAACCAGAATATTGTACACTGTGTATGAGTGATGATATCTAATTTAACAATTGACCAGAATATTATCCCTGTATATTCGTGATGATATCTAATTTAACAATTAACCAGAATATTATACACTGACTAACAGTGATGACATCTAATTTAACAATTAACCAGAATATTATAAATTGAGTCTCAGTGTTGACATCTAAGTTTACAATTAACCAGAATATTTTACACTGTGTATTAGTGATGACATCTAATTGAACAATTAATTGCAATATTTTGCACTGTGTGTTTGTGATGACATCAAATTTAACAATTAACCAGATTATCCCCATTGTATCAGTGATGACATCTAGTTTAACAATTAGCTGGAATATTATCCCCTGTGGATTAGTGATTAGATCTAAATTAACAATTAACCGGAATATTATACCCTGTCTGCAAGTGATGACAGCTAATTTAACAATTAACCACAATATTAAACCATGTGGATAAGGATGACACTAAATTTAACAATTACCCAGAATATTATACCCTGTGTATTCGTTATGACATCTGATATAACAACTAACTAGAATATTATCCCCTGTGTATTGGTGATGAAATCTAATTAACAATTAAGCAGAATATTATACACAGGGTATGAGTGATGACATCCAATGTAGCAATTGACCAGAATATGATACACAGTGTATGAGAGATGACATCTAATTTAACTATTCACCAGAATACTATACCCTGTGCATTAGTGATGACACCTAATTTAACAACTAAGCATAATAGTATACACAGTGGATGAGTGATGACATCTAATTTAACAATTAACCAGAATATTATGCACAGTGTTTTACTGATGATATCGAATTTAACAAGTGACCAGAATATTATTCCCCGTGTATTAGTGAAGAAATCTAATTTAACAATTGACCAGAATATTATATACTGTTTATTAGTGATGATATCTAATTTAACAATTGACCAGAATATTATCCTCTGTGTATTAGTGATGATATCTAATTTAACAATTTACCAGAATATTATACACTGTGTATTCGTGATGACATCTAACATGACAATTGACCAGAATATTATACACAGTGTATGAGAGATGACATCTAATTTAACAATTGAGCAGAATATAAAACACATTGTATGAGTGATGACATCTAATTCAACAATTAACCGGAATATTTTACCTGTGCATTAGTGATGACATCCAATTTAACAAAAGACCAGAATATTATACCTTGGACATTAGTGACGACATCTGATTTATCAATTAACCAGAATATTATACAATTTGCATTTGTGATGACATCTAATTTAACAAATAACCAGAATATTATAAACAGTGCATGAGTGATGACATCTAATTTAACAATTAACCAGAATATTATACACAGTGTATTACTGATGATATCGAATTTAACAATAGACCAGAATATTATCCCCAATGTATTAGTGATGACATCTAATTTAACAATTAACCAGAATATTATACAGTGTGTATTAATGATGATATCTAATTTCACAATTGACCAGAATATTATCCCCTGTGTATCAGTGATGATCTCTAATTTAACAATTGACCAGAATATTATACACTGTGTATTAGTGATGACATCTAACATAACAATTGACTGGAATATAATACACAGTGGATGAGAGATGACATCTAATGTAACAGTCGAGCAGAATATTTAACACAGTGTATGAGTGATGACATCTAATTCAAAAATGAACTGGAATATTATACTCTGTGTATTAGTGATGAACTCGAACTTAACAATTGACCTTAAGAGACACAGTGTATGATTGATGACAACTAATTTAACAAAAGACCAGAATATTATCCACTGTGTATTAGTGTTGACATCTAATTTAACAGTTAACCGGAATATTATGCACATTGTATCAGTGATGACATCTAATTTAACAATTAAGCATAATATTATAAACTGAGTGCGAGTGATG
Source organism: Heterodontus francisci (assembly GCF_036365525.1). Taxonomy (NCBI): domain Eukaryota; kingdom Metazoa; phylum Chordata; class Chondrichthyes; order Heterodontiformes; family Heterodontidae; genus Heterodontus; species Heterodontus francisci. The sequence goes on from NC_090391.1 coordinate 60,851,015, forward strand.
AGGTCTAATTTAAGAATTAAACAGAATATTATACACTGTGTATTAGTGATGACATCTAATTTAACAACTGAGCACAATATTATACACTGTGTGTTAGTGATGACATCTAATTTAACAATTAAATAGAATATTGTACACTGTGTATTAGTGATGAGATCTAACATGACAATTGAGCAGAATATTGTACACAGTGTATGAGAGATGACATCTAATTTAACAATCGAGCAGAATATGAAACACTTTGGATGAGTGATGACACCTAGTTCAACAATTAAATGGAATATTATACTCTGTGTATCAGTGATGAACTCGAACTTAACAATTGACCTGAATATAAACAGTGTATGATGGATGACAACTAATTTAACAAAAGACCAGAATATTATACCTTGTGCATTAGTGAAGACATCTAATTTAACAATTAACCAGAATCTTATACACTGTGTATGAGTGATGACATCTGATTTAATAATTGACCAGAATATTATTCACATTGTATCCGTGATGACATCTAATTAAACAATTAAGCATAATATTATAAACTGAGTATTAGTGATGAATCTAATTTAACAATTAAGCACAATATTATACACTGTGTGTTAGTGATGAAATACAATTTAACATTGAACCAGAATATTATACGCAGTGTATGAGTGATGACAACTAATTTAACAATTGACCAGATTATTATACACTGTGTAACAGTTATGTCATCTAATTTAACAACTAACCGGAATATTATACACAGTGTATGAGTGATAACATCCAATTTAACAATTGACCAGAATAATATCCCATGTCTGTCAGTGATGGCATTTAATTTAACAATTATCCACAATATTATACCATGTGTATAAGGGATGACACATAATTTAACAAGTAACCAGAATATTATACACAGTGAATGAGTGATGACACCTAATTTAACAATTGACCAGAATATGATACACAGTGTATGAGAGATGACATCTAATTTAACAATTGACCAGAATATTATATCCGCTGCGTTAGTGATGACACCTAATTTGACAATTAACCAGAATATTATACAGTGGATTACTGATGATATCGATTTTAACAATTGAACAGATATGTTCCCCGTGTATTAGTGAAGACATCTAATTTAATGATTGACCAGAATATTATACACTGTGTATTAGTGATGATATCTCATTTAACAATTGACCAGAATATTATCCTCTGTGTATTACTGATGATATCTAATGTAACAATTGACCAGAATATTATACACAGTGTAGTAGTGATGACATCTAACATAACAATTGACCAAAATATAATACACAGTGTATGAGAGATGACAACTAATTTAACGATTGAGCGGAACATAAAACACATTGTTTGAGTGATGACATCTAATTCAACAATTAACCGGAATATTATAGCCTGTGCATCAGTGATGAACTGCATCTGAACAATTAACCAGAATATGAAACACAGCGTTTATGTGATGACATCAAATCTGACAATGGACCAGAATAGTATATACAGTGAGTGAGTGATGACAACTTATTTAACAAAAGACCAGAATATTATACCTTGTGCATTAATGATGACATCTAATTTAAGAATTAACCAGAATATTATCCACAGTGTATTAGTGTTGACATCTGATTAAAAAATATCTCCAGAATATTAAACACTGTGTATTCATCAGGACTTCTAATTTCGGCATTAACCAGAATATTTTATCCTGTGTATTGGTGATGACATCTAATTTAACAATTAACCAGAATATTATGTACAATGCATTCGTGATGACATCTAATTTAACAATTAACCAGAACATGAGACTGTGTATTCGTGAGGACATCTAATTTAACAATTAACCGGAATATTATACACTGTGTCTTCGTGAGGACATCTAATTTAACAATTAACTAAGATATTATGCACTGTTTATTAGTGATGACATCTAATTTAACAGTTAACCGGAATATTATACACTGTGTATTAGTGATGACATCTAATTTAACAATGAACCAGAATATTATACACTGTGTATTGGTGATGACATCCAATTTAACAATTAACCGAAATATTATACACTGTGTATTAGTGATGACATGTAATTTAACAATGAACCAGAATATTATACACTGTGTATTCGTGATGACATCGAACTTAACAATTAACTGGAAAATTATACACTGTATGTTAGTGATGACATCTAATTTAACAATGAACCAGAATATTATACACTGTATATTAGTGATGACATCTAATTTAACAATGAACCAGAATATTATACACTGTAAATTAGTGATGACATCTAATTTAACAATGAACCAGAATATTATACCCTGTGTATTAATGATGACATCTAATGTAACAATTAACCAGAATATTACACACTGTGTATTAGTCATGACATCTAATTTAACAATTAACCAGAATATTATACACTATCTATCAGTGTTTCCATCTAATTTAACAATTTACCAGAATATTATACGCTGTGTATTTTTGATGAAATCTAATTTAACAAGTAGCAGGAATATTATACCCTGTTATTAGTGAAGACATCTAATTTAGCATTTAACCAAATATTATGCACTGTGTATTATTGATTACGTCTAATTTAACAATTTACCAGAATATTATACACTGTGTATTTTTGATGAAATCTAATTTAACAAGTAGCAGGAATATTATACCCTGTTATTAGTGAAGACATCTAATTTAGCATTTAACCAAATATTATACACTGTGTATTATTGATTACGTCTAATTGAACAATTTACCAGAATATTATACACTGTGTATAAGTGAAGACATCTAATTTAACAATTAACCAGAATGTTGTACACTGTGCATGAGTGATGACATCTAATTTAACAATTAACCAGAATATTATACATTGTGTATTAGTGAAGACATCTAATTTAACAATTAACCAGAATGTTGTACACTGTGTATGAGTGATGACATCTAATTTAACAATTAACCAGAATATTGCAAACTGTGTATTCCTGATGACATCTAATTTAACAATTAACCAGAATATTCTGCACTGTGTTTGAGTGATCACATCTGATTTAACAATTAACCAGAATATGATACATTGTGTATTAGTGAAGACATCTAATTTAACAATTAACCAGAATGTTGTACACTGTGTATGAGTGATGACATCTAATTTAACAATTAACCAGAATATTATACATTGTGTATTAGTGAAGACATCTAATTTAACAATTAACCAGAATGTTGTACACTGTGTCTGAGTGATGACATCTAATTTAACAATTAACCAGAATATTATACATTGTGTATTAGTGAAGGCATCTAATTTAACAATTAACCAGAATGTTGCACACTGTGTATGAGTGATGACATCTAATTTAACAATTAACCAGAATATTGCAAACTGTGTATTCCTGATGACATCTAATTTAACAATTAACCAGAATATTGTACACTGTGTATGAGTGATGATATCTAATTTAACAATTGACCAGAATATTATCCCTGTATATTCGTGATGATATCTAATTTAACAATTAACCAGAATATTATACACTGACTAACAGTGATGACATCTAATTTAACAATTAACCAGAATATTATAAATTGAGTCTCAGTGTTGACATCTAAGTTTACAATTAACCAGAATATTTTACACTGTGTATTAGTGATGACATCTAATTGAACAATTAATTGCAATATTTTGCACTGTGTGTTTGTGATGACATCAAATTTAACAATTAACCAGATTATCCCCATTGTATCAGTGATGACATCTAGTTTAACAATTAGCTGGAATATTATCCCCTGTGGATTAGTGATTAGATCTAAATTAACAATTAACCGGAATATTATACCCTGTCTGCAAGTGATGACAGCTAATTTAACAATTAACCACAATATTAAACCATGTGGATAAGGATGACACTAAATTTAACAATTACCCAGAATATTATACCCTGTGTATTCGTTATGACATCTGATATAACAACTAACTAGAATATTATCCCCTGTGTATTGGTGATGAAATCTAATTAACAATTAAGCAGAATATTATACACAGGGTATGAGTGATGACATCCAATGTAGCAATTGACCAGAATATGATACACAGTGTATGAGAGATGACATCTAATTTAACTATTCACCAGAATACTATACCCTGTGCATTAGTGATGACACCTAATTTAACAACTAAGCATAATAGTATACACAGTGGATGAGTGATGACATCTAATTTAACAATTAACCAGAATATTATGCACAGTGTTTTACTGATGATATCGAATTTAACAAGTGACCAGAATATTATTCCCCGTGTATTAGTGAAGAAATCTAATTTAACAATTGACCAGAATATTATATACTGTTTATTAGTGATGATATCTAATTTAACAATTGACCAGAATATTATCCTCTGTGTATTAGTGATGATATCTAATTTAACAATTTACCAGAATATTATACACTGTGTATTCGTGATGACATCTAACATGACAATTGACCAGAATATTATACACAGTGTATGAGAGATGACATCTAATTTAACAATTGAGCAGAATATAAAACACATTGTATGAGTGATGACATCTAATTCAACAATTAACCGGAATATTTTACCTGTGCATTAGTGATGACATCCAATTTAACAAAAGACCAGAATATTATACCTTGGACATTAGTGACGACATCTGATTTATCAATTAACCAGAATATTATACAATTTGCATTTGTGATGACATCTAATTTAACAAATAACCAGAATATTATAAACAGTGCATGAGTGATGACATCTAATTTAACAATTAACCAGAATATTATACACAGTGTATTACTGATGATATCGAATTTAACAATAGACCAGAATATTATCCCCAATGTATTAGTGATGACATCTAATTTAACAATTAACCAGAATATTATACAGTGTGTATTAATGATGATATCTAATTTCACAATTGACCAGAATATTATCCCCTGTGTATCAGTGATGATCTCTAATTTAACAATTGACCAGAATATTATACACTGTGTATTAGTGATGACATCTAACATAACAATTGACTGGAATATAATACACAGTGGATGAGAGATGACATCTAATGTAACAGTCGAGCAGAATATTTAACACAGTGTATGAGTGATGACATCTAATTCAAAAATGAACTGGAATATTATACTCTGTGTATTAGTGATGAACTCGAACTTAACAATTGACCTTAAGAGACACAGTGTATGATTGATGACAACTAATTTAACAAAAGACCAGAATATTATCCACTGTGTATTAGTGTTGACATCTAATTTAACAGTTAACCGGAATATTATGCACATTGTATCAGTGATGACATCTAATTTAACAATTAAGCATAATATTATAAACTGAGTGCGAGTGATGAGGTCTAATTTAAGAATTAAACAGAATATTATACACTGTGTATTAGTGATGACATCTAATTTAACAACTGAGCACAATATTATACACTGTGTGTTAGTGATGACATCTAATTTAACAATTAAATAGAATATTGTACACTGTGTATTAGTGATGAGATCTAACATGACAATTGAGCAGAATATTGTACACAGTGTATGAGAGATGACATCTAATTTAACAATCGAGCAGAATATGAAACACTTTGGATGAGTGATGACATCTAGTTCAACAATTAAATGGAATATTATACTCTGTGTATCAGTGATGAACTCGAACTTAACAATTGACCTGAATATAAACAGTGTATGATGGATGACAACTAATTTAACAAAAGACCAGAATATTATACCTTGTGCATTAGTGAAGACATCTAATTTAACAATTAACCAGAATCTTATACATTGTGTATGAGTGATGACATCTGATTTAATAATTGACCAGAATATTATTCACATTGTATCCGTGATGACATCTAATTAAACAATTAAGCATAATATTATAAACTGATTATTAGTGATGAATCTAATTTAACAATTAAGCACAATATTATACACTGTGTGTTAGTGATGAAATACAATTTAACATTGAACCAGAATATTATACGCAGTGTATGAGTGATGACAACTAATTTAACAATTGACCAGATTATTATACACTGTGTAACAGTTATGTCATCTAATTTAACAACTAACCGGAATATTATACACAGTGTATGAGTGATAACATCCAATTTAACAATTGACCAGAATAATATCCCATGTCTGTCAGTGATGGCATTTAATTTAACAATTATCCACAATATTATACCATGTGTATAAGGGATGACACATAATTTAACAAGTAACCAGAATATTATACACAGTGAATGAGTGATGACACCTAATTTAACAATTGACCAGAATATGATACACAGTGTATGAGAGATGACATCTAATTTAACAATTGACCAGAATATTATATCCGCTGCGTTAGTGATGACACCTAATTTGACAATTAACCAGAATATTATACAGTGGATTACTGATGATATCGATTTTAACAATTGAACAGATATGTTCCCCGTGTATTAGTGAAGACATCTAATTTAATGATTGACCAGAATATTATACACTGTGTATTAGTGATGATATCTCATTTAACAATTGACCAGAATATTATCCTCTGTGTATTACTGATGATATCTAATGTAACAATTGACCAGAATATTATACACAGTGTAGTAGTGATGACATCTAACATAACAATTGACCAAAATATAATACACAGTGTATGAGAGATGACAACTAATTTAACGATTGAGCGGAACATAAAACACATTGTTTGAGTGATGACATCTAATTCAACAATTAACCGGAATATTATAGCCTGTGCATCAGTGATGAACTGCATCTGAACAATTAACCAGAATATGAAACACAGCGTTTATGTGATGACATCAAATCTGACAATGGACCAGAATAGTATATACAGTGAGTGAGTGATGACAACTTATTTAACAAAAGACCAGAATATTATACCTTGTGCATTAATGATGACATCTAATTTAAGAATTAACCAGAATATTATCCACAGTGTATTAGTGTTGACATCTGATTAAAAAATATCTCCAGAATATTAAACACTGTGTATTCATCAGGACTTCTAATTTCGGCATTAACCAGAATATTTTATCCTGTGTATTGGTGATGACATCTAATTTAACAATTAACCAGAATATTATGTACAATGCATTCGTGATGACATCTAATTTAACAATTAACCAGAACATGAGACTGTGTATTCGTGAGGACATCTAATTTAACAATTAACCGGAATATTATACACTGTGTCTTCGTGAGGACATCTAATTTAACAATTAACTAAGATATTATGCACTGTTTATTAGTGATGACATCTAATTTAACAGTTAACCGGAATATTATACACTGTGTATTAGTGATGACATCTAATTTAACAATGAACCAGAATATTATACACTGTGTATTGGTGATGACATCCAATTTAACAATTAACCGAAATATTATACACTGTGTATTAGTGATGACATGTAATTTAACAATGAACCAGAATATTATACACTGTGTATTCGTGATGACATCGAACTTAACAATTAACTGGAAAATTATACACTGTATGTTAGTGATGACATCTAATTTAACAATGAACCAGAATATTATACACTGTATATTAGTGATGACATCTAATTTAACAATGAACCAGAATATTATACACTGTAAATTAGTGATGACATCTAATTTAACAATGAACCAGAATATTATACCCTGTGTATTAATGATGACATCTAATGTAACAATTAACCAGAATATTACACACTGTGTATTAGTCATGACATCTAATTTAACAATTAACCAGAATATTATACACTATCTATCAGTGTTTCCATCTAATTTAACAATTTACCAGAATATTATACACTGTGTATTTTTGATGAAATCTAATTTAACAAGTAGCAGGAATATTATACCCTGTTATTAGTGAAGACATCTAATTTAGCATTTAACCAAATATTATGCACTGTGTATTATTGATTACGTCTAATTTAACAATTTACCAGAATATTATACACTGTGTATTTTTGATGAAATCTAATTTAACAAGTAGCAGGAATATTATACCCTGTTATTAGTGAAGACATCTAATTTAGCATTTAACCAAATATTATACACTGTGTATTATTGATTACGTCTAATTGAACAATTTACCAGAATATTATACACTGTGTATAAGTGAAGACATCTAATTTAACAATTAACCAGAATGTTGTACACTGTGCATGAGTGATGACATCTAATTTAACAATTAACCAGAATATTATACATTGTGTATTAGTGAAGACATCTAATTTAACAATTAACCAGAATGTTGTACACTGTGTATGAGTGATGACATCTAATTTAACAATTAACCAGAATATTGCAAACTGTGTATTCCTGATGACATCTAATTTAACAATTAACCAGAATATTCTGCACTGTGTTTGAGTGATCACATCTGATTTAACAATTAACCAGAATATGATACATTGTGTATTAGTGAAGACATCTAATTTAACAATTAACCAGAATGTTGTACACTGTGTATGAGTGATGACATCTAATTTAACAATTAACCAGAATATTATACATTGTGTATTAGTGAAGACATCTAATTTAACAATTAACCAGAATGTTGTACACTGTGTCTGAGTGATGACATCTAATTTAACAATTAACCAGAATATTATACATTGTGTATTAGTGAAGGCATCTAATTTAACAATTAACCAGAATGTTGCACACTGTGTATGAGTGATGACATCTAATTTAACAATTAACCAGAATATTGCAAACTGTGTATTCCTGATGACATCTAATTTAACAATTAACCAGAATATTGTACACTGTGTATGAGTGATGATATCTAATTTAACAATTGACCAGAATATTATCCCTGTATATTCGTGATGATATCTAATTTAACAATTAACCAGAATATTATACACTGACTAACAGTGATGACATCTAATTTAACAATTAACCAGAATATTATAAATTGAGTCTCAGTGTTGACATCTAAGTTTACAATTAACCAGAATATTTTACACTGTGTATTAGTGATGACATCTAATTGAACAATTAATTGCAATATTTTGCACTGTGTGTTTGTGATGACATCAAATTTAACAATTAACCAGATTATCCCCATTGTATCAGTGATGACATCTAGTTTAACAATTAGCTGGAATATTATCCCCTGTGGATTAGTGATTAGATCTAAATTAACAATTAACCGGAATATTATACCCTGTCTGCAAGTGATGACAGCTAATTTAACAATTAACCACAATATTAAACCATGTGGATAAGGATGACACTAAATTTAACAATTACCCAGAATATTATACCCTGTGTATTCGTTATGACATCTGATATAACAACTAACTAGAATATTATCCCCTGTGTATTGGTGATGAAATCTAATTAACAATTAAGCAGAATATTATACACAGGGTATGAGTGATGACATCCAATGTAGCAATTGACCAGAATATGATACACAGTGTATGAGAGATGACATCTAATTTAACTATTCACCAGAATACTATACCCTGTGCATTAGTGATGACACCTAATTTAACAACTAAGCATAATAGTATACACAGTGGATGAGTGATGACATCTAATTTAACAATTAACCAGAATATTATGCACAGTGTTTTACTGATGATATCGAATTTAACAAGTGACCAGAATATTATTCCCCGTGTATTAGTGAAGAAATCTAATTTAACAATTGACCAGAATATTATATACTGTTTATTAGTGATGATATCTAATTTAACAATTGACCAGAATATTATCCTCTGTGTATTAGTGATGATATCTAATTTAACAATTTACCAGAATATTATACACTGTGTATTCGTGATGACATCTAACATGACAATTGACCAGAATATTATACACAGTGTATGAGAGATGACATCTAATTTAACAATTGAGCAGAATATAAAACACATTGTATGAGTGATGACATCTAATTCAACAATTAACCGGAATATTTTACCTGTGCATTAGTGATGACATCCAATTTAACAAAAGACCAGAATATTATACCTTGGACATTAGTGACGACATCTGATTTATCAATTAACCAGAATATTATACAATTTGCATTTGTGATGACATCTAATTTAACAAATAACCAGAATATTATAAACAGTGCATGAGTGATGACATCTAATTTAACAATTAACCAGAATATTATACACAGTGTATTACTGATGATATCGAATTTAACAATAGACCAGAATATTATCCCCAATGTATTAGTGATGACATCTAATTTAACAATTAACCAGAATATTATACAGTGTGTATTAATGATGATATCTAATTTCACAATTGACCAGAATATTATCCCCTGTGTATCAGTGATGATCTCTAATTTAACAATTGACCAGAATATTATACACTGTGTATTAGTGATGACATCTAACATAACAATTGACTGGAATATAATACACAGTGGATGAGAGATGACATCTAATGTAACAGTCGAGCAGAATATTTAACACAGTGTATGAGTGATGACATCTAATTCAAAAATGAACTGGAATATTATACTCTGTGTATTAGTGATGAACTCGAACTTAACAATTGACCTTAAGAGACACAGTGTATGATTGATGACAACTAATTTAACAAAAGACCAGAATATTATCCACTGTGTATTAGTGTTGACATCTAATTTAACAGTTAACCGGAATATTATGCACATTGTATCAGTGATGACATCTAATTTAACAATTAAGCATAATATTATAAACTGAGTGCGAGTGATGAGGTCTAATTTAAGAATTAAACAGAATATTATACACTGTGTATTAGTGATGACATCTAATTTAACAACTGAGCACAATATTATACACTGTGTGTTAGTGATGACATCTAATTTAACAATTAAATAGAATATTGTACACTGTGTATTAGTGATGAGATCTAACATGACAATTGAGCAGAATATTGTACACAGTGTATGAGAGATGACATCTAATTTAACAATCGAGCAGAATATGAAACACTTTGGATGAGTGATGACACCTAGTTCAACAATTAAATGGAATATTATACTCTGTGTATCAGTGATGAACTCGAACTTAACAATTGACCTGAATATAAACAGTGTATGATGGATGACAACTAATTTAACAAAAGACCAGAATATTATACCTTGTGCATTAGTGAAGACATCTAATTTAACAATTAACCAGAATCTTATACACTGTGTATGAGTGATGACATCTGATTTAATAATTGACCAGAATATTATTCACATTGTATCCGTGATGACATCTAATTAAACAATTAAGCATAATATTATAAACTGAGTATTAGTGATGAATCTAATTTAACAATTAAGCACAATATTATACACTGTGTGTTAGTGATGAAATACAATTTAACATTGAACCAGAATATTATACGCAGTGTATGAGTGATGACAACTAATTTAACAATTGACCAGATTATTATACACTGTGTAACAGTTATGTCATCTAATTTAACAACTAACCGGAATATTATACACAGTGTATGAGTGATAACATCCAATTTAACAATTGACCAGAATAATATCCCATGTCTGTCAGTGATGGCATTTAATTTAACAATTATCCACAATATTATACCATGTGTATAAGGGATGACACATAATTTAACAAGTAACCAGAATATTATACACAGTGAATGAGTGATGACACCTAATTTAACAATTGACCAGAATATGATACACAGTGTATGAGAGATGACATCTAATTTAACAATTGACCAGAATATTATATCCGCTGCGTTAGTGATGACACCTAATTTGACAATTAACCAGAATATTATACAGTGGATTACTGATGATATCGATTTTAACAATTGAACAGATATGTTCCCCGTGTATTAGTGAAGACATCTAATTTAATGATTGACCAGAATATTATACACTGTGTATTAGTGATGATATCTCATTTAACAATTGACCAGAATATTATCCTCTGTGTATTACTGATGATATCTAATGTAACAATTGACCAGAATATTATACACAGTGTAGTAGTGATGACATCTAACATAACAATTGACCAAAATATAATACACAGTGTATGAGAGATGACAACTAATTTAACGATTGAGCGGAACATAAAACACATTGTTTGAGTGATGACATCTAATTCAACAATTAACCGGAATATTATAGCCTGTGCATCAGTGATGAACTGCATCTGAACAATTAACCAGAATATGAAACACAGCGTTTATGTGATGACATCAAATCTGACAATGGACCAGAATAGTATATACAGTGAGTGAGTGATGACAACTTATTTAACAAAAGACCAGAATATTATACCTTGTGCATTAATGATGACATCTAATTTAAGAATTAACCAGAATATTATCCACAGTGTATTAGTGTTGACATCTGATTAAAAAATATCTCCAGAATATTAAACACTGTGTATTCATCAGGACTTCTAATTTCGGCATTAACCAGAATATTTTATCCTGTGTATTGGTGATGACATCTAATTTAACAATTAACCAGAATATTATGTACAATGCATTCGTGATGACATCTAATTTAACAATTAACCAGAACATGAGACTGTGTATTCGTGAGGACATCTAATTTAACAATTAACCGGAATATTATACACTGTGTCTTCGTGAGGACATCTAATTTAACAATTAACTAAGATATTATGCACTGTTTATTAGTGATGACATCTAATTTAACAGTTAACCGGAATATTATACACTGTGTATTAGTGATGACATCTAATTTAACAATGAACCAGAATATTATACACTGTGTATTGGTGATGACATCCAATTTAACAATTAACCGAAATATTATACACTGTGTATTAGTGATGACATGTAATTTAACAATGAACCAGAATATTATACACTGTGTATTCGTGATGACATCGAACTTAACAATTAACTGGAAAATTATACACTGTATGTTAGTGATGACATCTAATTTAACAATGAACCAGAATATTATACACTGTATATTAGTGATGACATCTAATTTAACAATGAACCAGAATATTATACACTGTAAATTAGTGATGACATCTAATTTAACAATGAACCAGAATATTATACCCTGTGTATTAATGATGACATCTAATGTAACAATTAACCAGAATATTACACACTGTGTATTAGTCATGACATCTAATTTAACAATTAACCAGAATATTATACACTATCTATCAGTGTTTCCATCTAATTTAACAATTTACCAGAATATTATACGCTGTGTATTTTTGATGAAATCTAATTTAACAAGTAGCAGGAATATTATACCCTGTTATTAGTGAAGACATCTAATTTAGCATTTAACCAAATATTATGCACTGTGTATTATTGATTACGTCTAATTTAACAATTTACCAGAATATTATACACTGTGTATTTTTGATGAAATCTAATTTAACAAGTAGCAGGAATATTATACCCTGTTATTAGTGAAGACATCTAATTTAGCATTTAACCAAATATTATACACTGTGTATTATTGATTACGTCTAATTGAACAATTTACCAGAATATTATACACTGTGTATAAGTGAAGACATCTAATTTAACAATTAACCAGAATGTTGTACACTGTGCATGAGTGATGACATCTAATTTAACAATTAACCAGAATATTATACATTGTGTATTAGTGAAGACATCTAATTTAACAATTAACCAGAATGTTGTACACTGTGTATGAGTGATGACATCTAATTTAACAATTAACCAGAATATTGCAAACTGTGTATTCCTGATGACATCTAATTTAACAATTAACCAGAATATTCTGCACTGTGTTTGAGTGATCACATCTGATTTAACAATTAACCAGAATATGATACATTGTGTATTAGTGAAGACATCTAATTTAACAATTAACCAGAATGTTGTACACTGTGTATGAGTGATGACATCTAATTTAACAATTAACCAGAATATTATACATTGTGTATTAGTGAAGACATCTAATTTAACAATTAACCAGAATGTTGTACACTGTGTCTGAGTGATGACATCTAATTTAACAATTAACCAGAATATTATACATTGTGTATTAGTGAAGGCATCTAATTTAACAATTAACCAGAATGTTGCACACTGTGTATGAGTGATGACATCTAATTTAACAATTAACCAGAATATTGCAAACTGTGTATTCCTGATGACATCTAATTTAACAATTAACCAGAATATTGTACACTGTGTATGAGTGATGATATCTAATTTAACAATTGACCAGAATATTATCCCTGTATATTCGTGATGATATCTAATTTAACAATTAACCAGAATATTATACACTGACTAACAGTGATGACATCTAATTTAACAATTAACCAGAATATTATAAATTGAGTCTCAGTGTTGACATCTAAGTTTACAATTAACCAGAATATTTTACACTGTGTATTAGTGATGACATCTAATTGAACAATTAATTGCAATATTTTGCACTGTGTGTTTGTGATGACATCAAATTTAACAATTAACCAGATTATCCCCATTGTATCAGTGATGACATCTAGTTTAACAATTAGCTGGAATATTATCCCCTGTGGATTAGTGATTAGATCTAAATTAACAATTAACCGGAATATTATACCCTGTCTGCAAGTGATGACAGCTAATTTAACAATTAACCACAATATTAAACCATGTGGATAAGGATGACACTAAATTTAACAATTACCCAGAATATTATACCCTGTGTATTCGTTATGACATCTGATATAACAACTAACTAGAATATTATCCCCTGTGTATTGGTGATGAAATCTAATTAACAATTAAGCAGAATATTATACACAGGGTATGAGTGATGACATCCAATGTAGCAATTGACCAGAATATGATACACAGTGTATGAGAGATGACATCTAATTTAACTATTCACCAGAATACTATACCCTGTGCATTAGTGATGACACCTAATTTAACAACTAAGCATAATAGTATACACAGTGGATGAGTGATGACATCTAATTTAACAATTAACCAGAATATTATGCACAGTGTTTTACTGATGATATCGAATTTAACAAGTGACCAGAATATTATTCCCCGTGTATTAGTGAAGAAATCTAATTTAACAATTGACCAGAATATTATATACTGTTTATTAGTGATGATATCTAATTTAACAATTGACCAGAATATTATCCTCTGTGTATTAGTGATGATATCTAATTTAACAATTTACCAGAATATTATACACTGTGTATTCGTGATGACATCTAACATGACAATTGACCAGAATATTATACACAGTGTATGAGAGATGACATCTAATTTAACAATTGAGCAGAATATAAAACACATTGTATGAGTGATGACATCTAATTCAACAATTAACCGGAATATTTTACCTGTGCATTAGTGATGACATCCAATTTAACAAAAGACCAGAATATTATACCTTGGACATTAGTGACGACATCTGATTTATCAATTAACCAGAATATTATACAATTTGCATTTGTGATGACATCTAATTTAACAAATAACCAGAATATTATAAACAGTGCATGAGTGATGACATCTAATTTAACAATTAACCAGAATATTATACACAGTGTATTACTGATGATATCGAATTTAACAATAGACCAGAATATTATCCCCAATGTATTAGTGATGACATCTAATTTAACAATTAACCAGAATATTATACAGTGTGTATTAATGATGATATCTAATTTCACAATTGACCAGAATATTATCCCCTGTGTATCAGTGATGATCTCTAATTTAACAATTGACCAGAATATTATACACTGTGTATTAGTGATGACATCTAACATAACAATTGACTGGAATATAATACACAGTGGATGAGAGATGACATCTAATGTAACAGTCGAGCAGAATATTTAACACAGTGTATGAGTGATGACATCTAATTCAAAAATGAACTGGAATATTATACTCTGTGTATTAGTGATGAACTCGAACTTAACAATTGACCTTAAGAGACACAGTGTATGATTGATGACAACTAATTTAACAAAAGACCAGAATATTATCCACTGTGTATTAGTGTTGACATCTAATTTAACAGTTAACCGGAATATTATGCACATTGTATCAGTGATGACATCTAATTTAACAATTAAGCATAATATTATAAACTGAGTGCGAGTGATGAGGTCTAATTTAAGAATTAAACAGAATATTATACACTGTGTATTAGTGATGACATCTAATTTAACAACTGAGCACAATATTATACACTGTGTGTTAGTGATGACATCTAATTTAACAATTAAATAGAATATTGTACACTGTGTATTAGTGATGAGATCTAACATGACAATTGAGCAGAATATTGTACACAGTGTATGAGAGATGACATCTAATTTAACAATCGAGCAGAATATGAAACACTTTGGATGAGTGATGACATCTAGTTCAACAATTAAATGGAATATTATACTCTGTGTATCAGTGATGAACTCGAACTTAACAATTGACCTGAATATAAACAGTGTATGATGGATGACAACTAATTTAACAAAAGACCAGAATATTATACCTTGTGCATTAGTGAAGACATCTAATTTAACAATTAACCAGAATCTTATACACTGTGTATGAGTGATGACATCTGATTTAATAATTGACCAGAATATTATTCACATTGTATCCGTGATGACATCTAATTAAACAATTAAGCATAATATTATAAACTGATTATTAGTGATGAATCTAATTTAACAATTAAGCACAATATTATACACTGTGTGTTAGTGATGAAATACAATTTAACATTGAACCAGAATATTATACGCAGTGTATGAGTGATGACAACTAATTTAACAATTGACCAGATTATTATACACTGTGTAACAGTTATGTCATCTAATTTAACAACTAACCGGAATATTATACACAGTGTATGAGTGATAACATCCAATTTAACAATTGACCAGAATAATATCCCATGTCTGTCAGTGATGGCATTTAATTTAACAATTATCCACAATATTATACCATGTGTATAAGGGATGACACATAATTTAACAAGTAACCAGAATATTATACACAGTGAATGAGTGATGACACCTAATTTAACAATTGACCAGAATATGATACACAGTGTATGAGAGATGACATCTAATTTAACAATTGACCAGAATATTATATCCGCTGCGTTAGTGATGACACCTAATTTGACAATTAACCAGAATATTATACAGTGGATTACTGATGATATCGATTTTAACAATTGAACAGATATGTTCCCCGTGTATTAGTGAAGACATCTAATTTAATGATTGACCAGAATATTATACACTGTGTATTAGTGATGATATCTCATTTAACAATTGACCAGAATATTATCCTCTGTGTATTACTGATGATATCTAATGTAACAATTGACCAGAATATTATACACAGTGTAGTAGTGATGACATCTAACATAACAATTGACCAAAATATAATACACAGTGTATGAGAGATGACAACTAATTTAACGATTGAGCGGAACATAAAACACATTGTTTGAGTGATGACATCTAATTCAACAATTAACCGGAATATTATAGCCTGTGCATCAGTGATGAACTGCATCTGAACAATTAACCAGAATATGAAACACAGCGTTTATGTGATGACATCAAATCTGACAATGGACCAGAATAGTATATACAGTGAGTGAGTGATGACAACTTATTTAACAAAAGACCAGAATATTATACCTTGTGCATTAATGATGACATCTAATTTAAGAATTAACCAGAATATTATCCACAGTGTATTAGTGTTGACATCTGATTAAAAAATATCTCCAGAATATTAAACACTGTGTATTCATCAGGACTTCTAATTTCGGCATTAACCAGAATATTTTATCCTGTGTATTGGTGATGACATCTAATTTAACAATTAACCAGAATATTATGTACAATGCATTCGTGATGACATCTAATTTAACAATTAACCAGAACATGAGACTGTGTATTCGTGAGGACATCTAATTTAACAATTAACCGGAATATTATACACTGTGTCTTCGTGAGGACATCTAATTTAACAATTAACTAAGATATTATGCACTGTTTATTAGTGATGACATCTAATTTAACAGTTAACCGGAATATTATACACTGTGTATTAGTGATGACATCTAATTTAACAATGAACCAGAATATTATACACTGTGTATTGGTGATGACATCCAATTTAACAATTAACCGAAATATTATACACTGTGTATTAGTGATGACATGTAATTTAACAATGAACCAGAATATTATACACTGTGTATTCGTGATGACATCGAACTTAACAATTAACTGGAAAATTATACACTGTATGTTAGTGATGACATCTAATTTAACAATGAACCAGAATATTATACACTGTATATTAGTGATGACATCTAATTTAACAATGAACCAGAATATTATACACTGTAAATTAGTGATGACATCTAATTTAACAATGAACCAGAATATTATACCCTGTGTATTAATGATGACATCTAATGTAACAATTAACCAGAATATTACACACTGTGTATTAGTCATGACATCTAATTTAACAATTAACCAGAATATTATACACTATCTATCAGTGTTTCCATCTAATTTAACAATTTACCAGAATATTATACACTGTGTATTTTTGATGAAATCTAATTTAACAAGTAGCAGGAATATTATACCCTGTTATTAGTGAAGACATCTAATTTAGCATTTAACCAAATATTATGCACTGTGTATTATTGATTACGTCTAATTTAACAATTTACCAGAATATTATACACTGTGTATTTTTGATGAAATCTAATTTAACAAGTAGCAGGAATATTATACCCTGTTATTAGTGAAGACATCTAATTTAGCATTTAACCAAATATTATACACTGTGTATTATTGATTACGTCTAATTGAACAATTTACCAGAATATTATACACTGTGTATAAGTGAAGACATCTAATTTAACAATTAACCAGAATGTTGTACACTGTGCATGAGTGATGACATCTAATTTAACAATTAACCAGAATATTATACATTGTGTATTAGTGAAGACATCTAATTTAACAATTAACCAGAATGTTGTACACTGTGTATGAGTGATGACATCTAATTTAACAATTAACCAGAATATTGCAAACTGTGTATTCCTGATGACATCTAATTTAACAATTAACCAGAATATTCTGCACTGTGTTTGAGTGATCACATCTGATTTAACAATTAACCAGAATATGATACATTGTGTATTAGTGAAGACATCTAATTTAACAATTAACCAGAATGTTGTACACTGTGTATGAGTGATGACATCTAATTTAACAATTAACCAGAATATTATACATTGTGTATTAGTGAAGACATCTAATTTAACAATTAACCAGAATGTTGTACACTGTGTCTGAGTGATGACATCTAATTTAACAATTAACCAGAATATTATACATTGTGTATTAGTGAAGGCATCTAATTTAACAATTAACCAGAATGTTGCACACTGTGTATGAGTGATGACATCTAATTTAACAATTAACCAGAATATTGCAAACTGTGTATTCCTGATGACATCTAATTTAACAATTAACCAGAATATTGTACACTGTGTATGAGTGATGATATCTAATTTAACAATTGACCAGAATATTATCCCTGTATATTCGTGATGATATCTAATTTAACAATTAACCAGAATATTATACACTGACTAACAGTGATGACATCTAATTTAACAATTAACCAGAATATTATAAATTGAGTCTCAGTGTTGACATCTAAGTTTACAATTAACCAGAATATTTTACACTGTGTATTAGTGATGACATCTAATTGAACAATTAATTGCAATATTTTGCACTGTGTGTTTGTGATGACATCAAATTTAACAATTAACCAGATTATCCCCATTGTATCAGTGATGACATCTAGTTTAACAATTAGCTGGAATATTATCCCCTGTGGATTAGTGATTAGATCTAAATTAACAATTAACCGGAATATTATACCCTGTCTGCAAGTGATGACAGCTAATTTAACAATTAACCACAATATTAAACCATGTGGATAAGGATGACACTAAATTTAACAATTACCCAGAATATTATACCCTGTGTATTCGTTATGACATCTGATATAACAACTAACTAGAATATTATCCCCTGTGTATTGGTGATGAAATCTAATTAACAATTAAGCAGAATATTATACACAGGGTATGAGTGATGACATCCAATGTAGCAATTGACCAGAATATGATACACAGTGTATGAGAGATGACATCTAATTTAACTATTCACCAGAATACTATACCCTGTGCATTAGTGATGACACCTAATTTAACAACTAAGCATAATAGTATACACAGTGGATGAGTGATGACATCTAATTTAACAATTAACCAGAATATTATGCACAGTGTTTTACTGATGATATCGAATTTAACAAGTGACCAGAATATTATTCCCCGTGTATTAGTGAAGAAATCTAATTTAACAATTGACCAGAATATTATATACTGTTTATTAGTGATGATATCTAATTTAACAATTGACCAGAATATTATCCTCTGTGTATTAGTGATGATATCTAATTTAACAATTTACCAGAATATTATACACTGTGTATTCGTGATGACATCTAACATGACAATTGACCAGAATATTATACACAGTGTATGAGAGATGACATCTAATTTAACAATTGAGCAGAATATAAAACACATTGTATGAGTGATGACATCTAATTCAACAATTAACCGGAATATTTTACCTGTGCATTAGTGATGACATCCAATTTAACAAAAGACCAGAATATTATACCTTGGACATTAGTGACGACATCTGATTTATCAATTAACCAGAATATTATACAATTTGCATTTGTGATGACATCTAATTTAACAAATAACCAGAATATTATAAACAGTGCATGAGTGATGACATCTAATTTAACAATTAACCAGAATATTATACACAGTGTATTACTGATGATATCGAATTTAACAATAGACCAGAATATTATCCCCAATGTATTAGTGATGACATCTAATTTAACAATTAACCAGAATATTATACAGTGTGTATTAATGATGATATCTAATTTCACAATTGACCAGAATATTATCCCCTGTGTATCAGTGATGATCTCTAATTTAACAATTGACCAGAATATTATACACTGTGTATTAGTGATGACATCTAACATAACAATTGACTGGAATATAATACACAGTGGATGAGAGATGACATCTAATGTAACAGTCGAGCAGAATATTTAACACAGTGTATGAGTGATGACATCTAATTCAAAAATGAACTGGAATATTATACTCTGTGTATTAGTGATGAACTCGAACTTAACAATTGACCTTAAGAGACACAGTGTATGATTGATGACAACTAATTTAACAAAAGACCAGAATATTATCCACTGTGTATTAGTGTTGACATCTAATTTAACAGTTAACCGGAATATTATGCACATTGTATCAGTGATGACATCTAATTTAACAATTAAGCATAATATTATAAACTGAGTGCGAGTGATGAGGTCTAATTTAAGAATTAAACAGAATATTATACACTGTGTATTAGTGATGACATCTAATTTAACAACTGAGCACAATATTATACACTGTGTGTTAGTGATGACATCTAATTTAACAATTAAATAGAATATTGTACACTGTGTATTAGTGATGAGATCTAACATGACAATTGAGCAGAATATTGTACACAGTGTATGAGAGATGACATCTAATTTAACAATCGAGCAGAATATGAAACACTTTGGATGAGTGATGACATCTAGTTCAACAATTAAATGGAATATTATACTCTGTGTATCAGTGATGAACTCGAACTTAACAATTGACCTGAATATAAACAGTGTATGATGGATGACAACTAATTTAACAAAAGACCAGAATATTATACCTTGTGCATTAGTGAAGACATCTAATTTAACAATTAACCAGAATCTTATACACTGTGTATGAGTGATGACATCTGATTTAATAATTGACCAGAATATTATTCACATTGTATCCGTGATGACATCTAATTAAACAATTAAGCATAATATTATAAACTGAGAATTAGTGATGAATCTAATTTAACAATTAAGCACAATATTATACACTGTGTGTTAGTGATGAAATACAATTTAACATTGAACCAGAATATTATACGCAGTGTATGAGTGATGACAACTAATTAAACAATTGACCAGATTATTATACACTGTGTAACAGTTATGTCATCTAATTTAACAACTAACCGGAATATTATACACAGTGTATGAGTGATAACATCCAATTTAACAATTGACCAGAATAATATCCCATGTCTGTCAGTGATGGCATTTAATTTAACAATTATCCACAATATTATACCATGTGTATAAGGGATGACACATAATTTAACAAGTAACCAGAATATTATACACAGTGAATGAGTGATGACACCTAATTTAACAATTGACCAGAATATGATACACAGTGTATGAGAGATGACATCTAATTTAACAATTGACCAGAATATTATATCCGCTGCGTTAGTGATGACACCTAATTTGACAATTAACCAGAATATTATACAGTGGATTACTGATGATATCGATTTTAACAATTGAACAGATATGTTCCCCGTGTATTAGTGAAGACATCTAATTTAATGATTGACCAGAATATTATACACTGTGTATTAGTGATGATATCTCATTTAACAATTGACCAGAATATTATCCTCTGTGTATTACTGATGATATCTAATGTAACAATTGACCAGAATATTATACACAGTGTAGTAGTGATGACATCTAACATAACAATTGACCAAAATATAATACACAGTGTATGAGAGATGACAACTAATTTAACGATTGAGCGGAACATAAAACACATTGTTTGAGTGATGACATCTAATTCAACAATTAACCGGAATATTATAGCCTGTGCATCAGTGATGAACTGCAACTGAACAATTAACCAGAATATGAAACACAGCGTTTATGTGATGACATCAAATCTGACAATGGACCAGAATAGTATATACAGTGAGTGAGTGATGACAACTTATTTAACAAAAGACCAGAATATTATACCTTGTGCATTAATGATGACATCTAATTTAAGAATTAACCAGAATATTATCCACAGTGTATTAGTGTTGACATCTGATTAAAAAATATCTCCAGAATATTAAACACTGTGTATTCATCAGGACTTCTAATTTCGGCATTAACCAGAATATTTTATCCTGTGTATTGGTGATGACATCTAATTTAACAATTAACCAGAATATTATGTACAATGCATTCGTGATGACATCTAATTTAACAATTAACCAGAACATGAGACTGTGTATTCGTGAGGACATCTAATTTAACAATTAACCGGAATATTATACACTGTGTCTTCGTGAGGACATCTAATTTAACAATTAACTAAGATATTATGCACTGTTTATTAGTGATGACATCTAATTTAACAGTTAACCGGAATATTATACACTGTGTATTAGTGATGACATCTAATTTAACAATGAACCAGAATATTATACACTGTGTATTGGTGATGACATCCAATTTAACAATTAACCGAAATATTATACACTGTGTATTAGTGATGACATGTAATTTAACAATGAACCAGAATATTATACACTGTGTATTCGTGATGACATCGAACTTAACAATTAACTGGAAAATTATACACTGTATGTTAGTGATGACATCTAATTTAACAATGAACCAGAATATTATACACTGTATATTAGTGATGACATCTAATTTAACAATGAACCAGAATATTATACACTGTAAATTAGTGATGACATCTAATTTAACAATGAACCAGAATATTATACCCTGTGTATTAATGATGACATCTAATGTAACAATTAACCAGAATATTACACACTGTGTATTAGTCATGACATCTAATTTAACAATTAACCAGAATATTATACACTATCTATCAGTGTTTCCATCTAATTTAACAATTTACCAGAATATTATACACTGTGTATTTTTGATGAAATCTAATTTAACAAGTAGCAGGAATATTATACCCTGTTATTAGTGAAGACATCTAATTTAGCATTTAACCAAATATTATGCACTGTGTATTATTGATTACGTCTAATTTAACAATTTACCAGAATATTATACACTGTGTATTTTTGATGAAATCTAATTTAACAAGTAGCAGGAATATTATACCCTGTTATTAGTGAAGACATCTAATTTAGCATTTAACCAAATATTATACACTGTGTATTATTGATTACGTCTAATTGAACAATTTACCAGAATATTATACACTGTGTATAAGTGAAGACATCTAATTTAACAATTAACCAGAATGTTGTACACTGTGCATGAGTGATGACATCTAATTTAACAATTAACCAGAATATTATACATTGTGTATTAGTGAAGACATCTAATTTAACAATTAACCAGAATGTTGTACACTGTGTATGAGTGATGACATCTAATTTAACAATTAACCAGAATATTGCAAACTGTGTATTCCTGATGACATCTAATTTAACAATTAACCAGAATATTCTGCACTGTGTTTGAGTGATCACATCTGATTTAACAATTAACCAGAATATGATACATTGTGTATTAGTGAAGACATCTAATTTAACAATTAACCAGAATGTTGTACACTGTGTATGAGTGATGACATCTAATTTAACAATTAACCAGAATATTATACATTGTGTATTAGTGAAGACATCTAATTTAACAATTAACCAGAATGTTGTACACTGTGTCTGAGTGATGACATCTAATTTAACAATTAACCAGAATATTATACATTGTGTATTAGTGAAGGCATCTAATTTAACAATTAACCAGAATGTTGCACACTGTGTATGAGTGATGACATCTAATTTAACAATTAACCAGAATATTGCAAACTGTGTATTCCTGATGACATCTAATTTAACAATTAACCAGAATATTGTACACTGTGTATGAGTGATGATATCTAATTTAACAATTGACCAGAATATTATCCCTGTATATTCGTGATGATATCTAATTTAACAATTAACCAGAATATTATACACTGACTAACAGTGATGACATCTAATTTAACAATTAACCAGAATATTATAAATTGAGTCTCAGTGTTGACATCTAAGTTTACAATTAACCAGAATATTTTACACTGTGTATTAGTGATGACATCTAATTGAACAATTAATTGCAATATTTTGCACTGTGTGTTTGTGATGACATCAAATTTAACAATTAACCAGATTATCCCCATTGTATCAGTGATGACATCTAGTTTAACAATTAGCTGGAATATTATCCCCTGTGGATTAGTGATTAGATCTAAATTAACAATTAACCGGAATATTATACCCTGTCTGCAAGTGATGACAGCTAATTTAACAATTAACCACAATATTAAACCATGTGGATAAGGATGACACTAAATTTAACAATTACCCAGAATATTATACCCTGTGTATTCGTTATGACATCTGATATAACAACTAACTAGAATATTATCCCCTGTGTATTGGTGATGAAATCTAATTAACAATTAAGCAGAATATTATACACAGGGTATGAGTGATGACATCCAATGTAGCAATTGACCAGAATATGATACACAGTGTATGAGAGATGACATCTAATTTAACTATTCACCAGAATACTATACCCTGTGCATTAGTGATGACACCTAATTTAACAACTAAGCATAATAGTATACACAGTGGATGAGTGATGACATCTAATTTAACAATTAACCAGAATATTATGCACAGTGTTTTACTGATGATATCGAATTTAACAAGTGACCAGAATATTATTCCCCGTGTATTAGTGAAGAAATCTAATTTAACAATTGACCAGAATATTATATACTGTTTATTAGTGATGATATCTAATTTAACAATTGACCAGAATATTATCCTCTGTGTATTAGTGATGATATCTAATTTAACAATTTACCAGAATATTATACACTGTGTATTCGTGATGACATCTAACATGACAATTGACCAGAATATTATACACAGTGTATGAGAGATGACATCTAATTTAACAATTGAGCAGAATATAAAACACATTGTATGAGTGATGACATCTAATTCAACAATTAACCGGAATATTTTACCTGTGCATTAGTGATGACATCCAATTTAACAAAAGACCAGAATATTATACCTTGGACATTAGTGACGACATCTGATTTATCAATTAACCAGAATATTATACAATTTGCATTTGTGATGACATCTAATTTAACAAATAACCAGAATATTATAAACAGTGCATGAGTGATGACATCTAATTTAACAATTAACCAGAATATTATACACAGTGTATTACTGATGATATCGAATTTAACAATAGACCAGAATATTATCCCCAATGTATTAGTGATGACATCTAATTTAACAATTAACCAGAATATTATACAGTGTGTATTAATGATGATATCTAATTTCACAATTGACCAGAATATTATCCCCTGTGTATCAGTGATGATCTCTAATTTAACAATTGACCAGAATATTATACACTGTGTATTAGTGATGACATCTAACATAACAATTGACTGGAATATAATACACAGTGGATGAGAGATGACATCTAATGTAACAGTCGAGCAGAATATTTAACACAGTGTATGAGTGATGACATCTAATTCAAAAATGAACTGGAATATTATACTCTGTGTATTAGTGATGAACTCGAACTTAACAATTGACCTTAAGAGACACAGTGTATGATTGATGACAACTAATTTAACAAAAGACCAGAATATTATCCACTGTGTATTAGTGTTGACATCTAATTTAACAGTTAACCGGAATATTATGCACATTGTATCAGTGATGACATCTAATTTAACAATTAAGCATAATATTATAAACTGAGTGCGAGTGATGAGGTCTAATTTAAGAATTAAACAGAATATTATACACTGTGTATTAGTGATGACATCTAATTTAACAACTGAGCACAATATTATACACTGTGTGTTAGTGATGACATCTAATTTAACAATTAAATAGAATATTGTACACTGTGTATTAGTGATGAGATCTAACATGACAATTGAGCAGAATATTGTACACAGTGTATGAGAGATGACATCTAATTTAACAATCGAGCAGAATATGAAACACTTTGGATGAGTGATGACATCTAGTTCAACAATTAAATGGAATATTATACTCTGTGTATCAGTGATGAACTCGAACTTAACAATTGACCTGAATATAAACAGTGTATGATGGATGACAACTAATTTAACAAAAGACCAGAATATTATACCTTGTGCATTAGTGAAGACATCTAATTTAACAATTAACCAGAATCTTATACACTGTGTATGAGTGATGACATCTGATTTAATAATTGACCAGAATATTATTCACATTGTATCCGTGATGACATCTAATTAAACAATTAAGCATAATATTATAAACTGAGAATTAGTGATGAATCTAATTTAACAATTAAGCACAATATTATACACTGTGTGTTAGTGATGAAATACAATTTAACATTGAACCAGAATATTATACGCAGTGTATGAGTGATGACAACTAATTAAACAATTGACCAGATTATTATACACTGTGTAACAGTTATGTCATCTAATTTAACAACTAACCGGAATATTATACACAGTGTATGAGTGATAACATCCAATTTAACAATTGACCAGAATAATATCCCATGTCTGTCAGTGATGGCATTTAATTTAACAATTATCCACAATATTATACCATGTGTATAAGGGATGGCACATAATTTAACAAGTAACCAGAATATTATACACAGTGAATGAGTGATGACACCTAATTTAACAATTGACCAGAATATGATACACAGTGTATGAGAGATGACATCTAATTTAACAATTGACCAGAATATTATATCCGCTGCGTTAGTGATGACACCTAATTTGACAATTAACCAGAATATTATACAGTGGATTACTGATGATATCGATTTTAACAATTGAACAGATATGTTCCCCGTGTATTAGTGAAGACATCTAATTTAATGATTGACCAGAATATTATACACTGTGTATTAGTGATGATATCTCATTTAACAATTGACCAGAATATTATCCTCTGTGTATTACTGATGATATCTAATGTAACAATTGACCAGAATATTATACACAGTGTAGTAGTGATGACATCTAACATAACAATTGACCAAAATATAATACACAGTGTATGAGAGATGACAACTAATTTAACGATTGAGCGGAACATAAAACACATTGTTTGAGTGATGACATCTAATTCAACAATTAACCGGAATATTATAGCCTGTGCATCAGTGATGAACTGCAACTGAACAATTAACCAGAATATGAAACACAGCGTTTATGTGATGACATCAAATCTGACAATGGACCAGAATAGTATATACAGTGAGTGAGTGATGACAACTTATTTAACAAAAGACCAGAATATTATACCTTGTGCATTAATGATGACATCTAATTTAAGAATTAACCAGAATATTATCCACAGTGTATTAGTGTTGACATCTGATTAAAAAATATCTCCAGAATATTAAACACTGTGTATTCATCAGGACTTCTAATTTCGGCATTAACCAGAATATTTTATCCTGTGTATTGGTGATGACATCTAATTTAACAATTAACCAGAATATTATGTACAATGCATTCGTGATGACATCTAATTTAACAATTAACCAGAACATGAGACTGTGTATTCGTGAGGACATCTAATTTAACAATTAACCGGAATATTATACACTGTGTCTTCGTGAGGACATCTAATTTAACAATTAACTAAGATATTATGCACTGTTTATTAGTGATGACATCTAATTTAACAGTTAACCGGAATATTATACACTGTGTATTAGTGATGACATCTAATTTAACAATGAACCAGAATATTATACACTGTGTATTGGTGATGACATCCAATTTAACAATTAACCGAAATATTATACACTGTGTATTAGTGATGACATGTAATTTAACAATGAACCAGAATATTATACACTGTGTATTCGTGATGACATCGAACTTAACAATTAACTGGAAAATTATACACTGTATGTTAGTGATGACATCTAATTTAACAATGAACCAGAATATTATACACTGTATATTAGTGATGACATCTAATTTAACAATGAACCAGAATATTATACACTGTAAATTAGTGATGACATCTAATTTAACAATGAACCAGAATATTATACCCTGTGTATTAATGATGACATCTAATGTAACAATTAACCAGAATATTACACACTGTGTATTAGTCATGACATCTAATTTAACAATTAACCAGAATATTATGCACTATCTATCAGTGTTTCCATCTAATTTAACAATTTACCAGAATATTATACACTGTGTATTTTTGATGAAATCTAATTTAACAAGTAGCAGGAATATTATACCCTGTTATTAGTGAAGACATCTAATTTAGCATTTAACCAAATATTATACACTGTGTATTATTGATTACGTCTAATTTAACAATTTACCAGAATATTATACACTGTGTATTTTTGATGAAATCTAATTTAACAAGTAGCAGGAATATTATACCCTGTTATTAGTGAAGACATCTAAATTAGCATTTAACCAAATATTATACACTGTGTATTATTGATTACGTCTAATTGAACAATTTACCAGAATATTATACACTGTGTATTCGTGATGAAAACGAGTTTCACAATTAACCAGAATATTATACACTGTGTATTTGTGATGACATCTAATTTAACAAATAAACAAAATATTTTACACTGTGTATTAGTGATGACATCTCATTTAACAATTAATGGGAATATTATATACTCTGTATTTGTGATGACATCTAATTTAACAGTTAACCAGAAAATTATAAACAGTGCATTAGTGATGACATCTAATTTAACAATAAACCGGAATATCATGCACTGTCTATTAGTGTTTACATCTCATTTAACAAATAACCAGATTATTATACACTGTGGATTAGTGATGACATGTAATCTAACAATTAACCGGAATATTATTTACTATGTGTTCGTGAGGACATCTAATTTAACAATTGACAAGAATATTATACCCTGTTATTAGTGATGACATCTAATTTAGAATTGAACCAGAACATTTTGCACTGTGTATTAGTGATGTCATCTAATTTAACAATCAACCAGAATATTGTACACTGAGTATTATTGATGGCATCTAATTTAACAATGAACCAGAATATTATACACTGAGTATTATTGATGGCATCTAATTTAACAATGAACCAGAATATTATACACTGTGTATTAGTGATGACATCTAATTTAACAATCAACCGAAATATTATACACAGAGTATTAGTGATGACAACTGATATAAAAATTAATCGGAATATTACACTATGTGTATTAGTGATGACAGCTAATTTAACAGACAAACAGAATATTATATACCGTGCTTTCGTGATGTCATCTGAATTAACCACTAACCAAAATATTAGAACCTGTGCAGTGGTGATTGCATTTAATTTCACAATTAACCAGAATATTATACCCTGTGTATTAGTGTTGACATCCAATTAAAAAAAAAATAACCAGAATATTTAACACTGTGTATTCGCCAGGACTTCTAATTTCGGAATTAACCAGAATATTATACCCTGTGTGTTAGTGATGACATCTAATTTAACAATTAACCAGAACGTGAGACACTGTGTATTCGTGAGGACATCTAATTTCACAATTTAACAGAATATGATACACCGTGCATTCGTGATAACATTTAATTTAACAATTAAAAGTAATATTATACCCTTTGTATTAGTGAAGACAACTAATTTAACAGTTAACCTGAACATTATCCACTGTGTACCAGTGATGACGTCTAATTTAACAACTAAACAGATTATATACTGTGTATTCCCAAGGACATCTAATATAACAATTAACCAGAATACTATACCCTGTGTATTCGTGATGACACCTCATATATCAATTAACCAGAACATTGTGCACTGTGATTCGTGAGGACATCTAATTTAACAACTAATTAAGATATTATGCACTGTGTATTAGTGATGACATCTTATTTAACAATTAGCCGGAACATTATCCAGCCTTTATTAGTGATGACATCTATTTTAACAATTAACCAGAATATTATACTTTGCGTGTGAGTGATGACATCCAATTTAACAATAAAGCAGAATATTATAAACTGTGTATTAGTGATGACATCTAATATAAAAATTAATCGGAATATTACAATATGTGCATTCGTGATGACAGCGAATTTAACAGATAAACAGAATATTATAGACTGTGCATTAGTGATGACATCTGAATTAAACATTAACCAGAATATTATAACCTGTGTATTAGTGATGGCATTTAATTTAACAATTAACCAGAATATCATCCACTGTGTATTAGTAATGGCATCTAATTTAACAGTTAACCGGAATATTATACACTGTGTATTAGTGATGACATCTAATTTAACAATTAACCAGAATGTTACACACTGTGTATTAGTCATGACATCTAATTTAACAATTAACCAGAATATTATACACTATCTAACAGTGTTTCCATCTAATTTAACAAATAACCAGAATATTATACACTGTGTATTTTTGATGAAATCTAATTTAACAATTAGCAGGAATATTATACCCTGTTATTAGTGAAGACATCTAATTTAGCATTTAACCAAATATTATACACTGTGTATTTGTGATTACATCTAATTTCACAATTAAACAGAATATTATACACCGTGCATTAGTGATAACATTTAATTTAACAATTAAAAGTAATATTATACCCTTTGTATTAGTGATGACATCTAATTTAACAACTAAACAGCTTATATACTGTGTATTCCCAAGGACATCTAATATAACAATTAACCAGAATATTATACCCTGTGCATTAGTGATGACACCTAATATATCAATTAACCAGAACATTGTGCACTGTGATTCGTGAGGACATCTAATTTAACAACTAATTAAGATATTATGCACTGTGTATTAGTGATGACATCTTATTTAACAATTAGCCGGAACATTATACAGTCTTTATTAGTGATGACATCTATTTTTACGATTAACCAGAATTTTATACACTGCGTGTGAGTGATGACATCTAATTTAACAATGAAGCAGAATATTATACACTGTGTATTAGTGATGACATCTAAAATAAAAATTAATCGGAATATTACACTATGTGTATTTGTAATGACAGCGAATTTAACAGATAAACAGAATATTATAGACTGTGCATTCGTGATGACATCTGAATTAACCATTAACCAGAATATTATAACCTGTGATTTAGTGATGGCATTTAATTTAACAATTAACCAGAATATCATACACTGTGTATTAGTAATGACATCTAATTTAATGATCAACCAGAATATTATACCATGTGTATTGGTGATGACATCTAATTTAACAATTAACCAGAATATTATACCCTGTGTATTAGTTTTGACATCTGATTTAAAAAAAAACCAGAATATTAAACACTGTGTATTCGTCAGGACTTCTAATTTCGGTATTAACCAGAATATTATACCCTGTGTATCAGTGATGACATCTAATTTAACAATTAACCACAATATTATGTACAATGCATTCGTGAGGACATCTAATTTAACAATTAACCAGAATATTATCCACTATGTATTAGTGATGACATCTAATTTAACAATTAACCAGAATATTATCCACAGTGTATTAGTGTTGACATCTGATTAAAAAATATAACCAGAATATTAAAAACTGTGTATTCGTCAGGACTTCTAATTTCGGCATTAACCAGAATATTATACCCTGTGTATTGGTGATGACATCTAATTTAACAGTTAACCGGAATATTATACACTGTGTATAAGTGATGACATCTAATTTAACAATTAACCGGAATATTATACACTGTGTATTAGTGATGACATCTAATTTAACAATGAACCAGAATATTATACACTGTGTATTCATGATGACATCGAATTTCACAACTAACCGGAAAATTACACACTGTATATTAGTGATGACATCTAATTTAACAATGAACCATAATATTATACCCTGTATATTCGTGATGACATCTAATTTAACAATGAACTAGAACATTATACACTGTATATTAGTGATGACATCTAATTTAACAATAAACCAGAATATTATGCACTATGTATACGTGATGACATCTAATTTAACAATGAACCAGAATATTATGCACTGTGTATACGTGATGACATCTAATTTAACAATGAACCAGAATATTATACACTTTGTATTAGTGATGACATCGAATTTAACAATTAACCGGAATATTATACACTGTGTATTAGTGATGACATCTAATTTAACAATGAACCAGAATATTATACACTGTGTATTCGTGATGACATCGAATTTCACAATTAACCGGAAAATTACACACTGTATATTAGTGATGACATCTAATTTAACAATGAACCATAATATTATACCCTGTACATTAGTGATGACATCTAATTTAACAATGAACTAGAACATTATACACTGTATATTAGTGATGACATCTAATTTAACACTTAACCAGAATATTATACACTGCGTATTGGTGATGACATCTAATTTAACAATTCACCAGAATATTATGCACTGTGTATTGGTCATGACATCTAATTTAACAATGAACCAGAATATTATACACTGTGTATTGGTGATGACATCGAATTTAACAATGAACCAGAATATTATACACTGTGTATTGGTGATGACATCTAATTTAACAATTCACCAGAATATTATGCACTGTGTATTGGTCATGACATCTAATTTAACAATGAACCAGAATATTATACACTGTGTATTGGTGATGACATCGAATTTCACAATGAACCAGAATATTATACACTGTGTCATTGTGATGACATCTTATTTAACAATTAAACGGAACATTATACACTGTTTATTAGTGATGACATCTAATTTAACAAGCAACCGGAATATTTTACACTGTGTATTAGTGATGAAATCTAATTTAACAATTAACCGGAATATTATGCCCTGTGTATTAGTGATGACATCTAATATATCTTTTAACCAGAACATTGTGCACTGTGATTCGTGAGGACATCTAATTTAACAACTAATTAAGATATTATACACTGTGTGTGAGTGATGACATCTAATTTAACAATGAACCAGAATATTATACACTTTGTATTCGTGATGACATCTAATATAAAAATTAATCGGAATATTACACGAAGTGTATTAGTGATGACAGCGAATTTAACAGATAAACAGAATATTATAGACTGTGCATTCGTGATGACATCTGAATTAACAACTAAACAGAATATTATAACCTGTGTATTAGTGAGGACATCTAATTTAACAATTAACCACAATATTATGGACAATGCATTCGTGATGACATCTAATTTAACAATTAACCAGAACATGAGACACTGTGTCTTAGTGATGACATCTAATTTAACAATTAACCAGAATATTATACACTGTGCATTAGTGATGACATCTAATTTAACAATTAACCAGAACATGAGACACTGTGTATTCGTGCGGACATCTAATTTAACAATTAACTAAGATATTATGCACTGTGTATTAGTGATGACATCGAATTTAACAATTAACCAGAATATTATACACTGTGTATTAGTGATGACATCGAATTTAACAATTAACCGGAATATTATACACTGTGTATTAGTGATGACATCTAATTTAACAATGAAGCAGAATATTATACACTGTGTATTGGTGATGACATCGAATTTAGCAATTAACCGGAATATTATACACTGTGTATTAGTGATGACATCTGATTTAACAATGAACCAGAATATTATACCCTGTATATTAGTGATGACATCTAATTTAACAATGAACCAGAATATTATACACTGTGTATTGGTGATGACATCTAATTTCACAGTGACCCGGAATATTATACACTGTGTATTAGTGATGACATCGAAGTTAACAATGAACCGGAATATTAAACACTGTGTCATCGTGATGACATCTTATTTAACAATTAAACGGAACATTATACACTGTGTATTAGTGATGACATCTAATTTAACAATTAACCGGAATATTATACACTGTGTATTAGTGATGACATCGAATTTAACAATGAACCAGAATATTATACACTGTACATTAGTGATGACATCTAATTTAACAATTAACCAGAATATTATACACTGTGTATTTGTGATGACATCTGATTTAACAATGAACCAGAATATTATACGCTGTATATTAGTGATGACATCTACTTTAACAATGAACCAGAATATTATACACTGTGTATTAGTGATGACATCGAAATTAACAATTAACCGGAATATTATACACTGTGTATTAGTGATGACATCTAATTTAACAATGAACCAGAATATTATACACTGTGTATTAGTGATGACATCGAATTTAACAATTAACCGGAATCTTATAGACTGTGTATTAGTGATGACATCTAATTTAACAATGAACCAGAATATTATACACTGTATATTAGTGATGACATCTAACTTAACAATTAACCAGAATATTATACCCTGTGTATTAGTGATGACATCTAATATATCAATTAACCAGAACAATGTGCACTGTGATTCGTGATGACATCTAATATAAAAACTAATCGGAATATTACAATATGTGTATTCGTGATGACAGCGAATTTAACAGATAAACAGAATATTATAGACTGTGCATTCGTGATGACATCTGAATTAACCATTAACCAGAATATTATAACCTGTGTATTAGTGATGGCATTTAATGTAACAATTAACCAGAATATCATACACTGTGTATTAGTGATGACATCTAATTTAATATTTAACCAGAATATTATACCCTGTGTATTAGTGATGACATCTAATTTAACAATTAACCAGAACTTGAGACACTGTGTATTCGTGAGGACATCTAATTTAACAATTAACTAAGATATTATGCAATGTGTAATAGTGATGACATCTTATTTAACAATTAAACGGAACTTTATACACTGTGTATTAGTGATGACATCTAATTTAACAATGAACCAGAATATTATACACTGTGTATTAGTGATGACATCAAATTTAACAATGAACCAGAATATTATACACTGTATGAGTGATGACATCTAATTAAACAATTAACCGGATTATTATGCACTGTGTGTTAGTGATGACGTCTAATTTAACAATTAATCTGAATATTACACTATGCATTACTGATGACACCTAAATTAACAGTTAAACAGAATATTATATGCTGTGCATTTGTGATGGCATTTAATTATACAATTAACCAGAATATCATACACTGTGTATTAGTGATGACATTTAATTTAACAGTTAAACAGAATATTATACAATTTGCATTCGTGATGACATCTGAATTAACCATTAACCAGAATATTATACCCTGTGTATTAGTGATGGCATTTATTTAACAATTAACCAGAATATTATACTGTGTGTATTTGTGATGACATCTAATTTAAAAATTAACCAGAATATTATACACTGTGTTTTAGTGATGACATCTAATTTCACAATTAAACAGAATATTATATCCTGTGTATCAGTGTTCACATCCAATTAAAAAATTAACCAGAACATTATACACTGTGTATTCGTTAGGACTTCTAATTTCGCAATTGACCAGAATATTATACCCTGTGTATTAGTGATGACATCTTATTTAACAATTAATCGCAATATTACACCCTGTGTATGAATGATGAATATTAATTTAACAATTAAGCAGAATATTATACACTGTGTATTAGTGATGACATCTAATTTAACAATTAACCGGAATATTATACACTGTGTATTAGTGATGACATCTAATTTAACAATTAAACGTAATATTACACCCTGTGTACTGGTGATGACATCTAATTTAAAAATTAAACAGATTATATACTGTGTATTCCCGAGGACATCGAATATAACAATTAACCAGAATGTTATACCCTGTGTATTAGTGATGACAGCTACTATAACAATTAACCGGAACATTACACACTGTGGTTCATGAGGCCATCTAATTTAACAATTATCCAAATAATATACGCTGTGTATTAGTGATGGCAACTAATTTAACAAATAAACAGAATATTCTGTACTGTGTATTCGTGAAGACATCTATTTTAACAATTAACAAGAGTATTATACACTGTGCATTGGTGATGACATTTAATTTAACAACTAACCAGAAAATTATACACTGTGCATTCGTGATGACATCTGAATTAACAATTAACCTGAATATTATACCCTGTGTATTACTGATGACATTTAATTTAACAATTAACCAGAATATTATGCACTGTGTATTAGTGATGACATTTTAGTTAACAATTAACCAGCAAATTATACACTGTGCATTAGTGATGACATCTAATTTAACAATTAACCAGAATAATATACACTGTGTATTAATGATGACATCTAATTGAACAATTAACCAGAATATTATCCACTGTGCATCAGTGATGACATCTATTTTAACAAATAACCAGAATATTATACATTGTGTATTAGTGATGACATTTAATTTAACAATTGACGAGAATATTATCCCCTGTGTATTTGTGATGACATCTGATTTAACAATTAACCAGACTATTATACACTGTGCATCAGTGATGACATCTAATTTAACAAATAACCAGAATATTATACACTGTGTATTAGTGATGACATATAATTTAACAATTAACCAGAACATTATGCCGTGTGTATTAGTGATGACAGCTACATCAACAATTAACCAGAACATTATACATTGTGTATTAGTGATGACATCGAATTTAACAATTAAACGGAGTAGTATACACTCTATATTCGTGTTGGCATCTAATGTAACAATTAACCAGAATATTAAGCACTTTGTATTAGTGATCTCCTCTAATTTAAAAATTAACCTGAATATTATATGACTGTGTATTCGTCAGCACTTCTAATTTCGCAATTAACCAGAATATTGTACCCTGTGTATTGGTGATGATATCTATTTTAACAATGTACCACAATATCATACACAGTGAATTCGTGATGACATCTAATTTAACAATTAACCAGAACATTATACCCTGTGTATTAGTGTTGACATGTCATTGAACAGTTGACCAGAATATTATGCACTGTGCATTTGTGACGTCATCTAATTTGATACTTACCAGAAAATTATACACTGTGTATTAGTGATGACATCCATTTTAACAATTAGCCAGAGTATTATACCCTGTGCACTATTGTGACATCTAATTTAACAATTTAAAGGAATATTATACATTTTGTATTAGCGATGACATCTAAGTTGCCCAGTAACCGGCATATTATACACTGTGCATGAGTGATGCCATTTAATTTAGCAATTACCCAGAACATTATGCACTGTGTATTAGTGATGACAGCTAATTTAACAATTAACCAGAATATTAAACACCGTCAATTCGTGATAACATCTAATTTAACAACTAAACGGAATATTATACCCTGTGTATCAGTGATGACAACTAATTTAACAATTAACCAGAATATTATACGGTGTGTACTGGTGATGACATCTAATTTAACATTTGAACAGATTATATGCTGTGTATTCCTGAGGAGATCTAATTTCACATGCAACCAGAATATTACACCCTGTGTATTGGTGATGACATCGAATTAAACAATTAACCGGAATATTAAACACTGTGTATTAGTGTTGACATCTAACTTAACAATTAACCAGAATATTATACACTGTGTATTCGTGATGACATCTAATTTAACAATTAACCAGAATATTATACGGTGTGTACTGGTGATGACATCTAATTTAACATTCAAACAGATTATATGCTGTGTATTCCTGAGGAGATCTAATTTCACATGTAACCAGAATATTATACACTGTGTATCAGTGATGGCATCTTATATAACAGATAAGCGGACTATTATACACTGTGTATTAGTGATGACATCTCATTTAACAATTAACCGGAATATTATACCCTGGGTATTAGTGCTAACATCTAATTTAACAATTAATCAGAATATTATGCACTGTGTATTCGTGAGGACATCTAATTTAACAATTAACCAGAACATTATACTCTGCGTATTAGTGATGACATCTAATTTAACAATTAACCAGAATATTATACACTGTGTATTAGTGATGACACCTAATTCAACAATTAACCAGAATATTATTCGCTGTGTACTGGTGATGACATCTAATTTAACAATTAAACAGATTATATGCTGTGCATTCCTGAGGAGTTCTAATTTCACATATAACCAGAATATTACACAATGTGTATTGGTGATGACATCTAACTTAACAATTAACCAGAAAATTATACACAGTGTATTCGTGATGACATCTAATTTAACAATTAACCAGAATATTATACACTGTGTATTAGTGATGACATCTAATTTAATAATTACCAGAATATTATACACTGTGTATTAGTGGTGACATCTATTTTAACAATTAACCAGAGTATTATACCCTGTGTATTAGTGATGACAGCTAATTTAATAACTACCAGAATATTATACACTGTGTATTAGTGATGACATCTATATTTAACAATTAACCAGAATATGAAGCACTGTCTATTAGTGATAACATCTAATTTAACAAATACCCGGAATATTATGCCCTGTGTATTAGTGATGACAACTAATTTAACAATTAACCAGAATATTATTCGCTGTGTACTGGTGATGACATCAAATTTATCAATTAAACAGATTATATGCTGTGTATTCCTGAGGAGATCTAATTTCACATATAACCAGAATATTACACCCTGTGTATTGGTGATGACATCTAATTTAACAAATAACCGGAATATTAAACACTGTGTATTAGTGATGAAATCTAATTTAACAATTAATCAGAATATTATGCACTGTGTATTCGTGAGGGCATCTAATTTAACAATTAACTAGAACATTATACATTGTGTATCAGTGGTGACAGTAAAATTTACCAATTAACCCGAATATTATACACTGTGTATTAGTGATGACATCGTATTTAAAAATTAACCGGAACATAATACACTGTGTATTAGTGATGACACCTAATTCAACAATTAACCAGAATATTATTCGCTGTGTACAGGTGATGACATCTAATTTAACAATTAAACAGATTATATGCTGTGTATTCCTGAGGAGTTCTAATTTCACATATAACCAGAATATTACACCCTGTGTATTGGTGATGACATCTAATTTAACAAATAACCGGAATATTAAACACTGTGTATTAGTGTTGACATCTAACTTAACAATTAACCAGAATATTATACACTGTGTATTCGTGATGACATCTAATTTAACAATTAACCAGAATATTATACACTGTGTATTAGTGGTGACATCTATTTTAACAATTAACCAGAGTATTATACCCTGTGTACTAGTGATGACATCTAATGTAACAATTAATGGGAATACTATACACTGTATATTAGTGATGACATCTTATTTAACAATTAACCAGAATATGAAGCACCGTCTATTAGTGATAACTTCTAATTTAACAAATAGCCGGAATATTAAACACTGTGTATTAGTGATGACATCTAATTTAACAATTAAGCAAATATTATACACTGTGTATAAGTGATGTCTTCTAATTTAACAATTAATCAGAATATTATCCACTGTGTATTAGTGATGGCAACTCATTTAACAATTAGCCAGAATACTATTCCCTGTGTATTAGTGATGACATCTAAATTAACAATTAACCAGAACATTACGCACTGTGTATTAGTGATTACACCTAATTTAACAATTTACCGTAATATTATACACTGTGCATTTGTGATGACATCTAATTTAACTAATAACTGCAATATTGGAGGCCTGGATTGAATTGGCACTTTCCTGGCGTGTGAGTGGTACTCAGTACCTCTCCAGCTGGTATTAATAGAGGCCTGTCTTCAATTGGTACTTTACTGGTGTGTGAGTGGGGCACAGTTCCGCTCCAAATGTTATTAATAGAGGCCTGGATTGAATTGGCTCTTTCTGTTATGTGACAGGGGCTCAGCAGCATTCCAGGTGGTATTGACAGTGGCCTGGATCGAGCTGGCTCTTTCCTGTTGTCTGCGTGCGACTCAGTACCACTCCAGCTGGTATTAATAGAGGCCTGGATTGAATTGGCTCTTTCTGGTGTGTGAGTGGGACTCAGTACCAATCGAGCTGTTACTAAGAGAAGACTGGAATGAATTGGCTGTTTCCTGGTGTGTGAGTGCAGTTCAGTCCCACTCCAGCTGGCATTAACAGTGGCCTGGGTTTAATTGACACTTTCCTGGTGTTTGAGTGGGGCTCAGTACCATTCCAGCTGGTATTAATGGAGTCTTGGATTAAATTGGCGCTTTCTGGCATGTGACTGGGGCTCAGCAGCATTCCAGGTGGTATTACTAGAGGCCTGGATTGAGCTGGCTCTTTCCTGTTGTGAGCGTGGGACTCAGCCGCACTCCACCTGGTATTAATGGAAGCCTGCATTGAATTGGCTCTTTCCTGGAGTATGAGTGGGACTCAGTGCCACTACAAATGGTTTCAGCAGAGGTCTGGATTGAATTGGCTCTTTCCTGCTGCGTGAGAGGGTCTCAGTATCTCTCCAGCTGGTATTAAGAGAAGCCTGGAATGAATTGGCTCTTTACTGGTGTGTGAGTGTGGTTCAGTACCGCTCCAGCTGATATTTATAGAGGCTTGGATTGAATTGGCACTTTCGTGGTGTGTGAGTGGGGCTCAGTACCATTCCAGCTGGTATTAATAGAGTCCTGGATTGAATTGGCACATTCCTGGTGTGTGAACAAAGAACAAAGAACAGTACAACACAGGAACAGGACATTCGTCCCTCCAAGCCTGCGCCGATCTTGATGCCTGCCGAAACTAACGCCTTCTGCACTTCCATGGCCCATATCCCTCTTTCCCTTCCTATTCATATATTTGTCAAGATGTCTCTTAAACGTCGCTATCGTATCTGCTTCAACCACCTCCCCTGGCAGCAAGTTCCAGGCACTCACCACCTTCTGTGTAAAAAAACCTGCCTGCACATCACCTCTAAACTTTGCCCCTTGCACCTTAAACCTATGTCCCCTAGTATTTGACACTTCCTCCCTAGGAAAAAGCTTCTAACTATCACTCTGTCCATGCCCCTCATAACTTAGTCTATCATGTCGCACCTCCACCTCCGTCGATCCAGTGAAAACAATCCGAGTTTTACCAACCTCTCCTCATAGCTAATGCCCTCCAGACCAGGCCACAGACTGGTAAATCTCCTCTGTACCCTCTCCAACGCCTCCACGTCCTTCTAGTAGTGTAGTGACCAGAATTGCACGCAATATTCTAAGTGTTGCCTAACTAAGGTTCTGTACAACTGCAACATGACTTGTCAATTTTTATACTCTATGCCCCGACCGATGAAGGCAAGCATGCCGTCTGCCCACATGACCATCTTATCCACCTGCGTTGCCACTTTCAGTGACCTATGGATCTGTACGCCCAGATCTCTCTGCCTGTCAATACTCCTAAGGGTTCTGCCATTTACTGTATACCTCCCAGCTGCATTAGACCTTCCAAAATGCATTCCCTTCCATTTGTCCGGATTAAACTCCATCTGCCATTTCTCTGCCCAAGTCTCCAACCGATCTGCATCCTGCTGTATCCTCTGACAATCCTCATCATTATCCACAACTCCACCAACCTTTGTGTCGTCCGCAAACTTGCTAATCAGACCAGCTACATTTGCCTCCAAATCATGTATATATACTACAAACAGCAAAGGTCCCAGCACTGATCCCTGTGGAACACCATTAGTCACATCCCTCCATTCAGAAAAACACCCATCCACTGTTACCCTCTGTCTTCTGTGATTGAGCCAGTTCTGTATCCATCTTGCCAGCTCACCTCTGATCCCGTGTGACTTCACCTTTTGCACCAGTCTGCCATGCGGGACCTTCTCAAAAGCTTTACTAACGTCCACATAGACAGCATCCACCGCTCTTCCCTCATCAATCATCTTCGTCACTTCCTCAAAAAACTCAATCAAATTAGTAAGACACGCCCTCCCCTTTACAAAACCATGCTGTCTCTCGCTAATAAGTTTGTTTGTTTCCAAATGGGACTAAATCCTGTCCCGAAGAATCCTGTCTGATAGTTTCCCTACCACTGACATAAAGCTCACTGGCCTATAATTTCCTGGATTATCCTTCCCACCCTTCTTAAACAAAGGAACAACATTGGCTATTCTCCAGTCCTCTGGGACCTCACCTGTCGCCAATGCGGATGCAAAGATTTCTTTCAAGGCCCCAGCAATTTCTTTCCTTGCCTTCCTCAGTATTCTAGGGCAGAGCCCATCAGGCCCTGGGGACTTATCTACTTTAATGCTCAGCAAGACACCCAACACCTCCTCCTTTTTGATAATGTGACGAATGAGACTATCTGCACTCCCTTCCCTCGGCTCATCTTCCACCAAGTCATTCTCCTTGATGAATACTGATGCAAAGTACTCATTTAGCACCTCACCCATTTCCTCTGGCTCCACGCATAGATTCCCATCTCTGTCCTTGGGTGGACCAATCCTTTTCCTGGTTACCCTCTTGCTCTTTATATATGTATAAGAAGGCTTGGGATTTTCCTTAATCCTGCTTCGAATGACTTTTCATGACCCCTTTTAGCCCTCCTAACTCCTTGCTTATGTTCCTTACTACTGTCTTCATATTCATCAAGTGCTTCATCTGTTCCTAGCCTTCCAGCCCTTACAAATGCTTTTTTTTACTTTTTGAATAGGCTCACAATATCCCGTCTTATCCAAGTTTCCCGAAACTTGCCAAACTTGTCTTGCTTCCTCACAGGAACATGCTGCTCCTGGATTCTAACCAGCTGACGTTGTAAGACTGCCACATGTCAGATGTTGATTTACCCTCAAACATCCGCCACCAATCTAAATTC
Organism: Heterodontus francisci; assembly: GCF_036365525.1. Classification (NCBI taxonomy): domain Eukaryota; kingdom Metazoa; phylum Chordata; class Chondrichthyes; order Heterodontiformes; family Heterodontidae; genus Heterodontus; species Heterodontus francisci. The sequence goes on from NC_090391.1 coordinate 60,895,035, forward strand.
TTCAGTTCCTGCCTAATATTGTTATAATTAGCCTTCCCCCAATTTAGCACCTTCACCTTCAGTACCACTCCAGTTGGTACTAATAGAGGCCTGGATTGAATTGGCTCTTTCCTGGTGTGTGAGTGGGGCACAGTTCCACTCCAAATGTTATTTATAGAGTCCTTGATTGAATTGGCTCTTTCTGGTGTTAGTGGGGCTCAGTACCATGCCACCCGGTATTAATAGAGGCCTGGGTTGAACTGGTTCTTCCCTGGTCTGTGCGTGGGATTCAGTACCACTCCAGTTGTTATTAATAGTGGCCTGCATTGAATTGGCACTTTCCTGGCTAGTGAGTGGAGCTCAGTACCACTCCAGCTTGCATTAATAGAGGTCTGGATTGAATTGGCTCTTCCCTGGTGTGTGAGTGAGACTCAGTACCATTCCAGCTGGAATTAATAGAGTCCTGGATTGAATTGGCACATTCCTGGTGTGTGGTGTGTGATTGCGGCACAATTCCACTCCAAATGTTATTAATAGAGGAATGGATTGAATTGGCTATTTCTGTTGTTTGACTGGGGCTCAGTAACATTTCAGCTGGTATTAATAAAGGCCTGGATTGAATTGGCTCTTTTCTGGTGTATGAGTGGGACTCATTGCCACTCCAGGTGGTTTTAACAGAGGTCTGGATTGAATTGGTTCTTTCCTGATGCTTGAATGGGACTCAGTACCACTCCAGCTGGCATAAATAGAGGCCTGGATTGAATTGGCACTTTCCTGATGTGTGGGTGGGACTCAGAACCACTCCAGCTGGTATTAATAGAGGTCTGGATTGAACTGTCTCTTCCCTGGTGTGTGAGTGGGGACAGTTCCAGTCCAAATGTTTTGTTAATAGTGACCTGGATTGAATTGGCTCTTTCTGGTGTGTGAGTGGGGCTCCGTACCACTCGAGCTGGTATTAATAGAGGCCTGGATTGAATTGGCGCTTTCCTGGAGTGTTTGAGGGGCTTAGCAAAACTCCAGCTGCTATGAATAGAGGCCCGGATTGAATTGGCTCTTTGCTGGTGCGTGAGTGGGGCTCAGTACCACTCCAGCTGGTATCAATAGGGGCCTGGATTGTATTGGCTCTTGCTGGCGGTGAGTGGATCTCAGTACCACTCCAGCTGGTTTTAATAGAGTTCTGGAATGAACTGTCTCTTCTCTGGTGTGTGAATGGGACTCAGTACCACTCCAGCTGGTACGAATAAAGGCCTGGATTGAATTGGCACTTTCCTGATGTGTGAGCGGGGCACAGACCACTCCAGATGTTTTGTTAATAGCGCCCTGGATTGCATTGGCTCTTTCTGGTGAGTGAGTGGGGCTCAGTACCACTCCTGCTGTTATTAATAGAGGCCTGGATTGAATTGGCTCATTCGTGAAATGTGTCTGGGACTCAAAGCCTCTCCAACTGGTATTAATAGAGGCCTGGACTGAGTTGTCTCTTTCCTGGTGTGTGAGTGCGGCTCAGTACCACTCCAGCGAGTATTAGTGGAGAACTGGATTAGATTGGCTCTTCCCGAGCGTGTGAGTGGGAGTAAATTCCTCTCCACATGGTATTAATAGAGTCGTGGATTGAATTGGCTCTTTTCTGGTGTGTGCGTGAGGTTCGGTACCACTCCAGCTGTTAGTACTGGAGATCTGGCTTGAATTCACTCTTTCCTGGTGTGTGAGTGGGTCTCAGTACCACTCCAGCTGGTATTAATGGATGCCTGGATAGAATTTGCTCTTTCCTGGTGGGTGAGTGGGTCTCAGTACCACTCCACCTGGTATTAAGGGAAGCCTGAAGTGAATTGGCATTTACTGGTGTGTGAGTGGGACTCAGTACCACTCTAGCTGATATTAAGAAAAGCCTGGAATGAATTGGTCCTTTCATGGTGTGAGAGTGGGTTTCAGTACCACTCCAGCTGGTATGAATAGAGGTCCGGATTGAATTTGCTCTTTCCTGGTGTGGGAGTGGGGCTCAGTAAAACTCCAGCTGGTATGAAGAGAGGACGAAATTGAACTGGCTCTGTCCTGCTATGTGATTGGGACTCAGTCCAAATTCAGCTGATATTAATAGCGGCTCTGATTGAATTGGCTCCTTCACGTGAATGAGTGGAGTTCAGTACCACTCCAGCTGTTATTAATAGAGGTCTGGATTGATTTGGCTCTTTCCTGGTGTGTGAGTGGGACTCTGTGCCCGTCCAGCTGGTATTCATAGTGGTCTGGATTGAATTGTCTCTTTCCTGGTGTGTGAGTTGGACTCAGTACCATTCCAGTTGATAGTAATAGAGGTCTGGTTTGTATTGGCTCTTTCCTGGTCTGTGCGTGGGGCTCAGTACCACTCCAGCTTCTATTGGTAGAGACCTGGATTGAATTGGCTCTTTCCTGGTGCGTGAGTGGGGCTCAGTTCATCTCCAGCTGGCATTAATAGAGGCTTGGATTGAATTGGCTCTTTCCTGGTGAGTAAGTGAGACTCAGAGTCAGTGCTGCTGTAATTAATAGAGGCCTGGATTGAATTGGCACTTTTCTGGTGTGTGAGTGGGACTCAGTACCACTACAGCTGATATGAAGAGAAGTCAGGAATGAATTGGCTCTTTCCTGCTGTCTGTGTGTTTCAGTGCCATTCCAGCTGGTATTGATGGAGGCCAGGATTGAATTGCACACTTCTGGGATGTGAGTTGGGATCTGAACCACTCCAGCTGCTATTAATGGAGGCCTGGATTAGAACATTACAGCGCAGTACAAGCCCTTCGGCCCTCGATGTTGCGCCGACCTGTGTAACCATCTGACCTATACTATTGCATTTTCATCCATATATCTATCCAATGACCACTTAAAAGCCCTTAAAGTTGGCGAGTCTACTACTGTTGCAGGCAGGGCGTTCCCGTACTACTCTCTGCGGAAAGAAACTACCTCTGACATCTGTCCTATATCTATCAACCCTCAACTTAAAGCTATGTCCACTCGTATTTGCCATCACCATCCGAGGAAAAAGACTCTCACTATCCACCCTATCTAACCCTCTGATTATCTTATATGTCTCTATTAAGTCACCTCTCCTCCTCCTTCTCTCCAACGAAAACAACCTCAAGTCCATCAGCCTTTCCTCGTAAGACCTTCCCTCCATACCAGGCAACATCCTAGTAAATCTCCTCTGCACCCTTTCTATGGCTTCCACATCCTTCCTATAATACGGTGACCAGAACAGCACGCAATATTCCAGGTGCAGTCTCACCAGAGTTTTGTACAGCTGCAGCATGACCTCGTGGCTCCGAAACTCGATCCCCCGACTAATAAAAGCTAACACACCATATGCCTTCTTAACAGCCCTATTAACCTGGGTAGCAACCATCAGGGATTTATGCACCTGGACACCAAGATCTCTCTGTTCATCGACACTACCAAGAATCTTCCCATTAGCCCAGTACTCTGAATTCCTGTTACTCCTTCCAAAGTGAATCACCTCGAACTTTTCCGCATTAAACTCCATTTGCCATCTCTCAGCCCAGCTCTGCAGCCTACCTATGTCCCTCTGTACCCTACAACATCCTTCGGCACTATCCACAACTCCACCGACCTTAGTGTCATCTGCAAATTTACTAACCCACCCTTCTGCACCCTCTTCCAGGTCATTTATAAAGATGACAAACAGCAGTGGCCCCAAAACAGATCCTTGCGGTTCACCACGAGGAACTAAACTCCAGGATGAACATTTGCCATCAACCACCACCCTCTGTCTTCTTTCAGCTAGCCAATTTCTGATCCAAAGCTCGAAATCACCTTCAACCCCATACTTCCGTATTTTCTGCAATAGACTACCATGGGGAACCTTATCAAACGCCTTACTGAAATCCATATACACCACATCCACTGCTTTACCCTCATCCACCTGTTTGGTCAACTTCTCGAAAAACTCAATAAGGTTTGTGAGGCCCGACCTACCCGTCACAAAACCGTGCTGACTATCTCTAATGAACTTATTCTTTTCAAGATGATTATAAATCCTGTCTCTTATAACCTTTTCCAACATTTTACCCACAACCGAAGTAAGGCTCACAGGTCGATAATTAACAGAGCTGTCTCTACTCACCTTCTTGAACAAGGGGACAACATTTGCTATGCTCCAGTCTTCCGGCACTATTCCTGTCGACAATGACGACATAACGATCAAGGACAAAGGCTCTGCAATCTTCTCCCTAGCTTCCCAGAGAATCCTAGGATAAATCCCATCTGGCCCAGGGGACTTATCTATTTTCACACTTTCCAAAATTGCTAACACCTCCTTCTTGTGAACCTCAATCCCATCTAGCCTAGTAGCCTGAATCTCAGTATTCTCCACGACAACATTACCATAACCCCTCCCCCCCTGCCCCCCCCCCCCCCCCCCACGAAGAGCATAAGCAAATCTCCCCCCCAGGATATTGGTACTCCTCTGGTTCAGGTGAAGACCATCCTGTTTGTAGAGGTCCCACCTCCCCCAGAAAGAACCCCAATTATCCAGGAAACCAAAACACTCCCTCCTGCACCATCCCTGCAGCCACGTGTTCAACTCCTCTCTCTCCCTATTCCTCGCTTTGCTTTCACGTGGCACGGGCAACAACCCAGAGATAACATCTCTGTTTGTTCTCGCCCTAAGCTTCCACCCTAGCTCCCTGAATTTCTGTCTTAATTCCCCATCTCTCTTCCGACCTATGTCGTTGGTGCCGATGTGGACCACGACTTGGGGCTGCTCCCCGTCCCCCTTAAGGAACCCAAAAACACTGTCCGAGACATCATGAACCCTGGCACCTGGGAGGCAACATACCAACCGTGATTCTCTCTCCTTCCCACAGAACCTCCTATCTGTTCCCCTAACAAAAGAGTCCCCAATGACTAATGCTCTGCTCCTCTTCCCCCTTCCCTTCTGAGCAACAGGGACAGACTCTGTGCCAGATACCTGTACCCCATTGCTTACCCCTTGTAAGTCGTCCCCCGCAACAGTATCCAAAACGGTATACCTGTTGTTGAGGGACACGGCCACAGGGGATGCCTGCACTGCCTGCTGGTTCCCTCTCCTTCCCCTGACGGTAACCCATCTGCATGCTTCTTTTACCTGAGGTGTGACTACCTCCCCATAACTCCTCTCAATAACCCCTCCGCCTCCAGAATGATCCTATGTTCATCCAGCTCCAGTTCCCTAACGCGGTTCTCGAGGAGCTGGAGTTGGGTGCACTTCCCGCAGATGCAGTCAGCAGGGACACTCTTGGCGACCCTTACCTCCCACATTCTGCAGGAGGAACATACAACTGCCTTAACTTCCATTCTTTCTATTCTGAATTTCCAACAAATCTACCAGAAGTCCCCTGGTCCTCCGAAAACAAAAGGGAATTAACTTTCAAACTTCCACTGAAATTGACTTCCCAGCTGTAAGCTCGCTCTCGCACCTTCGCTACTGTCAAGCTGCAGTCACCAAAACTAAAAAAAGCTGGAAGTGGCTCTTTCCTCGTGTGTCTGTGGGGTTCAGTACCACTGCAGCTCCTATTAGTAGAGGCCTGGATTGATTTGGCTCTTTCCTGGTGTTTGAGTGGGAATCAGTACCACTCCAGCAGTTATTAACGAACGCCTGGATTTAATTGGCTCTTTCCTGGTTTCTGAATGGTGTTCAGTACCACTTCAGCTGGTGTTAATAAAGGCCTGGGTTGAATTGGCTATTTATTGGTATGTGAATGCGGTTCAGTACCACTCCAACTGGTATTAATAGAGGTCTGGATTGAATTGGCTCTTTCCTGGTGTGTGAGTGGGACTCAGTACCACTTCAGCTGATATTAATAGAGGTCTGGATTGAATTGGCTCTTTCCTGGTGTGTGAGTGGGATTCAGTGGCACACCAGCTTGAACTAACCGAGGTCTGGATTGAATTGGTTCTTTGCTGGAGTGTGTGTGGGACTCACTACAACTACAGCTTGTTTTTATAGAGGTCCAGATTGAATTGGCTCTTTCCTGGTGTGAGTGGGACTCAGTGGCACTCCAGCTTGAACTAATTTAGGTCCGGATTGAATTGGCTCTTTCTTGGAGTGTGAGTGGGGCTCAGTTCCACTACAGCTGGTATTAATAGAGGTCTGGATTGAATTGGCACTTTCCTGGTGTGTGAGTGGGACTCAGTGGCACTCCAGGTGATATTAGTAGAGGCCTGGATTGATTTGGCTCTTTCCTGGTGTTTGAGTGGGAATCAGTACCACTCCAGCAGTTATTAACGAACGCCTGGATTTAATTGTCTCTTTCCTGGTTTCTGAATGGTGTTCAGTACCACGTCAGCTGGTGTTAATAAAGGCCTGGGTTGAATTGGCTATTTATTGGTATGTGAATGCTGTTCAGTACCACGCCAGATGGCATTAACAGAGGTCTAGATTGAATTGGCTCTTTCCTGGTGTGTGAGTGGGACTCAGTACCACTTCAGCTGGTATTAATAGAGGTCTGGATTGAATTGGCTCTTTCCTGGTGTGTGAGTGTGACTCAGTACCACTTCAGCTGGTATTAATAGAGGTCTGGATTGAATTGGCTCTTTCCTGGTGTGTGAGTGGGACTCAGTGGCACTCAAGCTTGATCTAATCGAAGTCTGGATTGAATTAGTTTTTGCATGGAGTGTGAGTGGGGCTCAGTCCCACTACAGCTGGTATTAATAGACGTCTGGATTGAATTGGCACTTTCTTGGAGTGTGAGTGGGACTCAGAACCACTTCAGCTGGTATTAATAGAGGTCTGGATTGAATTGGCTCTTTCCTGGTGTGTGAGTGGGACTCAGTGGCACTCAAGCTTGATCTAATCGAAGTCTGGATTGAATTAGTTCTTGCTTGGAGTGTGAGAGGGGCTCAGTGCCACTACAGCTGGTATTAATAGACGTCTGGATTGAATTGGCACTTTCCTGTTGTGTGAGTGGGACTCAGAACCACTGCAAATGCTATTAATAGACGGCTGGATTGAATTGCACTTTCCTGGTTTGTGAGTGGGACTCAGTTCCACTCCAGCTTGTATTAATAGAGGTCCGCATTGAATTGGCTCTTACCTTGTGTGTCAGTGAGTCTCAGTTCCACTCCAGGTGATATTAATAGTGGTCTGGATTGAATTGGCTCTTTCCTGGTGTGAGTGGGAATCAGTACCACTCCTGCAGTTATTAATGAACGCCTGGATTGAATTGGCTCTTTCCTGGTTTTCTGAATGATGTTCAGTACCACTTCAGCTGGTGTTAATAAAGGCCTGGGTTGAATTGGCTATTTATTAGGATGTGAATTCGTTTCAGCACCACTCCAGCTGGTATTAATAGAGGTCTAGATTGAATTGTCTCTTTCCTGGTGTGTGAGTGGGACTCAGTGGCACTCCAGCTTGAACTAATCGAGGTCTGGATTGAATTGGTTCTTTTCTGCTGTGTGTGTGGGACTCACTACAACTACAGCTTGTTTAAATAGAGGTCTAGATTGAATTGGCTCCATCCTGGTTTCTGAATGGTGTTCAGTACCACTTCAGCTGGTGTTAATAAAGGCCTGGGTTGAATTGGCTATTTATTCGTATGTGAATGCGGTTCAGCACGACTCCAGCTGGTATTATTAGACGTCTTGATTGAATTGGCTCTTTCCTGGTGTGTGAGTGGGACTCAGTACCACTTCAGCTGGTATTAATAGAGGTCTGGATTGAATTGGCTCTTACCTTGTGCGTGAGTGGGTCTCAGTTTTACTCCAGGTGATATTAATAGATATCTGGATTGAATTGGCTCTTTCCGGGTCTGTGAGTGGGAATCGGCACCACTCCTGCAGTTATTATTGCACGCCTGGGTTGAATTGGCTCTTTCCTGGTTTTCTGAATGGTGTTCAGTACCACTGCAGCTGGTATTAATAGACTTCTTGATTGAATTGGCTCTTTCCTGGTGTGTGAGTGGGACTCAGTACCACTTCAGCTGGTATTAATATAGGTCTGGATTGAATTGGCTCTTTCCTGGTGTGTGAGTGGGACTCAGTGGCACTCCAGCTTGAACTAATTGAGGTCTGGATTGAATCAGTTCTTTGCTGGAGTGTGTGTGGGACTCTGTACAACTACAGCTTGTTTTAATAGACGTCTGGATTGAATTGGCTCTTTCCTGGTGTGTGAGTGGGAATCATTGGCACTCCAGCTTGAACTAATCTCGGTCTGGATTGAATTGGCTCTTTCTTGGAGTGTGAGTGGGGCTCAGTCCCACTCCAGGTGATATTATTAGAGGTCTGGATTGAATTGGCTCTTTCCTGGTGTTTGAGTGGGAATCAGTACCACTCCTGCAGTTATTAATGCACGCCTGGATTCAATTGGCTCTTTCCTGGTTTCTGAATGATGTTCAGTACCACTTCAGCTGGTGTTAATAAAGGCCTGGGTTGAATTGGCTATTTATTAGGATGTGAATTCGTTTCAGCACCACTCCAGCTGGTATTAATAGAGGTCTTGATGAATTGGCTCTTTCCTGGTGTGTGAGTGGGGCTCAGTCCCACTACAGCTGGTATTAATAGTCGTCTGGATTGAATTGGCACGTTCCTGTTGTGTGAGTGGGACTCAGAACCACTGCAAATGTTATTAATAGAGGGCTGGATTGAATTGGCAAGTTCCTGGTTTGTGAGTGGGACTCAGTACCACTCCAGCGTGTATTAATAGAGGTCCACATTGAATTGGCTCTTACCTTGTGTGTGAGTGGGTCTCAGTTCCACTCCAGGTGATATTAATAGAGGTCTGGATTGAATTGGCTCTTTCCTGGTGTGTGAGTGGGAATCAGTACCACTCCTGCAGTTATTAATGCACGCCTGGATGGAATTGTCTCTTTCCTGGTTTCTGAATGGTGTTCAGTACCACTTCAGCTGGTGTGAATAAAGGCCTGGGTTGAATTGGCTATTTATTCGTATGTGAATGCGGTTCAGCACGACTCCAGCTGGTATTAATAGACGTCTTGATTGAATTGGCTCTTTCCTGGTGTGTGAGTGGGACTCAGTACCACTTCAGCTGGTATTAATAGAGGTCTGGATTGAATTGGCTCTTTCCTGGTGTGTGAGTGGGACTCAGTACCATTCCAGCTTGAATTAATAGAGGTCCGCATTGAATTGGCTCTTACCTTGTGCGTGAGTGGGTCTCAGTTTTACTCCAGGTGATATTAATAGATATCTGGATTGAATTGGCTCTTTCCTGGTGTGTGAGTGGGACTCAGTACCACTTCAGCTGGTATTAATAGAGGTCTGGATTGAATTGGCTCTTTCCTGGTGTGTGAGTGGGGCTCAGTCCCACTACAGCTGGTATTAATAGAGGTCCGGATAGAATTGGTTCTTTGCTGGAGTGTGTGTGGGACTCAGTACAACTACAGCTTGTTTTAATGGAGGTCTCGATTGAATTGGCTCTTTCCTGGTGTGAGGTGGACTCAGTGGCCCTGCAGCTTGAACTATTCAAGGTCTGGATTGAATTGGCTCTTTCCTGGAGAGTGAGTGGGGCTCAGACCGACTACAGCTGGTATTAATAGACGTCTGGATTTAATTGGCACTTTCCTGTTGTGTGAGTGGGACTCAGAACCACTGCCAATGTTATTAATAGACGGCTGGATTGAATTGGCACTTTCCTGGTTTGTGAGTGGGACTCAGTACCACTCCAGCTGGTATTAATAGAGGTCTAGATTGAATTGGCTCTTTCCTGGTGTGTGAGTGGGACTCAGTGGCACTCCAGCTTGAACTAATCGAGTTCTGGATTGAATTGGCTCTTTCTTGTCGTGTGAGTGTGGCTCAGTCCCACTACAGCTGGTATTAATAGACGTCTGGATTGAATTGGCCCATTCATTGTTTGTGAGTGGGACTCAGCACCACGACAGCTGGTATTAATAGACGTCTGTATTGAATTGGCAATTTCATGTGTGTGTGGGACTCAGAACCACTGCAAATGTTATTAATAGACGGCTGGATTGAATTGGCACTTTCCTGGTTTGTGAGTGGGATTCTGTGCCACTCCAGCTTGTATTAATAGAGGTCCGCATTGAATTGGCTCTTACCTTGTGTGTGAATGGGTCTCAGTTCCACTCCAGGTGATATTAATAGAGGTCTGGATTGAATTGGCTCTCACCTGATGTGTGAGTGGGAATCAATACCACTCCTGCAGTTATTAATGCACGCCTGGATTGAATTAGCTCTTTCCTGGTTTTCTGAATGGTGTTCAGTACCACTTCAGCTGGTGTTAATAAAGGCCTGGGTTGAATTGGCTATGTATTGGTCTGTGAATGCGGTTCAGTAACACTCCAGCTGCTATTAATAGAGGCCTAGATTGAATTGTCTCTTTCCTGGTGTGTGAGTGGGACTCAGTGGCACTCCAGCTTCAACTAATCGAGGTCTGGATTGAATTGGCTCTTTTTTGGAGTGTGAATGGGGCTCAGTCCCACTACAGCTGGTATTAATAGACGTCTGGATTGAATTGGCTCTTTCCTGGAGTGAGTGGGAATCAGAACCACTGCAAATGCTATTGGGCGGCTGGATTGAATTGGCACTTTCCTGGTTTGTAAGTGGGACTCAGTACCACTCCAGCTTGTATTAATAGAGGTCCGCATTGAATTGGCTCTTACCTTGTGTGTGAGTGGGTCTCAGTTCCACTCCAGGTGATATTAATAGAGGTCTGGATTGAATTGGCTCTTTCCTGCTGTGTGAGTCGGACTCAGTGGCACTCCAGCTTGAACTAATCGAGGTCTGGATTGAATTATTTCTGTGCTGGAGTGTGTGTGGGACTTCGGACAACTACAGCTTGTTTTAATAGACGTCTGGATTGAATTGGCTCTTTCCTGGTGTGTGAGTGGGACTCAGTGGCACTCCAGCTTGAACTAATCTAGGTCTGGATTGAATTGCCTCTTTCTTGGAGTGTGAGTGGGGCTCAGTCCCACTACAGCTGGTATTATTAGACGTCTGGATCGAATTTCCACTTTCCTGTTGTGAGTGGGACTCAGAACCACTGCAAATGTTATTAATAGACGGCTGGATTGAATTGGCACTTTCCTGGTTTGTGAGTGGGACTCAGTACCACTCCAGCTTGTATTAATTGAGGTCCGCATTGAATTGGCTCTTACAAAGAACAAAGAACAAAGATAATTACAGCACAGGAACAGGCCCTTCGGCCCTCCAAGCCTGCGCCGATCCAGATCCTCTCTCGAAACATGTCGCCTATTTTCTAAGGTTCTGTATCTCTTTTCTTCCTGCTCATTCATGTATCTGTCTAGATACATCTTAAAAGACTCCATCGTGCCCGCGTCTACCACCTCCGCTGGCAACGCATTCCAGGTGCCCACCACCCTCTGCGTAAAGAACTTTCCACGCATATCCCCCCTAAACATTTCCCCTTTCACTTTGAACTCGTGTCCTCTAGTAATTGAAACCCCCACTCTGGGAAAAAGCCTCTTACCTTGTGTGTGAGTGGTTCTCAGTTCCACTCCAGGTGATATTAATAGAGGTCTGGATTGAATTGGCACTTTCCTGGTGTGAGTGGGTATCAGTACCACTCCTGCATTTATTAATGCACGCCTGGATTGAATTGGCACTTTCCTGGTGTGAGTGGGAATCAGTACCACTCCTGCATTTATTAATGCACGCCTGGATTGAATTGGCTCTTTCCTGGTTTCTGAATGGTGTTCAGTACCACTTCAGCTGGTGTTAATAAAGTCCTGGGTTGAATTGGCTATTTATTGGGATGTGAATGCGGTTCAGTACCACTCCAACTGGTATTAATAGAGGTCTAGATTGAATTGGCTCTTTCCTGGTGTGTGAGTGGGACTCAGTGGCACTCCAGCTTGAACTAATCGAGGTCTGGATTGAATTGGTTCTTTGCTGGAGTGTGTGTGGAACTCAGTACATCTACAGCTTGTTTTAATAGATGTCTCGATTGAATTGGCTCTTTCCTGCTGTGTGAGTGGGACTCAGTTCCACTCCTGCAGTTATTAATGCACGCCTGGATTGAATTGGCTCTTTCCTGGTTTTCTGAATGGTGTTCAGTCCCACTTCAGCTGGTGTTAATAAAGTCCTGGGTTGAATTGGCTATTTATTAGGATGTGAATGCGGTTCAGTAACACTCCAGCTGGGATGAATAGTGGTCTAGATTGTATTGGCTCTTTCCTGGTGTGTGAGTGGGACTCAGTACCACTTCAGCTGGTATTAACAGAGGTCTGGATTGTATTGGCTCTTTCCTGGTGTGTGAGTGGGACTCAGTGGCACTCCAGCTTGAACTAGTCGAGGTCTGGATTGAATTGGTTATTTGCTGGAATGTTTGTGGGACTCAGTACAACTACAGCTTGTTTTAATAGAGGTCTAGATTGAATTGGCTCCTTTCCTGGTGTGTGAGGTGGGCTCAGTACCAATCCAGCTGGTATTAATAGAGGCCTGGAATGAATTGGTACTTTTGTGCTTTGTGTGTGAGGCTCAATGCCACTCCAGCTTGTATTAATAGAGGACTGGATTGAATTGGCTCTTTCCTGGTGTGTGAGTGGGACTCAGTGGCACTCCAGCTTGAACTAACCGAGGTCTGGATTGAATTGGCTCTTTCTTGGAGTGTGAGTGGGACTCAGCACCACGACAGCTGGTATTAATAGACGTCTGGATTGAATTGGCACTTTCCTGGTGTGTGAGTGAGACTCAGAACCACTGCAAATGTTATTAATAGAGGACTGGATTGAATTGGCTCCTTTCCTTGTGTGTGAGGTGGGCTCAGTACCAATCCAGCTGGTATTAATAGAGGCCTGGAATGAATTGGTACTTTTGTGCTTTGTGTGTGATGCTCAATGCCACTCCAGCTTGTATTAATAGAGGCCTGGATTGAATTGATACTTTTCTGCTATGTGTGTGGGCATCAGTACCACTCCAGCTGGTATTGATAGAGGCCTGGATTGAATTGGCTCTTGCCTGGCGTGTCAGTGAGACTCAGTACCATTGCAGCTTGATCTATTCGAGGTGTGGATTGAAATGGCTCTTTCCTGGAGTGTGAGTGGCGCTCAGTACCACTACAGCTGGTATTAATAAACGGCTGGATTGAATTGGCACTTTCCTTGTTTGTGAGTGGGACTCAGTACCACTGCAAATGTTATTGATAGAGGCCTGGATTGAATTGGCTCCTTTCCTGGTGTGTGAGTGGGACTGAGTACAACTCCAGCCTGGAATAATAGAGGCCTGGATTGCATTGGCTCGATCCTGGTGTTTGAGTCGGATTAAGTATCTCTCCAACTGGTATTAATGTAGGCCTGGATTGAATTGGCTCGATACTACTGTGAGTGGGACTCAGTACCACTCCAGCCAGTATTAATAGAGGCCTAGATTGAATTGGCTCTTTCCTGGTGTGTGAGTGGGACTCCGTAACACTCCAGCCAGTATTAATAGAGGCCTGGATTGAATTGGCTCTTTCCTGGTGTGTGAGTGGGGCTCCGTAACACTCCCGCCAGTATTAATAGAGGTCTGGATTGAAATGGCTCTATCCTGGTTTGTGTGGCGGACTCAGTACCACTCCAGCTGCTTTCAATGGAGATCTGGATTGAATTGGCTCCTTTCTGCTGTGTGAGTGGGACTCAGTATCACTTCAGCAGGTACTAATAGATGTCTGGATAGAATTGTCTCTTTCCCGGTGCGTGAGTGTGGCACAGTCCCACTTCATCTGGCATTAATAGAGGTCTTGAATGAATTGCCTCTTTCCGTTGTGTGAGTGGGGTACATGACCACTCCAGCCAGTGTTAATAGGGGCCTGGATTGAAGTGGCTCTTTCCTGGTGTATGCGTCGGACTCAGTACCACTCCAGCCAGTATTAATAGAGGCCTGGATTGAAGTGGCTCTTTCCTGGTGCATGCGTCGGACTCAGTACCACTCCAGCCAGTATTAATAGAGGCCTGGATTGAATTGGCTCTTTCCTGGCATGAGTGGGCCTCAATACAACTCCAGATGGTATTAATGGAGGCCTGGATTGAATTGGCACATTCCTGGTGTATGCGTGGGTGTCAATACCACTCCAGCAGTTATTAATGCACGCCTGGATTGAATTGGCTCTTTCCTGATGTGTGAGGGAGACTCAATACTACTCCAGATGGTATTAATGGAGGCCTGGATTGAATTGGCTCTTTCCTGGAGTATGAGTCGGGTTCAGTACGACACCAGCTGTAATTAGTGGAGGCCTGGATTGACTTGTCTCTTTCCTGGTTTGTTAGCGGGACACAGCAAGCTCCAACCAGTGTTAATAGAGACCGGGATTGGATTGTCTCTTTTCTGGTGTGTGAGTTGGGCTCTACCATTCCAGCTGGTATTATTAGAGGCCTGGATTGAATTGGTACTTTCCTGGTGTGAGTGGGCTCAGTACCTCTCTTGCTGTTACTAATGCAGGCCTGCATTGAATTGGCTCTTTTCTAGTGTTTCAGTGGGCCTCAATACCACTCCAGCTGGTATTAATGGAGGCCTGGATTGAATTGGCCCATTCTGGCGTTTGAGTAGGGCTCAGTCCCACTCCAGCCAGTATTAATAGAGGCCTGGATTGAATTGGCTCGTTCCTCGTGTGTGAGCGGGGCTGAGTGCAACTCCAGCCAGGATTAATAGAGGCCTGGATTGAGTTGGCTCTATCCTGGTGTTTGAGTCAGATTCAGTACCTCTCCAATTGGTATTAATGGAGGCCTGGATTGAATTGGCTCGATACTGCTGTGTAAGTGGGGTACAGTACAACTACAGCCAGTATTAATAGAGGCCTAGATTGAATTGGCTCTTTCCTGGTGTGTGAGTGGGACTCCGTAACACTCCAGCCAGTATTAATAGAGGCCTGGAGCGAAATGGCTCTTGCCTGGTTCGTGAGGCGGACTCAGTACCACTCCAGCTGCTTTTAATGGAGACCTGGATTGAATTGGCTCCTTTCTGCTGTGTGAGTGGGACTCAGTATCACTTCCGCTGGTACTAATAGAGGTCTGGATAGAATTGGCTCTTTCCTGGTGCGTGAGTGGGGCCCAGTCCCACTTCATCTGGTATTAATAGAGGCCTTGAATGAATTGCCTCTTTCTGTTGAGTGAGTGGGGTACTGGAACACTCCAGCCAGTGTTAATAGGGGCCTGGATTGAATTGGCACATTCCTGGTGTGTGAGTGGGAATCAGTACCACTCCTGCAGTTATTAATGCACGCCTGGATTCTATTGGCCCTTTCCTCCTGTGTGAGTGGGACTCAAAACCAGTCCAGCCATTATTAATAGAACCTGGATTGAATTGGCTCTTTCCTGTTGAGTGAGTGGGGCTCAGTACCTTTCCTGCTGGTGCTAATGCAGGCCTGGATTGAATTGGCTTTTCCTGGCGTGTGAGTGGGCCTCAATACCACTCCAGATGGTATTAATGAATGCCTGGATTGAAATTTGCACATTCCTGGTGTGTGAGTGGGTATCAGTACCACTTCTGCAGTTATTAATGCACGCCTGGATTGAATTGTCTCTTTCCTGGTTTCTGAATGGTGTGCAGTACCACTTCAGCTGGTGTTAATAAAGGCCTGGGTTGAATTGGCTATTTATCGGTATGTGAATGCGGTTCAGTACCACTCCAACTGGTATTAATAGAGGTCTGGATTGAATTGGCTCTTTCCTGGTGTGTGAGTGGGACTCAGTACCACTTCAGCTGATATTAATAGAGGTCTGGATTGAATTGGCTCTTTGCTGGAGATGTGTGGGACTCACTACAACTACAGTTTGTTTTTATAGAGGTCCAGATTGAATTGGCTCTTTCCTGGTGTGAGTGGGACTCAGTGGCACTCCAGCTTGAACTAATTTAGGTCCGGATTGAATTGGCTCTTTCTTGGAGTGTGAGTGGGGCTCAGTTCCACTACAGCTGGTATTAATAGAGGTCTGGATTGAATTGGCACTTTCCTGGTGTGTGAGTGGGAATCAGTATCACTCCTGCAGTTATTAATGCACGCCTGTATTGAATTAGCTCTTTCCTGGTTTCTGAATGGTGTTCAGTACCACTTCAGCTGGTGTTAATAAAGGCCTGGTTTGAATTGGCTATGTATTGGTCTGTGAATGCTGTTCAGTACCACTCCAGCTGCTATTAATAGATGCCTGGATTGAATTGGCTCTTTCCTGGTGTGTGAGTGGGACTCCGTTCCACTCCAGCTTGTATTAATAGAGGTACAGATTGAATTGTCTCTTTCCTGGTGCGTGAGTGGGACTCAGTGCCACTTCAGCTGTTATTAATAGAGGTCTAGATTGAATTGGCTCTTTCCTGGTGTGTGAGTGCGTCTCAGTTCCACTCCAGCTTGAACTAATCGAGGTCTGGATTGAATTGGCTCTTTGTTGGAGTGTGTGTGGGGCTCAGTCCCACTACAGCTGGTATTAATAGAGGGCTGGATTGAATTGGCACTTTCCTGGTGCGTGAGTGGGACTCAGAACCACTGCAAATGTTATTAATAGAGGCCTGGATTGAATTGGCTCCTTTCCTGTTGTGTGAGGTGGTCTCAGTACCAATCCAGCTGGCATTAATAGAGTCCTGGAATGAATTGGTACTTTTCTGCTTTGTGTGTGATGCTCATTACCACTCCAGCTTGTATTAATAGAGGCCTGGATTGAATTGGTACATTTCTGCTATGTGTGTGGGTATCAGCGCCACTGCAGCTGGTATTAATAGAGGCCTGGATTGAATTGGCTCTTGCCTGGCGTGTCAGAGAGACTCAGTTCCACTCCAGCTTGATCTATTCGAGGTCTGGATTGAAATGGCTCTTCCCTGGAGTGTGAGTGGCGCTCAGTACCACTACAGCTGGTGCTAATAGACGGCTGGATTGATTTGGCACTTTCCTTGTTTGTGAGTGGGACTCAGTACCACTGCAAATGTTGTTCATAGAGGCCTGGATTGAATTGGCTCCTTTCCTGGTGTGTGAGGTGGGTTCAGTAACAATCCAGCTGGTATTAATAGAGGCGTGGAATGAATTGTCTCTTTCTGGGGGGTGAGTGGGTTTCGGTCCACTCCAGATGGTAATAATAGAGGCCTGGATTGAATTGGCTCATTCCTCGTGTGTGAGTGGGACTGAGTACAACTCCAGCCTGGATTAATAGAGGCCTAGATTGAATTGGCTCGATACTGCTGTGTGAGTGGGACTCAGTACAACTGCAGCCATCATTTATAGAGGCCTGGATTGAATTGGCTCGTCCCTTTTTAGTGAGTGGGGTTCAGTACCACTCCAGCCAGTATTAGTAGAGGCCTGGATTGAATTGGCTCTTTCCTGGTGTGTGAGTGGGGCTCCGTAACACTCCAGCCAGTATTGATAGAGGCCTGGATTGAAATGGCTCTATCCTGTTTGTGAGGCGGACTCAGTACCACTCCAGCTGCTTTTAATGGAGATCTGGATTGAATTGGCTCCTTTCTGCTGTGTGAGTGGGACTCAGTATCACTTCAGCTAGTACTAATAGAGGTCTGGATAGAATTGTCTCTTTCCTGGTGCGTGAGTGGGGCCCAGTCCCACTTCATCTGGCATTAATAGAGGTCTTGAATGAATTGCCTCTTTCTCTTGCGTGAGTGGGGTACAGGACCACTCCAGCCAGTGTTAATAGGGGCCTGGATTGAAGTGGCTCTTTCCTGGTGCATGCGTCGGACTCAGTACAACTCCAGATGGTATTAATGGAGGCCTGGATTGAATTGGCACTTTCCTGGTGTTTGCGTGGGAATCAGTACCACTCCAGCAGTTATTAACGCACGCCTGGATTGAATTGGCTCTTTCCTGATGTGTGAGGGAGACTCAATACTACTTCAGATGGTACTAATGGAGGCCTGGATTGGGTTGGCCTTTTCCTGATGTTCGAGTGGGGCTCAGTCCCACTCCTGCCATCATTAATAGAGACCTGGATTGAATTGGCTCTTTCCTGGAGTATGAGTCCGGTTCAGTACGCCACCAGCTGTAATTAGTGGAGGCCTGGATTAAATTGGCACTTTCCTGGTGTGTGAGTGGGCTCAGTACCTCTCTTGCTGTTACTAATGCAGGCCTGCATTGAATTGGCTCTTTTCTGGTCTGTCAATGGGCCTCAATAACACTCCAGCTTGTATTAATGGAGGCCTGGATTGAATTGGCCCATTCTGGCGTTTGAGTGTGGCTCAGTCCCACTCCAGCCAGTATTAATAGAGGCCTGGATTGAATTGGCTCGTTCCTCGTGTGTGAGTGGGGCTGAGTACAACTCCAGCCAGGATCAATAGAGGCCTGGATTGAATTGGCTCTATCCTGGTGTTTGAGTCAGATTCAGTACCTCTCCAACTGGTATTAATGTAGACCTGGATTGAATTGGCTTGATACTGCTGTGTGAGTGGGACTCAGTACCACTCCAGCTGCTTTTAATGGAGATCTGGATTGAATTGGCTCCTTTCTGCTGTGTGAGTGGGACTCAGTATCTCATCAGCTGGTACTAATAGAGGTCTGGATACAATTGTCTCTTTCCTGGTGCGTGAGTGGGGCCCAGTCCCACTTCATCTGGTTTTGATCGAGGTCTTGAATGACTTTCCTCTTTCTGTTGAGTGAGTGGGGTAGAGGACCACTCCAGCCAGTGTTAATAGGGGCCTGGATTGAAGTGGCTCTTTCCTGGCGTGTGAGTGGGCCTCAATACCACTCCAGATGGTATTAATAGAGGCCTGGATTGAATTGGCTCTTTTCCGGTGTGCGAGTGGGACTCGGTACCGCTCCACCTGCTATTAATAGAGGCCTGGTTTGAATTGTCTCTTTCCTGGGGCGTACGTAGGACTCAGTATCACTCCAGCTGGCATCAACAGAGGCCTGGAATGTATTGGCTGTTTCTGATTTGTGAGTGGGACTCAGTACCACTCCAGCTGGTGCTAATAGAGTGCTAGATTGAATTGGCCCTTTCTTGGTATGTTAGTGGGCATCAGCACCACTCCTGCCGGTATTAATAGAGGCCTGGAATAAATTGGCTCTTTCCTGGTATGTCAGTGAGGCCCAGTACCGCTCCAGCCAGTATTAATAGAGGCCTGGATAGGATTGGCTATTTCCTGGTGTGTGAGTGGGGCTCTGTACCACTTCTGCAGGGATCAATGCAGGCCTGGCTTGGATTGGCTATTTCCTGGTGTATGAGTGGGGTTCAGTACCACTCCAGCTGGTATTAATAGAGGCCAAGACAGAATTGGCACTTTCCTGACTGTGAGTGGGCTTCAGTGCCACTCCAGCTGGTATTAATAGAGGCCTGGATAGAATTGGCTTCTTTCAGGAGTGTGGCTGTGTTCAGTATCACTCCAGCTGGTGTTAATAGCGCTCTGGAATGAATTGGCTCTTTCCTGCTTGTGAGTGGGGATCAGTACCACTCCAGCTGGAATTAATTGAAGTCTGGATTGAATTGTCTCTTTTCCCGTGGGTGAGTGGGGTTCAGTACCACTCCAACTGGTATTATTAGAGGCCTGGATTGAATTGGCTCTTTCCTGATGTGTGAGTGGGAATCAGTACCACTCCTGCAGTTTTTAATGCACGCCTGGATTGAATTGGCTCTTTCCTGATGTGTGATGGGGACTCAATACCACTCCAGATGGTATTAATGGAGGTCTGGATTGGGTTGGCCTTTCCCTGTTGTATTAGTGGGGCTCAGTCCCACTCCTGCCATCATTAATAGAGGCCTGGATTGCATTGGCTCTTTCCTGGTGTATGAGTCGGATTCAGTACCACTTCAGCTGTAATTAGTAGAGGCCTGGGTTGATTTGTCTCTTCCCTGGTGTGTGAGTGGGACTCAGTACCGCTCCAACCAGTGTTAATAGAGGCCGGGATTGGATTGTCTCTTCTCTGGTGTGAGTTGGGGTCCGTACCATTCCAGCTGGTATTATTAGAGGCCTGGATTGAATTGGCACTATCCTGGTGTGTGAGTGGGGCTCAGTACTTCTCTTGCTGTTACTAATGCAGGCCTGCATTGAATTGGTTCTTTTCTGGTGAGTCAGTGGGCCTCAATACCACTCCAGCTGGTATTAATGGAGGCCAGGATTGAATTGTCTCTTTCCTGGTGCGTAAGTGGGACTCACTATCAGTCCAGCTGGCATCAACAGAGGCCTGGATTGAATTGGCTCTTTCCTGGTGTGTGAGTGGGGTACAGTACCACTCCAGCTGGTATTAATAGAAGCCTGGATTGAATTGGATTCTTGCAGGAGTGTGACTGTGTTCAGTATCACTCCAGCTGGTGTTAAAAGCGCTCTGGAATGAATTGGCTCTTTCCTGCTATGTGAGTGGGGATCAGTACCACTCCAGCTGGAATTAATTGAAGTCTGGTTTCAATTGTCTCTTTTCCCGTATGTGAGTGGGTCTCAGTACCACTCCAGCTGGTATTAATGGAGGCCAGGATTGAATTGTCTCTTTCCTGGTGCGTAAGTGGGACTCACTATCAGTCCAGCTGGCATCAACAGAGGCCTGGATTGAATTGGCTCTTTCCTGGTGTGTGAGTGGGACTCTGCACCACTCCTGCTGGTATTAATAGAGGCCTGGAATGAATTGGCCGTTTCCAGGTTTGTGAGTGGGACTCACTACCATTCCAACTGATATTTAGAGAAGCCTGGAATGAATTGGCTCTTTCCTGGTATGTGAGTGGGGTACAGTACCACTCCAGCTGGTATTAATAGAAGCCTGGATTGAATTGGCTTCTTGCAGGAGTGTGACTGTGTTCAGTATCACTCCAGCTGGTGTTAAAAGCGCTCTGGAATGAATTGGCTCTTTCCTGCTATGTGAGTGGGGATCAGTACCACTCCAGCTGGAATTAATTGAAGTCTGGTTTCAATTGTCTCTTTTCCCGTATGTGAGTGGGTCTCAGTACCACTCCAGCTGGTATTAATGGAGGCCAGGATTGAATTGTCTCTTTCCTGGTGCGTAAGTGGGACTCACTATCAGTCCAGCTGGCATCAACAGAGGCCTGGATTGAATTGGCTCTTTCCTGGTGTGTGAGTGGGACTCTGCACCACTCCTGCTGGTATTAATAGAGGCCTGGAATGAATTGGCCGTTTCCAGGTTTGTGAGTGGGACTCACTACCATTCCAACTGATATTTAGAGAAGCCTGGAATGAATTGGCTCTTTCCTGGTATGTGAGTGGGGTACAGTACCACTCCAGCTGGTATTAATAGAAGCCTGGATTGAATTGGCTTCTTGCAGGAGTGTGACTGTGTTCAGTATCACTCCAGCTGGTGTTAAAAGCGCTCTGGAATGAATTGGCTCTTTCCTGCTATGTGAGTGGGGATCAGTACCACTCCAGCTGGAATTAATTGAAGTCTCGTTTCAATTGTCTCTTTTCCCGTATGTGAGTGGGTCTCAGTACCACTCCTGCTGGTATTAATGCGGGTTGGATTGAATTGGCTCTTTCCATGTGTGTGAGTGGGACTCAGTACCACTCCAAACAGTACACGTAGAGGGCTGGATTGAATTGGCTCTTTCCAGGTGTGTTAGTGGGACTCGGTACCACTCATTAATAGAGGTCTGGATCGAATTGTCTCTTTACTGGTTTGTGCATGGTGGTCAGCACCACTCCAGCTGGTATTAATAGAGGCCTGGATTGAATTGTCCACATTCTCGTGTGTGAGTGTGGTTCAGTACCGCTCCAGTTGTTACTCACAGAGGCCTGGATTGAATTGGTTCTTTCCTGGTGTGTGTGTGTGTGTGGGCCTCAGAACCACTCCAGCTTGTATTAATGGAGGCTTGAATTGAATTAGCTCTTTCCTGGTGAGTGAGTGGGGTTCAGTAGCACTCCTGCTTGTATCAATAGAGGCTTGGATTGAATTGTCTCCTTCCTGGTGTGAGTGTCGTTCAGGAACACTCCAGATGGTATTAATAGAGGCCTGGATTGAATTTAATCATTCCTAGTGCGTGAGTGGGACACAGTACCACTGCAGCAGGTATTAAAAGACGCCTGCATTGAATTGGCTCTTTCCTGGTGTGTGAATGGTACTAAGTACCTCTCCATCCAGTATTAACAGAGGGCTGGATTGAATTGGCTCTTTCCTGGTGTGTTAGTGAGTCTCCGTAACAATCCAGTCAGCATTAATAGTGGCCTGGTTTGAAATGGCTCATTCCTTGTGTATGAATGGGATTCAGTACCTCTCCAACTGGTATTAATAGAGGACTGGATTGAATTGGCTCTTTCCTGCTTTGCGACTTGGAATCAGTACCACTCCAGCCAGTATTAATAGATTCTTGGATTGAACTTGATCGATCTTGATGTGTGAGTGGGAGTCAGTACCACTCCAGCCAGTATTAATAGAGGCCTGGATTGAATTGGCTCTTCCCTGGTGTGTGATTGGGGCTCGGTAACACTCCAGCCAGTATTAATAGAGGCCTGGATTGAATTGGCTCTTTCCTGGTGTGTGCGTTCGTCTGAATAGCACTCCTGCTTGTATTAATGGCGGCCAGGATTATATTGGCCGTTTTCAGTTTTGTGAGTGGGACTCACTACCATTCCAGTTGATATTTAGAGAAGCCTGGAATGCATTGGCTCTTTCCTGGTGTGTGAGTGGGGTTCAGTACCACTCCAGCTGGTATTAATAGAGGCCTGGATTGAATTGGCTCTTTTCTCGTGAGTGAGTGGGGTTCAGTCCCACTCCAGCTGGTATTAATAGAGGCCTGGATTGAATTGGCTCTTTCCTGGTGTGTGAGTGGAAATCAGTACCACTCCTGCAGTTATTAATGCACGCCTGGATTGAATTGGCTCTTTCCTGATGTGTGAGGGGGGTTCAGTACCACTCCAGCTGGTATTAATAGAGGCCTGGATTGAATTGGCTCTTTTCTCGTGAGTGAGTGGGGTTCAGTCCCACTCCAGCTGGTATTAATAGAGGCCTGGATTGAATTGGCTCTTTCCTGGTGTGTGAGTGGAAATCAGTACCACTCCTGCAGTTATTAATGCACGCCTGGATTGAATTGGCTCTTTCCTGATGTGTGAGGGGGACTCAATACCACTCCAGATGTCATTAATGTCGGCCTGGATTGGGTTGGCCTTTTCGTGTGTGTGAGTGTGGCTCAGTCCCACTCCTGCCATCATTAATAGAGGCCTGGATTGAATTGGCTCCTTTTCGGTGTGCGAGTGGGTCACGGTACCACTCCAACTGCTACTAATTGAGGTCCGGATTGGATTGTCTCTTTTCTGATGTGTGAGTGGTATTCAGTACTACTCCCGCTGGAATTATTAGAGGCATGGATTGAATTGTCTCTTTCCTGGTGTGTGAGTGGGATACAGTACCGCTCCAACCAGTGTTAAGAGAGGCCGGGATTGGACTGTTTCTTTTCTGGTGTGTGAGTTGGGCACCGTACCATTCCAGCTGGTATTATTAGAGGCTTGGATTGAATTGGCACTTTCCTGGTGAGTGAGTGGGGCTCAGTACCTCTCTTGCTGGCACTAATGCTGGCCTGCATTGACTTGGCTGTTTCCTGGTGTGTCAGTGGGCCTCAATACCACTCCAGCTGGTATTAATGGTGGCCTGCTTTGAATTGGCCAATTCTGGTATTTGAGTGGGGCTCAGTCCCACTCCAGCCAGTATTAATAGAGGCCTGGATGGAATTGGCGATTTACTGATATGTGAATGGGGTACAGTACAACTCCAGCTCGTATTAATAGAGTGCTGGATTGAGTTGGCCCTTTCCTGGTGTGTTAGTTGGCCTCAGTACCACTCCAGCAAGTATTAATAGAGTCGTGGATTGAATTGGCTTTTTCCTGTGTTGTGAGTGGGACTCAGTACCACCCCAGCCAGTACTAGGAGAAGCCTGGATTGAATTGGCTCTTTCCTGGTATGTCAGTGTAGCTCAGTACAGCTCCAGCCAGTATTAATAGAGGCCTGGATTGGATTGACCCTTTCTAGGTTTCTGAGTGGGACTCACTACCATTCCAGCTGATATTTAGAGAAGCCCGGAATGAATTGGCTCTTTCCTGGTGTGTGAGTGGGGTTCAGTACCACTCCAGCTGGTATTAATAGAGGCCAAGACAGAATTGACACTTTCCTGAGGGTGAGTGGACTTCAGTGCCACTCCACCTGGTATTTATAGAGGCCTGGATTGAATTGGCTTCTTTCAGGAGTGTGGCTGTGCTCAGTACCACTCCAGCTGGTGTTAATAGCACTCTGGAATGAATTGGTTCTATCCTGCTATGTGAGTGGGTATCAGTACCACTCCAGCTGGAATTACTTGAAGTCTGGATTGAATTGTCTCTTATCTCGTGTGTGATTGGGGTTCAGTACCTCTCCAGCTGGTATTAATAGAGGCCTGGATTGAATTGGGTCTTTCCTGGTGTGTGAGTGGGAATCAATACCACTCCTGCAGTTATTAATGCACGCCTGGATTTAATTGGCTCTTTTCTGATGTGTGAGGGGGACTCAATACGACTCCAGATGTCATTAATGTAGGCCTGGATTGGGTTGGCCTTTTCCTGGTGTGTGAGTGTGACTCAGTCCCACTCCTGCCATCATTAATAGAGGCCTGGATTGAAATGGCTCTTTCCTGGTGTATGAGGCGGGTTCAGTACCACTCCAGCTGTAATTAGTAGAGGCCTGCATTGAATTGGCTCTTTCCTGGTGTGCGAGTGGGACTCGGTACCACTCCAGCTGCTATTCATAGAGGCCCAGATTGGATTAGCTCTTTTCTGATGTGTGAGTGGGACTCAGTACCACTCCAGCTGGTATTAATAGAGGCCTGGATTGAATTGACTCTTTCCTGAGTGCGACTGGGGAGCAGTACCACTCCAGCTGGTATTAATAGAGCCCTGGATTGAATTGGCTTCTTTCCTGGTTTGTGAGTGGGACTCAGTACCACTCCTGTTGTTATTGATTGAAGTCTGGATTGAATTGTCTCTTTTCTCGTGTGTGAGTGGGGTTCAGTACCACTCCATCTGGTATTAATAGAGGACTGGATTGAATGGCATTTTCGTCGTGAGTGAGTGGAACTCAGTACCACTCCTGCCTGTATTAATGTGGGCCTGGATTGAATTGGCACTTTCCTGGTGTGTGATTGGGACTCAATACCTCTCCAACCTTTATTAATAAAGGACTGGATTGAAATGGCTCTTTCCTGGTTTGTGAGTGGGACTCAGTACCAAACCAGCAACTATTAATTGAGGCGTTGATTGAATTGGCTCTTTCCTGGTGTGTCAGTGGGCCTCAATACCACTCCAGCTGATATTTATGGAGACCTGGATTGAATTGGCCCATTCTGGTGTTTGAGTGGGGCTCAGTCCCACTCCAGCCAGTATTAATAGAGGCCTGGATGGAATTGGCTATTTACTGATATTTGAATGGGGTACAGTACCACTCCAGCTGGTATTAATAGAGGCCTGGATTGAATTGGCTCTTTTCCGGTGTGCGAGTGGGACTCGGCACCATTCCAGCTGCTATTAATAGAGGCCCGGATTGGATTGGCTCTTTTCTGATGAGTGAGTGGTGTTCAGTACAACTCCCGCTGGAATTATTAGAGGCCTGGATTGAATTGTCTCTTTGCTGGTGCGTAAGTTGGACTCAGTACCACTCCAGCTGGTATTACTTGAGTCGTGGATAGAATTGGCTTTTTTTGGTATGTCAATGTGGATCAGTACCGCTCCAGCCAGTATTAATGGAGGCCTGGATTGAATTCGCTATTTCCAGGTGTGAGTGGGGCTCAGTACCACTCCTGCTGGTATTAATGCAGGGCTGGATTGAATTGGCTCTTTCCTGGTGTCTGCGTTAGTCTGAATAGCACTCCTGCTGGTATTAATGGCGGCCTGGATTGAATTGGCCGTTTCCAGGTTTGTGAGTGTGACTCAGTACCATTCCAGCTGATATTTAGAGAAGCCTGGAATGAATTGGCTCTTTTCTGGTGTGTGAGTGGGGTTCAGTAATACTCCAGCTGGTATTAATAGAGGCCAAGACAGAATTGGCACTTGTCTGAGAGTGAGTGAGCTTCATTGCCACTCCGGCTGGTATGAATAGAGGCCTGGATTGAATTGGCTTCTTTCAGGAGTGTGACTGTGTTCAGTATCACTCCAGCTGGTGTTAATAGCGTTCTGGAATGAATTGGCTCTTTCCTGCTACGTGAGTGGGGATCAGTACCACTCCAGCTGGAATTAATTGAATTCTGGATCGAATTGTCTCGTTTCTCGTGTGTGAGTGGCGTTAGTACCACTCCATCTGATATTAATAGAGTGCTGGATTGAATTGGCCCTTTCCTGGTGTGTAAGTGGGCCTCAGTACCAGTCCAGCAAGTATTAATAGAGTCGTGGATTGAATTAGCTTTTTCCTCGTATGTCAGTGTGGCTCAGTACTGCTCCAGCCAGTATTAATCGAGGCCAGGATTGGATTGGCTATTTCCTGGTGTGTGAGTGGGGCTCAGTACCACTCCTGCTGGTATCAATGCAGGGCTGGATTGAATTGGCTCTTTCCTTGTGTGTGCGTTAGTCTGAATAGCACTCCTGCTGGTATTAATGGCGTTCTGGATTGAATTGGCCCTTTCCAGGTTTGTCAGTGGGACTCACTACCATTCCCGCTGATATTTAGAGAAGCCTGGAATGAATTGGCTCTTTCCTGGTGTGTGAGTGGGTTTCAGTACCACTCCAGCTGGTATTAATGGAGGCCAAGACAGAATTGGCACTTGCTTGAGTGAGTGGGCATCAGTGCCACTACAGCTGGTATTAATAGAGGCCTGGATTGAATTGGCTCTTTTCTGGTGCGTGAGTGGGATTCAGTACCGCTCCAACCAGTGTTAATAGAGGCCGGGATTGGATTGTCTCTTTTCTGGTGTGTGAAATGTGCTCTGTACCACTCCAGCCAGTATTAATAGAGGCCTGGATTGAATTGGCACTTTCCTGGTGTGTGATTGGGACTCAATACCTCTCCAACCGTTATTAATAAAGGCCTGGATTGAAACGGCTCTTTCCTGGTGTGTGAGTGGGTCTCAGTACCACTCCTGCTAGTACTAGTAGAGTCCAGGATTGATTCGGCTGTTTCCTGGTGTGTGAGTGGGACTGAGGACCACTCCAGCCAGTATTAATAGAGGACTGGATTGAATTGGCTCTGGTCTGCAGTGTGAGTAGGTTCAGTATCACTCCAGCTGGTATCAATAGAGCTCTGGAATGAATTGGCTCTTTCCTGGCGTGCGTGTGGTACTCAGTACCAGTCCTGCTGGTATTAATGTGGGCCTGGTTAATTAGCACTTTCCTGGTGTATAATTGGGACTCAATACCTCTCCAACCGTTATTAATAAAGGCCTGGGTTGAAATGGCTCTTTCCTGGTGTGTGAGTGGGAATCAGTACCACTCCTGCCAGCATTAATAGAGGCCTGGATTCAATTGTCTCTTTTCCCGTGTGTGAGTGGGACGCAGTACCACTCCTGCTGGTATTAATGCAGGTTGGATTGAATTGGCTCTTTCCTGGTGTGTTATTGGGACTCAGTACCACTCATGCCAGTATTAATAGAGGCCTGGATTGAATTGTCTCTTTTCTCGTCTGTGAGTGGGGTTCAGTACCACTCCAGCTGGTATCAATAGAGGCCTGGAATGAATCGGCTCTTTCTGGTTTGTGAGTGGGAATCAGTACCACTCCAGCAAGTATTAATCGAGGCGTGGATTGAATTGGCTCTATCCTGGGATGTGACTGGGACTCAGTACCTCTCTTGCTGGTACTAATGCAGGCCTACATTGAATTGTCTCTTTCCTGGTGTGTCATTGGCCTCAATACCACTCCAGCTGGTATTAATGGAGGCCTGGATTAAATTGGCCCATTCTGGTGTTTGAGCGGGGCTGAGTCCCACTCCAGCCAGATTTAATAGAGGCCTGGATTGGATTGGCTCTTTTCTGATGTGTGAGTGGGACTCAGTTCCGCTCCAGCTGGTATTAATATTGGCCTGGATTGAATTGCTTCTTTCCTCGTGTGTGAGTGGGACCCGGTACCGCTGCAGCAATGTTAATAGAGGCCTGGAATCGATTTGCACTTTCCTGGTGTGTACGTGTCTCTCAACACCACTCCAGCTGATATTAATAGAGGCCTGGATTGAATTCTCCCTTTTCACGTGTGTGAGTGGGGTTCAGTACCACTCCAGCTGGTATCAATAGAGGCCTTGAATGAATCGGCTCTTTCTGGTTTGTGAGTGGGTCTCAGTCCCACTCCCGCAGTTATTATTAGAGGCCTGGATTGGATTGGCTCTTTTCTGATGTGTGAGTGGGTCTCCGTAACACTCCAGCCAGCATTAATGGTGGCCTGGTTTGAAATGGCTCATTCCTGGTGTGTGGATGGGATTCAGTACCTCTCCAACTGGTATTAGTAGAGGACTGTATTGAATTGGCTCTTTCCTGCTGTGTGACTTGGACTCAGTACCACTACAGACGGTATTAATAGAGGCCTGGAATGAACTGGCTGTTTCCTGCTGTTTGAGTGGGGATTAGTACCACTCCAGCTGGAATTAATAGAAGTCTGGATTGAATTGTCACTTTTCTCGTGTGTGAGTAGTGTTCAGTACCACTCCAGCTTTCATTAATAGAAACCTGCATTGAATTGTCTCTTTGCTGGTGGGTGAGTGGTGTTCAGTACCACTCCAACTAGAATTAGTGGAGGCGTGGATTGAATTGTCTCTCCTGGTGTGTCAGTTGGAATCAGAATCACTCCAGCTAGTATCAACAGAGTCCTTGAATGAATTGGCTTTTTATGCTTTGTGACTGGGAATCAGTACCACTCCAGCTGGCATTAATTGAGTGCTGGATTGAATTGGCCCTTTCCTGGTGTGTGAGTGGGACTCAATACCTCTCCAACTGTTATTAATAAAGACCTGGATTGAATTGTCTCTTTCCTTGTGTCTGAATGGGAGTCATTGCCACTCCAGCAAGTATTAATAGAGGTGTGGATTGAATGGGCTCTTTCCTGGTATGTGAGGGGACTCAGTACCATCCAGCCAGTACTAGTAGAGTCCTGGATTGAATTGGATCTTTCCTGGTTTGTGAGTGGGACTCAGTACAACTCCAGCCAGTATTGCCAGAGGCCTGCATTGAATTGGCTCTTTCCCGGTGTGTGATTGGGGCTCAGTGCCGCTCCAGCTGGTATTAATAAAGGCCTGGATTGGATTGGCTCTTTCCCGGTGTGTGATTGGGGCTCAGTGCCGCTCCAGCTGGTATTAATAAAGGCCTGGATTGAATTGGCTCTTCACTGGTGTGTGAGTGGGACTCAGTACCACTCCAGATGGTATCAATAGAGGCCTGAATTGAATTGGCTCTATCCTGGTGTATGAGTGGGACTCAGTAGCACTCCAGCCAGCATTAATAGAG
This sequence comes from Heterodontus francisci, assembly GCF_036365525.1. Taxonomy (NCBI): domain Eukaryota; kingdom Metazoa; phylum Chordata; class Chondrichthyes; order Heterodontiformes; family Heterodontidae; genus Heterodontus; species Heterodontus francisci. The sequence goes on from NC_090391.1 coordinate 60,924,243, forward strand.
GCCTGGATTGAATTGGCTGTTTCCTGGTGTGTGAGGGGGCTCAGTCCCACTCCCGCAGTTATTAATAGTGGCCTGGAATGAATTGGCTCTTTCTGGTGTGTGAGTGGGACTCAGTTCCGCTCCAGCTGGTATTAATATTGGCCTGGATTGAATGGGTTCTTTGCTCGTGTGTGAGTGGGACCCGGTACCGCTGCAGCAATGTTAATAGAGGCCTGGAATCGATTGGCACTTTCCTCGTGTGTCCGTGTCTCTCAACACCACTCCAGCTGATATTAATAGAGGCCTGGATTGAATTCTCCCTTTTCACCTGTGTGAGTGGGGTTCAGTACCACTCCAGCTTGTATCAATAGAGGCCTTGAATGAATCGGCTCTTTCTGGTTTGTGAGTGGGTCTCAGTACCACTTCAGCTGGTATTAATTGAGTGCGGGATTGAATTGTCTCTTTCCTGATGTGTGAGTGTGACTCAATACCTCTCCAACTATTATTAATAAAGGCCTGGATTGAATTGTCTCTTTTCTGGTTTGTGAGTGGGAGTCAGTACCACTCCAGCAATTATTAATCGAGGCGTGGATTGAATTGGCTTTATCCTGGTATGTGACTGTGACTCAGTGCAACTCCAGCTGGTATTACTAGAGGCCTGGATAGAATTGTCTCCAGTCTCCAGTGTGAGCATGTTCAGTATCACTCCAGCTGGTATTCATAGAGTCCTGTGTTGAATTGGATATGCCTCGTGGTTGTGGGGCTCAGTACCACTCCACCCAGTATTATTAGAGGCCTGGATTGAAATGGTTCTTTCCTGGTGTATGAGCAGGGCTCAATACCTCTCCAACTGGCATTAATAGAGGCGTGCATTGAATTGGCTCTTTCCTGGTATGTGAATGGGACCAGGTACCACTCCAGCCAGCATTAACAGAGGGCTGGATTGAATTGGCTCTTTCCTGGTGTGTGAGTGGGTCTCCGTAACACTCCAGCCAGCATTAATGGTGGCCTGGTTTGAAATGGCTCATTCCTTGTGTGTGAATGGGATTCAGTACCTCTCCAACTGGTATTCGTAGAGGACTGGATTGAATTGGCTCTTTCCTGCTGTGTGACTTTGACTCAGTACCACTACAGACGGTATTAATAGAGGCCTGGAATGAACTGGCTGTTTCCTGCTGTTTGGGTGGGGATTAGTACCACTCCAGCTGGAATTAATAGAAGTCTGGATTGAATTGTCACTTTTCTCGTGTGTGAGTGGTGTTCAGTACCACTCCAACTAGAATTATTGGAGGCGTGGATTGAATTGTCTCTCCTGGCGTGTCAGTTGGAATCAGAATCACTCCAGCTAGTATCAACAGAGTCCTTGAATGAATTGGCTCTTTCTGCTTTGTGAGTGGGAATCAGTACCACTCCAGCTGGCATTAATTGAGTGCTGGATTGAATTGGCCCTTTCCTGGTGTGTGAGTGGGACTCAATACCTCTCCAACTGTTATTAATAAAGACCTGGATTGAATTGTCTCTTTCCTTGTGTCTGAATGGGAGTCATTGCCACTCCAGCAAGTATTAATAGAGGTGTGGATTGAATGGGCTCTTTCCTGGTATGTGAGGGGACTCAGTACCATCCAGCCAGTACTAGTAGAGTCCTGGATTGAATTGGATCTTTCCTGGTTTGTGAGTGGGACTCAGTACAACTCCAGCCAGTATTGCCAGAGGCCTGCATTGAATTGGCTCTTTCCCGGTGTGTGATTGGGGCTCAGTGCCGCTCCAGCTGGTATTAATAAAGGCCTGGATTGGATTGGCTCTTTCCCGGTGTGTGATTGGGGCTCAGTGCCGCTCCAGCTGGTATTAATAAAGGCCTGGATTGAATTGGCTCTTCACTGGTGTGTGAGTGGGACTCAGTACCACTCCAGATGGTATCAATAGAGGCCTGAATTGAATTGGCTCTATCCTGGTGTATGAGTGGGACTCAGTAGCACTCCAGCCAGCATTAATAGAGGCCTGGATTGAATTGGCTGTTTCCTGGTGTGTGAGGGGGCTCAGTCCCACTCCCGCAGTTATTAATAGTGGCCTGGAATGAATTGGCTCTTTCTGGTGTGTGAGTGGGACTCAGTTCCGCTCCAGCTGGTATTAATATTGGCCTGGATTGAATGGGTTCTTTGCTCGTGTGTGAGTGGGACCCGGTACCGCTGCAGCAATGTTAATAGAGGCCTGGAATCGATTGGCACTTTCCTCGTGTGTCCGTGTCTCTCAACACCACTCCAGCTGATATTAATAGAGGCCTGGATTGAATTCTCCCTTTTCACCTGTGTGAGTGGGGTTCAGTACCACTCCAGCTTGTATCAATAGAGGCCTTGAATGAATCGGCTCTTTCTGGTTTGTGAGTGGGTCTCAGTACCACTTCAGCTGGTATTAATTGAGTGCGGGATTGAATTGTCTCTTTCCTGATGTGTGAGTGTGACTCAATACCTCTCCAACTATTATTAATAAAGGCCTGGATTGAATTGTCTCTTTTCTGGTTTGTGAGTGGGAGTCAGTACCACTCCAGCAATTATTAATCGAGGCGTGGATTGAATTGGCTTTATCCTGGTATGTGACTGTGACTCAGTGCAACTCCAGCTGGTATTACTAGAGGCCTGGATAGAATTGTCTCCAGTCTCCAGTGTGAGCATGTTCAGTATCACTCCAGCTGGTATTCATAGAGTCCTGTGTTGAATTGGATATGCCTCGTGGTTGTGGGGCTCAGTACCACTCCACCCAGTATTATTAGAGGCCTGGATTGAAATGGTTCTTTCCTGGTGTATGAGCAGGGCTCAATACCTCTCCAACTGGCATTAATAGAGGCGTGCATTGAATTGGCTCTTTCCTGGTATGTGAATGGGACCAGGTACCACTCCAGCCAGCATTAACAGAGGGCTGGATTGAATTGGCTCTTTCCTGGTGTGTGAGTGGGTCTCCGTAACACTCCAGCCAGCATTAATGGTGGCCTGGTTTGAAATGGCTCATTCCTTGTGTGTGAATGGGATTCAGTACCTCTCCAACTGGTATTCGTAGAGGACTGGATTGAATTGGCTCTTTCCTGCTGTGTGACTTTGACTCAGTACCACTACAGACGGTATTAATAGAGGCCTGGAATGAACTGGCTGTTTCCTGCTGTTTGGGTGGGGATTAGTACCACTCCAGCTGGAATTAATAGAAGTCTGGATTGAATTGTCACTTTTCTCGTGTGTGAGTGGTGTTCAGTACCACTCCAACTAGAATTATTGGAGGCGTGGATTGAATTGTCTCTCCTGGCGTGTCAGTTGGAATCAGAATCACTCCAGCTAGTATCAACAGAGTCCTTGAATGAATTGGCTCTTTCTGCTTTGTGAGTGGGAATCAGTACCACTCCAGCTGGCATTAATTGAGTGCTGGATTGAATTGGCCCTTTTCTGGTGTGTGAGTGGGCCTCAATACCTCTCCAACTGTTATTAATAAAGACCTGGATTGAATTGTCCCTTTCCTTGTATGTGAATGGGAGACAGTACCACTCCAGCAAGTATTAATAGAGGTGTGGATTGAATGGGCTCGTTCCTGGTATGTGAGGGGACTCAGTACCATCCAGCCAGTACTAGTAGAGTCCTGGATTGAAATGGCTCTTTCCCGGTGTGTGATTGGGGCTCAGTGCCGCTCCAGCTGGTATTAATAAAGGCCTGGATTGAATTGGCTCTTCACTGGTGTGTGAGTGGGACTCAGTGGCACTCCAGCCAGCATTAATAGAGGCCTGGATTGAATTGGCTGTTTCCTGGTGTGTGAGGGGGCTCAGTCCCACTCTCGCAGTTATTAATAGTGGCCTGGAATGAATTGGCTCTTTCTGGTGCGTGAGTGGGACTCAGTACCACTCCAGCGGTATTAATGGAGGCCTGGATTGAACTGGCTCTTGCCCCATATTTGATTGGGACTCAGTGCCACTCCAGCAGCTTTTAATAGAGGCCTGAATTGATTTGGCACTTTCTTTGTGTGTGAGTGACGCTCAGTTCCATTCCAGCTGCTATTAATAGAGACCTGGATTTCATTGTTTTTTTTTCCTGGCGTGTGAGTGGTAGTTAATTCCACTCCAGCTGGTAATAATAGTGGCCTGGATTGAAGTGGCTCTTTCCTGGTGTGTGAGTGGGGTTCAGTACGATTCCAGCTCGTATTGATCGAGGCCTGGATTGATTTGGCTCTTTCTGGTGTGTGAGTGGGGTTCAGTACAACTCCAGCGGTATTAATAGAGGCCTGGATTGAATTGGATCTTTCCCGGTGTGTGAGTGGGACTCGGTACCACTCCAGATGGTATTAAAAGAGGCCTGGATTGAATTGGCTCTTTCCTGATGTGTGAGTGTCGTTGCGTAACACTCCAGATGGTATTAATAGAGGCCTGGATTGAATTTGATCTTTCCTTGTGTGTGAGTGGGACACAGTACCACTGCAGCCAGTATTAAAAGAGGCCTGGATTGAATTGTCTCTTTCCCGGTGTCTGAGTGGCATTCAGTATCACTCCAGCAGCTTTTAATAGAGGCCTGGATTGAATTGCCTCTTTCTGGTGTGTGAGTGGGTTTCAGTACCAGTCCAGCGGTATTAATAGAGGCTTGGATTGAGTCGCATCTTTCTGGTGTGTGATTGGGGCTCAGTACCACTCCAGCTAATATTCATGGAGGCCTGGATTGAATTGGACCTTTCCCGGTGTGTCATTGGGACTCAGTATCACTCCAGATGGGATTAATAGTCGCCTGGATAGAAATGGCACTTTCTGGATAGTGAGTGGGACTCAGTACCACTGCAGATTGTATTAATAGAGGCCTGGATTGAATTTGCTCTTTCCTGGTATCTGACTGGGACTCTGTAACATTCAAGATGCTTTTAATAGAGGCCTAGATTCAATTGGCTCTGGCCGGTGTGTGAGTGGGACTCAGGACCTCTCCAGCAGCTTTTAATAGAGGCCTGGATTGAATTGGCTCTTTTCTGGTGCGTGAGTGGGTCTCAGTGCAACTCCAGCTGGTATTAATAGAGACCTGGAATGAATTGAGTAGAAGTAGAAGTAGAACATTACAGCGCAATACAGGCCCATCTGCCCTCGATGTTGCGCCGACCTGTGAAACCATCTGATCTACACTATTCCATTTTCATCCATATGTCTATCCAATGACCACTTAAATGCCCTTAAAGTTGGCGAGTCTACTACTGTTGCAGGCAGGGCGTTCCACGCCCCTACTACTCTGAGTAAAGAAACTACCTCGAACATCTGTCCCATATCTATTACCCCTCAACTTAAAGCTATGTCCCCTCGTGTTTGCCATCACCATCCGAGGAAAATGACTCTCACTATCCACCCTATCTCACCCTCTGATTATCTTATATGTCTCTATTAAGTCACCTCTCCTCCTCCTTCTCTCCAACGAAATCAACCTCAAGTCCCTCAGCCTTTCCTCGTAAGACCTTCCCTCCATACCAGGCAACGTCCTAGTAAATCTCCTCTGCACCCTTTCCAAAGCTTCCACATCCTTCCTATAATGCGGTGACCAGAACTGCACGCAATACTCCAGGTGCGGCCTCACCAGAGGTTTGTACAGTGGCAGCATGACCTCGTGGCTCCGAAACTGGATCCCCCTACGAATAAAAGCGAACACACCATATGCCTTCTTAACAGCCCTATTAACCTGGGTAGCAACTTTCAGGGATTTATGTACCTGGACACCAAGATCTCTCTGTTCATCTACACTACCAAGAATCTTCCCATAAGCCCAGTACTCTGCATTCCTGTTACTCCTTCCAAAGTGAATCACCGCATTAAACTCCATTTTCCATCTCTCAGCCCAGCTCTGCAGCCTATCTATGTCCCTCTGTACCCCTGAACATCCTTCGGCACTATCCACAACTCCACCGACCTTCGAGCCATCCACAAATTTACTAACCCACCCTTCTACACCCTCTTCCAGGTCATTTATAAAAATGACAAACAGCAGTGGCCCCAAAACAGAACCTTGTGGTACACCACCAGTAACTAAACCCCAGGATGAACATTTGCCATCAACCACCACCCTCTGTCTTCTTTCAGCTAGTCAATTTCTGATCCAAAGCTCGAAATCACCTTCAACCCCATACTTTCGTATTTTCTGCAATAGCCTACCGTGGGGAACCTTATCAAACGCCTTACTGAAATCCATATACACCACATCCACGGCTTTACCCTCATCCACCTGTTTGGTCACCTTCTCGTAAAACTCAATAATGTTTCTGAGGCACGACCTACCCTTCACAAAACCGTGCTGACTATCGCTAATGAACTTATTCTTTTCAAGATGATTATAAAACCTGCCTCTTATAACCTTTTCCAACATTTTACCCACAACCGAAGTAAGGCTCACAGGTCTATACTTACCAGGGCTGTCTCTACTCCCCTTCTTGAACAAGGGGACAACATTTGCTATCCTCCAGTCTTCCGGCACTATTCCTTTCGACAATGGCGACATAAATATCAAGGACAAAGGCTCTGCAATCTCCTCCCTAGCTTCCCAGAGAATCCTAGGATAAATCCCATCTGGCCCAGGGGATTTATCTACTTTCACACTTTCCAAAATTTGCTTACACCTCCTCCTTGTGAACCTCAATCCCATCTAGCCTAGCAGTCTGAATCTCAATATTCACCTCGACAACATTTTCTTTCTCTACTGTAAATACTGACGAAAAATATTCATTTAACGCTTCCCCTATCTCCTCTGATTCAACACACAACTTCCCACTGCTATCCTTGATTGGCCCTAATCTAACTCTAGTCATTCTTTTATTCCTGATATACCGATAGTAAGCCTGAGGATCTTCCTTGATCCGATCCGCCAATGACTTCTCGTGTCCTATCCTTGCTCTTCTCAGCTCTCCCTTTAGATCCTTCCTGGCGAGATGGTAACTCTCAAGCGCCCTAACTGAGCCTTCACGTCTCATCCAAACATCAGCCTTCTTCTTCCTCTTGACAAGCGTTTCAACTTCTTTAGTAAACCACGGCTCCCTCGACAACTTCCTCCCTGACTGACAGGTACATACTTATCAAGGACACGCAGTAGCTGCTCCTTGAATGAGCTCCACATTTCGATTGTGCCCATCCCCTGCAGTTTCCTTCCCCATCCTACGCATCCTAAACCTTGCCTAAACGCATCATCATTTCCTTTCCCCCAGCTATAATTCTTGACCTGCGGTATATACCTGTCCCTGCCCATCGCTAAGGTAAACCAAACCGAATTGTGATCACTATCACCAAAGTGCTCACCTACATCTAAATCTAACACCTGGCCGGGTTCATTACCCAGTACCAAATCCAATGTGCCATCGCCCCTGGTTGGCCTGTCTCCATACTGTGTCAGAAAACCCTTCTGCACACACTGGACAAAAACTGACCCATCTAAAGTACTCGAACTATAGTATTTCCAGTCAATATTTGGAAAGTTAAAGTCCCCCATAACAACTATCCTGTTACACTCGCTCCTGTCGAGAATCATCTTCGCTATCCTTTCCTCTACATCTCTGGAACTATTCGGAGCTCGATAGAAGACTCCCAGCAGGGTTACCTCTCCTCTCCTGTTTCTAACTTCGGCCCATACTACCTCAGCAGACAAGGCCTCAAACGTCCTTTCTGCTGCTGTAATACTCTCCTTGATTAACAATGCCACACACTCCTCCTCTTTTACCATCTTCTCTGTTCTTACTGAAACATCTAAATGCTGGAACCTGCAACATCCATTCCTGCCACAGCTCTACCCATGACTCCGAAATGGCCACAAAATCGAGATGCCAGGTACCAACCCATGCTGCAAGCTCACCCACCTTATTCCGGATTCTCCTGGCGTTGAAGTAGACAAACTTTAAACCAAGTTCTTGCTTGCCAGTGCCCTCTTGCGTCCTTGTAACCTTATGCCTGACCTCACTACTCTCAACATCCTGTCCACTGGAACTACAATTTTGGTTCCCATTGCCCTGCTGAATTAGTTTAAACCCCACCCCCCCCCCCCCCCGCAGGTCAGTCGCAAATTCCCCCCCCCCCCCCCCAGGATATTGGTACCCCTCTGGTTCAGGTGAAGACCATCCTGTTTGCAGAGGTCCCACCGACAAAGAACAAAGAACAAAGAAAATTACAGCAGAGGAACAGGCCCTTCGGCCCTCCAAGCCGACGCCGCTCCAAATCTTCTATCTAAACCTGTCGCCTATTTTCTAATGGTCTGTATCTCTTTACTTCCTGCCCATTCATGTATCTGTCTGGATACATCTTAAAAGACGCTATCGTGCCCGCGTCTACCAATTCTGCTGTCAATGCGTTCCATGCAGCCACCACCCTCTGCGTAAAGAACTTTCCACGCATATCCCCCTAAACTTTTCCCCTTTCACATTGAACTCGTATCCCCTTGTAATTGAATCCCCCACTCTGGGAAATAGCTTCTTGCTATCCACCCTGTCTCTCCCCCTCATGATTTTGTGCACCTCAATCAGGTCCCCCTCAACCTCCGTATTTCTAATGAAAATAATCCTAATCTACTCAACCTCTCTTGATAGCTCGCGCCCTCCATACCAGGCAACATCCTGGTGAACCTCCTCTGCACCCTCTCCAAAGCCACAACCTTTTGGTAATGTGGCGACCAGAACTGCACGCAGTATTCCAAATGTGGCCGAACCAAAGTCCTATACAACTGTAACATGACCTGCCAACTCTTGTACTCAATACCCCGTCCGATGAAGGAAAGCATGCCTTATTCCTTCTTGACCACTCTATTGACCTGCGTTGCCATCTTCAGGAAACAATGGACCTGAACACCCAAATCTCTCTGTACATCAATTTTCCCCACGACTTTTCCATTTACTGTCCAGTTCACTCTTGAATTGGATCTTCCAAAATACATCACCTCGCATCTGCACTGATTGAACTCCATCTGCCATTTGTCTGCCCAACTCTCCAGTCTATCCATATTCTGCTGTATTCTCTGACAGTCCCCTTCACTATCTGCTACTCCACCAATCTTAGTGTCGTCTGCAAACTTGCTAATCAGATCACCTATACTTTCCTCCAAATCATTTATGTATATCACAAACAACAGTGGTCCCAGCACGGATCCCTGTGGAACACCACTGGTCACATGTCCCCATTTTGAGAAACTCCCTTCTACTGCTACTCTCTGTCTCCTGTTGCCCAGCCAGTTCTTTATCCATCTAGTTAGCACACCTTGGACCCCATGCGCCTTCACTTTCTCCATCAGCCTACCATGGGGAACCTTATCAAATGCCTTACTGAAGTCCATGTATACGACATCTACAGCCCTTCCCTCATCAATCAACTTTGTCACTTCCTCAAAGAATTCTATTACGTTGGGAAGACATGACCTTCCCTGCGCAAAACCATGTTCCCTATCACTGATAAGCCCATTTTCTTCCAGATGGGAATAGATCCTATCCCTCAGTATCTTCTCCAGCAGCTTCCCTACCACTGACGTCAGGCTCACTGGTCTATAATTACCTGGATTATCCCTGCTACCCTTCTTAAACAAGGGGACAACATTAGCAATTCTCCAGTCCTCCGGGACCTCGCCCGTGTTTAAGGATGTTGCAAAGATATCTGTTAAGGCCCCAACTGTTTTCTCTCTCGCTTCCCACAGTAACCTGGGATAGATCCCATCCGGACCTGCCGACTTGTCCACCTTAATGCCTTTTAGAATACCCAACACATCCTCCCTCCTTTTGCCGACTTGACCGAGAGTAATCAAACTTCTGTCCCTAACCTCAACATCGGTCATGTCCCTCTCCTCGGTGAATACAGATGCAAAGTACTCATTTAGAATCTCACCCATTTTCTCTGACTCCACGCATAACTTTCCTCCTTTGTCCTTGTGTGGGCCAATCCTTTCTCCAGTTACCCTCTTGCTCCTGATATCTGAATAAAAGGCTTTGGGATTTTCTTTAACCCTGTTTGCTAAAGATATTTCATGACCCCTTTTAGCCCTCTTAATTCCTCGTTTCAGATTGCACCTACAATCCCAATATTCTTTCAAAGCTTCGTCTTTCTTCAGCCACCTAGTCCTTATGTATGCTTCCTTTTTCCTCTTTGCTAGTCTCACAATTTCACCTGTCATCAATGGTTCCCTAATCTTGCCATTTCTACCCCTAATTTTCACAGTAACATGTCTCTCCTGCACACGAATCAACCTCTCTTTAAAAGCCTCCCACATATCAAATGTGGATTTACCTTCAAACAGCTGCTCCCAATCTACATTTCCCAGCTCCTGCCGAATTTTGGTATCGTTGGCCTTGCCCCAATTTAGCACTCTTCCTTTAGGACCACTCTCGTCTTTGTCCATGAGTATTCTAAATCTTACGGAATTGTGATCACTATTCCCAAATTAGTCCCCTACTGAAACGTCAACCACCTGGCCAGGCTCATTTCCCAACACCAGGTCCAGTATGGCCCCTTCCCGAGTTGGATTATTTACATAATACTCTAGATAACCCTCCTGGATGTTCCTTACAAAATCTGCTCCATCTCGACCTCTAACACTAAGTTAATCCCAGTCAATGTTGGGAAAATTAAAATCTCCTATCACCACCACCCTGTTGCTCCTACAGCTTTCCATAATCTGTTTACATATTTGTACCTCTGTCTCACGCTCGCTGTTGGAAGGCCTGTAGTACAGCCCCAACATTGTTACCGCACCCTTCCTATTTCTGAGTTCTGCCCATATTGCCTCACTGCTCGAGTCCTCCATAGTGCTTTCCTTCAGCACAGCTGTGATATCCTCTTTGACCAGTAATGCAACTCCTCCACCCCTTTTACCTCCCTCTCTATTCCGCCTGAAGCATCGGTATCCTGGGATATTTAGTTGCCAATCATGCCCTTCCCTTAACCAAGTCTCAGTAATAGCAATAACATGATACACCCAGGTACGAATCCAAGCCCCAAGTTCATCTGCCTTACCTATTACACTTCTTGCATTAAAACACATACACCTCAGACCACCAGTCCCTTTGCTTTCATCATCTGCTCCCTGCCTACTCTTTCCCTTAGTCACGCTGACTTCATTATCTAGTTCCTTACAGGCTTTAGTTACTACATCCTTGCTCTCCACAGACCTCATTTGGTTCCCATCCCCCTGCCACATTAGTTTAAACCATCCCCAACAGCGTTAGCAAAAGCACCCCCAAGGTCATTGGTTCCAGTCCGGCCCAGGTGTAGATCATCCAATTTGTAATTGTCCCACCTACCCCAGAAAGAGCCCCAATTATCCAGGAAACCAAAACCCTCCCTCCTACACCATCCCTGGCTCTTTCTTGGATTGTGAATGAGACTCAGTAGCACTCCAGCTGCTATTAATAGAGACCTGGATTGCATTGGCTCTTCCCTGGCTAGTGAGTGGGAGTTAATTCCACTGCAGCTGGTGTTAATATTGGCCTCCATTGAATTGGCTCTGCCTGGTGTGTGAGTGGGACTCAGTACCACTCCTGCTGGTATTAATGGAGGCCTGGATTGAATTGGCTCTTACTGGTTTGCGAGTGGCGTTCAGTACCACTCCAGCGAATATTACTGTAGGCCTGCACTGAACTGGCTCTTTCCCTTTGCGTGAATGGAGTTCAGTACCACTCCTGCTGGTATTAATAGAGCCCTGGATTGAATTGGCTCTTTCCTGCTGTGTTTGAGTGGGTCTCAGTAGCACTCCTGCAGGTCTAAATAGACTCTCTGATTGAATTGGCTCTTTCCTGGTGTGTGAGTGGTACTCAATGCCTCTCCAGCTGGTATTTATAGAGGAATGTATTGAACTGGCTCTTTCCTGGTGTGTGAGTGTGACTCAGTACCACTCCAGCTGTTATCAGTGGAGGCTTGGATTAAATTGGCTTTGTCCTGGTGTGTGAGTGGGGCTCAGTTCCACTTCTAATGATCTTAATAGAGAACTGGATTACCATTATACAAATTAATCTTTAACCGTGTGCCATAATCCTGAAAGAACAAGCCAAAGATTTTCCTGTTAACTATTTGGACATGCTACTTATTCAGCATTGGCCCTTTCCTGGTGTTTAATTGGGGTTATGTACCACGCCCACTGGTATTACTAGAGGCTTGTATTGTATTGTATCTGTGCTGGTGTGAGTGGGGTGCAGTCCCACTCCAGCTGTTATTAATGGAGGCTTGGATTGAATTGGCTCTTACCTGGTGTTTGAGTGGGACTCAGTACCACTCCAGCTGGGTTTAACAAAGGGCACTTCGAATTGTCCCTTGCACGGCGACCATTTTAAATGCCATTCCATGCGGCTGTTTGTTGTTACCTGCAGTGTGCCCATTTTAATCGACGTGTGCTGTGGCCATTTTAAATGACATTCTGTATGGATGTTTGATGTCACCTGCACTGCATCCATTTAAACGACATTTGGTGCTGCCATTTTAAATGACATTCTGTTTGGATGTTTGATGTTACCTGCACTGCGGCCATTTAAACGACATTTGCTGCTGTCATTTTAAGTGCCATTCAATGCGGCTGTTTGATGTCACCTGCACTGCGGCCATTTTAATTGACATGTGCTGCGGCCGTTTTAAATGACATTCTGTGTGGCTGTTTGCTGTCACCTGCATTGTGGCCATTTAAACGACATGTGCTGCTGCCATTTTAAATGACATTCCGCGCAGCTGTTTGGTGTCACCTGCACCGCGGCCATTATAAGCGACATGTGCTGCGGCCATTTTAAATGATGTGCACTGTGGTCTGTTTGAAATATGAGAAATCCATGGTGATCCCTCCCCATCACTCTGGTAACAGACCAAGCTCCCACTCCCCGTTACCCTGGTAAGCGACACCGCCCCCACTACCCGTCACCCTGGTAACAGACCACGGCAGACATTCCTTGTTACCCTGGAAACAGACCCCGCCCCCACTCCCCATCACCCTGGCAACAGACGCCTCTCCGACTCCCCGTCATGCCAGTAACAGAACCCGCCCCCAACACCCCATTCCCCTGGTAACAGACGCCGCCCACACTCCCTGTCATCCTGGTAACAGACCCCGCCCCCACTCCCCATCACCCAGGAAACAGACCCATCAACGACTCCCCATCAGCCAGGGAATATACTCTGACCCCACTCCCCGTCACTCTGGAAACAGACCCCGCCCACACTCCCCATCACCCTGGTAACAGACCCCGTTCCACTCTCCATCTTCCTGGAAACAAACTCCACCCCTGCTCCCCGTCACCCAGGAAACAGAGCCCGCCCACACTCCCCGTCACCCTGGAAACAGAACCCGCCCCCACTTCCCGTCAGCCTGGAAACAGACCCCGCCCCCACTCCCATAACCCTTGTAACAGACCCCGCCCCCACAACCCATCACCCTGGAAACAGACCCCACCTCCAATCTCTGTCACCTTGCGAACAGAACCCTCGTCCACTCTCCGTCACCCTGGTAAAAGACACATCCCCCCTTCTCCATTGCCCTGGTAACAGACCCCACCTCCACTCTCCGTGACCACGGTAACAGACCACGCCCCCATTCTCCTTCACCGTGGAAACAGATCCCGCTCCCACCCTCTGTCACTCTGGAAACAGACGCCGCCCAGGCTCCCCACCACCCCGGAGAAAGACCCCGCCCCCACACACCTTCACCCTCTAAGGAGACCCCGATTCTGCTCTCCATCACCCAAGAAACAGACCCCGCCCCCACTGTCCATCACCATGGTAACGGAACCCGCCCCCCCGTACTCCGTCACTGGAGAATCAACCCCTGCCTGCACTCTCCATCAACCTGGAAACAGACCCCGCCCCCACTCCCCATCACCCTCGGAACAGGCTCCGCCCCACTCGCCGTCACCCTTGAAACAGACCCCGTCCCACTGCCCGTCAACCCGGAAACAGACCCCGCCACGACTCCCCTTCACCCTGGAGACTCGCCCCGCCCTCACTTCCGGTCACCCTGGAAACTGGTCCCGCCTCCACTCCTCCATCACCCTGGCAACTGGCCCTGCCTCCCTCATTCGTCACCCTGGAAACAGACCACGGCCCCACTCCCCATTACCCTGGAAACATACACCAACCCCCCACTCCCCGTCATCCTGGAAACAGACACCGTCCCCACTTCCCATCATCCTTGAAACAGACATCATCTCCAATCTTCCGTCACCATGGACAAAGTCTCCACCTCCATCTCTCCATGGTGAAAGGCCCCGCCCCCGCACTGTCTCCATGGTGACAGTCTCCATCCCCGCTCTGTTTCAATGGTGACAGGCCCAGCCCCGCTCTGTCTCCATAGTGACAGTGTCCACCCCACTCTGTCTCCGTGGATACAGTCCCCGCCCCCGCTCTGTATCCATGTTGACAGGCCACGCCCCCTCTCTGTCTCCATGGTGACAAGCCCCGCCTCCGCTCTGTCTCCACGGTGACAGGCTCCTCCCCCTCCTAAGATCATTGAATGTATTTAACAATTGTAGTAAAGGGATAATTCAGCACATTCTTCAACTGCTCTCTGAACTGAGTCTGGGTCACGGCGTAAATTGCAGTGTTTGTACAGCAACTCAGGAGCTGCAGCATGAAGCCCAATTCCCGCATAAACACACGGGGAGGAACAGACTGATGCCCCAAATACCACAACCTCTTCCATATTGAATACACCATTAACATGGCCCACAACAGGATGAAATTCACCGAGATAACTAACAGTAGAATGATGGATTTCCTTCGACTCTCCATCTCGGGGTCTCTGCGACTCTCCCCACTGCTGTGAGCTCGGAGTCTCCTGCGTCCTCTGCTGCTCTCTAAAATGTGTCGCACGGTGAGAGCGTTGAGCAGCAGAATCAGCACAAATGGGATCCCCGGGGTTAGAATGTTGTGAAGGAGCTCGATTGTTATCCAGACTCGAGAGAAATTAACATCCCCTGTTACCCAACAAAACCAGGGGTCATTCACCAGCCAATACAGACCTGTTAACATAAAATACCAGAAGATGTTCTTTAAACAGCTGACCGCAGTCACTGTTCCCACAACCACAGCCGACGATTTCTCACTGCAATATTTTCTTTTCAGCTTCTGGCAAGAAATGGCTACAAATCGATCAAAGGTGAAAGTGACGGTGAACCAGACAGAACAGTCTGTGGCTGCGTAAAGCAGGACGGCGTGGATATTACACACGGGGATGGACTGCAGGAACAGAAACTGTTCCCGATAAACAATGGGAATGTGTCTCAAAATCAGGTCCAGGATAATGACCACAAGATCCGCCGCTGACATGGCCCCCAGGTAGCGAGTGACACATTTGGAGAGACCGCACTTTCCCCGAGACAGGATCCCAATCGTCAGCAAGTTAACTGTGAGGAAGGGAAATAAACAGATAAATTATACATCAGACTGGAGCAAAGTTACCAGTTTGATTGAGGACTTATTGAGATTTATAAATGTGTTCCTGAATCCAGTAATGTATTAAAATGATTGAACCTGAATGAACGAATGGGAAGGTCTGTGATACGGTGAAAGACAGGAGAGATTAAACAATAAAAGGATGATATTGAAATTGTTAAATTCAATGTTGATCATAATCCTCCCTCGCCCTCCTGTTTCCCCGTCTGGTTTAAAAACGGTTCCATCTCTAATCTCTCCCAGTTCTGATGAAGGGTCACCGACTTGAAACATTAACTCTGTTTCTCTCTCAAAACTTCCTGCCAGACCTGCAGAGTATTTCCAGCGTTTTATGTTTTTATTTCAGATTTCCAGCATCTGCAGCACAGTGGACTTGTCTCAAGAGTTAAATACTGAACTGACTGAGAGACTCTGTCTTAATGCCTGTGGTGTGATGTCTGTGTGTGTGTGTGTGTGTGTGAGTGAGTGTGTGTGTTTATATGGCAGGCCCAGTGCTGGGGTGTGACCTGTGTGTGTGTGTGTGTCAGAGAGAGAGTGTGCGTTTCTGAGAGAGAGCATGTGTGTGTGAGAGAGAGTGTGTGTGTGTTTGTGTATGAGAGAGAGAGAGAGCCTGTGTGTCTCTGAGAGAGAGCATGTGTTTGTGCGTGTGAGAGAGAGAGAGCATGCGTGTGTGTGTATGAGAGTGAGGGTGTGTGTGTGTGCATGAGAGAACGTGTGTCTGTGTCTGATTGTATGTCTGAGAGAGTATGTGTGTATTAGTGTGCATGTGTGTGTGTGTGTGAGAGAGATAGCATGTGTGTGCATAAGTGTGTGAGTGAGTGTGTGTATGAGCGTGTGTGAGTGTGCATCCAAGAGAGCATGTATGTGTGTTAGATAGAGAGCGTGTGTATTTCTGAGAGAGAGCATGTGTGTGTGTGAGAGAGAGATCGTGTGTGTGTGCGTGTGTGTGAGAGAGGGTATGTGTGTATGTGTGTGTGTGAGAGTGACAGCGCATGTGTGTGTATGAGTGTGTGTATGCGTGTGTGTGATAGAACATGCCCGTGTGTTTGACAGAGAGTGTATGTGTGTGTGTGTGTGATGGAGTCAGAGAGAGCATGTGTGTGTGTGTGTGTGTGTGCGTGTGATGGAGAGTGTGTGCGTGTGTGTGTGTGTCTGTCTGTCTCAGATAGACAGTGTGCGTGTCTGAGAGGGAGAGTTTGAGTGTGTGTGAGAAAGAGAGCATGTGTGTGTATGTGTGTGAGTGTGTGGCTGAGAGAGAGTGTGTATGTATGTATGTCTGTTTGAGAGAAAGTGTGTGCATGCGTGTGTGTGAGAGAGAGAGACAGTGTGTGTGAGAGGCAGAGTTTGTGTGTGTGTGGCTGGGAGAGAGAGCGTGTATGAGAGAGGGAGAGAGCGTGTGTGTGAGAGAGAGAGTGTGTGTGTGGGAGACAGAGAGAGGGTGTGTGTGTGAGACAGAAAGCGTGAGTATGTGCGTGAGAGAGAGAGCGTGTGTGTGTGAGAGAGAGTTTGTGTGTATGTGTATGTCTGTGTGAGTGTGCGGCGGAGAGTCTGTATGTGTGAGAGGGAGAGAGATAGTGTATGCGGTGCGTGTGTGTGTGTGTGTGTGTGTGTGTGTGTGTGTGTGTGAGAGAGAGAGATCGTGTGTGTATTTGTATGTATATGTTTGTGAGTGAGTGTGTGTGAGAGAGAGAGTGCATGTCTGTGGGAGTGTCTGTGACAGAGAGTGTGTGTGTGAGTGAGAGTGTGTGTATGTGTGTATGTGTGTCTGTTTCAGAGAGAGCGTGTGTGTGCGAGAGAGAGAGCACGTGTGTGCGTGTGCGTGACTTTGTGTCTGAGAGAGTGGGTGTGTGTATTTGTGTGCGCGTGTGTGTGAGTGAGTGTGTGTGTGTGTGAACGAGAGATCATGTATGTATTTGTGTGTGTATGTATGTGTGTGAGTGAGTGTATCTGTGTGTGAGAGAGAGATTGCCTGTCTGTGTGTGTGTGTGTGAGAGAGAGTGCGTGTATGTGTTTCTGTTTCAGAGAGAGTTTGTGTGTGTCTGAGAGGGAGAGTGTGTGAGCAAGTGAGCATGTGTGTGTATGTGTGTGTATGTGTGTGACTGTGTACGTGAGAGAGAGAGTATATGTATGTGTGACTGTTTGAGAGAAAGTGTGTGCATGTGTGAGAGAGAGAGTGTGTGTGTAGGTGTGTGGGAGAGTGTGTGTACGTGTGTCTGTTTGAGAGAGTGTGTGTGTGTGAGAGAGAGTGAGTGTGTGTGTGTGTGTGGCTGAGTGAGAGAGTGTGTGTGTCAGTGGATGAGAGTGAGTGTGTGAGTGTGTATGTGGCTGAGAGAGGCAGTTTGTGAGAGAGCGAGAGTCTACGTGCATGTATGTGGGTGAGAGAGAGAGCGTGTGTGAGTGTGTGTGTGTGTGTGAGGGAGTGTTTGTGTGTGTGTGGCTGAGAGAGAGAGCGTGTATATGAGACAGAGAGAGAGTGTGTGTATTTGTGTGCGTGTGTGTGTGTGTGAGTGTGTGTGTGTGTGTGTGTGTGAGAGAGAGAGATCATGTGTGTATTTGTGTGTGTGAGTGTGTGTGTGTGAGATCGAGATCATGTGTGTATTTGTGTGTAAGTGTGTGAGTGTATGTGTGTGTGTGTGTGAGAGAGAGAGATTGCCTGTCTGTGTGTATGTGTGTCTGTTTAAGAGAGAGTGTGTGTGTGTCTGAGAGGGAGAGTGTGTGTGTGAGAAAGAGAGCATGTGTGTGTATGTGTGGGTGTTTCAGAGATAGAGTGTGTGTGTCTGAGAGGGAGAGTGTGTGTGTGTGTGAGAAAGAGAGCATGTGTGTGTACGTGTGTGAGTGCGTGCGTGAGAGAGAGAGTGTATAGTGTATGTGTGTCTGTCTGTTTGTGTGAGAGAGAGCGTGTGTGTGAGTGTGTCTGAGGCTGAGATAGAGCGTGTATGAGGGACAGAGAGAGCTTGCGTGTGTGTGAGAGAGAGTGTGTGTATGTGTTGTTTGTTTGAGAGAGAGAGCATGTGTCTCTATGTGTGTGAGAGAGTGTGTGTATGTGTGCCTGTTTGAGAGAGAGCCTGTGTGTGTGTGTGTGAGAGAGAGTGTGTGTATGTGTGCCTGTTTGAGAGAGAGCGCGTGTGTGTATCTGTGTGTGAGAGATAGTGTGTGTATGTGTTGTTTGTTTGAGAGAGAGAGCATGTGTCTCTATGTGTGTGAGAGAGTTTGTGTATGTGTGCCTGTTTGAGAGAGAGCGTGTGTGTGTATGTGTGCGTCTGTGAGAGAGGGAGTGCATGTGTTTGTGGCTGAGAGAGAGTGTGTGTGTGTGACAGAGATAGAGAGAAATCATGTGTGTGTGAGCGACAGTGCACGTGTGCATGTGAGAGAGAGCATGTGTGCTTGTGTGTGTGGCTGAGGAAGAGCGTGTGTATGTGTGTGTGCGTGAGAGAGAGAGTGCCTGTGTGTTTGAGAGAGTGTGGGTATGTGTGTGTGTTTGAGAGAGAGATCATGTCTGAGTATGTGTGTGAGAGTGTGTGTGTGAGAGAGGCAGAGAGTTGTGTGTGTGTGTGTGGCTGAGACAGACTGTGTGTGTCTGTGTGTGGCATAGAGGGAGAAAGCGTGTGTGTGTGTTTGAGAGAGTGTGTGTGAGCAAGAGTGTGTGTGAGAGAGTGAGCGTGTGCGTGTTTGAGAGACAGTGGATGTGTGTATATGTGTGTGAGAGAGAGCGCCCGTCTGTGTATGTGAGAGAGCGAGTGTGTGTGTGTGAGAGAGAGAGAGAGCATGTGTATGTGTGTGATTGTGTGTGAGAGAGAGGAGGTAGAGAGCGTCTGTGTATGACTGTGAGGGTGTGTGTGTGTGAGAGAGCTAGCATGTGTGTGCAGGTGTGAGAGGGAGAGAGAGCATGTGCGCATATGTGTCTGTTTGCGAGAGTGTGTGTGTGTGTGTGATAGAGAGAGAGAGTGTGTGAGTGTGTGTGTGTGTGGCTGAGAGAGAGAGAGCGCGCGTGCGTGGTGTGTGTGTGAGACATAGAGAGCGTGTGTTTCTGTCTGTGAGAGTGTGTGTGTGTGAGAGAGAGTGTGTGTATGTGTGTCTGTTTGAGAGAGAGCGTGTGTGTGTATCTGTGTGTGTGTGAGAGAGAGCACATGTGTACGTGTGTGTGAGAGAGAGCGTGTGTGTGTGTGAGGTCGAGAGCGTGCATGTGTGTGAAAGAAAGCATGTGTGTGTGTGTTTGAGATAGAGCATGTGTTTGTATGTGTGTGAGAGATTGTGTGTATGTGTGCCTGTTTGAGAGAAAGTTTGTGTGTGTGTGTGTGTGTGTGTGTGTGTGAGAGAGAGAGAGAGAGAGTATGTGTGTGTGAGAGAGAGAGAGTGAGAGTGCGTGTGTGTGTGAGAGAAAGTTTGGGTATGTGTGTGTGTTTGTGAGAGAGAGCATGTGTGTGAATGTGCGTAAGAGTGTGTGTGTATGTGAGATAGAGAGAGATCACGCGTGTGTTGTGTATGTGTTTGAGACAGAGAGAGAGAGAGAGTATGTGCGTGTGATGGAGAGAGAGCGTGTGTGTGTTTCTGTGTGTGAGGGAGAGAGAGCATGTGTGTGTGTGAGTGAGTGCGTGTGTGATCGTGCGAATGTTCGTGTGAGAGTGTCTGCGTGTGCTGGAGAGAGATTATGTGTGTGTCTGTGTGTGTGTGTGTTAGAGAGAGAGCATGTGAGTGTGCGTGTGTGAGAGAGAGAGTGTGTGTGAGAGAGAGTGCGTGTGTGTGTGTGTGTGTGTGCGTGCATGTGAGAGTGTGTGTGACAGAGACAGCGTGTTTGTCTGAGAGTGTGTGTGTGTGTGAGTGCATCGGAGAATTTTGCGTGTGCGTGAGAGGGCGCATGTGTGTGTGAGAAAGCAAGTGTGTGTGTAACAAAGAGCATTTGTGTGTGTGAGAGAGACAGCGTGTGTGTGTATGTGTGTGAGAGAGTGTGTGTATGTGCGACAGAGAGCGAGTGTGTGTATGTGTGTGTGTTTGAGAGAGAGCGTGTGTGTATGTGAGTGTGTGTGCGTGTTTGTGAGAGAATGTGTCTCTATTTCTGCGACAGTGTGTGTGTGTGAGAGAGAGCGTGTGTGTGAGAGAGCATGTGTGTGAGTGTGTGTGTGAGTGAGAGAGCATGTCTGTGTCTGTGTGTCTGAGACAGAGTGCATGCGTATGAGAGAGCGTGTGTGTGGCAGTGAGAGGGAGAGTATGTGTGTGCGTCAGAGAGTGTGTGTGTGTGAGAGAGTGTGAGTGTGTGTCTGTGTGTCTGAGACAGAGAGAGAGAGCGTGTGTGTGTGTCAGAGACAGAGTGCGTGGGTGTGTGTCTAAGCGAGAGTGTACCTATGTGCCGAAGAGAGTGTACGCGTGTGTGAGAGAGTGTGTGTGTGTGTGTGTGTAAGAGAGATAGCGTGTGTCTGTGAGAAATGGCATGTGTACATGTGTGTGTGTGTGTGTGAGAGAGAGAAAGTTTGGGTATGTGTGTGTGTTTGTGAGAGAGAACATGTGTGTGTATGTGCGTGAGGGCGTGTGTGTGTGAGATAGAGAGAGATCACGCGTGTGTTGTGTATGTGTTTGAGACAGAGAGAGAGAGCGTGTGTGTGTTTCTGTGTGTGAGGGAGAGAGAGCATGTGTGTGTGTGAGAGAGACAGCGTGTGTGTGTATGTGTGTGAGAGAGTGTGTGTATGTGAGACAGAGAGCGAGTGTGTGTATGTGTGTGTGTTTGAGAGAGAGCGTGTGTGTATATGTGAGTGTGTGTGCGTGTGTGTGAGAGAAAGTGTGTCTATTTCTGCGACAGAGTGTGTGTGTGAGAGAGAGCGTGTGTGTGAGAGAGCATGTCTGTGTCTGTGTGTCTGAGACAGAGTGCATGCATATGAGAGAGCGTGTGTGTGTGGCTGTGAGAGAGTATGTGTGGCCGTCAGAGAGTGTGTGTGTGTGAGAGGGGATGAGTGTGTCTCTGTGTGTCTGAGACAGAGAGAGAGAGCGTGTGTGTGTGTCAGAGACAGAGTGCGTGGGTGTGTGTCTAAGCGAGAGTGTACCTATGTGCCTGAGAGAGTGTACGCATGTGTGTGAGATTGTGTGTGTGTGTGTGTAAGAGAGATAGTGTGTGTCTGTGAGAAATGGCATGTGTACGTGTGTGTGTGTGAGAGAGAGAGAGAGAGTGTGTGTGTTTGTGTGTGAGTGCGTGTGTGAGAGAAAGAGCATATGTGTGAGCAGATATGCAGACAGATTTTGGAAAGATGTAAAGGTAACAGGGTTGTGGTGGTG
The DNA here is from genome assembly GCF_036365525.1 of Heterodontus francisci. Taxonomy (NCBI): domain Eukaryota; kingdom Metazoa; phylum Chordata; class Chondrichthyes; order Heterodontiformes; family Heterodontidae; genus Heterodontus; species Heterodontus francisci. Next base: position 60,945,859 of record NC_090391.1, read on the forward strand.
GGTAACTTTAACTTCCCCAGTATTGACTGCGACTCACTTAGTGCTAGGGGCTTGGAAGTGGCAGAATTTGTGAGGAGCATCCAGGTGGGCTTCTTGAAACAGTATGTAGATAGTCCAACAAGGGATGGGGCCATTCTGGACCTGGTATTGTGGAATGAGCCCGGCCAGATGGTCGCAGTTTCAGTTGGGGAGCATTTCGGGAGCAGTGACCATAATTCCATAAGTTTTAAGGTATTTGTGGATAAGGATAAGAGTAGTCCTCGGGTGAAGGTGCGAAATTGGGGGAAGGCTATTTATCACGATATTCGGCAGGAACTGAAGAATTTAGATTTGGGCGGCTCTTTGAGGGTAAATCAACATCTGACATGTGGGAGTCTTTCAAACGTCAGCTGATTAGATTCCAGGACCAGCATGTTCCTGTGAGGAAGAAAGACAAGTTTGGCAAGTTTCGGGAAGCTTGGATAACACGGGATATTGTGAGCCTAGTCAAAAAGAAAAAGGAAACATTTGTAAGGGCTGGAACGCTAAGAACAGATGAAGCACTTGAGGAATATAAACTCAGTAGGAAGGAACTAAAGCAAGGAGTTAGGAGGGCTAAAAGGGGTCATGAAAAGTCATTGGCAAACAGGATTAAGGAAAATCCCAAGGCTTTTTATACAGAGATAAAGAGCAAGAGGGTAACCAGGGGAAGGGTTAGCCCACTCAACAACAGAGATGGGAATCTATGCGTGGAGCCAGAGGAAATGGGTGAGGTGCTAAATGAGTACTTTGCATCAGTATTCCCCAAAGAGAAGGACTTGGTGGATGATGAGCCGAGGGAAGGGAGTGCAGATAGTCTCAGTCATCTAATTATCAAAAAGGAGGAGGTGTTGGGTGTCTTGCAAAGCATTAAGGTAGATAAGTCCCCAGGTCCTGATGGGATCTACCCTCGAATACGGAGGGAGGCAAGGGAAGAAATTGTTGGGGCCTTGACAGAAATCTTTGCATCCTCATTGTCGACAGGTGAGGTCCCAGAGGACTGGAGAACAGCCAATGTTGTTCCTTTGTTTACGAAGGGTGGTAAGGATAATCCAGGAAATTATAGGCCCGTGAGCCTTACATCAGTGGTAGGGAAACTATTAGAGAGGATTCTTCGGGACAGGATGTACTCCCATTTGGAAACAGCATGGTTATGTGAAGGGGAGGTCGTGTCTTACTAATTATATTACGTTTTTTGAGGAAGTGACGAAGGTGATTGATGAGAGAATGGCGGTGGATGTTGTCTACATGGACTTCAGTAAAGCCTTTGACAAGGTCCCGCATGGCAGACTGTTGCAAAAGGTGAAGCTGGCAAGATGGATACAGAACTGGCTCAATCACAGAAGACAGAGGGTAACAGTGGATGGGCGTTTTTCTTAATGGAGGGATGTGACCAGTGGTGTTCCGCTGGGATCAGTGCTGGGACCTTTGCTGTTTGTAGTATATATAAATGATTTGGAGGAAAATGTAGCTGGTCTGATTAGTAAATTTGCGGACGACACAAAGGTTGGAGGAGTTGTGGATAATGATTAGGATTGTCAGAGGATCCAGCAGGATATAGATCGGTTGGAGACGTGGGCGGAGAAATGGCAGATGGAGTTTAATCCAGACGAAGTGAGGTAATGCATTTTGGAAGGTCTACTGCAGGTGGGAAGTATACAGTAAATGGCAGAAACCTGAGGAGTATTGACAGGCAGAGCGATCTGGGCTTACAGATCCACAGGTCACTGAAAGTGGCAACGCAGGTGGATAAGTTTGTCAAGAAGGCATACGGCATGCTTGCCTTCATCGGTCGGGACATAGAGCATAAAAATTGGCAAGTCATGTTGCAGCTGTAAAGAACCTTAGTTCGGCCACAATGAGAATATTGCATGCAATTCCGGTCGCCACGCTACCAGAAGGACATGGAGGCTTTGGAGAGGGTACAGCGGAGGTTTACCTGGATGTTGCCTGGTCTGGAGGGCATTAGCTATGAGGAGAGATTGGAAAAGCTCGGATTGTTTTCACTGGAACGACGGACGTGGAGGGGTGACATGATAGAGGTTTACAAAGTTATGAGCGGCATGGACAGAATGGATAGACAGAAGCTTTTTCCCTGGTTGGAAGAGTCAGTTACTGGGGGACATAGGTTTAAGGCGCGAGGGGCAAAGTTTAGAGGAATTGTGCGAGGTATGTTTTTTACAGAGGGTGGTGAATGCCTGGAACTTGCTGCTAGGGGAGGTGGTGGAAGCAAATACGATAGCGACGTTTAAGAGACATCTTGACAAATATATGAATAGGAAGGGAATAGAGGGATAAGGGCCCCGAAAGTGCGGAAGGTGTTAGCTTCGGCAGGCATCAAGATCGACGCAGGCTTGGAGGGCCGAATGGCCTGTTCCTGTGCTGTACTGTTCTTTGTTCTTTGTGTGTGAGAGAGAGATACACTGAAAGAGTGTGTATGTGTGTTGGAGAGATTGTGTTTGTATGTGTTTGAGAGAGAGTGCACATGTGTGTCTGAGAGAGTGTACGTATGTGTGTGAGTGTGTGTGAGAGAGAGTGTGTGTGCGTGTTTGAGAGAGAGCGTGGGTGCGTGTGTGTGAGAGAGAGAGAGAGTGTGTGTGTGACAGAGAGAGGGAGATTGGCTGTGTGTGTAAGTGAGATAGTGTGTGTGTGAGAGATAGCGTTGCTCCGTGTGTGTCTGTGTGTGTAAGAGAGAGAGCGTCTGTGTGTGAGAGAGCTTGTGAGTGCGTGTGAGAGAGAGAGTATCGTGTGTCTGTGTGTGAGAGAGAGTATGTGTGTGCATGTGTGTGAGTGTGTCTTTGTACGAGCATCTCAGAGTGAGTGTGTGTGTGAGAGAGTGTGTGTGAGAATGAGTGTGTGCGTGTGAGAGTTCGTGTGTTTGTGTGTGAGAGAGAGAACATGTGTGTGCATGTGTGTGAGAATCTGTGTGTGTGTGTGAGACAGTGTGTGTATGTGTGTGTGTGTTTGAGAGAGTGTCTGTGTATGAGTGAGAGCGTATGTGTGTGATAGACAGCATGTGCGTGACTGAGAGAGAGTGGGTGCATGTGAGACAGCGAATGTTTGTGTGTGTGAGAGTGAGAGAGCATATGTGTCAGGATGTGTGTGTGACAGAGAGACTGTGTGTGAGAGTGCGTCTGAGAGTGAGCGTGTGTGTGAGAGAGCATGTGTGTGTGCATGTGAGAGAGAGACTGCGTGTGTGAGTGAGAGAGAGACTGTGTGTGAGAGTGCATCTGAGAGTGAGCGTGTGTGTGAGAGAGCATGTGTGTGTGCATGTGAGAGAGAGACTGCGTGTGTGAGTGAGAGAGAGACTGTGTGTGAGAGTGCATCTGAGAGTGAGTGTGTGTGTGAGAGAGCGTGTGTGAGTGCATGGGAGAGAGAGATTGCATGTGTGAGAGAGAGAGAGAGTGCGTGTGTATGTGTGAGAAAGGGAGTGTGTTATGTGTGTTGGAGAGAGTCTGTGTGTGTGTGTGTCTGAGAGAGTGTACGTGTGTGTTTGACAGAGTGTACGTGTGTGTTTGAGAGAGTATGTGTGTGTGTAAGAGAGATAATGCGTGTGTGTGAGAGAGATAGCATGTGCTCGTGTGTGTGAGAGAGATAGCATGTGCTCGTGTGTGTGAGAGAGAGAGCAAGTTTGTGTGTATGTGTGTGTGTGAGAATGAGAGAGAGTTTGTGTGTGTATGTGTTTGTGACTGTGAGAAAGAGAGCGTGTTTGTGTGTGTGAGGGAGTGTATGTGTGTAAGAGAGACAGTGTGTGTGTGAGAGAGAGCGCTTTTGTACGTGTGTGTTTGAGCGTGTAAGAGAGAGAGCGCGTATGTGTGCGTGTGAGAGAGAGAGTTACTGTGTGTGTGCGAGAGAGACAGAGAGCATGTTTGTGCATGTGTGTGAGAGTGTGTGTGTGAGAGAGAGTGTGTGCGTGTGGGAGAGAGAGTGTGTGTGTGAGAGAGCACACGTGTGTGTGAGAGACAGGGAGCGTGTGCATGTGAGAGAGAGGGAGAAAGCGTTTGTGTCTGTGTGTGAGAGAGAAAAATAGTGTGTGTATGTGTGTGAGAGTGTGTATGTGCGTATGAGAGAGAGAGAGAGCGTGTGTGTGTGAGAGAGAGAGCATGTGTGTGCGTATCAGTGTGTGTGTCAGAGTCAGAGCGTGTGTGCGTGTGTGAGAGCGAGTGTGTGTGTATGTGTGTGAGAGAGAGAGCATGTTTGTGTGTATGTGTGTGTGTGTGGGAGTGAGAGAGAGTTTGTGTGTGAGTATGTGTTTGTGACTGTGAGAGAGAGAGAGCGAGCATGTGTGCGTGCAAGAGAACATGTGTGTGTTAGAGAGAGTGTGTACTAGAGAGAGCGACAGACAGAGTGTGTGTGCGTCTGTGTGCATTTGTGTGTGTGAGAGAGTGTGTGTGAGAGAGAATATGTGTGTGTGCGTGACTGTGTGTGTGTGTGAGAGAGAGTGAGTGTGTGTGTCTGAAAGAAAGAGCGTGTGTGTGACTCAGAGAGAGTGGGTTTAAGTGTGTGTGTCTGTGGGTGAGACAGTGTGTGTTTTGTGTGTGTGAGTGAGAGAGAGAGAGTGTGAGTGTGTGTGTGTGTGTGTGATTGTGTGTGGGTAAGAGAGTGAGTGTGTGTGTGAGAAAGAGAGAGCTTTTGTTTGTGTATGTGTGTGTGTTCGAGAGACAGCATGTGTGAGAGAGAGCGAGTGTGTGTGTGTTGGTGGGTGTGTTTGAGAGAGAGAGCATGTGTGTGCATGTGTGTGAGAGTGTGTGTGTGTGAGAGAGAGACTGTGTGTGTGAGTGTGTTTAAGAGTGAATGTATGTGTGTGAGAGAGAGTGTGGGTGAAAGAGAGCGTGTGTGTGTGAGAGACAGGGAGCATGTGCGTGAGAGAGAGCGCGTTTGTGTCTGTGTCTGTGTGTGTGTGTGAGAGAGAGAGAAAGCGCGAGTGTATATGTGTGTGAGAGAGAGAGTCAGCATGTGTGTATGTGTGCGAAAGTGTGTATGTGTGTGTGAGGGATAGAGAGCTTATGTGTGTGCGTGTGAGAGAGAGAACGTGTGCGTGTGTCTGTGTGTGTCAGAGAGCATGTGTGTGTGAGAGAGCGAGGGTGTGTTTGCATGTGTGTGTGTGTGAGAGTGAGAGCATGTGTGCTTGTGTGTGAGTGGGAGAGAGTGTGCATGTGTGGGGGAAAGAATGATCTTTTGTGTGTGTGTATGTTTGTGTGTGAGAGAGAGAGTGTGATTGTGTGGCTGTGTGTGTATGAGAGTGAGTGTGTTTATGTGTGTGTGTGTGAGAGAGAGAGTTTGTGTGTGTGTCTCTGTGTGTGTGCTTGAGAGAGAACATGTGTACGTGAGACAGAGAGTGTGTGTGTATGTGTGTGCAAGGGAGAGAGAGAGCGCGTTTGTGTGCATGTGTCTGTGTGTGTGAGAAAGAGTTTGTGTGTGTATGTGTGTGTGAGTGTGTGAGAGAGGGTGTTTGTGTGAGTGTAGGAGAGCGTGTGTGTGTGCATGTGAGAGAGAGAGCATGTGTGTGAGAGAGAGAGTGCGTGTATGTGTGTGTGTGTGTGTGTGTGTCGGAGAGAGTGTGTGTTTGTGTCGGAGAGAGATCATGTGTGCACGTGTGAGAGAAAGTGGGTGTGGCTACGAGAGACAGTGTGTGTGTGTATGAAAGAGCATGTGTGTGTGTGTGAGAGAGAGCCTGGGTGTGAGAATTTGTGTGAGCGATCGAGTGTGTTTATGTGTATGTTTGAGAAAGTGTATGTTTGTGAGCGACTGTGTGTGCGAGAGAGAGAGAAAATGTGTGACTGAGAGAGAGTGGGTGTATGTCAGAGAGAGAGAGTGTGCGTATCTGTATGTGGGCGTGTGAGAGCGTCTGTGAGAGTGACAGCGTGTGTGTGTCTAAGAGAGACTGTTTGTGTGAATGCGTCTGAGAGTGAGCGTGTGTGTGAGAGAGAGCCTGTGTGTGTGTGTGTGGGTGTGGGTGTGTGAGAGAGAGTGAGAGAGGCTGTATGTATGCATCTGTGTGAAAGAGAGCGAGTGTGTGTGTGTGTGTATGAGAGAGCAAGTGTCTGTGAGAGAGGGAGCGTGCATGTGTGAGAGAGAGAGCATGTGTGTGTGTGTGTGGGTGTGGGTGTGGGTGTGAGCGAGAGAGAGCGTGTGTATGCATGTGAGAGAGGAAATGTTGGTGTATGTGTCTGGGAGAATGTGTTGTGTGTGAGGAAGAGCGCATGTGCGTGTGTGTTTGAGAGTGAGCGTGTGTGCGTGGGGGAGTGAGTGCGAGAGTGTGTGTCTATGAGAGAGTGAGTGTGTGTGTGTGAGAGAGAGTTTGTTTGTGTATGTGTGTGTGTTTGAGAGAGAGCGTGTGTGTGTGAGAGAGTGAGTGTGAGTGTATGTGTCTATGAGAGAGAGTGTGTGTGTGTATGTAAGTGTGTGTGAGAGAGAGAGAGCGTGTGTGTTTGAGAGAGAGATAATGTGTGTATGTGTGTGTGTGAGAGAGACAGAGAGCTTGTGTTTTTGTGTCTGTGTGTGTGAGGGAGAGAGTTTGTGAGTGTGTATGTGTGTGTGTGAGAGAGAGTTCTTGTTTGTGTGTGTGAGAGAGAGAGAGCGTGGGTGGGTGGGTGTGACTGAGAGCGAGAGCGAGTGTGTATGCGTGTGTGAGAGACAGAGAGCATGTTTGTGTTTGTGTGTGTGTGAAAGAGAGAGAGTGCGTTTGTGTGTGTGAGAGAGTGTTTCTGTGTGTCTGTATGTGTGTGCGAATGTGTGTGAGACAGGGTGTTTGTGTGTGTATGAGAGTGCGTGCGTGTGTGCATGTGTGAGAGAGAGAGAGTGCGTGTGTGTGCTTGAGAGAGAGCGAGTGAGTGTGAAAGAGAGAGCGTGTGTGCGTCTGTCGGTGAGTGTGTGTGTGTGTGTGAGAGAGAGAGTGAGTGTGTGTGTGAGGGAGTGTGTGTTTCTGTGTGTGTGTAAGAGAGATAATGTGTATGCATGAAAGAGAGCATGTGCACGTGTGTGCGGGTGAGAGAGAGACTGTAATGTGTGTGAGAGAGTGTGTGTATGTGAGTGAGAGAGTGAGAGGGTGTGTATATGTGTGCGTCTGTCTTTGTGTGTGTGTGTGTGTGAGAGAGAGAGTGTGTGTGTTTGTGTGTGTTTGTGTGTGAGAAAGCGTGTGTGTGTCTGAGAGAGACTGTGTGTGTGAGTGCATCTGAGTGTGAGCGTTTGTGTGAGAGAGATCGTCTGTGTGTGCGTGTGAGAGAGAGAGCATGTGTGTGCATGTGTGTGAGTGTGTGTGAGATTGAACGTGTGTGTGAGAGAGTGTGTGTGAGTGTGCGTGTGAGAGAGAGAGAGTGCGTGCATATGTGTGAGATATAATGTGTGTGTGTGAGAGGGTGTGCATATGCACGTGTGTGTGTATGCGTATGTGGGAGAAAGAGTGTGTGTGTGTGAGAGAGAGTGTGCATGTGTGTGCTAGAGATGCAGAGTGTGTGATAGAGAGAGAGCGTGTTGTGTGTGTGAGAGAGTGTGTGTGAGAGAGAGAGCATGTTTGTGTGCATTGTGAGAGAGAGTAAGTGTGTGTGCGTGGGAGAGAGAGCTTGGGTGCGTGTGTCTGAGCGAGAGAGCGTGTGTGTGCGTGGGAAAAAGAGAGCGTGTCTGTGTGTGTGTGAGAGAGAGAGTGGTTGTGTGTCTGTGTGTGTGAGACAGATGGATTGTGTGTGTGTGTAAGAGAGCTTGTTTGTGTGTGTTTGAGAGAGAGAGAGAGTGTGTGTGAGTGTCTCTGTGTGTGTTTGACAGGAGCTTGTGTATGTGAGAGAGAGAGTGTCCGTGTGTGTGTGTCTGTACGATAGAGAGAGAGCGTGTTTGTGTGCATACGTGTGTGTGAGAGAGAGAGTGCGTTTGTGTGTGTGTGAGAGAGAGTATGCGTGAGTGAGAGAGAGAGGGTGTGTATGTGTGTGTGTATGAGTGTGTGTGAGAGAGAGTGTGGGTGCGAGTGAGAGAGAGAGAATGTGTGTGTGTGAGAGAGAGTGTGTGTGTGTGTGTGTTTGTATGTGAGAAAGCGTGTGTGTGGCTGAGAGAGACTGTGTGTGTGAGTGCGTCTGAGAGTGAGCGTTTGTGTGAGAGAGAGCGTGTGTGTGTGTGTGTATGAAAGAGAGAGCATGTGTGTGCACGTGTGTGAGAGTGTGATAGAGACGGTGTTGGTGAGTGTGTCTGAGAGTGAGCGTGTGTGTGAGAGTGTGTGTGTGTAAGAGAGATAATGTGTGTGTGAGAGAGAGAAAGCATATGTATGTGTGTGTGAGAGATAGTGTGTGTATGTGTGTATAAGAGATACAGTGTGTGTGAGAGAGAGCATATGTATGTACGTGTGTAAGAGAGACAGTGTGTGTGCAGGGGCGAGCGTGTTTACACGTGTGTGTTTGTGTGTTTAAGAGAGAGAGTATGTCTGTGTCTGAGAGAGACTGTGTATGTGGGTGCGTGAGTGTGACTGTTCGTGTGAGAGAGACCGTGTGTGGGTGAGTGTGAGAGTGAGAGAGTGTGTGTGTGTGAGGGAGAGAGAGCATGAGTGTGAATGAGTATGTGTGTGAGAGACTGTGTGTGTGAGTGTGTCTGAGAGTGAGCGTGTGTGTGTATATGTGTGTGAGAGAGCGCATGTGTGTGTGTGCGTGTGTGTGAGAGAGAGAGCGAATGTGTGTGTGTGTGAGAGCATGTGTATGTGCGTGATTGTTTGTGTGTCTGAGAGAGTTTGTGTGTGAGTGAGTATGTGTGTGTGAGAGGGAGAGCGTGTATACATGGGCGTGTGAGTGAGATAGAGCGCGTATATGTCTGTGTGAGAAAAATAGACAGACAGCGTGTGTGTGAGTGTATCTGAGAGAGCGAGTGTGTGTGTGTGTGAGAGAGAAAGAGAGAGAGAGAGAAAGAGAGAGAGAGATAGAGAGCGTGAGTGTATGTCTTTGAGAGAGTGTGTGTGCGAGAGAGAGCACGTGTGGTGTAAGTGAGTTAAAGAGTGTGTGGCTAAGAGAGACAGTGTGTGTGTGTGAAAGAGCATGTGTGTCTGTGTGTGTGTGCATAAGAGAATGTGTGCATGGGTGAAAGAGAGTGTGTGTGTGTGTGAGAGAGAGCATGCGTGTGTATGTGTGTGAGAGAGTGTTTGCATGTATGTCTGTTTGAGGGAGAGTGTGTGTGTGTGAGAGAGAGAGAAGGAGCGTGTGCATGTGGTGTGTATGTGTGAGAGAGAGAGAGCGTGCGCGTGGTGTGTGTGCGTGTGTGAGAGAGAAAGATGGAGAGCATGCGTGTGTAGATGTGTGAGGGAGTGTGTGCATATCTGCCTGTTTGAGAGAGAGAGAGTTTGTGTGTGTGTGTGTGCGTATGTGTGAGAGAGAGCGTGCGAGTGGTGTGCGTGCGTGTGTGTGTGAGAGAGATGGAGAGCATGCATGTGTAGGTGTGTGAGGGAGTGTGTGCATATGTGCCTGTTAGAGAGAGAGAGTTTGTGTCTGTGGCTGACAGTGCGAGCTTGTGTGTGTGAGAGAAAGCGTCTGCGTGTGGGGTGTGTGTGTGCGAGAGATAGAGATAGAGAGCGTGTGTCTATGTCTTTGAGAGACTGTGTGTTCGAGAGAGAGCACGTATGATGTGTGTGTGCGTGAGAGAGAGAGAGAGAGAGCATGTGTGCCTGTTTGAGAGAGAGCATGTGCGCGTGGTGTGTGTGTGTGTGTGTGAGAGAGAGCGAGTGATAGAGAGCGTGTGTGTATGTCTTTCAGAGAATGTGTGTTCGAGAGAGAGCACGTATGGTGTGTGTGTGTGAGAGAGAGACAGAGAGCATGCGTGTATGTCTGTGAGAGAGAGTGTGTATGTGAGAGAGAGAGCATATGTGTGTAGGTGTGTGTGGGAGTGTGTGCATGTGTGTCTGTTTGAGAGAGAGTTCGTGTGTGTGTGAGAGAGAGAGTGTGTGTGCGTGCGGCTGACAGAGCGAGCGTGTGTGTGTGTGAGTGAGAGAGAGAGTGTGCGTGTCAGAGAGAGTGTGATTGTGTGTGTGTGTGTGTGTGTGTGTGTGTGTGTGTCGGTGTGCTCGAGAGAGAGCATGTGTGTGCATGAGAGAGAGTGTGTGTGTGTGTGTGTATCTGTGTATGAGAGTGAGCGTGAGTGTGTGTCTGTGTGCTTGAGAGAGAGCATTTGTGTTTGTGTGTTCGAGGGATAGACCGTGTGTGTGCGAGAGTGGGAGAGAGTGCATGTGTGTGTGTCTGTGGGTGCGAAACATTGTGTGTGTGTGGGTGAGAGAGAGAGAGTGTGTGTGATTGTGCGTGTGTAAGAGAGTGAATGTTTGTGTGTGTGAATTTGAGAGAGTGTGTGTGCGTGTGAGATAGTGTGTGCTTGTACGTGTCGATGAGAGAGAGAGTGTGTTTGAGAGAGAGAGTGTGTGTGTATATGTGTGTGTGAGAGAGAGAGCGCGTGTAGGTGTGTGGGGGGAGAGAGAGAGAGTGTGTGTGTGCATGTGTGTGGGTGAGAGAGAGCGAGCGTGTTTGTGTGTCTGTGTGTGTGTTTGTGTGAAAGAGAGTTTGTGTTTGTGTATGTGTGTGTGAGAGAGAGACAGCTTGTTCGTGTGTGTGAGAGAGTGAGAGCTTGGGTGTGTGTGCCTGAGAGAGAGTGGCTTTTTGTGAGAGAGAGAGAGCCCATTATTGTGCATGTGTGTGTGTGCATGTGAGAGTGTGTGTGAGAGAGAGCGTGTGTGTGTTTCAGAGAGACTGTGTGTGTGAGTGCGTCTGGGAGTGATCATGTGTGTGAGAGAGAGCCTGTGTGTGTATGTGTCAGAGAAAGTGTGATTGTGTGTGTGTATGTGTGTGTGTGTGAGTGCACGTGTGTGTGTGAGAGAGAGAGAGCCTGTGTTTGCGTGTCTGTGTGAGAGAGAGTGTGTGTGTATGTGTGTGTCTATGTGCTAGAGAGAGAGAGCATGTGTGTGTGTGAGAGAGAGAGTGTGTGTATGTGTGTGTGAGAGATAGAGAGCATGTCTGTGTGTCTGTGTGCTAGAGAGAGACCATGTGTGCGTGTGTGAGAGAGAGAGCAAGTGTGAGAGAGTGTGTGCCTGTGTGTCTGTTTTAGAGTGTGCGAGTGTGTGTGAGAGAGAGAGAGAGCATGTGTGCCTGTTTGAGAGAGAGCATGTGTGCGTGGTGTGTGTGTGTGTGTGTGTGAGAGACAGAGAGCATGCTTGTATGTCTGTGAGAGAGAGTGTGTATGTGAGAGAGAGAGCATATGTGTGTAGGTGTGTGTGGGAGTGTGTGCATGTGTGTCTGTTTGAGAGAGAGTTTGTGTGTGTGTGAGAGAGAGAGTGTGTGCGTGCGGCTGACAGAGCGAGCGTGCGTGTGTGTGTGTGGGTGTGTGTGTGTGCGTGTGTGTGTGTGTGTGTGTGTGTGAGAGAGAGTGCGCATCAGAGAGAGTGTGATTGTGTGTGTATGCGTACGTGTGTGAAAGAGAGAGAGCCTGTGTGTGTGTCTGTGTGAGAGAGAAAGTGTGTGTGTCTGTGTGTGTGTGTCGGTGCGCAAGAGAGAGAGAGCATGTGTGTGCATGAGAGAGAGTGTGTGTGTATGTGTGTATGAGAGTGAGCGTGAGTGTGCGTCTGTGTGCTTGAGAGAGAGCATGTGTGTTTGTGTGTTAGAGGGATAGACCGTGCGTGTGTGCGAGAGTGGGAGAGAGTGCATGTGTGTGTGTCTGTGGTTGCGACACATTGTGTGTGTGGGTGAGAGAGAGAGAGTGTGTGTGATTGTGCGTGTGTAAGAGAGTGAATGTTTGTGTGTGTGTGTTTGAGAGAGAGTGTGTGTGTGTGCGATAGAGTGCGTGTGCATGTGTCTATGAGAGAGAGAGTGTGTGTGAGAGAGAGATTGTGTGTGTGGGAGTGTTTGAGAGAGAGAGAGAGTGTGTGTGTATATGTGTGTGTGAGAGAGAGAGCGCGTGTAGGTGTGTGGGGAGAGAGAGAGAGTGTGTGTGTGTGTGTGCATGTGTGTGGGTGAGAGAGAGCGAGCGTGTTTGTGTGTCTGTGTGTGTGTTTGTGTGAAAGAGAGTTTGTGTTTGTGTATGTGTGTGAGAGAGAGAGACAGCTTGTTCGTGTGTGTGAGAGAGTGAGAGCTTGGGTGTGTGTGCCTGAGAGAGAGTGGCTATTTATGAGAGAGAGAGAGAGCCCATGCTTGTGTATGTGTGTGTGTGCATGTGAGAGTGTGTGTGAGAGAGAGCGTGTGTGTGTCTCAGAGAGACGGTGTGTGTGAGTGCGTCTGGGAGTGATCAGGTGTGTGAGAGAGAGCCTGTGTGTGTATGTGTGTGGTGTGTGTGCACGTGTGCGTGTGAGAGAGAGAGAGCCTGTGTTTGTGTGTCTGTGTGAGTGAGAGAGAGTGTGTGTGTGTGTCTGTGTGTTAGAGAGAGAGAGCATGTGTGCGTGTGTGAGAGAGAGAGAGCAGGTGTGTTTGTGTGTTCGAGGGATAGACCGTCTGTGTGTGTGACAGTGAGGGAGAGAGTGTGCGCGCGCGCGTGTGTGCGAGAGAACATCTGTGTGTGTGTTACAGAGAGAGAGAGTGTGTTTCTGTCGGTGTGTATGTGTGTGTGAGAGAGTGAGTGTGTGTGTGTAAGAGAGAGTGTGTGTGTGTATGAGAGAGAGTGTGTGTGAGAGAGCATGTGTGTGTGTCTGTGTGCTAGAGCGAGAGACCATGTGTGCGTGTGTGAGAGAGAGAGAGCATGTGTGTTTGTGTGTTCGAGGGACAGACTGTCTGTGTGTGAGAGAGTGAGGGAGAGAGTGTGCGCGCGTGTGTGTGCGAGAGAACATCTGTGTGCGTGTGTTACAGAGAGAGAGTGTGTTTCTGTCTGTGTGTATGTGTGTGTGAGAGAGTGAGTGTGTTTGTGTAAGAGAGAGTGTGTGTGTGTATGAGAGAGAGTGTGTGTGTGTGAGAGAGTGTGTGTGAGAGAAAGAGAAAGCATTTATGAGCAAGTGTGTGAGAGTGTGCGTGTGTGTGCAAGAGAGGCTGTGTATGTGTGTGTTTGAGAGAGAGCGTGTGTGTGACTGAGAGTGTATGTGTGTGAGTTACTGTGTGTGCGAGAGAGGGCGTGTGCGTGTCTGAGAGTGGGGATTTGTGAGAGAGAGAGCACTTGTGTGTATATGTGAGTGTGTGCATGCGAGAGTTTGCGTGAGAGAGACAGCGTGTGTCTGTCTCAGAGAGACTTTGTGTGTAAGTGCATCTGAGAGTGAGCATGTGTATGAGAGAGAACCTGTGTGTGCGTGTCAGAGAGAGTGTGATTGTGTGTGTGTGTGCGTGTGCGTGTGTGTGAGTGAGAAAGAGCCTGTGTCAGTGTGTCTGTGCAAGAGGGAGAGTGTGTGTGCGTGTGTCTGTGTGGTAGAGAGAGAGAGCATGTGTGTGTGTGTGTGTGTGTGTGTGTGTGTGTGTGTGTGTGTGTGTGTGTGTGAGTGAGAGTGTGTGTGCGTGTGTGAGAGAGAGTGAGAGCGAGTGACTGTGTGCTGGAGAGAGAGCATGTGTGTGTGCGTGAGAGAGAGAGCATGTGTGTTTGTGTGTTATAGGGATAGACCGTGTGTGTGTGTTCGAGAGAGGGAGACAGTGTGTGCGTGCGCCTCGGTGTCTGAGAGAACATGTGTGTTTGTTAGTGAGAGTGTGTGTGTCAGAGAGAGAGAGAGTGTGTGTGTCTGAGTGTATGTGTGTGTGAGAAAGTGTATGTGTGTGAGAGAACAATTGTGTGTGAGAGTGCATGTGTGTGTGAGAGAGAGAGAGTGTGTGTGCGTGTGTGTGTGACAGAGTGTGTGTGGGTGTTTGTGTGTGTGAGCGAGTGAGTTTGTGTGTGTAAGGGAGAGCGTGGGTGTGTGTCTGAGAGACAGGGAGTTCGTGTGTGTGCGTGTGAGAGAGTAGTGTCTGTGAGAGAGAGCACGCGTGTGTGCTTGTTTGTGTGTCTGTGGGTGAGACAGAGTGTGTGTGTGTGGATGAGAGAGAGAGAGAGTGTGTGTGTGTGTGTGTTTGCGTGTGTGTGCGTGGCTGAGCAGCTTTTGCAGAAGGGAGGGTTTCAGATATCTGGATCATTGGGCTCTCTTCAGGGACAGATGGGACCTGTACAAGAAGGACGGGTTGCATTTAAACTGGAAGGGCACGAATATCCTGGCTGCTAGGTTTGCTCGCGTCACTCGGGAGGGTTTAAACAAGTGTGGCAGGGGGGTGGGAACCAGAGCAGTAGGACAGCTAGTGAAATAAATAAGGAGGACACAGTAAATAAGGCCAGCAGGACTAAGAGGAAGAGCAGGCAGGGAGATGTTGCTGAGCACAGCGGGACTGGTGGCCTGAAGTGCATTTGTTTCAATGCGAAAAATATAAAAGGTAAGGCATATGAACTTAGAGCTTGGATTAGTACTTGGAAATATGATGTTGCTGCTATTACAGAGACTTGGTTGAGGGAAGGGCAGGATTGGTAGCTAAATGTTACAGACTTTAGAAGCTTCAGGCGGGATAGTGGGGGATGTAAAAAGGGTGGGGGTGTTGCATTACGGGTTAAGGAGAATATCACAGCTGTACTGCAGGAGGACACCTCAGAGGGGTCATGCAGCGAGGCAATATGGGTGGAGCTCAGGAATAGGAAGGGTGCAGTCACGATGTTGGGGGTTGACTACAGGCCTCCCAACAGCCAGCGGGAGGTAGAGGGGCAGATATGTATACAGATTTTGGAAAGATGTAAAGGTAACTGGGTTGTAGAGGTGGGTGATTTTAACTTCCCCAATATTGACTGGAATTCACATAGTGCTAGGGGCTTGGATGGGGCAGAATTTGTGAGGAGCATCCAGGATGGATTCTTGAAACAGTATGCAGATAGTCCAACCAGGGATGGGGCCATTCTGGACCTGGTGTTGGGGAATGAGCCCGGCCAGGTGGTCGGCGTTTCAGTGGGGGAGCATTTCGGGAGCAGTGACCATACTCCCATAAGTTTTAAGGTACTAGTGGATAAGGATAAGAGTAGTCCTCGGGTGAAGGTGCTAAATTGGGAGAAGTCTAATTATCACAATATTAGGCAGGAACTGAAGAATTTAGATTGGGGGCGGCTGTTAGAGGGGAAATCAATATCTGACATGTGGGAGTCTTTCAAACGTCAGCTGATTAGAATCCAGGAGCAGCATGTTTCCATGAGGAAGAAAGACAAGTTTGGCAAGTTTCGGAAAGCTTGGATCATGAGGGTTATTGTGAGCCTTGTCAAAAGAAAAAAGGAAGCATTTGTAAGGGCTGGAAGGCTAGGAACAGATGAAGCACTTGAGGAATATAAAGACAATAGGAAGGAAATTAGGCAAGGAGTTAGGAGGCTAAAAGGGGTCATGAAAAATCATTGGCAGACAGGATTAAGGAAAATCCCAAGGCTTTTTATACATAAGTAAAGAGCAAGAGGGCAAGCAGGGAAAGGGTTGGCCCACTCAAGGACAGAGATGGGAATCTATGCGTGGAGCCAGAGGAAATGGGTGAGGTGCTGAATGAGTACTTTGCATCAGTATTCACCAAGGAGAAGGACTTAGTGAATGATGAGCCGAGGGAAGGGAGTGCAGATAGTCTCAGTCATCTCATTATCAAAAAGGAAAAGATGTTGTGTATCTTGCTAAGCATTAAGGTAGATAAGTCCCCAGGGCCTGATGGGATCGACACTGGAATACTGAGGGAGGCAAGGGAAGATATTGCTGGGGACATGACAGAAATCTTTGCATCCTCATTGGCGACAGGTGTGGTCCCAGAGGACTGGAGAATAGCCAATGTTGTTCCATTGTTGAAGAAGGTTGGCAAGGATAATCCAGGAAATTATAGGCCGGTGAGCCCTACGTCAGTGGTAGGGAAACTATGAGAGAGGATTCTTCGGGACAGGATTTACTCCCATTTGGAAACAAACGAACTTATCAGCGAGAGGCATGGTTTTTTGAAGGGGAGGTCGTGTCTTACTAATTAGATTGAGTTTTTTGAGGAAGTGACGAAGATGATTGATGAGGGAAGTGCGGTGGATGTTGTCTATATGGACTTTAATAAAGCCTTTGACAAGGTCGCGCATGGCAGACTGGTGCAAAAGGTGAAGTCACACGGATCAGGGGTGAGCTGGCAAGATGGATACAGAACTGGCTCCGTCACAGCAGACAGAGGGTAACAATGGATGGGTGTTTTTCTGAATGGAGGGATGTGACTAGTGGTGTTCCACAGGGATCAGTTCTGGGACCTTTACTGTTTGTAGTATATATAAATGATTTGGAGGGAAATGTAGCTGGACTGATTAGTAAGTTTGCGGACGACACAAAGGTTGGAGGAGTTGCGGATAATGATGAGGATTGTCAGAGGATACAGCAGGATATCGATCGTTTGCAGAGATGGGCAGAGAAATGGCAGATGGAGTTTAATCCGGACAAATGTGAGGTAATGCATTTCGGAAGGTCTGATGCAGGTGGGAGGTATACAGCAGATGGCAGAACCCTTAGGAGTATTGACAGGCAGAGAGATCTGGGCATACAGGTCCACAGGTGACTGAAAGTGGCAACGCTGGTGGATAAGGTAGTCAAGAAGGCATTCGGCATGCTTGCCTTCATCGGTCGGAGCATAGAGTATAAACATTGGCAAGTCATGTTGCAGCTGTACAGAACCTTAGTTAGGCCACACCTGGAATACTGTGTGCAATTCTGGTCGCCACACTACCAGAAAGACGTGGAGGCTTTGGAGAGGGTACAGAAGAGGTTTACCAGGATTTTGCCTGGTCTGGAGGGCACTATCTATGAGGAGAGGTTGGATAGACTCGGATTGTTTTCACTGGAACGACGGAGGTGGGTAGGCGATATGATCGAGGTTTACAAAGTTCAGAGCGACATGGACAGAGTGGATAGTCAGAATCCTTTTCCCAGGGTGGAAGAGTCAGTTACTAGGCGACATAGGTTTAAGGTGCGAGGGGCAATGTTTAGAGGGGATGTGCGAGGCACGTTCTTTTACACAGAGGGTGGTGAGTGCCTGGAACCTGCTGCCAGGGGAGGTGGTGGAAGCAGATACGATAGCGACGTTTAAGAGACATCTTGACAAATATATGAATAGGAAGGCAATAGAGGGATATGAGTCCCGGAAGTGCAGAAGTTGTTAGCGTGTGTGTGTGTGTGTCTGTGTGGCATAGAGAGAGAGCGTGTGTGAGTGTGTGTCAATGTGTGTGTATGAGTGTGTGTGTGTCTGGGTGTGTTTGTGTGAATAGGGCACTTTTCCTGGGCTCTGGGTGTTTGTGTCTGTGTGAGTGTTTGTATGCCTTGCTCAGTGCCTGGCATCTGTTTGGAAAATGTGTGTGTGTGTGTGTGTGTGTGTGTGTGTGTATGTGAGTTTGTAGTAGGTGTGTGCCAATGACTCAGGCCTCAGTTGTGCTTTGTATCTTCCTTTATCTGTGTGTGTGTGTGTGTGTGTGTATGCATGTGTTCTTGCATATGCCTGTGTGTGTGCGTGTCTGTGTGTGGGTATCTGTCAGGGCCTGGGTTGTGCTGTGTGTCTGTTCTACATCTGTTCGTTCTTCACCTGAAGAATATGACAGGACTTGATAACATAGTCACAAGATTATGAGACCCTCAGAATAAGGGATAAAG
This sequence comes from Heterodontus francisci, assembly GCF_036365525.1. NCBI lineage: Eukaryota > Metazoa > Chordata > Chondrichthyes > Heterodontiformes > Heterodontidae > Heterodontus > Heterodontus francisci. The sequence continues at coordinate 60,963,437 of NC_090391.1, forward strand.
CATGCCCAGATCACACATCCATGTGATTATAAGACTCCTAATAAATAGGACAATATCCAGCCGATATGGGCTGAGCAACTGTATTTAAACTGTGGAATTTCTTCTGTTCGGTGGAGAGATACCTGGACTGTCCATAGGTCTGTTCCACACCGGTATAAATCCATAAACTCTTTGATGGTTGAATCGGATCTGGGTGTCGAATGATTTATTTAGTCATTCCACCCCAACAGCCTGAGTTGTAAAGTTTCTGAGTAATTGTGTTGTGATGCATCTCACGCCTGGGCTACGGATTGTGTGTGTGTGTGTGTGTATGTGCGTACATCTGTGTCTGCCTGAATGTGTCTGTGTGTATACGGCACACGTCCTGGGCTCTGTGTGTGTGCGTGAGCATTCATCATTGCGTGTGTGTGTGTGTGTGTGTGTGTGTGTGTGTGTGTGTGTGTGTGTGTGTGTGTGTGTGTGTGTGTGTGTGTGTGTGTGTGTGTGTGTGTGTATACCTGTCTGCCTCAGTGCCTGGGGTCTAATCGGTGTGTGTGCATGAGTGCGTGTGTCTGTGTCTGTGTAAGTGCGTGTGTGTGTGTGTTTGTATATCTGTCTGCCTCAGTGTCTGGGGTCTGATCGGTGTATGTGCGAGTGTGTTTGTGTGTGTGTGTGTGTCTGCGTCTGTGTCTGTGTGTGTGTGCGTGTGTGTCTGTATATCTGTCTGCCTCAGTGCCTGGGGTCTGATCGGTGTGTGTGCATGAGTGCGTGTGTCTGTGTCTGTGTCTGTGTAAGTGCGTGTGTGTGTGTGTTTGTATATCTGTCTGCCTCAGTGTCTGGGGTCTGATTGGTGTGTGTGTGTGTGTTTGCATATCTGTCTGCCTCAGTGCCTGGTATCTGCTCGGTCTGTGTGTGCGTGAGAGTGTGTGTGTGTGTGTGTGTCTTTGTGTGTGTGTGTGTGTGTTTGTATATCTGTCTGCCTCAGTGCCTGGGGTCTGATCGGTGTGTGTCTGTGTTTGTATATCTGTCTGCCTCAGTGCCTGGGATCTGATCGGTGTTTGTGTGTGTGTGTTTGTATATCTGTCTGCCTCAGTGCCTGCTGTCTGATCGTTATGTGTGTGTGTGTTTGTATTTCTGTCTGCCTCAGTGCCGAGGGTCTTATCGGTGTGTGTCTGTGCTTGTATATCTGTCCGTTTCAGTGCCTGGGGTCTGATCAGTGTTTGTGTGTTGTCTGTTGCATATCTGTCTGCCTCTGTGCATGGGGTCTGATTGGTATGTGTCTGTGTTTGTCTATCTGTCTGCCTCAGTGCCTGGTGTCTGATCGTTGTGTGTGTGTATTTGCATATCTATCTGCCTCAGTGCCTGGGGTCTGATCGGTGTGTGTGTTATTATATATATCTGCCTCAGTGCCTGGGGTCTGATCGGTGTGTGTGTTATTATATCTGTCTGCCTCAGTGCCTGGTGCCTGATTGGTGAGTGTGTGTGATTGCATTTCCATCTGCCTCGGTGCCTGGGGTCTGATCGGTGTGTTTGTGTGTGTTTGTATATCTGTCTGCCTCAGCCTGGGGTCTGATCGGTGTGTGTATGTGTTTGTATATCTGTCCACCTCAGAGCCTGCGGTCTGGTCGGTCTGTGTGTATATGTGTGTGTGTATATCTGTCTGCCTCAGTGCCTGGGGTCTGATCGTTGTTTGTGTGTGTCTGTGTTTGTATATCTTTCTGCGTCAGTGCCTGGGGTCTGATCGGTCCGTGTATGTGTTTGTATATCCGTCTGCCTCAGTGCCTGGGAACTGATTGGTGTGTGTGTGTGTTTGTATATCTGTCTGCCTCACTGTCTGGGGACTGTTCGGTGTATGTGTTTGTAGATCTGCCTGCCTCAGTCCCTGGGGTCTGATCGGTGTGTGTGTGTCGGGTCACTGGGGGCCAGTCTGGAAGGACCTGCTGAGGGGGATTGGACGGGTGGTCATCAAGCCCTGGGGGAGAGAGTATCCTGGGAGCTCCATTGTTTGCCGGCCGGGAGCCTCCGTGCACCACAGATTGGCCATGTAGGAGGGAGACTCCCCATCCCGCAGGGAAGGAACCCCGTTTTACAAGGTGCCCTCTCCACGTGGGGGTGTTACCCTCGCCGATGGTTAAATCACAGTGACTACTTAATGGCCTCAATTGGCCTCTGGGCAGGAAGGGCATTGTGGACCTATCCCTGCCCCCGGTAATATCACTTGGCCATGGGCTGAGGACAGGCCCTCTGCCCCCGCGACCTATCGCCATTCATTTTCTGGGCCTCCCGCCTCCGACCTCAACTCAGCGCGGCCCATAAAATCCAGCCCAGGGAGTGGTGAGACCATGGAAGAATTTGAAAATAAGCATGAGAATTTTAAAACCAAGACATTCCTTAATCGACAGCCAATGGAGGTCGGCGAACACAGGAGTGATTGGTGAACGGGAGTTATTGTGAGTTAACACATCAGCAGCAGAGTTTTGGATGAACTGAAGTTGACAGACAGCTTAATGTGGGAGACCAGCAGGAGGACATTGGAATGGTCAAGTCGAGAGGGAATGAAGGAATGAATGAGAGTTTTAACCAGAGGAGCTGAGACAGGGGGGAATTTGTTTGGACCGGATTCAGGAGAACATTTTTGGTCAGTATGTAGCAGGTCCTAAAAGAGAGAGGGCACAGATTTTGACTAAGTTTTAGGAAATGAAGATGGGCAGGTGGAAGGAGTGGCAGTGGGAGAGCATTTTGGTGGTGGTGATCATAATTTTGCCAGTTTTAATATAATCATGGAAAAGGACAAGAACGGAACAGAAGTTAGAGTTCTCAATTGGGGCAAGGCCAATTTTACAAAACTGAGGCGGAATTTAGCGAAAGTGAACTGGAAACAGCTACTTGAAGGTACATCAGTGTCAGAACAGTGGGAGGAATTCAAAGGGAAGATTCAAGAGCTTCAGAGGAAGCATGTTTCCATAAAGAAAAAAAGGGGTGAGATGGCCAAATCTAGAGCCCCATGGATGTCAAGGACCCTACAGGGTGAGATGAGGCTGAAAAGGAAAGTTTATCTCCGACACCAAGAACCCAATACTACAGAAAGCCCAGACGAATATAGAAAGTGGAGGGGTGGAATCAAAAAGGAAATTAGGAAAGCAACGAGAGGGCATGTAAAAACATTGGCAAGCAAAATTACGGTGAACCCAAAGATCGTTTATCAATACATTAATAGCAAGGTGATAACTAAGGGGAGAGTAGGGCCCATAATAGACCAAAAAGGTAACCTATCTGTAGGGGAAGAAGATATTGGTATGGTTCTTAATGAATACTTTGTGTCTGTCTTCATAAAATAGGGGAACGATGCAGATATTGTCGTTAAGGAGGATGAGTGTGAAGTATTGGATATGATAAACGTAAGGAGAGAGGAAGTATTAATGGGATTAGTATCCTTGAAAGTTGATAAATCACCCGATCGGGGTGAAATATACGCAAGGGTGTTAAAAGAAGCAAGAGAGGAAATAGCAGAGGGTCTGACCATCACTTTCCAGTCCTCACTGATACAGGTGTGGAGCCAGAGGATTGGATAACTGTTAACATTGTACCTGTTTTTAAAAAGGGAGCGAGGGATAGACAGAATAATTACAGGACAGTCTGTTTAACCTCAGCAGTGGGCAAATTATTGGAATCTATTCCGAGAGACAGGATAAACTCTCACTTGGAAAGGCATGGATTAATTAATGATAGTCAGCATGGATTTCTTAAGGGAAGATCGTGTCTGACGAACTTGCATGAAATTTTTGATGAAGTAACAAGGAAGATAGATGAGGTTAGTGCAGTGGATGTGGACTACATGGATTTTAACAAGGCTTTTGACAAGGTCCCTTTGGGAAAACTAGTTAACAAAATCAAATCCCATAGAATCCAGGGAAATGCAGAAAGGTGGATACTAAATTGACTCAGTGGCAGGAAACAAAGGGTGATTGTTGATGGGTGACTTTTTAACTGAAGGGCTGCATCCAGTGGCATTCAGCAGGGCTCAGTACTGGGTCCAGTGCTCTTTGTGGTGTTCGTTAACTATTTGAATGTAAATGTAGGGGGCATGATCAAGACGTTTGCAGACGACACAAAGACTGGCCATGTGGTAGATAGCGAGGAGGATAGCTGTAGGCGGCAGGAAGATATTGACGGTCTTGTCAGATGGGTAGAAAAGTGGCCAATGGAATTCAACTTGGAGAAGTGTGAGATGATGCATTTGGGAAGGACAAACAAGGCAAAGGAATGCATGATTACTGGGAAAATATTGAGAAGTGTAATGGAAGTGACGGACCTTGGATTAAATGTTTACAGATCCCTATAGTTAGCAGGACAGGTAGATAAGGTGGTTGAGAAGGCATATGGAATCCTTTCACTTATTAGCCGAGGGATAGAATACAAAAGCAGGGAGGTTATGCTGGAACTTTTCACTCATTGGTTAGGCCACAACTTGAGTACTGTGTGCGGTTCTGGGCATCTCATTACAGAAAGGATGTCCTTGCACGCGAGAGGGTACTGAGGAGATATACGAGGATGTTGCCAGGACTGGAAAAATGCAGCTATGACGAAAGATTGGATAGGTTGGGGTTGTTCTCCTTGGAATAGAGAAGGCTGAGGGGAGATCTGATTGAAATGTACAAAATTGTGAGGGGCCTAGACAGAGTGGAGGTGAAGGGTCTATTCACATTGGCAGAGAGATCAGTGACGAGGGGGCACAGATTCAAAGTGATTGGTAGAGAAATTAGAGGGGAGATGAGGAGCAAAATCACCCAGAGTGGGGTGGGGGTCTGGAACTCACTGTCTGAAAGGGTAGTTGAGGCAGAAATCCTGAACTCATTTTAAAGGAGTCTTGATGCACCCCAAGTGCTGTAAGCTGCAGGGCGACGGACCAAATACTGGAAGGTGGGATTCAGCTGGTGGGATTGTTATTTGGCCGGCAGAGATACAATGGGCCAAGTGGCCTCTTTCTGTGTTAGAATCATTCTCTGATTTTCTACGATTTTTCGATGATTTTCTCGGTGCAGATAGGCTGTTTTAGTGAAGGTGTGTAGATTAGAATTAGAACATTACAGCGCAGTACAGGCCCTTCGGCCCTCGATGTTGCGCCGACCTGTGAAACCATCTGACCTACACTATTCCATTTTCATCCATATGTCTATCCAATGTCCACTTAAATGCCCTTAAAGTTGGCGAATCTACTACTGCTGCAGGCAGGGCGTTCCACGCCCCTACTACTCTCTGAGTAAAGAAACTACCTCTCACATCTGTCCTATATCTATCACCCCTCAACTTGAAGCTATGTCCCCTCGTGTTTGCCATCACCATCCGAGGAAAAAGACGCTCACTATCCACCCTATCTAACCCTCTGATTATCTTATATGTCTCTATTAAGTCACCTCTCCTCCTCCTTCTCTCCAACGAAAACAACCTCAAGTCCCTCACCCTGTGGTCACAAGGTCATCTCGGGGTCAAATATGACACAAAGGTGTGAACAGTCTCTTTTAGTCTCACAGAGTTGCCAGGGAGAGGGTTGGAGTCGGTAGCTAGGGAATGAAGTTTGGAATGGGGAGTGAAATCAATGTCTTCAATCTTCTCAAATTTGAATTGTCACAGCAGAGATGTGTGGTAATCCATTTTGGAAGGATGTATGTGGAGAGACAACACAAGATACATGTTGCAACTCTAAAGGGAGGGCAAGAACAGAGAGACCTGGGGAGTTTATGTCTAAATCATTGGAGGTCGCAGGAGGGGTTAACAGAGCAGTTAATAAAGCATATGAGATCCTGGGCGTTATAAATAGAGGCATAGAAAAAAACTGGGAAGTTATGTTAAATCTATAAAAAAAAACACTGCAGCACTCCCAGTACATGACACATGGAACAGCAGAATTTTAATCACATAGTCCCAGGGATCTGGGAATTCAGTTACATGGAGAGTTTGGAAAAGCTGGGATTGTTCTCTTTCGAGCAGTGAAGGGTAAGAGCAGATTTAATATAGAATTCAAAATCATGAAGGATGTTGATAGGGTAATTAATGTGAAATTGTTTCCAGTGTCAGAAAGTTCAGTATTAAGAAGACACAGATTGAAGGTCATTGATAAAGAGCCAGAGGTGAAATGAGGAGAATGTTCTTGCACAGCGAGTTGTTGGGATCTGGAATTCACTGCCTGAAAGCATGGTGGAAGCAGATTCAATAATATCTTTCAAAAGGGAATTTAACAAATACTTGAATCAGAAAAACAAAAGCTGGACTGTGGGGAAAGAGGAGGGGAGGGGAACTAACTAGATAGCTCTTTAAAAGAGACAGCACTGACACAATGGACTGAGTATCCTCCTTCAGTGCTGCATCAATCTCTGATTCTATCAGCAAGAGACAGAGGATGACAACCCAAAACTGCCAGCCTCCCAGTCACAGCAGCTCCAGAAGACAGAGAGAGAACAGCAGCAGAACACTGATGATGAAGCCCCATCACTTGGTCTGATACTCACAGCCACCAGATCAAATACTTACACTGCGTGAACCTTCGAGGCTGGTATGGAGTCGGAATCTGCACGTGGTGAGTCACCGAGCACGAATGAGCTGCAGCCAGGCCAGGGGGAAAGGATAGTTCACGTGTCCGAATCCGAGTCCTCAAACCCGGAGCTGCTCGAGGACGTCCTGCAAGGCCATCTGTAGGGTCTCCCCCAGTGAAAGTCAGCAGCCTTCCAGCCGCCATGCTCAACCACTGGGGAAACACTGTATCGGCGTACTCGGCAAGTTGAGGGAACCCACAAGACAGACACGAAGGGAATACACAAGGGAGAATAGTTCAGTTTTGTTTCGATGTTAATGAAAAGGTTTTTGTTGGTGTTTGTATTGCAGGATGGTGACCAAGGGGACACTGTGATGGGGCGTCTCAGATGGGTGTAGTGGTGGAGAATGGGGAATCCATGGTGGGGAATGGAAGTTGTCCTCTGGGAACTGGAATCTCAGCAGGGACTCTCTGACAGCCTGTCTGGGTCGATGGCATCCAGGAAATTTCCCCCCTGCTTCCTCCTCCTCCTAAGGTGGCCTCCGAATTCCTGGTGCCAATGCCTGTGTCCTCATGATGGTGATGATATGAAGAGTGTAGCAGAACACCATGAACTTGGACACCTGCTCCAGTGTGTACTGGAGGGCTCTCCCCGAGCGGTTCAGACATTGGAAGCATTGCTTCATCACACCGATTGTTTGTTCCACCACCTTTCTGGTGACTCCATTGCTCATGTTTTGCACATGCGAATTGCGTGAGAATGGTTGGCAGTGGGAGGTAGTTTGGGGATATAGAAAAATGAGCTGTGTCTAGAGGGGGGTTTCCTATGTCTCCGAGGAGCCACATTCTGGTTCTGCACGGGGGCCCGAAGTGTTGGGACCGGCTGATTGTTTCAGAATGAAGGCATGGTGGCTGCTGCCAGGGTAGTGGACATTCACCAACATGATGTACTGGGCATGCTCACACACCAACTGTACATTAATGGAGCGTGTGTTCCTTCAGTTCCTGTAACTCTCGGCGTTGACATGGGACCCCACAGAGCCACCTCCACCATCGTGATTCCCGCTATCCCGACAAAGCCACGGGATCTGTCATCCTGCTGCTCCCTGCTGAGGGAGAAACTGATGACAGAGATGGTCACCCTCACCTCCCAGAATTATCAATGGACAACACACAAGCCTCGCAACTATTGGCCAGTTAGATTAACATCACAGTAAGGTTTTCGAAACAATAATCAGGGGAAAAGGACAACACACACTTGGAGAGGTTTGAGTTAATTAAGGATTGTCACCATAGATTTACAAAAGGTTTGACTAATCTAACTGTATTTGTTGTTGATGTAACAGAGAAAGTTGATGAAGGGAATGTGATGGATGTTGTCTATATTGGTTTGAAGAATGTGTTAGATAAAGTACCATTTAAAAGGTTAATTACCAACATTGAGTCTCATGGAATGGGACGGTCAGTGTCCAAATGAACAAAATAGGGTGGTACAGTGACGCAGTGGTTTGCACCGCAGCCTCACAGCCCCAGCGACCCGGGTTCGATTCTGGATACTGCCTGTGTGAAGTTTGCAAGTTCTTGCTGTGATCGCACTGTGACTGTGTGAGTTTTCGCTGGGTGCTCCAGTTTCCTCCCACAGCCAAAGACTTGCAGATTGATCGGTAAATTGGCCATTATAAAATGCCCCTCGTATAGGTCGGGGAATTGTGCATAGGTAGGGATGTGACAAGGGAATGGGATTAATGTCGGATTATTATAAATGGGTGGTTGATGGCCAGCACAGCCAGGGTGGGCCGAAGGGCCTGTTTCAGTGCTGTATCTCTAAATAAAAATAAAGAAGATGGATAATGTACAGAAAACAGTGTGTCATAGTAAATGTCTGCTTTTGAGACTGGAGGATGTTAGACAGTGGGTGTTCCCCCAGGGTCGGTGCTAGGGCCACTGTTTTTCTTTTTTGCTGTGTATAAATGACTTGGATCTTGGAATACAGATTAGAATTTCAAAATCTGCCTCTGATATCAAACTTGGAGCTGTGGAAAACAGTGAGTATTTTCAGAACCACCTGCGACAGGACATAGACAGGGAGTAGAATGAGCAGACAAGTGGCCGATGGAAGTGTGAGACAAGTGTGAGGTGATGCATTTTGACAGAAAGGATAGGAGGGCAATACATAATTAATAGCACAATTCTACTCAGTGTGCAGGAACAGAGAGACCTGTGGGTGCATGTGCATCGATCTTGAAAGGTGACAGGACATATTGAGAAAGTGGTTAGTAAAACACATATAATCTGATATTTCATAAATAGTGATATTGAGTACAAAAGCAGAGAAGTCATGATGAATGCTTAAAAATCTCTGGTTCGGTCTCACCTGGATTTTGTGTCTAATTCTGGTCATCACACGTCCGAGAGTTTGTGAAGGTGATTGAAATGGTGCAGAGGAGATTTAACAGAATGGTTCCAGGGATGGAGGATTTTAGTTAAAAGGTTAGGTTACAAGATTATGACAGGCTTAGATATTTCAGACAAAGAAAAACTTTTCCCATTTACTGATGGAAGAAGGACTAGGGGCACAGATTGAAGGTTTTGGACAAGGGATGCAGAGGGAATCTGAGGAAGAACTTTTTATGCTGTGGTGTTAATGATATGGAACTCACTGCCCAGAAGTGTGGTGGAAACTGATACAGTCAATGATTTCAGAAGAAAGCTGATGGGCACTTGAAGGAAATGAATTGGCTGCAGGGATTGAGCGGGGGAGTGAGACTGACTGGATTGCTCAATGGAGAGCCAGCATGGATTTGATGGGATGAATGGCCTCCTTTAGTGCCGTTAATGACTCGATGACTCCATCAATTTTTATGACTCGATGTTGGATACGTCACCCGCGCCTGTCTGGAAAGATGCGTGCACATAGAAGTTCAATGTATCTGTGATGTTAACGGCCACTGACAGTTCCGTCTTCACCCTGGTGTGAGGCTCCAGGTCGTGTTACGTGAGGTGACACAGCTCTGTGACCATGTCTTTATTGAATCAGAGTCACCTCACGCACTGTTCCTGGGTTAGGTGTAGGTAGGAAAAGTGCTCTTGGAAAACCCGGGGTTGGTAGGGCAGAGCCCCCTCCTCCAGAGCTTCCCCTCTCTGCAGCCTCTGCTCCATTTGTTGGTCATGTTACAGACCCAGAGACGCTGTAACTACAGTCCCCATACCTCGTCCAAATTTGGGTCACCAAATCCTCTGTCCTCCTTGAATGTCTGCAGCAGCTCACTGCACAACCTCCAGAAAACCATCCACAGCACATCCACTAATTTTTCAATAGCAGAAGTAAGTCAAAAGCCCCTCACCTGTAAGTTGGATGCCTGGTCCTTTTACATCACACTCGAGGGGGTTCCTCGTGCTGCTGAAAGTATGTTCAGCTGAGATTGACGAACACATGTGTCACTGTACATGCACAATCCAAATTCCAATGGCTTGCATCAAAGCAGCTGGAACGGCTGATTGATGCCAGTTCAGACCCCTCCTCACACTGCCAAAACATGCTTGGTGAACGGGGGACAGAGCCCCGTCCAGTCTGGAGCACTGCAAGTGACCGGCAGCTCAGCTCATACCATTTTATAGATCCAAGCCTCCATCGTGTTGGATAGAGTGGCGCTGCAGAGCTGAAAGTCATGGCCAGAGACAGCTACAGACAAACCATACGAATTAGGAGAAGAGCCAGGCCATTCAGCCCATCCAGCCTGCTCCACCATTTAATTAGATCATGGCTGATCTGTTCGTGTTTCGAATTCCACACAACCATCGACCCCTGGTAATGTTTGATTCCCATGCCTAACACGAATCGATCTACCTCCATCTTAAAAAAAATCCAATGATCCTGCCTCAACCATCTTTTGAGGTGGAGAGTTTCAAAGTCGCACAACCCTCAGAGGAAAAAAAAAATCTCCTCAACTCTGTCCTAAAGGGACGATCCCTAATTTTCAAACATTGCCTTTCCAAACAGTCACTTTTAAAGGGGAATTGAAGAAAAGACTTTCAGGCAAAAGATTTGCAGGGATATGGGAATGGTCAGGGGAATGTGACTAATTGGAGGGGTGAGGACATGGAGGTATGCAAACACAATAATGAGATTATTAAAATTAAGGTGCTGCCAGACCGGGAGCCAATGTAGATCAGTGAGCACAGGGGTGATGGGTGATCGGGATTTGGTGTGAGTTAGGATACAGGTAGCAGAGTTCTGGATGGGCTGTGGTTTATGGATGTTTATAACTGGGAGGGTGACCAAGATAGAATTGGAATAGTCAAGCGTGGATTGAACAAAGGCAAAGATGAGGGTTTATGCAGAAGATGGGTTGAGGCAGAGGTGGAGACGGATGATATTACAGAGGTGGTAGTAGGCAGCGTTGGTGATGGAGAGAATATGGAGATGAACTCAGCTCGGGGTTAAAAAGAACACAGAGGTTGTAAACAGTCTGGTTCAGCCTCAGACATTGGCCAGTGGGAGGTAAGTGGTTCATGGATAAGGGATAGAATTTCTTATGGAGAACGATGACACTAACTCCACTCTTCTGAAAATTAAAATTGCACAAACATTATTTCAGTGTAACAGGTTTACAGATCTCATAGCAGGAAATAGAGACTTTCAGGGAACAGCAACAGCAGCAAAGATAAGATAGTAAATTATAGGAACATTAGTACATGCATCAATTTTTTATGGAGCTAATATCTGGAGATAGAGATTTGTCAGGGATAACAACAGCAGCAAGGAGGGCAGAGTAAATGACCAGAACAGTAATGTAGTTAAACATGGTTTATAGGATTAATAGCTGGAGGGAGAGACTTACCAAGTACACTGATAATAGCCAGGATGGTATAGTAAATGTGTTGAATAATCGTCAGTGCAATAAAGATTTGTTCGTCTAATGATAGCCAATCAGAATTTGCAGAAAGAAAGTCAAACTCCCAGATGAAACTCCTGTCCAGTGTTGTAACATTCCAGCCTTTTGTTCTCAGATTCTGACCCATTGTTGTAACATTTCAATCTATTGTTCTCAGATTCTGATCTATCCTCTCCCTCTTTCTGGAGCCGCTGATCCCTGTTCCCACTGACACTATGTGATAACACATTGAAAGGAGCCCCTCATTAATAAAAGATGAGAACCCTCCAGTGACACAATTCGGGTCCATGGAGACTGACATTAATTATAGTCACTGAACAAACAGGCTCAGTTAACCCCTTTCAATCCAACACTCTTTGTACCACAATAAACTGAAAGATTTCCCCAGTCTGGATGGGATGTATGAGGGTAACTGACGAAAGGAAATGTGGAAATAGCAGAGGCACTGGATAGAAACTTCCAATCCTCCTTGGATATGGGAGAGGTGACAGAAAACTAGAGGGTTACAAATGTTAAACCCTGTTTACAAAAGGAGAGATGGGGTAAAACTTGTACTGTCCAGTCAACCTGACGTCAGTGGTGTAGATATTTCACAACACAGGACAGAAATACTTGTTGCTTGGAAAAAAATAGCTTAATAAATTTCAAGCAGCATGGATATGCTAATGATAAATCATGTCAGGTAAACTTCAACAAGAACTTATCCCAAGGTACTTCACAGCAGTATTATGAAATAAAGTATGACACCGAATCACAAAGGGAGATATTAGGTTAGGTGACCAAAAGCTTGGTCAAAGATGCAAATTTTCAAGGAGTGTCTTAAAGGATAAAAGCGATGTGGAGAGGTGGAGAGATGGAGCTGTGTAGGGAGGGAATTCCAGAGCATGGGACCGAGGCAACTGAAGGCTGTGGCCACCAATGGTGCAGTAATTAAAATCAGGGATGCACAAGGCGCAAGAATTAGATGAGGGTTGTGGGGCTGGAGGAGATTACAGAGATAGGGAGGGGTGAGACCATGGAGGGAATTGAAAACAGGGCTAAGAATTTTGAAATCAAGACATTGTTTGACTGTGAGATTATGGAGGTCATTGATCGGGGAAGAGGACTTGTTGTGAGTTAATACACAGGCAGCAGAGTTTTAGATGACATCAGGTTTACAGATAGTAGAATGTGGGAGAATGAGTTGGAATAGTCTAGTCTACAAGTAATGAAAGCATGAATGAGAGAATCAGCAGCAGACGAGTTGAGACAGGGGTGAAGTTGGGTGTTGTTATTGAGGTGGAAATAGGTGGTCATAGTGATGGCACGAATATGAGGTTGGAAGCTCATTGTGTGTTCAAATGTCACAGAATTGTTAGCGCATAGAAGGCGGCCATTCAGTCTATCGTGTCTGTACTGGCTCTCCAAAAGAGCAATTCATCTCGTGCCACTCCCCTGCCTTCTCCCTGTAACTCTGCACAATCTTCCTTTTCAGATAGCCATCCAATTTCTTGATGAATGCCTCGATTGAATCTGCCTCCACCACACTCTCAGACAGTGCATTCCAGACCTTAACCACTCGCTGTGTGAAAAAGTTTTCCTCATGTCACTTTTGCTTCTTTTACCAATTACTTTAAATCTTTGCCCTCCCGTTTTCGATCCTTTCAAGAGTGGGAACAGTTTTTCCCTATCCATTCTGTCCAGACACATCATAATTTTGAATACCTTTTTCAAATCTCCTCTCAGCCTTCTCTTCTCTAAGGAAAATGTTCCACCTTCTCCAGCCTATCTTCAAAACTGATATTCTTCATCCCTGGAACCATTCTTGTGAATGTGTTTTCACATTCACCAATGTCTCCTTGTGACCCTCAATCCCATCTAGCCTGGTAGTCTGAATCTCAGTATTCAACTCGACAACATTTTCTTTCTCTGCTGTAAATACTGACGCAAAATATTCATTTAACGCTTCCCCTATCTCCTCTGATTCCACACACAACTTCCCACCACTATCCTTGATTGGCCCTAATCTAACTCTAGTCATTCTTTTATTCCTGATATACCTACAGAAAGCCTTAGGGTTTTCCTTGATCCTATCCGCCAATGACTTCTCGTGTCCTCTCCTTGCTCTTCTTAGCTCTCCCTTTAGATACTTCCTGGCTAGCTTGTAACGCTCAAGCGCCCTAACTGAGCCTTCACGTCTCATCCCAACATAACCCTTCTTCTTCCTTTTGACAAGCACTTCAACTTCTTTAGTTAACCACGGCTACCTCGCCCTACAACTTCCTCCATGCCTGACAGGTACATACTTATCAAGGACACGAAGTAGCTGCTCTTTGAATAAGCTCCACATTTCGATTGTGCCCATCCCCTGCAGTTTCCTTCCCCATCCGACGCATCCCAAATCTTGCCTAATCGCATCATAATTTCCTTTCCCCCAGCTATAATTCTTGCCCTGCGGTATATACCTGTCCCTGCCCATCGCTGAGGTAAACCGAACTGAATTGTGATCACTATCACCAAAGTGCTCACCTACATCTAAATCTAACACCTGGCCGAGTTAATTACCCAGTACCAAATCCAATGTGGCATCGCCCCTGGTTGGCCTGTCTACACACTGTGTCAGAAATCCCTACTGCACACACCGGACAAAAACAGACCCATCTAAAGTACTCGAACTATAGTATTTCCAGTCAATATTTGGAAAGTTAAAGTCCCCCATAACCACTACCCAGTTACTCTCGCTCCTGTCGAGAATCATCTTCGCCATCCCTTCCTCTACATCTCTGGAACTATTCGGAGGTCTATAGAAGACTCCCATCAGGGTGACCTCTCCTCTCCTGTTTCTAACCTCGGCCCATACTACCTCAGTAGACGAGTCCTCAAACGTCCTTTCTGCCGCTGTAATACTCTCCTTGATTAACAATGCCACACCCCCTCCTCTTTTACCATCTTCTCTGTTCTTACTGAAACATCTAAATCCCGGAAACTGCAACATCCATTCCTGCCCCTGCTCTAACCATTTCTCCGAAATGGCCACAACATCGAGATCCCAGGTACCAACCCATGCTGCAAGCTCACCCACCTTATTCCGGATGCTCCTGGCGTTGAAGTAGACACACTTTAAACCAAGTTGTTGCTTGCCAGTGCCCTCTTGCGTTCTTGTAACCTTAACCCTGACCTCACCAGTCTCAACATCCTGTACACTGGAACGACAGTTTAGGTTCCCATTCCCCTGCTGAATTAGTTTATACCCCACCCCCCCGAAGAGCGCTAGCAAATCTCTCCCCCAGGATATTGGTACCCCTTTGGTTCAGGTGAAGACCATCCTGTTTGTACAGGTCCCACCTACCCGAGAAAGAGCCCCAATTATCCAGGGAACCAAAACCCTCCCTCCTGCACCATCCCTGCAGCCACGTGTTCATCTCCTCTCTCTCCCTATTCCTCGCTTCGCTATCACGTGGCACGGGCAACAACCCAGAGATAACAACTCTGTTTGTTCTCGCTCTAAGCTTCCACCCTAGCTCCCTGAATTTCTGCCTTAAATCCCCATCTCTCTTTCTACCTATGTCTTTGGTGCCGATGTGGACCTCGACTTGGGGCTGCTCCCCCTCCCCCTTAAGGATCCCCAAAACACGATCCGAGACATCACGAAACCTGGCACCTGGGAGGCAACACACCAACCGTGGGTCTCTCTCGTCCCAACAGAACCTCCTATCTGTTCCCCTAACTATGGAGTCCCCAATGACTAATGCTCTGCTCCTCTTCCCCCTTCCCTTCTGAGCAACAGGGACAGACTCTGCGCCAGAGACCTGCACCCCATTGCTTACCCCTGGTAAGTCGTCCCCCGCAACAGTATCCAAAACGGTATACGTGTTGTTGAGGGAAACGGCCACAGGGGTTCCCTGCACTGCCTGCTGGTTCCCTCTCCTTCCCCTGACGGTAACCCATCTACCTACTTCTTTTACCTGAGGTGTGACTACTTCCCCATAACTCCTCTCAATAACCCCCTCCGCCTCTCGAATGATCCGAAGTTCATCCAGCTCCAGCTCCAGTTCCCTGATTCGGTTCTCGAGGAGCTGGAGTTGGGTGCACGTCCCGCAGATGCAGTCAGCAGGGACACTGTTCACAGTTGATGTTCACTGGAACACCGCAGCAGGCCAAACGCAGACTGGGTGACAACTTTGTGGAAAATCTTCACTCAGTCCAAAAGCATGATCCCGAGCTTCCACTCGCTTGTCATTTCGATACCCCCTCTCCCATGCCCACATTTCTGTCCTTGTGTTCCCTCCACTGCCCCAGCCTTATTTGCTTAGTACCTATTACATGTCCAATCTTTGCAATTTCTGATGAAACGTCACAGACCTGAAACATTAACTCTGTTTCTCTCTCTACAGATACTGCCCGACCTGCTGGGTATTTACATCACTTGCTTTTTTTTTTAATTAACTCTATTTCCCCCTTCACAGATGCTGCCTAACCTGCTGAGTATTTCCAACACTTTGTTTTTATTAAGTCTGTTTCTCTCTCCACAGACGCTGCCCGACCTGTTGAGTATTTCCAGCACTCGCTGTTTTTATTAACTCTGTTTCTCTCTCCACAGATGCTGCCCGACCTGCTTAGTATTTCCGGCACTCACTGTTTTTATTAACTCCTTTTCTCTCTCCACAGATGCTGCCTGACCTGCTGAGTATTTCCAGCACTCGCTATTTTATTAACTCTGTTTCTCGCTCCTCAGATGCTGCCTAACCTGCTGAGTATTTCCAGCACTTGCTTTTTTAAAATTTCAGATTTCCAACATCTGCAGCATTTTGCTTTGATTCTCCTACAAACCTTTCTCCAGCCCAAAGAGCATCCATTAATCACTACTCTTTTTCCTGTCGCTCAACCAATTCAGTTTCTTGTTGCTACTGTCCTTTTTATTCGATGAGCTGTAACTTTGCTCACAAGTCTATTGTGTGGCACTATATCAAGTGCTTTTTGGAATTCCATTTACACCACATCAACAGCATTGCCCTCATCAAGCTTCCTTCTTACCTCTTCAAAAACTCCAACAAGTTAGTTAAACACAATTTTCCCTTAACGAATCCGTGCTGGTTTTCCTCAATTAACCCACATTTGTCCATGTGCCTATTAGTTTTGTCCCAAATATGACACCAAGGTTGCAAACAGACTGACTGAATCTCCGACTGTTACCAGGGAGAGGGATGGAATCAACAGTAAGGGAACAGAGTTGGAGTGGGAAGTGAGAATAATGACTTCACTCTTCCCAATATTTAATTGGAGGAAATTTCTGCCCATTGAATACTGGATGTCGGATAAGCAGTCCAATAATTTAACAACAGTGGAGGAAAGGAGAGAGGTGGTGCTGAGGTAAACCTGATGGAGTTCTTTGATAAAACAATGGAGAGGGTTGATGAGGGTGATGTGATTGAAGTTTTTTATATGGACTTGCAATAGGTGTTTGATCAAGTGTCATTCAATAGACAGGTTAGGAAAACCTCACCCTATGGATTACAGGGAAAGTGGCAGTGTGGTTATAACACTGACTAAGGAACAGAAAACAGAGAGAAGTGGTAAAAGGTTGCTGTTCAGACTCGATGGGTGTATACAGTGGTGTTCCCCAGGGATCAGTATTAGGATCACTGCTCTTTTTGCTCTTGGAAAACCCATAGTGGGGAGGGCAGAACCCCCTCCTCTTCCCTCTTTGCAGAGCTTCCCCTCTCTGCAGCCAAAGCATGCCTATCCTCTGTTTCCTGTCAGCTAGCCAATCTTCTATATTTGCCAATATGTTCTCTCCATGCCATGAGCTTGTATTTTCCGCAATAACCTTTGGTGTGGCACATTATCAAATGCCTTCTGATAATCTAAGTACAGTGCTTCCACCGGTTCCCCTTTATCCACAGCACATGTTATTTCTTCAAAGAACTCCAATAAATTGGTTAAACCTAATTTTCCTTTCACAAAACCATGTTGACTCTGCCTGATCACCTTGAATTTTTCTCTGTGCCCTGCTACAACGTCTTTGATACTAGCTTCCAACAACTAATCTGTAGCCAGAAAGCCTGTCTCACCTGTTACAGGTCATATGTCTACTGCTTCTAATCTGATTTTGTGCTGCATTTGAACTGTCATTACTCAATAAACTGCTTGTGACCGTTCTCCCTCCTTTTGGTTAATCTTTGACCCTTGATCATATCTTCCAGTGGTGGAGGAGGGGGATGACAGTGATCGGGATCATAGGCTTAGTTTACTTGGTATGTGAGAAATTACTCAGTTGAGTGATCATTTCTTCGAATGGGCAGGAGATTTGGAGACAGAGAGAGATTACAATCGGTCAAATGGCTGCAGAAATTTGTGACAGAGAGCTGCAGAGAGAGACATGTGATCAGCATTGGGACTGGCTCAGAAGTCTCGAAGTTGATGTCTTAGGCAAATTTGGAGATCATACTCTGTATTCAAATATCTAGTCATTTAAGTCATTTACCACGTATCATCACCTCATTCCATGACAATATGAAAGGCACAATTCAACATGGCGGCTCCTCATCGGAGTCCTTTCCTATCCTGACTGGCGTGAAACATGGCTGTGTTCTCGCACCCACACTTTTTGGGATTTTCTTCTCCCTGCTGCTTTCACATGCGTTCAAGTCTTCTGAAGAAGGAATTTTCCTCCACACAAGATCGGGGGGCAGGTTGTTCAACCTTGCCCTTCTAAGAGCGACTTCCAAAGTCAGCAAAGTCCTCATCAGGGAACTCCTCTTTGCTGACGATGCTGCTTTAACATCTCACACTGAAGAATGCCTGCAGAGTCTCATCGACAGGTTTGCGGCTGCCTGCAATGAATTTGGCCTAACCATCAGCCTCAACAAAACGAATATCAGGGGGCAGGATGTCAGAAATGCTCCATCCATCAACATTGGCGACCACGCTCTGGAACTGGTTCAAGGGTTCACATACCTCGGCTCAACTATCACCAGTAACGTGTCTCTAGATGCAGAAATCAACAAGCGCATGGGAAAGGCTTCCATTGCTATGTCCAGACTGGCCAAGGGAGCGTGGGAAAATGGCGCACTGACACGGAACACAAACATCCGAGTGTATCAGGCCTGTGTCCTCAGTACCTTGCTCTCAGGCAGCGAGGCCTGGACAACATATGTCAGCCAAGAGCGACGTCTCAATTCATTCCATCTTCGCTGCCTCCGGGGAATACTTGGCATCAGGTGGCAGGACCGTATCTCCAACACAGAAGTCCTCGAGGCGGCCAACATCCCCAGTTTGTTCGCACTACTGAGTCAGCGGCGCTTGCGATGGCTTGGCCATGTGAGCCGCATGGAAGATGGCAGGATCCCCAAAGACACATTGTACAGCGAGCTCGCCACTGGTATCAGACCCACCGGCCGTCCATGTCTCCACTTTAAAGACGTCTGCAAACGTGACATGAAATCCTGTGACATTGATCACAAGTCATGGGAGTCAGTTGCCAGCGTTCGCCAGAGCTAGTGGGCAGCCATGGAGACGGGGCTAAAATGTGGCGAGTCGAAGAGACTTAGCAGTTGGCAGGAGAAAAGATAGAGGCGCAAGGGGAGAGCCAACTGTGCAACAGCCCCGACAAACAGATTTCTCTGCAGCACCTGTGGAAGAGCCTGTCACTCTAGAATTGGCCTTGATAGCCACTCCAGGCGCTGCTTCACAAACCACTGACCACCTCCAGGCGCTTATCCATTGTCTTTCGAGATAAGGAGGCCAAAGAAAAAAAAAAGAATAGTCATTTATATATCACAAATACGCAATGGTTCCAACACTGATCTGTAGGGAACACCCATTGTCTACCATCCTCCAAACTTCAAAACAACCATTTATTACCACTCGCTGTTTTCTGTCCTCAATTCAATTTGATAATGCTCCTCTTATTCCATGAGCCTCAATTTTGCTAACCAGCCTTTTACGTGGTGCCTTCTCAAACACTTTCTTAAAATACATATCAACAACATCCACGGCGCTCTCTTCATCAACCGTCTCTGCTACTTCATCAAAACCTTCAACTAAATGAGTGAAATATGATCTGACTTTACTGGAGTGTATACGAGATGGGTTTCTGGAGCAGTACCTTGAATGACTAACTAAGAATCTGGCTATTTGATGTAACGAGGAAGGATTAGTCAATAACATTGCTGTGAAGGAGCTTTTGGGAAAGCCTGACCATATTATGGTAGAATTTCACATTACATTTGAATGTGATAATTTTGAAACTAGGGTGTTAAATCTGAACAAGGAAACTATGAAGGTACGAGGGGAAAATTGGCAAATTAGTGTTGGTAAAGAGGAAGGACTTGAAATGTTAACTGGATTGAAGTTTGATAAATCCCCTGGACCAGATGAGCTAAATTCCAGAGTGTTGAAGGAGGCGACAATATATATGTTGGATGTATTGGTGGGTATCTTTCTGTTGGAGAAAATCCAGATTGTGCCCAATTGCTGAACAAATTCTCCGGACTCAGACGTTGAGAACAAACACTTTATTGCATGATATCATGGGGGTGCACACCTTACCTAAATGCGGTCCAGCGCTACTCCCCCGAGCTACAAATCGCCGTGGACTTATATAGTATAAAAGAAGCAGAGCTAGCAGTTTCACAATTAAGCATAAACCACAGGACAACCACAAGACCACCTGCAGCTCTGTGCCCTTTGCAAAGTCCGAGGTCAGTAGAGCGTTAGTTCGAGCATAACACGCTAGTTCCTTAATTCAATGCCCACTCCAGACTATATATGGCCGTTACTTCTGGCTAGGTTGCACAAACATGATAAAAGCGGAAGAGCCAGCAACGAACAGTCTTAGTCCACTTCCCCAAAATCCATCATGAGCTCTGTCCCTTCCTAAGCCAGATAATTGTGGTCAGTTGCTCTGTCTACATTTCCTGACCATTGGTTAGGTTAGCTACAAGCTGCGTCCTGTTTTTCCTATTTCTACAAAGTTAAGTAATAATTAGTAAAGCTCAGAAAATTCTCCAACACTTTCAATTTGCTATAGATTCTGGAAGAGTTCCTGAAGACTGGAAAGTAGCAAATGTAACCCCACTATTTAAGAAGGGTAGGAGAGGGAGAATGAGAACTACAGACCTGTTAGTTTTACGTCAGTAATAGGGAAAATGTTAGAATCTATTGCAAACGATGTGATAACTGGACACTTAGAAAGTAATGGTAAAATTGGCAGAGTCAACGTGGATTTATGAAAGGGGCATCATGTGTAACAAACCTGTTGAAGTTTTTTGAGGATGTTACTTGTAGAATTACCAAAGGAGAACCAGTGGATGTGGTGTATTGGTATTTACAAAAGGCTTTTGATAAGGTCCCACACAGGAGGTTAGTAAACAAAATTATAGCACATGGGATTGGGGTAATATACTTGTATGGATTGAAAATTGGTTAACAGATAGAAAAGAGAGAGTAGTAATAAATGGGTCATTCTCAGGATGGCAGACTCTTTACTAGTGGGGTAACACAAGGATCAGCACTAGGGCCACAGCTGTTCACAATCTAGATAAATGATTTGGACGTGGGAACCGAGTGGAACAGTTACAAATTTGCTGATGACACAAAACTAGGTTGGAATGGAAGTTGTGAGGAGGATGCAAGGAGGCTTCAAGTGGATTTGGACAGGCTAAGTGAATGGGCAAGAACATGGCAGCTGGAATATGATATGAGTAAATGTCAAGTGCTCCAGTCTGGTAAAACAAAAACAGAAAGACAGAATATGTTTTGACTGTTTAGAGGATTGGAAGTTTTGATTTCCAAAGGGACCTGGGTGTCCTTATTCATGAGTCACTAAAAGTTAGTGTGCAGGTGCACCAATCAATTTGGAAGGCAAATGGTATGTTGGCCTCCATCTCAAGGGGTTTTGAGTGCAGGTGTAAAGATGTCTTGCTGCAATTGTATACAACTTTACTGAGACCACACCTGGAGTATTGTGTGCAGTCTTGGTCCCCTTGTCTGAATAAGAATATATTTGCCATACAGGGAGTGCAACTGAGGTTCAGCAGACTATCACTGCGATGGCAGGATTGTCTTATGAGGAAAGATTGAGACAACTGGACCTGCATTCTCTCGAGTTTCAAAAATGAGAAGTGATCTCATACAAAATGTTTACAGGGCGTGAGGGGGTGGATGTAGATCGGATGTTTTCCCTGGCTGGTGAGTCTGGAACCAGGGGACATAATCCCAGAATAAGGGGTAGGCAATTTAAGACTGAGATGAAGAAGAATATCTTCACTCAGAGTGTGTGAATCTTTGGAATTCATTACCAGTGAGGATGTGGAAGCTCAACACCAAGCATGATCAAGACAGAAATCAATGGAATTCGGGAGACAAATGACATCAAGGGATATGGGAATAGCACAGGAAAATGGCGTTTATGTAGATGATTAGCCATGATCTAATTGAACGACGGAGCTGGGTAGATGGGCTGAATGGCCTACTCCTGCTCCTATGTTCCGACAAATACGTGCTTGATATCTTTCATTAACTCAAACCTCTGCAAGTTTCTGTTGATTTCTTCTCCAATTCTAAAACATTAACCACCACTGATGTTAAACTAAATGGTCTGTATTTGCTCAGACTGTGCTCACAGACTTATTAAGAAGACACAGATATAAGAAAATTGGCAAAGAACCAGAGGCAAACTGAGGATAATTTTCTTACACAGTCAGTTGCCAAATCTAGAGCTCCCTGGTTATCTAGAAACATACAAGGTAAGATAAACCAGAAAACAAAAAGAAAGCATATGACAGTCACAAATAAATAATATTTTAGAAATCCTAGAGGAGTGTAGAAAATGCAGGGGTGAAGTAAAAAAGGAAATTAGGAAAGCAAAGAGAGGACAGGTAAAATCAAGGAAAGCACAAAGATGGTTTATCAGTACATTAAGAATAAAAAGGATAACTAAGGAAAGGGGAGGACCTATCAGAGATGTACGAGGGAGTTTATGCGTGGCTACAGAAGATGTGGGCAGGGTCCTAAATGAGTTTTACGTCTCTGTCTTCACAAAAGTGAGGGATGATGCAGACATTGCAGTTAACGAGGAGGAGTGTGAAATATTAGATATGATAAGCATTATAAGAGAGGGAGTACTCGAGGGTCTGACATCCTTGAAAGTGGATAAGTCGCCAGGGCTGGATGGATTTTATCCTAGGCTGTTAAAGGAAGCCTGAGAGGAAATAACAGATGGGCTGAGGATCATCTTCAGATTCTCACTAGATACAGGAGAGGTACTCGACCATTGGAGGTCAGTGAACGCAGTGCCAATGTTTAACAATGGTGCGAAGGATAGGCCAAATAATTAAAGGCTGGTCAGTCTGACCTAAAGGCCTGCTACCCAATCCAAACTGGACAAGACCCAATGACATATGTCGGGTTCAGGTCGGGTCAGGTCACTCTTCTGACTCCGGCTTTTGGGCTCGGGTTAGGTCGGGCGGGGTCCGGGTCGGACACACACAGTATTACCTTTTACTCAGCTAGGGGGAAAAGGGAAGTTGAGTCAGTGGCATTATAATTTCAAAAGCCACCCTTAGCTGGGAGTCCTGGATGTCATGGAGGGAAACATGCATCCGGACTCCACAGACTCTGAGTCTGCTCAGTGAGAAAGTGAGTCTCTCTATGATGTCACCGCGCTCATGCTGCAGCTTCCTTCCATTCCATCCGAAAGTGCTAAGGACAGTGGGTGCAATATGGTCGGGTCAGGCTCGGGCTGGGGCGGGCTCGGGTCCGATGTGGTTCTGTCGGGTTCGGTCGGGTTTATTTCCAGACCCGAGCAGGCCTTTGGAATGATATCGGTGGGCAGATTATTAGAATCAATTCTTAGAACTATGATAAACTGTCACTTAGAAAGGCAAAGATTAATCAGGGATAGTCAGCATGGATTTGTTAAGGGAGGGTCTTGTCTAACTAAGTTAATTGAGTTTTTTGAGGAAGTAGCAAGAAGGATTGATAAGGGTAGTGCAGTGGATGTGGTCTACATGGGTTTTAGTAAAGCATTTGACAAGGTCCCACATGGCAGACTGGTCAGAAAAGTAAAAGCTCATGAGATACAGGGGAATGTGTCAAGTTGGATCCAAATTTGGCTCAATGTTAGGAAACAAAGGGGAATGGTCGACAGATGATTTTTTTGTGAATGGAAATAGGTCTCAAGTGGCGTTCCACAGGGCTCAGTGTTGGGTCCCTTGCAATTTGTGATATATATTAATGCTTTGGACTTAAATGTGGGTGGCATGATTGGTACATTTGCTGACGGCACAAAAATTGCGCATGTAGTTGATAGTGAAGAGGATAGCCATAGATTCCAGAATGATATTAATGGTTTAGTTTAGTTTAGTTTAGAGATACAGCACTGAAACAGGCCCTTCGGCCCACCGAGTCTGTGCCGACCATCAACCACCCATTTATACTAATCCTATACTAATCCCATATTCCTACCACATCCCCACCTGTCCCTATATTTCCCTACCACCTACCTATACTAGGGGCAATTTATAATGGCCAATTAACCTATCAACCTGCAAGTCTTTGGTTGAGAGGGCGGAAATGTGGCAAATGGAACTCAATCTGGAGAATTTTGACGCAATGCCTTTGGGAAGGGAAATAAAGTGAGTTAATACACAATAAACGGGAGAATATTGAGAGGGGTAGAAGAAGTGAGAGACCTTGCAGTGTATGTCCACAGGTCCGGGAAGGTGGCAGGACAGGTAGATAGAGCGGTGAAGAAGGCATATGGAATGCTTTCGTTTACTGGCCGAGGTATAGAGTACAAAAGTAGTGATGTAATGCTGGAATTGTATGAAACACTGGTTAGACCAGAGCTGGAGTATTCTGGTCACCACATTACAGGAAGGACATAATTCTTCTGGAGACAGTACAGAAGAGATTTACAAGAATGATGCCAGTGATGGAAAATTGCGTCCATGATTATAGATTGGATAGGCTAATATTGTTTTCTTTGGAACAGAGGAGGCTGAGGGGTGACTTAACTGAGGTGTACAAAATTATCGGGGCCTAGATAGAATAAACAGGAAGGACCTGTTTCCCATAGCAGAGAGGTCAGTTAGCAGGGGACACAGATTTAATTGATTGGTAGACGGATTAGAGAGGACATGGGGAAAAACCTTTTCACCCAGAGGGTGTTGGATGTCTGGAATTTACTGCCAGGAACGGTGATGGAGGCAGAAACCATTAAATATTTTAAAAGGTACCTGGACATGTACCTGAAGTGCTATAACTGGCAAGGCTATGGACCAGCGGCTGGAAGGTGGTATTAGATTGGGCGGCTAGTTTTCTTCAGCCAGCGCAGACACGATGGGCTGAGTAGCCTCCTTCTGTGCCGTAACCTTTTCGTGGAACTGTGGTCCTATCGTTCTATGGTTGGGGTCTGGAATTCAGTGCCTGAAAACATGGTGGATGCAGATTCAAAAAACCTTTCAAAAGGGAATTTAACAACTACTTGACAAGGAAAAAACAACAACAGGAGTCTGGGGAAAGAAGAGGGGAGAGGAACTAATTAGATAGATGTTTCAAAGAGACAAAACTGACACAATGGGCCAAATAGCCTCCTTCTGTGCTGCATCAATCTCTGATTATATGATCTAGAGACACAGAGAGTGAAGAGACAGTGAGAGAAAAAATGGTGAAAGAGAGGAAGGAAATAGAGACAGAGTGAAAGAGAATTTTTAACCAGTTTTCAGAGGTAGGGATTGTGATTCGTGATCTGCCCGTGCCCATTCCTGTAAAGGCAGGTGACACACAAACTTCCTGCTGCCTCCTCATTTCAATGAATTCTCCGCGCCAGCCAGAGTGAACCGCGCTGCTGTCTGTCTGCACGTTTTACAGGGACCTAACTGTGTGTGAAGCTGGCACGTGTTTCAGCCAGAATTCAGTCTGTCCCTCTAAAAGGGAAGCTGCACTGAATCACAGGAGGCTGCTGCTGCTGACTGTGAATGCTGCAATTGGAGCAAGGGAACTGGAACACTAGGACAGAGAGAGGGCTCTGCAATTCACGGATGTGGTGCTAAACGCCTTAGTCATGGAGGGGGAACAGGAGGAGAGAGGCCATTCTTCTGTGGGGTGGGGCGGAGTCCCTCAAGGAACACCCTCTGAAGGGAATGGGAGCAGGTGGCCAGGGAGGTCAATGCAAGAGGTCTGGCCCCGAGGGCCTGGCAGCAGTGCCAGAAGAAGTTTAATGGGCTCACACGGGTGGTCATTGTCAGTGAATTCATTTCTACATGGCATCTCCGACCACCAACACCACCAACCTCTCGCATTGCTCAAAGTACCACACCCCAATCACTCAGTTTCAAAGACATATATCAAAGCTGCTGGAATGGCTGATTGATGTCTGTTCAAAACCCTCTGCACGCTACCAGCGCATACTTGGTGAACCGGGACTGGAGCCCTGATTAGCATGGAGCACTGCAAGTGACCGGCAGCTCAGCACATACCATTTTATGGATTCAAGCTTCCATGGCATTGGGCCCAGTGACACTGCAGAGCTGAAAATAGTGGCCAAAGACAGATATAGATGGAAAGAAGTCTTCTTCTCAATGGGAATTGAAGAAAAGACTTGAAGGCAAACGATTTGCAGGAATATGGGAAGGGAGTGGATAATGAGACTAATTGGAGGGGTGAGGCCATGGAGAGATACAAACACATGAATGAGAATATTAAAATTAAGGTGTTGTCAGATCGGGAGTCAATGTAGATCAGTGAGCACAGAGGTGATGGGTGATCGGAATTTGGTGTGAGTTAGAATACAGGCAGCAGCTTTCTGGAAGGGCTCTGGTTTATGGAGGTTTCTCACTGGGAGGGTGACCAGGATAGAATTGGAAGAGTCAAGTGTAGATTTAAAAGCTTTAAAGTTTGTGAACACAAATGTAGGTCCCTTACAATCAGAAACAGGGGAATTTATTTTGGGGAACAAAGAAATGGCTGACCGACCAAATGCATACTTGGGTTCCGTTTTCACGAAGGAGGACACATATATCATAGCAGAAATGTAGGGGAACACAGGGTGTAGTGACAGAGGAACTGAAGAAAATCAATATTAGTAGAGAAATGGTGTTGGGGAAATTGATGGGATTGAAGGCAGATAAATCCCCACAGCCTGATAATCTACATTCCAGAGTACTTAAGGAAGTGGCCCTCGAAATAATGGATGCATTGGTGGTCATCTTCCAAGATTCTGTAGAGTCTGAAACAGTTCCTATAGATTGGACGGTAGCTAAAGTAACCCCACTAGTTAAAAAAGGGAGGTAGAGAGAAAACAGGGAATTATAGACCAGCCAGCCTGACGTCGGTAATGGGGAAAGTTCTAGAGTGCATTATCAAAGATTTTATTGCAGAGCACTTGCAGAACAGTGGTAGAATCAGACAGTCAGCATGGATTTACGAAAGTGGAATCATGCTTGAAAAATCTACTAGAATTCTTCGAGGATGTAACTGGTAGAGAGGATGAGGGAGAGCCAGTGGATGTGGTTTATTTGGACTTTCAGAAGTCTTTCAAAAAAGTCCCACATAACAGATTAGCGTTTAAAATTAAAGCGCATGGGATTGGGGGTATTGCGATGAATAGAGAATTGGTTGGCAGACAGGAAACAAAGAATATGAATAAACGGGTCTTTTTCCGAATGGCAGGCAGTGACTAGTAGTATACCGCAGGGATCAGTGCTAGGACCCCAGTTATTCGCAATATATATTAATGCTTTAGATGAGGGAACTAAATGTTACATATCCAAATTTGCAGATGACACAAAACGGGGTGGGAGCGTAAGTTGTGAGGAGGATGCAGAGAGGCTTCAGGGTGACATGGACCAGTTAAGTGAGTGGGAAAATGCATGGCAGATGCAGTATAATGTGGATAAATGTGAGGTTATCCACTTTGGTAGCAACAACAGGAAGGCAGATTATTATCTGAATGGCTATAAACTGAGAGAGGCGAATAGGCAACGGGACCAGGGTGTTCTCGTACACTAGTCGCTGAAAGCAAGCATGCATGTGCAACAGGCAGTACAGAAGGCAAATGGTATGTTGGCCTTCATAGCAAGAGGATTCTTGTGTACAGGAGCAAGGATGTCTTGCTGCAATTATACAGCGCCTTGGTGAGGCCACACCTGGAATATTGTGTGCAGTTTTGGTCTCCTTATCTGAGGAAGGA
Organism: Heterodontus francisci; assembly: GCF_036365525.1. Taxonomy (NCBI): domain Eukaryota; kingdom Metazoa; phylum Chordata; class Chondrichthyes; order Heterodontiformes; family Heterodontidae; genus Heterodontus; species Heterodontus francisci. The sequence goes on from NC_090391.1 coordinate 60,991,014, forward strand.
TGTTCTTGCTATAGAGGGAGTGCAGCGAAGGTTCACCAGACCGATTCCTTGGATGGCGAGACTGACGGATGAGGAGAGATTGAGTCTGTTAGGATTATATTCGCTGGAGTTCAGAAGAATGAGGGAGGATCTCATAGGAATCTATAAAATTCTAACAGGACTTGACAGGGCAGATGCAGGAAGGATGTCCCCGATGGTGGGGGAGTCCAAAACCAGGGGTCATAGTCTACGGATGCAGGGTAAACTTTTCAGGACAGAGATGAGGAACAGTTTCTTCACCAAGAGAGTGGTGAGCCTGTGGAATTCGCTACCACAGAACACAGTTGAGGCCAAAACATTGTATGTTTTCAGGAAGGAGTCAGATATAGCTATTCAGGTGAAAGGGATCAAAGGATATGGGGAGAAAACGGGAACAGGTTACTGAGTTGGTTGATCAGCCCTGATCATAATGAATAGCGGAGCAGGCTCAAAGGGCCGAATAGCCTACTCCTGCTCCCATTTTAAATGATTCTATGTTAACAAAGGCACAGATGAGGGTTCATGTAGCAGATGAGCTGAGGCAGACGGGTGATATTACAGAGCAGGTAGTAGGCAGGATCGGTGATGGAGACAAGAAGGGGTGAGAACTCAGCTCAGGTTAAATGCAACGCAGAGGATTCAAATGGTCTGGTTCAACCTCAGGCATTGGTCAGTGAGAGGTACGTGGTTCATGGATAGGGGCCAAAATTTCCTATGGAGACCTATGACGTGAGCTCCACTCTTAACAAAATTAAAATGGCAAGAACATTATTTCTGCCAAAACGAGTTTACAGATCACTTAGCGCGAAATAGGGCCTGAGCTGGGTCTGCAACAGCAGAAAAGATGATAGAGTAAATTATATGAACTCTAATACAAGTAGCAATGGATTATAGATCTCATAGCTGGAGATAGAGTTTTTCCAGGGATAACAAAAGCAGCAAGGAGGGCAGAGTAAATGATAAAAACAGCAATGTTGTTAAACTTGGTTTAGAACATTAATATTGGGATCGAGAGACTTACCAGGGGCACTAATAATAGCAAGGATGGGATAGTCAATGTGTTCAACAATCTTCTGTGCCAGTTAGATCCGATAGTCTAATTATAACCGATCATAATGTGCAGAAAGATGATCAAACGCACAGATGAAATTCCTGACCATTGTTGCAAAATTCCAATCTATTGCTCTCAGATTCTGACCCATTGTTGTAACATTCCAATCTATTGTTCTCAGATTCTGACCCATTTTTGTAACATTCCAATCTATTGTTCTCAGATTCTGACCCATTGTTGTAACATTCCAATCTATTGTTCTCAGATTCTGATCCATTACAGCCTTCTTATGTTCTCTTCACAAGTTGCCACTCAAACTAAGGCAGCCCCTCAAACTAAGGGAGCCCCTCAAACTAAGCAGACTCTAAAACTGAGGCAGCCCCTCAAACTGAGGCAGTCCCTCAAAGTAATGCAGCCCCTCAATCAGAGGCAGCGACTCAATCAGAGGCAGCGACTCAATCAGAGGCAGCCCCTCAAACTGAGGCAGCCCCTCAAACTGAGGCAGCCCCTCAAACTGAGGCAACCCCTCAATCAGAGGCAGCCGCTCAATCAGAGGCAGCGACTCAAACTGAGGCAGCCCCTCAAAGTAATGCAGCCGCTCAATCAGAGGCAGCCCCTCAAAGTAATGCAGCCGCTCAATCAGAGGCAGTCCCTCAAAGTAATGCAGCCCCTCAATCAGAGGCAGCGACTCAATCAGAGGCAGCCCCTCAAAGTAATGCAGCCGCTCAATCAGAGGCAGCCCCTCAAAGTAATGCAGCCGCTCAATCAGAGGCAGCCCCTCAAAGTAATGCAGCCGCTCAATCAGAGGCAGCCCCTCAAAGTAATGCAGCCGCTCAATCAGAGGCAGCCCCTCAAAGTAATGCAGCGACTCAAACTCAGGCAGCCCCTCTAACTCAGGCAGCCCCTCTAACTAAGGCAGCCCCTCTAACTAAGGCAGCCCCTCTAACTAAGAATTTAGAACATTACAGCGCAGTACAGGCCCTTCGGCCCTCGATCTTGCGCCGACCTGTGAAACCATCTGACCTACACTGTTCCATTTTCATCCATGTGTCTATCCAATGTCCACTTAAATGCCCTTAAAGTTGGCGAATCTACTACTGCTGCAGGCAGGGCGTTCCACGCCCTTACTACTCTCTGAGTAAAGAAACTACCTCTCACATCTGTCCGATATCTATTACCCCTCAACTTGAAGCTATGTCCCCTCGTGTTTGCCATCACCATCCGAGGAAATGTACGCTCACTATCCACCCTATCTAACCCTTTGATTATCTTATATGTCTCTGTTAAGTCACCTCTCCTCCTCCTTCTCTCCAACGAAAACAACCTCAAGTCCCTCAGCCTTGCCTCGTAAGACCTTCCCTCCATACCAGGCAACATCCCAGTAAATCTCCTCTGCACCCTTTCCATAGCTTCCACATCCTTCCTATAATGCGGTGACCAGAACTGCACGCAATACTCCAGGTGCGGTCTCACCAGAGTTTTGTACAGCTGCAGCATGACCTCGTGGCTCCGAAACTCCACCCCCCTACGAATAAAAGCTAACACACCATATGCCTTCTTAACAGCCCTATTAACCTGGTTAGCAGCCTTCAGGGATTTATGCACCTGGACACCAAGATCTCTCTGTTCATCTACACTACCAAGAATCCTCCCATTAGCCCAGTACTCTGCATTCCTGTTACTCCTTCCAAAGTGAATCACCTCACACTTTTCCGCATTAAACTCCATTTGCCATCTCTCAGCCCAGCTCTGCAGCCTATCTATGTCTCTCTGTACCCGACAACATCCTTCGGCACTATCCACAACTCCACCGACCTTAGTGTCATCTGCAAATTTACTAACCCACCCTTCTACACCCTCTTCCAGGTCATTTATAAAAATGACAAACAGCAGTGGCCCCAAAACAGATCCTTGCGGTACACCACTAGTAACTAAACTCCAGGATAAACATTTGCCATCAACCACCACCCTCTGTCTTCTTTCAGCTAGCCAATTTCTGATCCAAAGCTCTAAATCACCTTCAACCCCATACTTGCGTATTTTCTGCAATAGTCTACCGTGGGGAACCTTATCAAACGCCTTACTGAAATCCATATACACCACATCCACTGCTTTACCCTCATCCACCTGTTTGGTCACCTTCTCGAAAAACTCAATAAGGTTTGTGAGGCACGACCTACCCGTCACAAAACCGTGCTGACTATCTCTAATGTACTTATTCTTTTCAAGATGATTATAAATCCTGTCTCTTATAACCTTTTCCAACATTTTACCCACAACCGAAGTAAGGCTCACAGGTCTATAATTACCAGGGCTGTCTCTACTCCCCTTCTTGAACAAGGGGACAACATTTGCAATCCTCCAGTCTTCCGGCACTATTCCTGTCGACAATGACGACAGAAAGATCAAGGACAAAGGCTCCGCAATCTACTCCCTAGCTTCCCAGAGAATCCTAGGATAAATCCCATCTGGCCCAGGGGACTTATCTATTTTCACACTTTCCAAAATTGCGAACACCTCCTCCTTGTGAACCTCAATCCCATCTAGCCTCGTAGCCTGAATCTCAGTATTCTCAACAACATTTTCTTTCTCTACTGTAAATACTGACGCAAAATATTCATTTAACACTTCCCCTATCTCCTCTGATTCCACACACAACTTCCCACTGCAATCCTTGATTGGCCCTAATCTAACTCGAGTCATTCTTTTATTCCTGATATACCTATGGAAAGCCTTAGGGTTTTCCCTGATCCGATCCACCAATAACTTCTCGTGTCCTCTCCTTGCTCTTCTTAGCTCTCCCTTTAGATCCTTCCTGGCTAGCTTGTAGCTCTCAAGCGCCCTAACTGAGCCTTCGCGTCTCATCCTAACATAAGCCTTCTTCTTCCTCTTGACAAGCGCTTCAACTTCTTTAGTAAACCACGGCTCCCTCGCATGACAACTTCCTCCCTGCCTCACAGGTACATACTTATCAAGGACACGCAGTAGCTGCTCCTTGAATAAGCTCCACATTTCGATTGTTCCCATCCCCTGCAGTTTCCTTCCCCATCCTACGCATCCTGAATCTTGCCTAATCGCATCATAATTTCCTTTCCCCCATTTATAATTCTTGCCCTGCGGTATATACCTGTCCCTGCCCATCGCTAAGGTAAACCTAACCGAATTGTGATCACTATCACGAAAGTGCTCACCTACATCTAAATCTAACACCTGGCCGGTTTCATTTCCCAGTACCAAATCCAATGTGGCATCGCCCCTGGTTGGCCTGTCTACATACTGTGTCAGAAAACCCTCCTGCACACACTGGACAAAAACTGACCCATCTAAAGTACTCGAACTATAGTATTTCCAGTCGATATTTGGAAAGTTAAAGTCCCCCATAACAACTACCCTGTTACTCTCACCCCTGTCGAGAATCATCTTCGCTATCCTTTCCTCTACATCTCTGGAACTATTCGGAGGTCTATAAAAGACTCCCAACAGGGTAACCTCACCTCTCCTGTTTCTAACCTCAGCCCATACTACCTCAGTAGCCGAGTCCTCAAACGTCCTTTCTGTCGCTGTAATACTCTCCTTGATTAACAATGCACACCCCCCCCCCCTCTTTTACCATCTTCTCTGTTCTTACTGAAACATCTAAATCCCGGAATCTGCAACATCCATTCCTGCCCCTGCTCTACCCATGTCTCCGAAATGGCCACTACATCGAGATCCCAGGTACCAACCCATGCTGCAAGCTCACCCACCTTATTCCGGATGCTCCTGGCGTTGAAATAGACACACTTTAAACCAGGTTCTTGCTTGCCAGTGCCCTCTTGCGTCCTTGTAACCATATCCCTGACCTCACTACTCTCAACATCCTGTACACTGGCACTACAAGTTAGGTTCCCATTCCCCTGCTGAATTAGTTTAAACCCCCCCGAAGAGCACTAGCAAACCTCCCCCCCAGGATATTGGTACCCCTCTGGTTCAGGTGAAGACCATCCTGTTTGTAGAGGTCCCTCCTACCCCAGAAAGAGCCCCAATTATCCAGGAAACCAAAACCCTCCCTCCTACACCATCCCTGCAGCCACGTGTTCAACTCCTCTCTCTCCCTATTCCTCGCTTCGCTATCACGTGGCACGGGCAACAACACAGAGAGAACAACTCTGTTTGTTCTCGCTCTAAGCTTCCACCCTAGCTCCCTAAATTTCTGTCTTAAATCCCCATCTCTCTTCCGACCTATGTCGTTGGTGCCTATGTGGACCACGACTTGGGGCTGCTCCCCCTCCCCATAAAGGATCCCAAAAACACGATCCGAGACATCACGAACCCTGGCACCTGGGAGGCAACATACCAACCGTGAGTCTCTCTCCTTCCCACAGAACCTCCTATCTGTTCCCCTAACTATGGAGTCCCCAATGACTAATGTTCTGCTCCTCTTCCCCCTTCCCTTCTGAGCAACAGGGACAGACTCTGTGCCAGATATCTCTACCCCATTGCTTACCCCTGGTAAGTCGTCCCCCGCAACAGTATCCAAAACTTATACCTGTTGTTGAGGGAAACGGCCACAGGGGATCCCTGCACTGCCTGCTGGTTCCCTCTCCTTCCCCTGACGGTAACCCATCTACCTACTTCTTTTACCTGAGGTGTGACTACCTCCCCATAACTCCTCTCAATAACCTCCTCCGCCTCCCGAATGATCCGAAGTTCATCCAGCTCCAGCTCCAGTTCCCTAACGCGGTTCTCGAGGAGCTGGAGTTGGGTGCACTTCCCACAGATGCAGTCAGCAGGGACACTCTTGGCGACCCTTACCTCCCACATTCTGCAGGAGGAACATGCAACTGCCTTAACCTCCATTCCCACTATTCCAAATTCCCAACAAATCTACTGAAAAACCAAAAAAAACAAAAAGTCAAAACTTGTTAGGTTAGCAATCCAACGGACAGAACTTCCTAAATAAAAAGCTTACCTTATCAACACACCAGAGTCCTTTTTTTTGGTTAGAGGAGGAGGGTGGGTGGGAGACACTACACGTGTAGTGTCTCGGGTGCAGCCACCACACAAATATATACCTTTTTCCTTACCCAGCAGTCCCCTGGTCCTCCGAAAACAAAAGGGAATTCACTTTTAAACTTACGCTGAAATTGACTTCACAGCTGTAAGCCCGTTCACGCACCTCCGTTGCTATCCACGCTGCAGTCACCGAAACTAAAAGAAAGAGATTCTGAACCACACAAATATATACCTTTTTCCTTACTCAGCAGTCCCCTGGTCCTCCGAAAACAAAAGGGAATTCACTTTTAAATTTACGCTGAAATTGACTTCACAGCTGTAAGCCCGTTCACGCACCTCCGTTGCTATCCACGCTGCAGTCACCGAAACTAAAAGAAAGAGATTCTGAACCACACAAATATATACCTTTTTCCTTACCCAGCAGTCCCCTGGTCCTCCGAAAACAAAAGGGAATTCACTTTTAAACTTACGCTGAAATTGACTTCACAGCTGTAAGCCCGTTCACGCACCTCCGTTGCTATCCACGCTGCAGTCACCGAAACGAAAAGAAAGAGATTCTAAACCACACAAATATATACCTTTTTCCTTACCCAGCAGTCCCCTGGTCCTCCGAAAACAAAAGGGAATTCACTTTTAAACTTACGCTGAAATTGACTTCACAGCTGTAAGCCCGTTCACGCACCTCCGTTGCTATCCACGCTGCAGTCACCGAAACTAAAAGAAAGAGATTCTGAACCACACAAATATATACCTTTTTCCTTACCCAGCAGTCCCCTGGTCCTCCGAAAACAAAAGGGAATTCACTTTTAAACTTACGCTGAAATTGACTTCACAGCTGTAAGCCCGTTCACGCACCTCCGTTGCTGTCCACGCTGCAGTCACCGAAACTAAAAGAAAGAGATTCTAAACCACACAAATATATACCTTTTTCCTTACCCAGCAGTCCCCTGGTCCTCCGAAAACAAAAGGGAATTCACTTTTCAACTTACGCTGAAATTGACTTCACAGCTGGAAGCCCGTTCACGCACCTCCGTTGCGATCCACGCTGCAGTCACCGAAACGAAAAGAAATAGATTCTAAACCACACAAATATATACCTTTTTCCTTACCCAGCAGTCCCCTGGTCCTCCGAAAACAAAAGGGAATTCACTTTTAAACTTACGCTGAAATTGACTTCACAGCTGTAAGCCCGTTCACGCACCTCCGTTGCTATCCACGCTGCAGTCACCGAAACTAAAAGAAAGAGATTCTGAACCACACAAATATATACCTTTTTCCTTACCCAGCAGTCCCCTGGTCCTCCGAAAACAAAAGGGAATTCACTTTTAAACTTACGCTGAAATTGACTTCACAGCTGTAAGCCCGTTCACGCACCTCCGTTGCTATCCACGCTGCAGTCACCGAAACTAAAAGAAAGAGATTCTAAACCACACAAATATATACCTTTTTCCTTACCCAGCAGTCCCCTGGTCCTCCGAAAACAAAAGGGAATTCACTTTTCAACTTACGCTGAAATTGACTTCACAGCTGGAAGCCCGTTCACGCACCTACGTTGCTATCCACGCTGCAGTCACCGAAACGAAAAAGACAGACCCTCAATCTAAGGCAGACCCTCAATCTAAGGCAGTCCCTCAATCTATGGCAGTCCCTCAATCTATGGCAGTCCCTCAATCTATGGCAGTCCCTCAAACTCAGGCAGCCGCTCAAACTAAGGCAGCCTCTCAAACTAAGGCAGCCTCTCAAACTAAGGCAGCCTCTCAAATTAAGGCAGCCTCTCGAAGTAAGGCAGCCTCTCGAAGTAAGGCAGCCCCTCAAACTAAGGCAGCCGCTCAAACTGAGGCAGCCCCTCAAACTAAGGCAGCCGCTCAAACTAATGCTATCCCTCAATCTAAGGCAGCCCCTCAACTGAGGCAGCCGCTCCAACTAAGGCAGCCCCTCAATCTAAGGCAGCCCCTCAACTGAGGCAGCCGCTCCAACTAAGGCAGCCCCTCAAACTAAGGCAGCCCCTCAAACTAAGCCAGCCCCTCAAACTAAGCCAGCCCCTCAAACTAAGCCAGCCCCTCAAACTAAGGCAGCCCCTCAAACTTAGACAGGCTCTCAAACTAATGCAACCCCTCAACCTAAGGCAGCCCCAAAACTAAGGCAGCCGCTCAAACAAAGGCAATCCCTCAAACTATTGCAGCCCCTCAAACTAAGGCGGTCCCTCCAACTAATACAGCCCCTGAATCTAAGACAGACCCTCTAACTAAGGCAGCCCCTCAATTTAAGGCAGCCCCTCAATTTAAGGCAGCCCCTCAAACTGATGCAGACACTCAAACTAAGCAAGCCACTCAAATTAAGGGAGCCTCTCAAACTTCGGCAGACTCTCAAAATAAGGCAGCCCTTCAAACTCAGGCAGCCTCTCAAAATAAGGCAGCCGCTCAAACTAAGGCAGCCGCTCAAACTAAGGCAGCCGCTCAAACTAAGGCAGCCGCTCAATCAAAGGCAGCCCCTCAATCTAAGGCAGCCCCTCAATCTAAGGCAGCCCCTCAAACTAATGCAGCCCCTCAATCGAACGCAGCCCCTCAATCGAACGCAGCCCCTCAAACTAAGCCAGCCCCTCAAACTAAGCCAGCCCCTCAAACTAAGGCAGCGCCTCAAACTAAGGCAGACTCTCAAACTAAGGCAGCCCCTCAAACTAAGGCAGCCCCTCAAACTAAGGCAGCCTCTCAAACTAAGGCAGCCTCTCAAACTAAGGCAGCCCCACAAACTAAGGCAGCCCCACAAACTAAGGCAGCCCCTCAAACTAAGGCAGCCTCTCAAACTAAGGCAGCCTCTCAAACTAAGGCAGCCCCTCAAACTAATGCAGCCCCTCAAACTAATGCAGCCCCTCAATCTAAGGCAGCCCCTCAATCTAAGGCAGCCCCTCAAACTAATGCAGCCCCTCAATCTAAGGCAGACCCTCAATCTAAGGCAGACCCTCAATCTAAGGCAGACCCTCAATCTAAGGCAGCCCCTCAAACTAATGCAGCCCCTCAAACTAATGCAGCCCCTCAAACTAATGCAGCCCCTCAATCTAAGGCAGACCCTCAATCTAAGGCAGACCCTCAAACTAAAGCAGCCCCTCAAACTAAGGCAGCCCCTCAAACTAAGGCAGCCCCTCAAACTAATGCAGCCCCTCAATCTAAGGCAGCCGCTCAATCTAAGGCAGCCGCTCAAACTCAGGCAGCCCCTCAAACTAAGGGAGCCCCTCAAACTAAGGGAGCCCCTCAACCAAAGGCAGCCCCTCAACCAAAGGCAGCCCCTCAAACTGAGGCAGCCCCTCAAACTGAGGCAGCCCCTCAAACTGAGGCAGCCCCTCAAACTAAGGAAGCCGCTCAAACTAAGGCAGCCGCTCAAACTAAGGCAGCCGCTCAAACTAAGGCAGCAGCTCAGACTAAGGCAGCCCCTCAAACTAAGGCAGCCCCTCAAACTAAGGCAGCCCCTCAAACTCAGGCAGCCGCTCAAACTAAGGCAGCCCCTCAAACTAAGGCAGCCGCTCAAACTAAGGCAGCCCCTCAAATTAATGCAGCCCCTCAAAGTAATGCAGCCCCTCAAAGTAATGCAGCCCCTCAAAGTAATGCAGCCCCTCAAACTAAGGCAGCCCCTCAAACTGAGGCAGCCTCTCAAACTGAGGCAGCCTCTCAAACTGAGGCAGCCTCTCAAACTAATGCAGCCCCTCAATCTAAGGCAGCCCCTCAATTTAAGGCAGCCCCTCAAATTAAGGCAGCCCCTCAATTTAAGGCAGCCCCTCAATTTAAGGCAGCCCCTCAATTTAAGGCAGCCCCTCAAACTAAGGCAACCCCTCAAACTAAAGCAGCCCCTGAAACGAAGGCAGCCACTCAAACTCAGGCAGCCGCTCAAACTCAGGCAGCCGCTCAAACTCAGGCAGCCGCTCAAACTCAGGCAGCCGCTCAAACTCAGGCAGCCGCTCAAACTCAGGCAGCCTCTCAAATTAAGGCAGCCTCTCAAATTAAGGCAGCCTCTCAAATTAAGGCAGCCTCTCAAATTAAGGCAGCCCCTCAAATTAAGGCAGCCTCTCAAATTAAGGCAGCCTTTCAAATTAAGGCAGCCTCTCAAATTAAGGCAGCCTCTCAAAGTAAGGCAGCCTCTCAAAGTAAGGCATCCCCTCAAACTAAGGCCGCCTCTCAAACTCAGGCAGTCCCTCAAACTCAGGCAGTCCCTCAAACTCAGGCAGCCTCTCAAACAAAGGCAGCCGCTCAAACTAAGGCAGCCTCCCAAACTAAGGCAGCCTCTCAAATTAAGGCAGCCTCTCAAATTAAGGCAGCCTCTCGAAGTAAGGCAGCCCCTCAAACTAAGGCAGCCGCTCAAACTGAGGCCGCCCCTCAAACTAAGGCAGCCGCTCAAATTAATGCTATCCCTCAATCTAAGGCAGCCCCTCAACTGAGGCAGCCGCTCCAACTAAGGCAGCCCCTCAAACTAATGCAGCCCCTCAAACTAAGGCAGGCGCTCAATCTAAGGCAGCCCCTCAAACTAAGCCAGCCCCTCAAACTAAGGCAGCCCCTCAAACTAAGGCAGCCCCTCAAACTAATGCAACCCCTCAATCTAAGGCAGCCCCAAAACTAAGGCATCCGCTCAAACAAAGGCAATCCCTCAAACTATTGCAGCCCCTCAAACTAAGGCGGTCCCTCCAACTAATACAGCCCCTGAATCTAAGACAGACCCTCTAACTAAGGCAGCCCCTCAATTTAAGGCAGCCCCTCAATTTAAGGCAGCCCCTCAAACTGATGCAGACACTCAAACTAAGCAAGCCACTCAAATTAAGGGAGCCTCTCAAACTTCGGCAGACTCTCAAAATAAGGCAGCCCTTCAAACTCAGGCAGCCTCTCAAAATAAGGCAGCCGCTCAAACTAAGGCAGCCGCTCAAACTAAGGCAGCCGCTCAAACTAAGGCAGCCACTCAATCAAAGGCAGCCCCTCAATCTAAGGCAGCCCCTCAATCTAAGGCAGCCCCTCAAACTAATGCAGCCCCTCAATCGAACGCAGCCCCTCAAACTAAGCCAGCCCCTCAAACTAAGCCAGCCCCTCAAACTAAGGCAGCGCCTCAAACTAAGGCAGACTCTCAAACTAAGGCAGCCCCTCAAACTAAGGCAGCCCCTCAAACTAAGGCAGCCTCTCAAACTAAGGCAGCCTCTCAAACTAAGGCAGCCCCACAAACTAAGGCAGCCCCACAAACTAAGGCAGCCCCTCAAACTAAGGCAGCCTCTCAAACTAAGGCAGCCTCTCAAACTAAGGCAGCCCCTCAAACTAATGCAGCCCCTCAAACTAATGCAGCCCCTCAATCTAAGGCAGCCCCTCAATCTAAGGCAGCCCCTCAAACTAAGGCAGCCCCTCAAACTAAGGCAGCCCCTCAAACTAATGCAGCCCCTCAATCTAAGGCAGACCCTCAATCTAAGGCAGACCCTCAATCTAAGGCAGACCCTCAATCTAAGGCAGCCCCTCAAACTAATGCAGCCCCTCAAACTAATGCAGCCCCTCAAACTAATGCAGCCCCTCAATCTAAGGCAGACCCTCAATCTAAGGCAGACCCTCAATCTAAGGCAGACCCTCAAACTAAAGCAGCCCCTCAAACTAAGGCAGCCCCTCAAACTAAGGCAGCCCCTCAAACTAATGCAGCCCCTCAATCTAAGGCAGCCGCTCAATCTAAGGCAGCCGCTCAAACTCAGGCAGCCCCTCAAACTAAGGGAGCCCCTCAAACTAAGGGAGCCCCTCAACCAAAGGCAGCCCCTCAACCAAAGGCAGCCCCTCAAACTGAGGCAGCCCCTCAAACTGAGGCAGCCCCTCAAACTGAGGCAGCCCCTCAAACTAAGGAAGCCGCTCAAACTAAGGCAGCCGCTCAAACTAAGGCAGCCGCTCAAACTAAGGCAGCAGCTCAGACTAAGGCAGCCCCTCAAACTAAGGCAGCCCCTCAAACTAAGGCAGCCCCTCAAACTCAGGCAGCCGCTCAAACTAAGGCAGCCCCTCAAACTAAGGCAGCCGCTCAAACTAAGGCAGCCCCTCAAATTAATGCAGCCCCTCAAAGTAATGCAGCCCCTCAAAGTAATGCAGCCCCTCAAAGTAATGCAGCCCCTCAAACTAAGGCAGCCCCTCAAACTGAGGCAGCCTCTCAAACTGAGGCAGCCTCTCAAACTGAGGCAGCCTCTCAAACTAATGCAGCCCCTCAATCTAAGGCAGCCCCTCAATTTAAGGCAGCCCCTCAAATTAAGGCAGCCCCTCAATTTAAGGCAGCCCCTCAATTTAAGGCAGCCCCTCAATTTAAGGCAGCCCCTCAAACTAAGGCAACCCCTCAAACTAAAGCAGCCCCTGAAACGAAGGCAGCCACTCAAACTCAGGCAGCCGCTCAAACTCAGGCAGCCGCTCAAACTCAGGCAGCCGCTCAAACTCAGGCAGCCGCTCAAACTCAGGCAGCCGCTCAAACTAAGGCAGCCTCTCAAATTAAGGCAGCCTCTCAAATTAAGGCAGCCTCTCAAATTAAGGCAGCCCCTCAAATTAAGGCAGCCTCTCAAATTAAGGCAGCCTCTCAAATTAAGGCAGCCTCTCAAATTAAGGCAGCCTCTCAAAGTAAGGCAGCCTCTCAAAGTAAGGCATCCCCTCAAACTAAGGCCGCCTCTCAAACTCAGGCAGTCCCTCAAACTCAGGCAGTCCCTCAAACTCAGGCAGCCTCTCAAACAAAGGCAGCCGCTCAAACTAAGGCAGCCTCCCAAACTAAGGCAGCCTCTCAAATTAAGGCAGCCTCTCAAATTAAGGCAGCCTCTCGAAGTAAGGCAGCCCCTCAAACTAAGGCAGCCGCTCAAACTGAGGCCGCCCCTCAAACTAAGGCAGCCGCTCAAATTAATGCTATCCCTCAATCTAAGGCAGCCCCTCAACTGAGGCAGCCGCTCCAACTAAGGCAGCCCCTCAAACTAATGCAGCCCCTCAAACTAAGGCAGGCGCTCAATCTAAGGCAGCCCCTCAAACTAAGCCAGCCCCTCAAACTAAGGCAGCCCCTCAAACTAAGGCAGCCCCTCAAACTAATGCAACCCCTCAATCTAAGGCAGCCCCAAAACTAAGGCAGCCGCTCAAACAAAGGCAATCCCTCAAACTATTGCAGCCCCTCAAACTAAGGCGGTCCCTCCAACTAATACAGCCCCTGAATCTAAGACAGCCCCTCTAACTAAGGCAGCCCCTCAATTTAAGGCAGCCCCTCAAACTGATGCAGACACTCAAACTAAGCCAGCCACTCAAATTAAGGGAGCCCCTCAAACTTCGGCAGACTCTCAAAATAAGGCAGCCCCTCAAACTTCGGCAGACTCTCAAAATAAGGCAGCCCCTCAAACTAAGGCAGCCCCTCAAACTAAGGCAGCCCCACAAACTAAGGCAGACCCTCAATCTAAGGCAGCCCCTCAATCTAAGGCAGCCCCTCAATCTAAGGCAGCCCCTCAAACTAATGCAGCCCCTCAAACTAATGCAGCCCCTCAATCTAAGGCAGCCCCTCAATCTAAGGCAGCCCCTCAATCTGAAGCAGCCCCTCAATCTGAAGCAGCCCCTCAAACTAAGGCAGCCCATCAAACTAAGGCAGCCTCTCTAACTAAGGCAGCCTCTCTAACTAAGGCAGCCCCACAAACTTAGGCAGCCTCTCAAACTAAGGCAGCCCCTCAAACTAATGCAGCCCCTCAATCTAATGCAGCCCCTCAAACTAAGACAGGCCCTCAAACTAATGCATCCCCTCAAACTAAGGCAGTCCCTCAAACTAAGCCAGCCCCTCAAACTAATGCAACCCCTCAATCTGAGGCAGCCCCAAAACTAAGGCAGCCGCTCAAACAAAGGCAGTCCCTCAAACTATTGCAGCCCCTCAAACTAAGGCGGTCCTTCCAACTAATACAGCCCCTCAATCTAAGACAGCTCCTCTAACTAAGGCAGCCCCTCAATTTAAGGCAGTCCCTCAAACTAATGCAGACCCTCAAACTAAGCCAGCCACTCAAATTAAGGCAGCCCCTCAAACTTCGGCAGACTCTCAAAATAAGGCAGCCCCTCAAACTAAGGCTGCCCCTCAAACTCAGGCTGCCCCTCAAACTAAGGCTGCCCCTCAAACTAAGGCTGCCCCTCAAACTAAGGCTGCCGCTCAAACTAAGGCTGCCGCTCAAACTATTGCAGCCCCTCAAACTAAGGCGGTCCTTCCAACTAATACAGCCCCTCAATCTATGACAGCTCCTCTAACTAAGGCAGCCCCTCAATTTAAGGCAGTCCCTCAAACTAATGCAGACCCTCAAACTAAGCCAGCCACTCAAATTAAGGCAGCCCCTCAAACTTCGGCAGACTCTCAAAATAAGGCAGCCCCTCAAACTAAGGCAGCCCCTCAAACTAAGGCAGCCCCTCAAACTAAGGCTGCCCCTCAAACTAAGGCTGCCCCTCAAACTAAGGCTGCCCCTCAAACTCAGGCTGCCCCTCAAACTAAGGCTGCCGCTCAAACTAAGGCTGCCGCTCAAACTAAGGCTGCCGCTCAAACTAAGGCTGCCGCTCAAACTATTGCAGCCCCTCAAACTAATGCAGCCCCTCAAACTAATGCAGCCCCTCAAACTAATGCAGCCCCTCAATCTAAGGCAGCCCCTCAAAGTAAAGCTGCCCCTCAAAGTAAAGCTGCCCCTCAAACTAAGGCAGCCCTTGAAACTCAGGCAGCCGCTCAAACTAAGGCAGCCCCTCAAACTAAGGCAGCCCCTCAAACTAAGGCAGCCCCTCAAATTAATGCAGCCCCTCAAAGTAATGCAGCCCCTCAAAGTAATGCAGCCCCTCAAACTAAGGCAGCCCCTCAAACTAAGGCAGCCTCTCAAACTAAGGCAGCCTCTCAAACTAAGGCAGCCCCTCAATCTTAGGCAGCCCCTCAATCTTAGGCAGCCCCTCAATCTTAGGCAGCCCCTCAATTTAAGGCAGCCCCTCAAACTAATTCAGCCCCTCAAACTAAGGCAGCCCCTCAAACTAAGGCAGCCCCTCAAACTAAGGCAACCCCTCAAACTAAAGCAGCCCCTGAAACGAAGGCAGCCGCTCAAACTCAGGCAGCCGCTCAAACTAAGGCAGCCGCTCAAACTAAGGCAGCCGCTCAAACTAAGGCAGCCTCTCAAATTAAGGCAGCCTCTCAAATTAAGGCAGCCTCTCAGATTAAGGCAGCCTCTCAGATTAAGGCAGCCTCTCAGATTAAGGCAGCCTCTCAAAGTAAGGCAGCCCCTCAAACTAAGGCAGCCGCTCAAACAAAGGCAGACTCTCAAACTCAGGCAGTCCCTCAAACTCAGGCAGTCCCTCAAACTCAGGCAGCCTCTCAAACTAAGGCAGCCGCTCAAACTAAGGCAGCCTCTCAAATTAAGGCAGCCTCTCAAATTAAGGCAGCCTCTCGAAGTAAGGCAGCCCCTCAAACTAAGGCAGCCGCCCAAACTGAGGCAGCCCCTCAAACTAAGGCAGCCGCTCAAACTAAGGCAGCCGCTCAAACTAAGGCAGCCGCTCAAATTAATGCTATCCCTCAATCTAAGGCAGCCCCTCAACTGAGGCAGCCGCTCCAACTAAGGCAGCCCCTCAAACTAATGCAGCCCCTCAAACTAAGGCAGCCGCGCAATCTAAGCCAGCCCCTCAAACTAAGGCAGCCCCTCAAACTTAGACAGGCTCTCAAACTTAGACAGGCTCTCAAACTAATGCAACCCCTCAATCTAAGGCAGCCCCAAAACTAAGGCAGCCGCTCAAACAAAGGCAATCCCTCAAACTATTGCAGCCCCTCAAACTAAGGCGGTCCCTCCAACTAATGCAGCCGCTCAAACTAAGGCAGCCGCTCAAACTAAGGCAGCATCTCAAACTAAGGCAGCCCCTCAAACTAATGCAGCCCCTCAAACTAATGCAGCCCCTCAAACTAATGCAGCCCCTCAAACTAATGCAGCCCCACAAACTAATGCAGCCCCACAAACTAATGCAGCCCCTCAATCTAAGGCAGCCCCTCAATCTAAGGCTGCCCCTCAAACTAAGGCTGCCGCTCAAACTAAGGCTGCCGCTCAAACTAAGGCTGCCGCTCAAACTAAGGCTGCCGCTCAAACTATTGCAGCCCCTCAAACTAATGCAGCCCCTCAAACTAATGCAGCCCCTCAATCTAAGGCAGCCCCTCAAAGTAAAGCTGCCCCTCAAACTAAGGCAGCCCTTGAAACTCAGGCAGCCGCTCAAACTAAGGCAGCCGCTCAAACTAAGGCAGCCCCTCAAACTAAGGCAGCCCCTCAAACTAAGGCAGCCCCTCAAACTAAGGCAGCCCCTCAAATTAATGCAGCCCCTCAAAGTAATGCAGCCCCTCAAAGTAATGCAGCCCCTCAAACTAAGGCAGCCCCTCAAACTAAGGCAGCCTCTCAAACTAAGGCAGCCTCTCAAACTAAGGCAGCCTCTCAAACTAAGGCAGCCCCTCAATTTAAGGCAGCCCCTCAATTTAAGGCAGCCCCTCAAACTAATTCAGCCCCTCAAACTAAGGCAGCCCCTCAAACTAAGGCAGCCCCTCAAACTAATGCAACCCCTCAAACTAAAGCAGCCCCTGAAACGAAGGCAGCCGCTCAAACTCAGGCAGCCGCTCAAACTAATGCAGCCCCTCAAACTAATGCAGCCCCTCAAACTAATGCAGCCCCTCAAACTAATGCAGCCCCTCAAACTAATGCAGCCCCTCAAACTAATGCAGCCCCTCAAACTAATGCAGCCCCTCAATCTAAGGCAGCCCCTCAATCTAAGGCTGCCCCTCAAACTAAGGCTGCCGCTCAAACTAAGGCTGCCGCTCAAACTAAGGCTGCCGCTCAAACTAAGGCTGCCGCTCAAACTATTGCAGCCCCTCAAACTAATGCAGCCCCTCAAACTAATGCAGCCCCTCAATCTAAGGCAGCCCCTCAAAGTAAAGCTGCCCCTCAAACTAAGGCAGCCCTTGAAACTCAGGCAGCCGCTCAAACGAAGGCAGCCCCTCAATTTAAGGCAGCCCCTCAATTTAAGGCAGCCCCTCAATTTAAGGCAGCCGCTCAATTTAAGGCAGCCCCTCAAACTAATTCAGCCCCTCAAACTAAGGCAGCCCCTCAAACTAAGGCAGCCCCTCAAACTAAGGCAACCCCTCAAACTAAAGCAGCCCCTGAAACGAAGGCAGCCGCTCAAACTCAGGCAGCCGCTCAAACTAAGGCAGCCGCTCAAACTAAGGCAGCCTCTCAAATTAAGGCAGCCTCTCAAATTAAGGCAGCCTCTCAAATTAAGGCAGCCTCTCAAATTAAGGCAGCCTCTCAGATTAAGGCAGCCTCTCACAGTAAGGCAGCCCCTCAAACTAAGGCAGCCGCTCAAACAAATGCAAACTCTCAAACTCAGGCAGTCCCTCAAACTCAGGCAGCCTCTCAAACTAAGGCAGCCGCTCAAACTAAGGCAGCCTCTCAAATTAAGGCAGCCTCTCGAAGTAAGGCAGCCCCTCAAACTAAGGCAGCCGCTCAAACTGAGGCAGCCCCTCAAACTAAGGCAGCCGCTCAAACTAAGGCAGCCGCTCAAACTAAGGCAGCCGCTCAAATTAATGCTATCCCTCAATCTAAGGCAGCCCCTCAACTGAGGCAGCCGCTCCAACTAAGGCAGCCCCTCAAACTAATGCAGCCCCTCAAACTAAGGCAGCCGCGCAATCTAAGCCAGCCCCTCAAACTTAGACAGGCTCTCAAACTAATGCAACCCCTCAATCTAAGGCAGCCCCAAAACTAAGGCAGCCGCTCAAACAAAGGCAATCCCTCAAACTATTGCAGCCCCTCAAACTAAGGCGGTCCCTCCAACTAATACAGCCCCTGAATCTAAGACAGCCCCTCTAACTAAGGCAGCCCCTCAATTTAAGGCAGCCCCTCAAACTGATGCAGACCCTCAAACTAAGCCAGCCACTCAAATTAAGGGAGCCCCTCAAACTTCGGCAGACTCTCAAAATAAGGCAGACTCTCAAAATAAGGCAGACTCTCAAAATAAGGCAGCCCCTCAAACTAAGGGAGCCCCTCAACCAAAGGCAGCCCCTCAAACTAAGGCAGCCGCCCAAATTAAGGCAGCCCCTCAAACTAAGGAAGCCGCTCAAACTAAGGCAGCCGCTCAAACTAAGGCAGCCGCTCAAACTAAGGCAGCATCTCAAACTAAGGCAGCCCCTCAAACTAATGCAGCCCCTCAAACTAATGCAGCCCCTCAAACTAATGCAGCCCCTCAAACTAATGCAGCCCCACAAACTAAGGCAGCCCCTCAAACTAATGCAACCCCTCAAACTAAAGCAGCCCCTGAAACGAAGGCAGCCGCTCAAACTCAGGCAGCCGCTCAAACTAATGCAGCCCCTCAAACTAATGCAGCCCCTCAAACTAATGCAGCCCCTCAAACTAATGCAGCCCCTCAAACTAATGCAGCCCCTCAAACTAATGCAGCCCCTCAAACTAATGCAGCCCCTCAATCTAAGGCAGCCCCTCAATCTAAGGCTGCCCCTCAAACTAAGGCTGCCGCTCAAACTAAGGCTGCCGCTCAAACTAAGGCTGCCGCTCAAACTAAGGCTGCCGCTCAAACTATTGCAGCCCCTCAAACTAATGCAGCCCCTCAAACTAATGCAGCCCCTCAAACTAATGCAGCCCCTCAATCTAAGGCAGCCCCTCAAAGTAAAGCTGCCCCTCAAACTAAGGCAGCCCTTGAAACTCAGGCAGCCGCTCAAACGAAGGCAGCCCCTCAATTTAAGGCAGCCCCTCAATTTAAGGCAGCCCCTCAATTTAAGGCAGCCGCTCAATTTAAGGCAGCCCCTCAAACTAATTCAGCCCCTCAAACTAATTCAGCCCCTCAAACTAAGGCAGCCCCTCAAACTAAGGCAGCCCCTCAAACTAAGGCAACCCCTCAAACTAAAGCAGCCCCTGAAACGAAGGCAGCCGCTCAAACTCAGGCAGCCGCTCAAACTAAGGCAGCCGCTCAAACTAAGGCAGCCTCTCAAATTAAGGCAGCCTCTCAAATTAAGGCAGCCTCTCAAATTAAGGCAGCCTCTCAGATTAAGGCAGCCTCTCAAAGTAAGGCAGCCCCTCAAACTAAGGCAGCCGCTCAAACAAATGCAGACTCTCAAACTCAGGCAGTCCCTCAAACTCAGGCAGCCTCTCAAACTCAGGCAGCCGCTCAAACTAAGGCAGCCTCTCAAATTAAGGCAGCCTCTCGAAGTAAGGCAGCCCCTCAAACTAAGGCAGCCGCTCAAACTGAGGCAGCCCCTCAAACTAAGGCAGCCGCTCAAACTAAGGCAGCCGCTCAAACTAAGGCAGCCGCTCAAATTAATGCTATCCCTCAATCTAAGGCAGCCCCTCAACTGAGGCAGCCGCTCCAACTAAGGCAGCCCCTCAAACTAATGCAGCCCCTCAAACTAAGGCAGCCGCGCAATCTAAGCCAGCCCCTCAAACTAAGGCAGCCCCTCAAACTTAGACAGGCTCTCAAACTAATGCAACCCCTCAATCTAAGGCAGCCCCAAAACTAAGGCAGCCGCTCAAACAAAGGCAATCCCTCAAACTATTGCAGCCCCTCAAACTAAGGCGGTCCCTCCAACTAATACAGCCCCTGAATCTAAGACAGCCCCTCTAACTAAGGCAGCCCCTCAATTTAAGGCAGCCCCTCAAACTGATGCAGACCCTCAAACTAAGCCAGCCACTCAAATTAAGGGAGCCCCTCAAACTTCGGCAGACTCTCAAAATAAGGCAGACTCTCAAAATAAGGCAGACTCTCAAAATAAGGCAGCCCCTCAAACTAAGGGAGCCCCTCAACCAAAGGCAGCCCCTCAAACTAAGGCAGCCGCCCAAATTAAGGCAGCCCCTCAAACTAAGGAAGCCGCTCAAACTAAGGCAGCCGCTCAAACTAAGGCAGCCGCTCAAACTAAGGCAGCATCTCAAACTAAGGCAGCATCTCAAACTAAGGCAGCCCCTCAAACTAATGCAGCCCCTCAAACTAATGCAGCCCCTCAAACTAATGCAGCCCCTCAAACTAATGCAGCCCCACAAACTAATGCAGCCCCTCAATCTAAGGCAGCCCCTCAATCTAAGGGAGCCCCTCAATCTAAGGCAGCCCCTCAATCTAAGGCATCCCCTCAAACTAATGCAGCCCCTCAAACTAATGCAGCCCCTCAAACTAATGCAGCCCCTCAATCTAAGGCAGCCCCTCAATCTAAGGCAGCCCCTCAAACTGAAGCAGCCCCTCAAACTAAGGCAGCCTCTCTAACTAAGGCAGCCCCACAAACTTAGGCAGCCTCTCAAACTAAGGCAGCCCCTCAAACTAATGCAGCCCCTCAAACTAATGCAGCCCCTCAAACTAATGCAGCCCCTCAAACTAAGACAGGCCCTCAAACTAATGCATCCCCTCAAACTAAGGCAGCCCCTCAAACTAAGGCAGCCCCTCAAACTAAGCCAGCCCCTCAAACTAAGCCAGCCCCTCAAACTAAGCCAGCCCCTCAAACTTAGACAGGCTCTCAAACTAATGCAACCGCTCAATCTGAGGCAGCCCCAAAACTAAGGCAGCCGCTCAAACAAAGGCAGTCCCTCAAACTATTGCAGCCCCTCAAACTAAGGCGGTCCTTCCAACTAATACAGCCCCTCAATCTAAGACAGCCCCTCTAACTAAGGCAGCCCCTCAATTTAAGGCAGCCCCTCAAACTCATGCAGACCCTCAAACTAAGCCAGCCACTCAAAATAAGGCAGCCCCTCAAACTAAGGCAGCCCCACAAACTATTGCAGCCCCACAAACTAATGCAGCCCCTCAATCTAAGGCAGCCACTCAATCTAAGGCAGCCCTTCAAACTCAGACAGCCTCTCGAAATAAGCCAGCCCCTCAAACTAAGGCAGTGCCTCAAACTAAGGCAGCCCCTCAATTTAAGGCCGCCCCTCAAACTAATGCAGCCTCTCAAACTAATGCAGCCCCTCAATCTAAGGCAGCCCCTCAATCTAAGGCAGCCCCTCAAAGTAAAGCTGCCCCTCAAACTAAGGCAGCCCTTGAAACTCAGGCAGCCTCTCAAAATAAGGCAGCCGCTCAAACAAAGGCAGCCTCTCAAACTGAGGCAGCAACTCAATCAAAGGCAGCCCCTCAAACTAAGCCAATCCCTCAAACTAAGGCAGCCCCTCAAAGTAAGGCAGCCTCTCAAACTAATGAAGCCCCTTAAAGTAAGGCAGCCCCTCAAACTAAGGGAGCCCCTCAACCAAAGGCAGCCCCTCAAACTAAGGCAGCCCCTCAAACTAAGGCAGACGCTCAAACAAAGGCAGTCCCTCAAACCATTGCGGCCCCTCAAACTCAGGCGGTCCCTCAAACTAATACAGCCCCTCCATCTAAGACAGCCCCTCTAACTAAGGCAGCCCCTCAAATTAAGGCAGCCCCTCAAACTAAGGAAGCCGCTCAAACTAAGGCAGCCGCTCAAACTAACGCAGCCCCTCAAAGTAAGGCAGCTTCACAAACAAAGGCAGCCTCTCAAACTCAGGCAGTCCCTCAAACTAAGGCAGACTCTCAAACTAAGGCAGCCCCTCAAACTAAGGCAGCCCCTCAAACTAAGGCAGCCCCTCAAACTAAGGCAGCCCCTCAAACTAATGCAGCCCCTCAAACTAAGGCAGCCCCTCAAACTAATGCAGCCCCTCAAACTAATGCAGCCCCTCAAACTAATGCAGCCCCTCAAACTAATGCAGCCCCTCAAACTCAGGCAGCCTCTCAAACTAAGGCAGCCTCTCAAAGTAAGGCAGCCTCTCAAACTAATGAAGCCCCTTAAAGTAAGGCAGCCCCTCAAACTAAGGGAGCCCCTCAACCAAAGGCAGCCCCTCAAACTAAGGCAGCCCCTCAAACTAAGGCAGCCGCTCAAACAAAGGCAGTCCCTCAAACCATTGCGGCCCCTCAAACTCAGGCGGTCCCTCAAACTAATACAGCCCCTCCATCTAAGACAGCCCCTCTAACTAAGGCAGCCCCTCAAATTAAGGCAGCCCCTCAAACTAAGGAAGCCGCTCAAACTAAGGCAGCCGCTCAAACTAACGCAGCCCCTCAAAGTAAGGCAGCTTCACAAACAAAGGCAGCCTCTCAAACTCAGGCAGTCCCTCAAACTAAGGCAGACTCTCAAACTAAGGCAGCCCCTCAAACTAAGGCAGCCCCTCAAACTAAGGCAGCCCCTCAAACTAAGGCAGCCCCTCAAACTAATGCAGCCCCTCAAACTAATGCAGCCCCTCAAACTCAGGCAGCCTCTCAAACTAAGGCAGCCTCTCAAACTAAGGCAGCCTCTCAAACTAATGCAGCCCCTCAAACTAAGGCAGCCTCTCAAACTAAGGCAGCCGCTTGAACTAAGGCAGCCGCTTGAACTAAGGCAGCCGCTTGAACTAAGGCAGCCTCTCAAACGAAGGCAGCCTCTCAAACGAAGGCAGCCTCTCAAACGAAGGCAGCCGCTCAAACTAAGGCAGCCCCTCAAACTAAGGCAGCCCCTCAAACTAAGGCAGCCCCTCAAACTAAGGCAGCCGCTCAAATTAATGCAACCCCTCAATCTAAAGCAGCCCCTCAACTAAGGCAGCCCCTCAACTAAGGCAGACCCTCAATCTATGGCAGACCCTCAATCTAAGGCAGCCGCTCAATCTAAGGCAGCCGCTCAATCTAAGGCAGCCCCTCAAACTAATGCATCCCTTCAAACTATGGCAGCCGCTCAAATTAATGCAACCCCTCAATCAAAGGCAGCCCCTCAACTAAGGCAGCCCCTCTAACTAAGGCAGACCCTCAATCTATGGCAGACCCTCAATCTAAGGCAGCCGCTCAAACAAAGGCAGTCCCTCAAACAAAGGCAGTCCCTCAAACTCAGGCGGTCCCTCCAACTAATACAGCCCCTCCATCTAAGACAGCCCCTCTAACTAAGGCAGCCCCTCTAACTAAGGCAGCCCCTCTAACTAAGGCAGCCCCTCAAAATAATGCAGACCCTCAAACTAAGCCAGCCACTCAATTTAAGGCAGCCCCTCAAACTTAGGCAGACTCTCAAAATAAGGCAGCCCCTCAAACTAAGGCAGCCCCTCAAACTAAGGCAGCCCCTCAAACTAAGGCAGCCCCTCAAACTAAGGCAGCCGCTCAAACTAAGGCAGCCCCTCAAACTAAGGCAGCCCCTCAAACTAAGGCAGCCCCTCAAACTAAGGCAGCCCCTCAAACTAAGGCAGCCCCTCAAACTAATGCAGCCCCTCAAACTAATGCAGCCCCTCGATCTAATGCAGCCCCTCGATCTAATGCAGCCCCTCAATCTAAGGCAGCCCCTCAATCTAAGGCAGCCTCTCAAAATAAGGCAGCCGCTCAAAATAAGGCAGCCGCTCAAACTAAGGCAGCCTCTCAAACTAAGGCAGCCTCTCAAACTAAGGCAGCCACTCAATCAAAGGCAGCCACTCAAATTGACCCAACCCCTCAAACAAAGGTAGCCCGTCAAAGTCAGGCAGACTTTCAAACTAATGCAGCCCCTTAAAGAAAGACAGCCCCTCAACCAAAGGCAGCCCCTCAAACTAAGGCAGCCCCTCAAACTAAGGCAGCCGCCCAAATAAAGGCAGCCGCCCAAATAAAGGCAGCCGCCCAAATAAAGGCAGCCGCCCAAACTAAGGAAGCCGCCCAAACTAAGGAAGCCGCCCAAACTAAGGAAGCCGCCCAAACTAAGGCAGCCGCTCAAACTAAGGCAGCCGCTCAAACTAAGGCAGCCGCTCAAACTAAGGCAGCCCCTCAAACTAAGGCAGCCCCTCAAACTAAGGCAGCCCCTCAAACTAAGGCAGCCCCTCAAACTAGGGCAGCCCCTCAAAGCGAGGCAGCCGCTCAAACCGAGGCAGCCCCTCAAACCGAGGCAGACGCTCAAACAAAGGCAGCCCCTCAAACTGAGGCAGCCCCTCAAACTGAGGCAGCCCCTCAAACTAAGGCAGCCTCTCAAACTAAGGCAGCCTCTCAAACTAAGGCAGCCCCTCAAACATAGGCAGCCTCTCAAACTTAGGCAGCCTCTCAAACTTAGGCAGCCTCTCAAACTTAGGCAGCCTCTCAAACTTAGGCAGCCTCTCAAACTAATGCAGCCCTTCAAACTAATGCAGCCCCTCAAACTAATGCAGCCCCTCAATCTAAGGCAGCCCCTCAATCTAAGGCAGCCCCTCAATCTAAGGCAGCCCCTCAAACTAAAGCAGCCCCTCAAACTAAGTCAGCCTCTCAAACTAAGGCAGCCCCTCAAACTTAGGCAGCCTCTCAAACTAAGTCAGCCCCTCAAACTAAGGCAGCCCCTCAAACTAATGCAGCCCCTCAAACTAATGCAGCCCCTCAAACTAATGCAGCCCCTCAAACTAATGCAGCCCTTCAATCTAAGGCAGCCCCTCAAACTAAAGCAGCCCCTCAAACTAAGGCAAACCCTCAAACTCAGGCAGCCCCTCAAAGTAAGGCAGAATCTCAAACTAATGCAGCCCCTTAATGTAAGGCAGCCCCTCAAACTCAGGCAGCCGCTCAAACTAAGGCATCCCCTCAAACTAAGGCAGCCGCTCAAACTAAGGCAGCCCTTCAAACTAAGGCAGCCCTTCAAACTAAGGCAGCCCTTCAAACTAATGCAGCCCCTCAAACTAATGCAGCCCCTCAAACTAATGCAGCCCCTCAAACTAATGCAGCCCCTCAATCTAAGGCAGCCCCTCAAACTAAAGCAGCCCCTCAAACTAAGTCAGCCTCTCAAACTAAGGCAGCCCTCAAACTTAGGCAGCCTCTCAAACTAAGTCAGCCCCTCAAACTAAGGCAGCCCCTCAAACTAATGCAGCCCCTCAAACTAATGCAGCCCCTCAAACTAATGCAGCCCCTCAAACTAATGCAGCCCCTCAAACTAATGCAGCCCTTCAAACTAATGCAGCCCTTCAAACTAATGCAGCCCTTCAAACTAATGCAGCCCTTCAAACTAATGCAGCCCTTCAATCTAAGGCAGCCCCTCAAACTAAAGCAGCCCCTCAAACTAAGGCAAACCCTCAAACTCAGGCAGCCCCTCAAAGTAAGGCAGAATCTCAAACTAATGCAGCCCCTTAATGTAAGGCAGCCCCTCAAACTCAGGCAGCCGCTCAAACTAAGGCATCCCCTCAAACTAAGGCAGCCGCTCAAACTAAGGCAGCCCCTCAAACTAAAGCAGCCCCTCAAACTAAAGCAGCCCCTCAAACTAAAGCAGCCCCTCAAACGAAGGCAGCCCCTCAAACGAAGGCAGCCTCTCAAACGAAGGCAGCCGCTCAAACTAAGACAGCCTCTCAAATTAAGGCAGCCTCTCAAATTAAGGCAGCCTCTCAAAGTAAGGCAGCCTCTCAAAGTAAGGCAGCCCCTCAAACTAAGGCAGCCCCTCAAACTAAGGCAGCCGCTCAAACTAAGGCAGACTCTCAAACTAAGGCAGCCGCTCAAATTAATGCAACCCCTCAATCTAAGGCAGCCGCTCCAACTAAGGCAGACCCTCAATCTATGGCAGACCCTCAATCTAAGGCAGCCGCTCAATCTAAGGCAGCCCCTCAAACTAATGCATCCCCTCAAACTATGGCAGCCGCTCAAATTAATGCAACCCCTCAATCTAAGGCAGCCCCTCAACTAAGGCAGCCCCTCTAACTAAGGCAGACCCTCTAACTAAGGCAGACCCTCTAACTAAGGCAGACCCTCTAACTAAGGCAGACCCTCAATCTATGGCAGACCCTCAATTTAAGGCAGCCGCTCAATCTAAGGCAGCCCCTCAAACTAATGCATCCCCTCAAACTAAGGCAGCCCCTCAAACTAACCCAGCCCCTCAAACTAAGGCAGCCCCTCAAACTAAGGCAACCCCTCAAACTAATGCAACCCCTCAATCTTAGGCAGCCCCAAAACTAAGGCAGCCGCTCAAACAAAACAGTCCCTCAAAATATTACGGCCCCTCAAACTCAGGCGGTCCCTCAAACTAATACAGCCCCTCAATATGAGACAGTCCCTCAAACTAAGGAAGCCGCTCATACTAAGGCAGCCGCTCAAACTAAGGCAGCCGCTCAAACTAAGGCAGCCCCTCAAACTAAGGCAGCCCCTCAAACTAAGGCAGCCCCTCAAACTAAGGCAGCCCCTCAAACTAAGGCAGCCTCTCAAAATAAGGCAGCCTCTCAAAATAAGGCAGCCGCTCAAAATAAGGCTGCCTCTCAAACTGAGGCAGCAACTCAATCAAAGGCAGCCCCTCAAACTAAGCCAATCCCTCAAACTAAGGCAGCCCCTCAAAGTAAGGCAGCCTCTCAAACTAATGAAGCCCCTTAAAGTAAGGCAGCCCCTCAAACTAAGGGAGCCCCTCAACCAAAGGCAGCCCCTCAACCAAAGGCAGCCCCTCAAACTAAGGCAGCCGCTCAAACAAAGGCAGTCCCTCAAACCATTGCGGCCCCTCAAACTCAGGCGGTCCCTCAAACTAATACAGCCCCTCAAACTAAGGGAGCCCCTCAAACTAAGGGAGCACCTCAAACTAAGGGAGCACCTCAAACGAAGGCAGCCCCTCAAACGAAGGCAGCCCCTCAAACTAAGGCAGCCCCTCAAACTAAGGCAGCCCCTCAAACTAAGGCAGCCTCTCAAATTAAGGCAGCCTCTCAAAGTAAGGCAGCCCCTCAAACTAAGGCAGCCGCTCAAACTCAGGCAGACTCTCAAACTGAGGCAGCTTCACAAACAAAGGCAGCCTCTCAAACTCAGGCAGTCCCTCAAACTAAGGCAGACTCTCAAACTAAGGCAGCCCCTCAAACTAAGGCAGCCCCTCAAACTAAGGCAGCCCCTCAAACTAAGGCAGCCCCTCAAACTAAGGCAGCCCCTCAAACTAAGGCAGCCCCTCAAACTAAGGCAGACTCTCAAACTAAGGCAGACTCTCAAACTAAGGAAGACTCTCAAACTAATGCAGCCCCTCAAACTCATGCAGCCCCTCAAACTAATGCAGCCCCTCAAACTAATGCAGCCCCTCAAACTCAGGCAGCCTCTCAAACTAAGGCAGCCTCTCAAACTAAGGCAGCCGCTCAAACTAAGGCAGCCTCTCAAACGAAGGCAGCCTCTCAAACGAAGGCAGCCCCTCAAACGAAGGCAGCCGCTCAAACTAAGGCAGCCGCTCAAACTAAGGCAGCCCCTCAAACTAAGGCAGCCCCTCAAACTAAGGCAGCCCCTCAAACTAAGGCAGCCGCTCAAATTAATGCAACCCCTCAATCTTAGGCAGCCCCAAAACTAAGGCAGTCGCTCAAACAAAGGCAGTCCCTCAAACCATTGCGGCCCCTCAAACTCAGGCGGTCCCTCCAACTAATACAGCCCCTCCATCTAAGACAGCCCCTCCATCTAAGACAGCCCCTCCATCCAAGGCAGCCCCTCCATCCAAGGCAGCCCCTCTAACTAAGGCAGCCCCTCAAAATAATGCAGACCCTCAAACTAAGCCAGCCACTCAATTTAAGGCAGCCCCTCAAACTTAGGCAGACTCTCAAAATAAGGCAGCCCCTCAAACTAAGGCAGCCCCTCAAACTAAGGCAGCCCCTCAAACTAAGGCAGCCCCCCAAACTAAGGCAGCGTCTCAAACTAAGGCAGCGTCTCAAACTAAGGCAGCCGCTCAAACTAAGGCAGCCGCTCAAACCAAGGCAGCCGCTCAAACCAAGGCAGCCGCTCAAACCAAGGCAGCCGCTCAAACCAAGGCAGCCGCTCAAACCAAGGCAGCCCCTCAAACCAAGGCAGCCCCTCAAACTAAGGCAGCCCCTCAAACTAATGCAGCCCCTCAAACTAATGCAGACCCTCAATCTAAGGCAGACCCTCAATCTAAGGCAGACCCTCAATCTAAGGCAGCCCTTCAAACTCAGGCAGCCTCTCAAAATAAGGCAGCCGCTCAAACTAAGGCAGCCTCTCAAACTAAGGCAGCCACTCAATCAAAGGCAGCCACTCAAACTGACCCAACCCCTCAAACAAAGGTAGCCCGTCAAAGTCAGGCAGACTTTCAAACTAATGCAGCCCCTTAAAGAAAGACAGCCCCTCAACCAAAGGCAGCCCCTCAAACTAAGGCAGCCCCTCAAACTAAGGCAGCCGCCCAAATAAAGGCAGCCGCCCAAATAAAGGCAGCCGCCCAAATAAAGGAAGCCGCCCAAACTAAGGCAGCCGCCCAAACTAAGGCAGCCCCTCAAACTAAGGCAGCCCCTCAAACTAAGGCAGCCCCTCAAACTAGGGCAGGCCCTCAAACTAGGGCAGGCCCTCAAACTAGGGCAGCCCCTCAAACCGAGGCAGCCGCTCAAACCGAGGCAGCCCCTCAAACTAAGGCAGACGCTCAAACAAAGGCAGCCCCTCAAACTGAGGCAGCCCCTCAAACTAAGGCAGCCTCTCAAACTAAGGCAGCCCCTCAAACTTAGGCAGCGTCTCAAACTAATGCAGCCCCTCAAACTAATGCAGCCCCTCAATCTAAGGCAGCCCCTCAATCTAAGGCAGCGTCTCAAACTAAAGCAGCCCCTCAAACTAAGTCAGCCTCTCAAACTAAGGCAGCCCCTCAAACTAAGGCAGCCCCTCAAACTAAGGCAGCCCCTCAAACTAAGGCAGCCCCTCAAACTAAGGCAGCCCCTCAAACTAATGCAGCCCCTCAAACTAATGCAGCCCTTCAATCTAAGGCAGCCCTTCAATCTAAGGCAGCCCTTCAATCTAAGGCAGCCCCTCAAACTAAGGCAGCCCCTCAAACTAAAGCAGCCCCTCAAACTAAGGCAAACCCTCAAACTAAGGCAAACCCTCAAACTCAGGCAGCCGCCCAAATTAAGGCAGCCGCTCAAACTAAGGAAGCCGCTCAAACTAAGGAAGCCGCTCAAACTCAGGCAGCCATTCAAACTGAGGCAGCCGCTCAAATTAAGGCAGCCCCTCAAACTAAGGCAGCCTCTCAGACGAAGGCAGCCGCCCAAATTAAGGAAGCCGCTCAAACGAAGGAAGCCGCTCAAACCAAGGAAGCCGCTCAAGCTAAGGCAGCCGCTCAAGCTAAGGCAGCCCCTCAAACAAAGGCAGCCCCTCAAACAAAGGCAGCCCCTCAAACAAAGGCAGCCCCTCAAACTAAGTCAGCCTCTCAAACTAAGGCAGCCCCTCAAACTAAGGCAGCCCCTCAAACTTAGGCAGCCTCTGAAACTAAGGCAGCCCCTCAAACTAATGCAGCCCCTCAAACTAATGCAGCCCCTCAATCTAAGGCAGCCCCTCAATCTAAGGCAGCCCCTCAATCTAAGGCAGCCCCTCAAACTAAAGCAGCCCCTCAAACTAATGCAGCCCCTCAAACTAATGCAGCCCCTCAAACTAATGCAGCCCCTCAATCTAAGGCAGCCCCTCAAACTAAGGCAGCCCCTCAAACTAAAGCAGCCCCTCAAACTAAGTCAGCCTCTCAAACGAAGGCAGCCCCTCAAACTTAGGCAGCCTCTGGAACTAAGGCAGCCCCTCAAACTAAGGCAGCCCCTCAAACTAAGGCAGCCGCTCAAACTAAGGCAGCCCCACAAACTAATGCAGACCTTCAATCTAAGGCAGCCCCTCAAACTAAAGCAGCCCCTCAAACTAAGGCAGCCCCTCAAACTAAGGCAGCCCCTCAAACTCAGGTAGCCCCTCAAACTCAGGTAGCCCCTCAAACTCAGGTAGCCCCTCAAACTCAGGTAGCCCCTCAAACTCAGGTAGCCCCTCAAAGTAAGGCAGATTCTCAAACGAAGGCAGCCCCTCAAACAAAGGCAGCCCCTCAGACAAAGGCAGCCCCTCAAACAAAGGCAGCCGCTCAAACTAAGGCAGCCACTCAAACTAAGGCAGCCACTCAAACTAAGGCAGCCACTCAAACTAAGGCAGCCACTCAAACTAAGGCAGCCACTCAAAGTAAGGCAGCCTCTCAAAGTAAGGCAGCCTCTCAAAGTAAGGCAGCCTCTCAAAGTAAGGCAGCCCCTCAAAGTAAGGCAGCCCCTCAAAGTAAGGCAGCCCCTCAAAGTAAGGCAGCCCCTCAAAGTCAGGCAGCCCCTCAAACTAAGGCAGCCGCTCAAACTAAGGCAGACTCTCAAACTAAGGCAGCTTCACAAACAAAGGCAGCCCCTCAAACTAATGCAGCCCCTCAAACTAATGCAGCCCCTCAAACTAATGCAGCCCCTCAAACTCAGGCAGCCGCTCAAACTAAGGCAGCCGCTCAAACTAAGGCAGCCTCTCAAACTAAGGCAGCCTCTCAAATTAAGGCAGCCTCTCAAATTAAGGCAGCCTCTCAAATTAAGGCAGCCCCTCAAAGTAAGGCAGCCCCTCAAAGTAAGGCAGCCCCTCAAATTAATGCAACCTCTCAATCTAAGGCAGCCCCTCAACTAATGCAGCCCCTCAACTAAGGCAGCCCCACAACTAAGGCAGCCCCTCAACTAAGGCAGCCCCTCTAACTAAGGCAGACCCTCTAACTAAGGCAGACCCTCAATCTATAGCAGACCCTCAATCTAAGGCAGCCGCTCAATCTAAGGCAGCCCCTCAAACTAATGCATCCCCTCAAACTAAGGCAACCCCTCAAACTAAGGCTGCCCCTCAAACTAAGGCTGCCCCTCAAACTAAGGCAGCCTCTCAAAATAAGGCAGCCGCTCAAACTAAGGCTGCCTCTCAAACTGAGGCAGCAACTCAATCAAAGGCAGCCCCTCAAACTAAGCCAATCCCTCAAACTAAGGCAGCCCCTCAAAGTAAGGCAGCCTCTCAAACTAATGAAGCCCCTTAAAGTAAGGCACCCCCTCAAACTATGGGAGCCCCTCAACCAAAGGCAGCCGCTCAAACAAAGGCAGTCCCTCAAACCATTGCGGCCCCTCAAACTCAGGCGGTCCCTCAAACTAATACAGCCCCTCAAACTAAGGGAGCCCCTCAAACTAAGGCAGCCCCTCAAACTAAAGCAGCCCCTCAAACTAAAGCAGCCCCTCAGACGAAGGCAGCCCCTCAAACTAAGGCAGCCCCTCAAACTAAGGCAGCCTCTCAGACGAAGGCAGCCGCCCAAATTAAGGAAGCCGCTCAAACGAAGGAAGCCGCTCAAACCAAGGAAGCCGCTCAAACTCAGGCAGCCCCTCAAACAAAGGCAGCCCCTCAAACTAAGTCAGCCTCTCAAACTAAGGCAGCCCCTCAAACTTAGGCAGCCTCTGAAACTAAGGCAGCCCCTCAATCTAAGGCAGCCCCTCAATCTAAGGCAGCCCCTCAATCTAAGGCAGCCCCTCAATCTAAGGCAGCCCCTCAATCTAAGGCAGCCCCTCAAACTAAAGCAGCCCCTCAAACTAATGCAGCCCCTCAAACTAATGCAGCCCCTCAAACTAATGCAGCCCCTCAATCTAAGGCAGCCCCTCAATCTAAGGCAGCCCCTCAAACTAAAGCAGCCCCTCAAACTAAGTCAGCCTCTCAAACGAAGGCAGCCCCTCAAACGAAGGCAGCCCCTCAAACTTAGGCAGCCTCTGGAACTAAGGCAGCCCCTCAAACTAAGGCAGCCCCTCAAACTAAGGCAGCCGCTCAAACTAAGGCAGCCCCACAAACTAATGCAGACCTTCAATCTAAGGCAGCCCCTCAAACTAAAGCAGCCCCTCAAACTAAGGCAGCCCCTCAAACTAAGGCAGCCCCTCAAACTAAGGCAGCCCCTCAAACTCAGGTAGCCCCTCAAAGTAAGGCAGAATCTCAAACGAAGGCAGCCCCTCAAACAAAGGCAGCCCCTCAAACAAAGGCAGCCTCTCAAACTAAGGCAGCCGCTCAAACTAAGGCAGCCACTCAAACTAAGGCAGCCTCTCAAAGTAAGGCAGCCCCTCAAAGTAAGGCAGCCCCTCAAAGTAAGGCAGCCCCTCAAAGTCAGGCAGCCCCTCAAAGTCAGGCAGCCCCTCAAACTAAGGCAGCCGCTCAAACTAAGGCAGCCGCTCAAACTAAGGCAGACTCTCAAACTAAGGCAGACTCTCAAACTAAGGCAGCTTCACAAACAAAGGCAGCCCCTCAAACTAATGCAGCCCCTCAAACTAATGCAGCCCCTCAAACTAATGCAGCCCCTCAAACTGATGCAGCCCCTCAAACTCAGGCAGCCGCTCAAACTAAGGCAGCCGCTCAAACTAAGGCAGCCTCTCAAACTAAGGCAGCCGCTCAAACTAAGGCAGCCTCTCAAATTAAGGCAGCCTCTCAAATTAAGGCAGCCCCTCAAAGTAAGGCAGCCCCTCAAAGTAAGGCAGCCCCTCAAAGTAAGGCAGCCCCTCAATCTAAGGCAGCCCATCAACTAATGCAGCCCCTCAACTAAGGCAGCCCCTCAACTAAGGCAGCCCCTCAACTAAGGCAGACCCTCTAACTAAGGCAGACCCTCGAACTAAGGCAGACCCTCTAACTAAGGCAGACCCTCAATCTATAGCAGACCCTCAATCTAAGGCAGCCGCTCAATCTAAGGCAGCCGCTCAATCAAAGGCAGCCCCTCAAACTAATGCATCCCCTCAAACTAAGGCAACCCCTCAAACTAAGGCTGCCCCTCAAACTAAGGCTGCCCCTCAAACTGAGGCAGCCTCTCAAAATAAGGCAGCCGCTCAAACTAAGGCTGCCTCTCAAACTGAGGCAGCAACTCAATCAAAGGCAGCCCCTCAAACTAAGCCAATCCCTCAAACTAAGGCAGCCCCTCCAAGTAAGGCAGCCTCTCAAACTAATGAAGCCCCTTAAAGTAAGGCACCCCCTCAAACTAAGGGAGCCCCTCAACCAAAGGCAGCCCCTCAAACTAAGGCAGCCGCTCAAACAAAGGCAGTCCCTCAAACCATTGCGGCCCCTCAAACTCAGGCGGTCCCTCAAACTAAGGGAGCCCCTCAAACTAAGGCAGCCCCTCAAACTAAAGCAGCCCCTCAAACGAAGGCAGCCCCTCAAACGAAGGCAGCCTCTCAAATTAAGGCAGCCTCTCAAAGTAAGGCAGCCCCTCAAACTAAGGCAGCCGCTCAAACTCAGGCAGACTCTCAAACTGAGGCAGCCTCTCAAACTCAGGCAGTCCCTCAAACTAAGGCAGACTCTCAAACTAAGGCAGCCCCTCAAACTAAGGCAGCCCCTCAAACTAAGGCAGCCCCTCAAACTAAGGCAGCCCCTCAAACTAAGGCAGCCCCTCAAACTAATGCAGCATCTCAAACTAAGGCAGACTCTCAAACTAAGGCAGCCCCTCAAACTAAGGCAGCCCCTCAAACTAAGGCAGCCCCTCAAACTCATGCAGCCCCTCAAACTCATGCAGCCCCTCAAACTAATGCAGCCCCTCCAACTAATGCAGCCCCTCAAACTCAGGCAGCCTCTCAAACTAAGGCAGCCTCTCAAACTAAGGCAGCCTCTCAAACTAAGGCAGCCGCTTAAACTAAGGCAGCCTCTCAAACGAAGGCAGCCTCTCAAACGAAGGCAGCCCCTCAAACGAAGGCAGCCGCTCAAACTAAGGCAGCCGCTCAAACTAAGGCAGCCGCTCAAACTTAGGCAGCCCCTCAAACTAAGGTAGCCCCTCAAACTAAGGCAGCCCCAAAACTAAGGCAGCCGCTCAAACAAAGGCAGTCCCTCAAACCATTGCGGCCCCTCAAACTCAGGCGGTCCCTCCAACTAATACAGCCCCTCCATCTAAGACAGCCCCTCCATCTAAGACAGCCCCTCCATCCAAGGAAGCCCCTCTAACTAAGGCAGCCCCTCAAAATAATGCAGACCCTCAAACTAAGCCAGCCACTCAAACTTAGGCAGACTCTCAAAATAAGGCAGCCCCTCAAACTAAGGCAGCCCCTCAAACTAAGGCAGCCCCTCAAACTAAGGCAGCCCCTCAAACTAAGGCAGCGTCTCAAACTAAGGCAGCGTCTCAAACTAAGGCAGCCGCTCAAACTAAGGCAGCCGCTCAAACTAAGGCAGCCGCTCAAACCAAGGCAGCCGCTCAAACCAAGGCAGCCGCTCAAACCAAGGCAGCCCCTCAAACTAAGGCAGCCCCTCAAACTAAGGCAGCCCCTCAAACTAAGGCAGCCCCTCAAACTAATGCAGCCCCTCAAACTAAGGCAGCCACTCAAACTAAGGCAGCCGCTCAAACTAATGCAGCCCCTCAAACTAATGCAGCCCCTCAATCTAAGGCAGCCCCTCAATCTAAGGCAGCCCCTCAATCTAAGGCAGCCCCTCAATCTAAGGCAGCCCTTCAAACTCAGGCAGCCCTTCAAACTCAGGCAGCCTCTCAAAATAAGGCAGCCGCTCAAACTAAGGCAGCCTCTCAAACTAAGGCAGCCTCTCAATCAAAGGCAGCCACTCAAACTGACCCAACCCCTCAAACAAACGTAGCCCGTCAAAGTCAGGCAGACTTTCAAACTAATGCAGCCCCTTAAAGAAAGACAGCCCCTCAACCAAAGGCAGCCCCTCAAACTAAGGCAGCCCCTCAAACTAAGGCAGCCGCCCAAATAAAGGCAGCCGCCCAAATAAAGGCAGCCGCCCAAATAAATGCAGCCGCCCAAACTAAGGAAGCCGCCCAAACTAAGGCAGCCGCCCAAACTAAGGCAGCCCCTCAAACTAAGGCAGCCCCTCAAACTAAGGCAGCCCCTCAAACTAGGGCAGCCCCTCAAACTAGGGCAGCCCCTCAAACTAGGGCAGCCCCTCAAACCGAGGCAGCCGCTCAAACCGAGGCAGCCCCTCAAACTGAGGCAGACGCTCAAACAGAAGCAGCCCCTCAAACTGAGGCAGCCCCTCAAACTAAGGCAGCCTCTCAAACTAAGGCAGCCCCTCAAACTTAGGCAGCGTCTCAAACTAATGCAGCCCCTCAAACTAATGCAGCCACTCAATCTAAGGCAGCCTCTCAAACTAAAGCAGCCCCTCAAACTAAGTCAGCCTCTCAAACTAAGGCAGCCCCTCAAACTTAGGCGGCCCCTCAAACTAGGGCAGCCCCTCAAACCGAGGCAGCCGCCCAAACCGAGGCAGCCCCTCAAACTAAGGCAGACGCTCAAACAGAGGCAGCCCCTCAAACTGAGGCAGCCCCTCAAACTAAGGCAGCCTCTCAAACTAAGGCAGCCCCTCAAACTTAGGCAGCGTCTCAAACTAATGCAGCCCCTCAAACTAATGCAGCCCCTCAATCTAAGGCAGCGTCTCAAACTAAAGCAGCCCCTCAAACTAAGTCAGCCTCTCAAACTAAGTCAGCCTCTCAAACTAAGACAGCCCCTCAAACTTAGGCGGCCCCTCAAACTAAGGCAGCACCTCAAACTGAGGCAGCCCCTCAAACTAATGCAGCCCCTCAAACTAATGCAGCCCCTCAAACTAATGCAGCCCTTCAATCTAAGGCAGCCCCTCAAACTAAAGCAGCCCCTCAAACTAAGGCAAACCCTCAAACTCAGGCAGCCGCCCAAATTAAGGCAGCCGCTCAAACTAAGGAAGCCGCTCAAACTAAGGAAGCCGCTCAAACTCAGGCAGCCCCTCAAACTAAGGCAGCCTCTCAAACGAAGGCAGCCGCCCAAATTAAGGAAGCCGCTCAAACGAAGGAAGCCGCTCAAACCAAGGAAGCCGCTCAAACCAAGGAAGCCGCTCAAACCAAGGAAGCCGCTCAAGCTAAGGCAGCCGCTCAAACTCAGGCAGCGCCTCAAACAAAGGCAGCCCCTCAAACAAAGGCAGCCCCTCAAACAAAGGCAGCCCCTCAAACTAAGTCAGCCCCTCAAACTAAGTCAGCCCCTCAAACTAAGTCAGCCTCTCAAACTAAGTCAGCCTCTCAAACTAAGGCAGCCTCTCAAACTAAGGCAGCCTCTCAAACTAAGGCAGCCCCTCAAACTTAGGCAGCCTCTGAAACTAAGGCAGCCCCTCAAACTAATGCAGCCCCTCAAACTAATGCAGCCCCTCAATCTAAGGCAGCCCCTCAA
This sequence comes from Heterodontus francisci, assembly GCF_036365525.1. Taxonomy (NCBI): domain Eukaryota; kingdom Metazoa; phylum Chordata; class Chondrichthyes; order Heterodontiformes; family Heterodontidae; genus Heterodontus; species Heterodontus francisci. Next base: position 61,026,869 of record NC_090391.1, read on the forward strand.
TCTAAGGCAGCCCCTCAATCTAAGGCAGCCCCTCAAACTAAAGCAGCCCCTCAAACTAATGCAGCCCCTCAAACTAATGCAGCCCCTCAAACTAATGCAGCCCCTCAATCTAAGGCAGCCCCTCAATCTAAGGCAGCCCCTCAATCTAAGGCAGCCCCTCAAACTAAAGCAGCCCCTCAAACTAAGTCAGCCTCTCAAACTAAGGCAGCCCCTCAAACTTAGGCAGCCTCTGGAACTAAGGCAGCCCCTCAAACTAAGGCAGCCCCTCAAACTAAGGCAGCCCCTCAAACTAAGGCAGCCCCACAAACTAATGCAGACCCTCAATCTAAGGCAGCCCCTCAAACTAACGCAGCCCCTCAAACTAAGGCAGCCCCTCAAACTAAGGCAGCCCCTCAAACTCAGGTAGCCTCTCAAACTAAGGCAGCCGCTCAAACTAAGGCAGCCGCTCAAACTAAGGCAGCCGCTCAAACTAAGGCAGCCGCTCAAACTAAGGCAGCCACTCAAACTAAGGCAGCCACTCAAAGTAAGGCAGCCCCTCAAAGTAAGGCAGCCCCTCAAAGTCAGGCAGCCCCTCAAAGTCAGGCAGCCCCTCAAACTAAGGCAGCCGCTCAAACTAAGGCAGACTCTCAAACTAAGGCAGCTTCACAAACAAAGGCAGTCCCTCAAACTAATGCAGCCCCTCAAACTAATGCAGCCCCTCAAACTAATGCAGCCCCTCAAACTAATGCAGCCCCTCAAACTCAGGCAGCCGCTCAAACTAAGGCAGCCTCTCAAACTAAGCAGCCTCTCAAATTAAGGCAGCCTCTCAAATTAAGGCAGCCTCTCAAATTAAGGCAGCCCCTCAAAGTAAGGCAGCCCCTCAAATTAATGCAAACCCTCAATCTAAGGCAGCCCCTCAACTAATGCAGCCCCTCAACTAAGGCAGCCCCTCAACTAAGGCAGACCCTCTAACTAAGGCAGACCCTCAATCTATAGCAGACCCTCAATCTAAGGCAGCCGCTCAATCTAAGGCAGCCCCTCAAACTAATGCATCCCCTCAAACTAAGGCAACCCCTCAAACTAAGCCAGCCCCTCAAACTAAGGCAGCCCCTCAAACTAAGGCAGCCCCTCAAACTAATGCAACCCCTCAAACTAATGCAACCCCTCAATCTTAGGCAGCCCCAAAACTAAGGCAGGCGCTCAAACAAAGGCAGTCCCTCAAACTATTGCGGCCCCTCAAACTCAGGCGGCCCCTCAAACTAATACAGCCCCTCAATCTAAGACAGCCCCTCAATCTAAGGCAGCCCCTCAATCTAAGGCAGCCCCTCAATTTAAGGCAGCCTCTCAAAATAAGGCAGCCGCTCAAACTAAGGCAGCCGCTCAAACTAAGGCAGACTCTCAAACTAAGGCAGACTCTCAAACTAAGGCAGCCACTCAATCAAAGGCAGCCCCTCAAACAAAGGTAGCCCCTCAAAGTCAGGCAGACTCTCAAACTAATGCAGCCCCTTAAAGAAAGGCAGCCCATCAATCTAAGGGAGCCCCTCGACCAAAGGCAGCCCCTCAAACTAAGCCAGCCGCTCAAATTAAGGCAGCCCCTCAAACTTAGGCAGACTCTCAAAATATGGCAGCCCCTCAAACTAAGGCAGCCCCTCAAACTAAGGCAGCCCCTCAAACTAAGGCAGCCGCTCAAACTAAGGCAGCCGCTCAAACTAAGGCAGCCGCTCAAACTAAGGCAGCCCCTCAAACTAAGGCAGCCCCTCAAACTAAGGCAGCCCATCAAACTCAGGCAGCCTCTCAAAATAAGGCAGCCGCTCAAACTAAGGCAGCCGCTCAAACTAAGGCAGCCACTCAATCAAAGGCAGCCACTCAATCAAAGGCAGCCCCTCAAACAAAGGTATCCCCTCAAAGTCAGGCAGACTCTCAAACTAATGCAGCCCCTTAAAGAAAGGCAGCCCATCAATCTAAGGGAGCCCCTCGACCAAAGGCAGCCCCTCAAACTAAGGCAGCCCCTCAAACTAAGGCAGCCGCCCAAATAAAGGCAGCCCCTCAAACTAAGGAAGCCCCTCAAACTAAGGCAGCCCCTCAAACTAAGGCAGCCCTTCAAACTAAGGCAGTCCCTCCAACTAGGGCAGCCCCTCAAACCGGGGCAGCCGCTCAAACCGGGGCAGCCCCTCAAACTAAGGAAGCCCCTCAAACTAAGGAAGCCCCTCAATCTAGGGCAGCCCCTCAAACAAAGGCAGACCCTCAAACTGAGGCAGACCCTCAAACTGAGGCAGACCCTCAAACTAAGGCAGCCTCTCAAACTAAGGCAGCCTCTCAAACTAAGGCAGCCTCTCAAACTTAGGCAGCCCCTCAAACTTAGGCAGCCCCTCAAACTTAGGCAGCCCCTCAAACTAAGGCAGCCCCTCAATCTAAGGCAGCCCCTCAAACTAAAGCAGCCCCTCAAACTATGGCAGCCCCTCAAACTAAGGCAGCCCCTCAAAGAAATGCAGCCCCTCAAAGAAATGCAGCCCCTCAAAGAAATGCAGCCCCTCAAACTGATGCAGCACCTCAATCTAAGGCAGCCCCTCAAACTAAGGCAGCCCCTCAAACTAAGGCAGCCGCCCAAACTAAGGAAGCCGCCCAAACTAAGGAAGCCGCTCAAACTAAGGAAGCCGCTCAAACTCAGGCAGCCCCTCAAACTCAGGCAGCCCCTCAAACTCAGGCAGCCCCTCAAACTAAGGCAGCCCCTCAAACTAAGGCAGCCTCTCAAACTAAGGCAGCCTCTCAAACTAATGCAGCCTCTCAAACTAATGCAGCCCCTCAAACTAAGGCAGCCCCTCAAAGTAATGCAGCCCCACAAACTAATGCAGACCTTCAATCTAAGGCAGCCCCTCAAACTAAAGCAGCCCCTCCAACTAAGGCAGCCCCTCAAACTCAGGTAGCCCCTCAAAGTAAGGCAGAATCTCAAACTAATGCAGCCCCTCAAACTAATGCAGCCCCTCAATCTAAGGCAGCCCCTCAATCTAAGGCAGCCCCTCAAACGAAAGCAGCCCCTCAAACGAAAGCAGCCCCTCAAACGAAGGCAGCCCCTCAAACGAAGGCAGCCCCTCAAACTCAGGCAGCCTCTCAAACTAAGGCAGCCGCTCAAACTAAGGCAGCCGCTCAAACTAAGGCAGCCGCTCAAACTAAGGCAGCCGCTCAAACTAAGGCAGCCTCTCAAAGTAAGGCAGCCTCTCAAAGTAAGGCAGCCCCTCAAAGTAAGGCAGCCCCTCAAAGTAAGGCAGCCCCTCAAAGTAAGGCAGCCCCTCAAAGTAAGACAGCCCCTCAAACTAAGGCAGCCGCTCAAACTAAGGCAGACTCTCAAACTAAGGCAGCTTCACAAACAAAGGCAGCCCCTCAAACTAAGGCAGCCCCTCAACCTAAGGCAGCCCCTCAAACTAATGCAGCCCCTCAAACTAATGCAGCCCCTCAAACTAATGCAGCCCCTCAAACTCAGGCAACCTCTCAAACTAAGGCAACCTCTCAAACTAAGGCAGCCGCTCAAACTAAGGCAGCTCCTCAAACTAAGGCAGCCGCTCAAATTAATGCAACCCCTCAATCTAAGGCAGCCCCTCAACTAAGGCAGCCGCTCCAACTAAGGCAGACCCTCAATCTATGGCAGACCCTCAATCTAAGGCAGCCGCTCAATCTAAGGCAGCCCCTCAAACTAATGCATCCCCTCAAACTATGGCAGCCGCTCAAATTAATGCAACCCCTCAATCTAAGGCAGCCCCTCAACTAAGGCAGCCCCTCAACTAAGGCAGCCCCTCTAACTAAGGCAGACCCTCAATCTATAGCAGACCCTCAAACTAAGGCAGCCGCTCAATCTAAGGCAGCCCCTCAAACTAATGCATCCCCTCAAACTAAGGCAACCCCTCAAACTAAGGCAACCCCTCAAACTAAGGCAGCCCCTCAAACTAAGGCAGCCCCTCAAACTAAGGCAGCCCCTCAAACTAAGGCAGCCCCTCAAACTAATGCATCCCCTCAAACTATGGCAGCCGCTCAAATTAATGCAACCACTCAATCTAAGGCAGCCCCTCAACTAAGGCAGCCCCTCAACTAAGGCAGCCCCTCTAACTAAGGCAGCCCCTCAATCTATAGCAGACCCTCAATCTAATGCAGACCCTCAAACTAAGCCAGCCACTCAAATTAGGGCAGACTCTCAAGCTAAGGCAGCTTCACAAACAAAAGCAGCCGCTCAAACTAAGGCAGCCCCTCAAAATAAGGCAGCCCCTCAAAATAAGGCAGCCCCTCAAAATAAGGCAGCCCCTCAAAATAAGGCAGCCCCTCAAAATAAGGCAGCCCCTCAAAATAAGGCAGCCCCTCAAAATAAGGCAGCCCCTCAAAATAAGGCAGCCCCTCAAAATAAGGCAGCCCCTCAAACTAAGGCAGCCCCTCAAACTAAGGCAGCCCATCAAACTAATGCAGCCCCTCAAACTAATGCAGCCGATCAAACTAATGCAGCCCCTCAAACTCAGGCAGCCTCTCAAACTCAGGCAGCCTCTCAAACTCAGGCAGCCTCTCAAACTCAGGCAGCCCCTCAAACTCAGGCAGCCCCTCAAACTAAGGCAGCCCCTCAAACTAAGGCAGCCCCTCAAACTCAGGCAGCCTCTCAAACTAAAGCAGCCGCTCAAACTAAGGCAGCCCCTCAAAGAAATGCAGCCCCTCAAACTAATGCAGCCCCTCAAACTAATGCAGCCCCTCAAACTAATGCAGCCCCTCAATCTAAGGCAGCCCCTCAAACTAAGTCAGCCTCTCAAACTAAGTCAGCCTCTCAAACTAAGTCAGCCTCTCAAACTAAGTCAGCCTCTCAAACTAAGTCAGCCCCTCAAACTTAGGCAGCCCCTCAAACTAAGGCAGCCCCTCAAACTAAGGCAAACCCTCAAACTAAGGCAAACCCTCAAACTAAGGCAAACCCTCAAACTAAGGCAAACCCTCAAACTCAGGCAGCCCCTCAAAGTAAGGCAGCATCTCAAACTAATGCAGCCCCTTAATGTAAGGCAGCCCCTCAAACTAAGGGAGCACCTCAACCAAAGACAGCCCCTCAAACTAAGGCAGCCCCTCAAACTAAGGCAGCCGCCCAAACTAAGGAAGCCGCTCAAACTAAGGAAGCCCCTCAATCTAAGGCAGCCCCTCAACTAAGGCAGCCCCTCAACTAAGGCAGACCCTCAATCTATAGCAGACCCTCAATCTAAGGCAGCCGCTCAATCTAAGGCAGCCCCTCAAACTAAGGCAGCCCCTCAAACTAAGGCAGCCCCTCAAACTATTGCATCCCCTCAAACTAAGGCAACCCCTCAAACTAAGGCAACCCCTCAAACTAAGCCAGCCCCTCAAACTAAGCCAGCCCCTCAAACTAAGGCAGCCCCTCAAACTAAGGCAGCCCCTCAAACTAATGCATCCCCTCAAACTATGGCAGCCGCTCAAATTAATGCAACCCCTCAATCTAAGGCAGCCCCTCAACTAAGGCAGCCCCTCAACTAAGGCAGCCCCTCAACTAAGGCAGCCCCTCAAACTATAGCAGACCCTCAATCTAAGGCAGCCGCTCAATCTAAGGCAGACCCTCAAACTAATGCATCCCCTCAAACTAAGGCAACCCCTCAAACTAAGCCAGCCCCTCAAACTAAGGCAGCCCCTCAAACTAAGGCAGCCCCTCAAACTAAGGCAGCCATTCCAACTAAGGCAGCCCCTCAAACTAAGGCAGCCCCTCAAACTTAGGCAGACCCAAAACTAAGGCAGGCGCTCAAACAATGGCAGTCCCTCAAACTATTGAGGCCCCTCAATCCAAGACAGCCCCTCTAACTAAGGCAGCCCCTCAATTTAAGGCAGCCCCTCAAAATAATGCAGACCCTCAAACTAAGCCAGCCACTCAAATTAGGGCAGACTCTCAAACTAAGGCAGCTTCACAAACAAAGGCAGCCACTCAAACTAAGGCAGCCCCTCAAAATAAGGCAGCCCCTCAAAATAAGGCAGCCCCTCAAAATAAGGCAGCCCCTCAAACTAATGCAGCCGATCAAACTAATGCAGCCCCTCAAACTCAGGCAGCCCCTCAAACTCAGGCAGCCCCTCAAACTCAGGCAGCCTCTCAAACTCAGGCAGCCTCTCAAACTCAGGCAGCCTCTCAAACTCAGGCAGCCTCTCAAACTCAGGCAGCCTCTCAAACTCAGGCAGCCTCTCAAACTCAGGCAGCCTCTCAAACTCAGGCAGCCCCTCAAACTCAGGCAGCCCCTCAAACTCAGGCAGCCCCTCAAACTAAGGCAGCCCCTCAAACTCAGGCAGCCTCTCAAACTAAGGCAGCCGCTCAAACTAAGGCAGCCCCTCAAACTAAGGCAGCCCCTCAAAGAAATGCAGCCCCTCAAAGAAATGCAGCCCCTCAAACTAATGCAGCCCCTCAATCTAAGGCAGCCCCTCAAACTAAAGCAGCCCCTCAAACTAAGTCAGCCTCTCAAACTAAGTCAGCCTCTCAAACTAAGTCAGCCTCTCAAACTTAGGCAGCCCCTCAAACTAAGGCAGCCCCTCAAACTAAGGCAAACCCTCAAACTAAGGCAAACCCTCAAACTAAGGCAAACCCTCAAACTCAGGCAGCCCCTCAAACTCAGGCAGCCCCTCAAACTCAGGCAGCCCCTCAAACTCAGGCAGCCCCTCAAACTCAGGCAGCCCCTCAAACTCAGGCAGCCGCTCGAACTCAGGCAGCCGCTCGAACTAAGGCAGCCGCTCAAACTAAGGCAGCCGCTCAAACTAAGGCAGCCCCTCAAACTAAGGCAGCCGCTCAAACTAAGGCAGCCCCTCAAACTAATGCAGCCCCTCAAACTAATGCAGCCCCTCAAAGTAATGCAGCCCCTCAAAGTAATGCAGCCCCTCAAAGTAATGCAGCCCCTCAAACTAAGGCAGCCCCTCAAACTAAGGCAGCCCCTCAAACTAAGGCAGCCTCTCAAACTAAGGCAGCCTCTCAAACTAAGGCAGCCCCTCAAACTAATGCAGCCCCTCAATCTAAGGCAGCCCCTCAAACTAAGGCATTCCCTCAAACTAAAGCAGCCCCTCAAAGTAATGCAGCTCCTCAAAGTAATGCAGCCCCTCAAACTAATGCAGCCCCTCCATCTAAGGCATTCCCTCAAACTAAAGCAGCCCCTCAAACTAAGGCATTCCCTCAAACTAAAGCAGCCCCTCAAAGTAATGCAGCCCCTCAAAGTAATGCAGCCCCTCAATCTAAGGCAGCCCCTCAATCTAAGGCAGCCCCTCAATCTATGGCAGCCTCTCAAACTAAGGCAGCCCCTCAAACTAAGGCAGCCCCTCAAACTAAGGCAGCCCCTCAAACTAATGCAGCCCCTCAAAGTAATGCAGCCCCTCAATCTAAGGCAGCCCCTCAAACTAAGGCAGCCGCTCAAACTAAGGCAGCCGCTCAAACTAAGGCAGCCCCTCAAACTAAGGCAGCCTCTCAAACTAAGGCAGCCTCTCAAACTAAGGCAGCCTCTCAAATTAAGTCAGCCGCCCAAATAAAGGCAGCCGCCCAAATAAAGGCAGCCCCTCAAACTAAGGAAGCCCCTCAAACTAAGGAAGCCCCTCAATCTAGGGCAGCCCCTCAAACCGAGGCAGCCGCTCAAACCGAGGCAGCCGCTCAAACCGAGGCAGCCGCTCAAACTAAGGCAGCCGCTCAAACTAAGGCAGCCGCTCAAACAAAGGCAGCCGCTCAAACTAAGGCAGACCCTCAAACTAAGGCAGCCTCTCAAACTAAGGCAGCCCCTCAAACTAAGGCAGCCCCTCAAACTTAGGCAGCCTCTCAAACTAAGGCAGCCCCTTAAAGAAAGGCAGCCCATCAATCTAAGGGAGCCCCTCGACCAAAGGCAGCCCCTCAAACTAAGCCAGCCACTCAAATTAAGGCAGCCCCTCAAACTTAGGCAGACTCTCAAAATAAGGCAGCCCCTCAAACTAAGGCTGCCCCTCAAACTAAGGCAGCGTCTCAAACTAAGGCAGCGTCTCAAACTAAGGCAGCGTCTCAAACTAAGGCAGCCGCTCTAACTAAGGCATCCCCTCAAACTTAGGCAGCCTCTCAAACTAAGGCAGCCCCTCAAACTAATGCAGCCCCTCAAACTAATGCAGCCCCTCAATCTAAGGCAGCCCATCAAATTCAGGCAGCCTCTCAAAATAAGGCAGCCGCTCAAACTAAGGCAGCCGCTCAAACTAAGGCAGCCTCTCAAACTAAGGCAGCCTCTCAAACTAAGGCAGCCACTCAATCAAAGGCAGCCACTCAATCAAAGGCAGCCCCTCAAACAAAGGTAGCCCCTCAAAGTCAGGCAGACTCTCAAACTAATGCAGCCCCTTAAAGAAAGGTAGCCCATCAATCTAAAGGAGCCCCTCGACCAAAAGGCAGCCCCTCAAACTAAGGCAGCCCCTCAAACTAAGGCAGCCGCCCAAATAAAGGCAGCCGCCCAAATAAAGGCAGCCGCCCAAACTAAGGAAGCCGCTCAAACTAAGGAAGCCGCTCAAACTCAGGCAGCCCCTCAAACTAAGGCAGCCCCTCAAACTAAGGCAGCCCCTCAAACTAAGGCAGCCTCTCAAACTAATGCAGCCCCTCAAACTAAGGCAGCCCCACAAACTAATGCAGCCCCACAAACTAATGCAGCCCCACAAACTAATGCAGCCCCTCAAAGAAATGCAGCCCCTCAAACTAAAGCAGCCCCTCAAACTAAGGCAGCCCCTCAAACTAAGGCAGCCCCTCAAACTCAGGTAGCCCCTCAAAGTAAGGCAGAATCTCAAACTAATGCAGCCCCTCAAACTAATGCAGCCCCTCAATCTAAGGCAGCCCCTCAAACGAAAGCAGCCCCTCAAACGAAGGCAGCCCCTCAAACGAAGGCAGCCTCTCAATCTAAGGCATCCTCTCAATCTAAGGCATCCTCTCAATCTAAGGCATCCTCTCAAACTAAGGCAGCCGCTCAAACTAAGGCAGCCGCTCAAACTAAGGCAGCCGCTCAAAGTAAGGCAGCCCCTCAAAGTAAGGCAGCCCCTCAAAGTAAGGCAGCCCCTCAAACTAAGGCAGCCGCTCAAACTAAGGCAGCCGCTCAAACTAAGGCAGACTCTCAAAGTAAGGCAGCTTCACAAACTAAGGCTGCCCCTCAAACTAATGCAGCCCCTCAAACTAATGCAGCCCCTCAAACTAATGCAGCCCCTCAAACTAATGCAGCCCCTCAAACTCAGGCAGCCTCTCAAACTAAGGCAGCCGCTCAAACTAAGGCAGCCGCTCAAACTAAGGCAGCCTCTCAAATTAAGGCAGCCTCTCAAATTAAGGCAGCCTCTCAAAGTAAGGCAGCCCCTCAAACTAAGGCAGCCGCTCAAATTAATGCAACCCCTCAATCTAAGGCAGCCCCTCAACTAAGGCAGCCGCTCCAACTAAGGCAGACCCTCAATCTATGGCAGACCCTCAATCTAAGGCAGCCGCTCAATCTAAGGCAGCCCCTCAAACTAATGCATCCCCTCAAACTATGGCAGCCGCTCAAATTAATGCAACCCCTCAATCTAAGGCAGCCCCTCAACTAAGGCAGCCCCTCTAACTAAGGCAGATCCTCAATCTATAGCAGACCCTCAATCTAAGGCAGCCGCTCAATCTAAGGCAGCCCCTCAAACTAATGCAACCCCTCAAACTAAGGCAACCCCTCAAACTAAGCCAACCCCTCAAACTAAGGCAGCCCCTCAAACGAAGGCAGCCCCTCAAACTAAGGCAGCCCCTCAAACTAATGCATCCCCTCAAACTATGGCAGCCGCTCAAATTAATGCAACCCCTCAATCTAAGGCAGCCCCTCAACTAAGGCAGCCCCTCTAACTAAGGCAGCCCCTCTAACTAAGGCAGCCCCTCTAACTAAGGCAGACCCTCAATCTAAGGCAGCCGCTCAATCTAAGGCAGCCCCTCAAACTAATGCATACCCTCAAACTAAGGCAACCCCTCAAACTAAGGCAACCCCTCAAACTAAGGCAGCCCCTCAAACTAAGGCAGCCTCTCAAACTAATGCAACCCCTCAATCTTAGGCAGCCCCAAAACTAAGGCAGGCGCTCAAACAATGGCAGTCCCTCAAACTATTGCGGCCCCTCAATCTAAGACAGCCCCTCTAACTAAGGCAGCCCCTCAATTTAAGGCAGCCCCTCAAAATAATGCAGACCCTCAAACTAAGCCAGCCACTCAAATTAGGGCAGACTCTCAAACTAAGGCAGCTTCACAAACAAAGGCAGCTTCACAAACAAAGGCAGCCGCTCAAACTAATGCAGACCCTCAAAATAAGGCAGCCCCTCAAAATAAGGCAGCCCCTCAAAATAAGGCAGCCCCTCAAAATAAGGCAGCCCCTCAAAATAAGGCAGCCCCTCAAACTAATGCAGCCCCTCAAACTAATGCAGCCCCTCAAACTCATGCAGCCCCTCAAACTCATGCAGCCCCTCAAACTCATGCAGCCCCTCAAACTCAGGCAGCCCCTCAAACTCAGGCAGCCTCTCAAACTCAGGCAGCCTCTCAAACTCAGGCAGCCCCTCAAACTAAGGCAGCCCCTCAAAATAAGGCAGCCCCTCAAAATAAGGCAGCCCCTCAAACTAATGCAGCCCCTCAAACTAATGCAGCCCCTCAAACTAATGCAGCCCCTCAAACTCAGGCAGCCCCTCAAACTTAGGCAGCCTCTCAAACTCAGGCAGCCTCTCAAACTCAGGCAGCCCCTCAAACTCAGGCAGCCTCTCAAACTCAGGCAGCCTCTCAAACTCAGGCAGCCCCTCAAACTCAGGCAGTCCCTCAAACTCAGGCAGCCCCTCAAACTCAGGCAGCCTCTCAAACTAAGGCAGCCGCTCAAACTAAGGCAGCCCCTCAAAGAAATGCAGCCCCTCAAACTAATGCAGCCCCTCAAACTAATGCAGCCCCTCAATCTAAGGCAGCCCCTCAAACTAAGTCAGCCTCTCAAACTAAGGCAGCCCCTCAAACTTAGGCAGCCCCTCAAACTTAGGCAGCCCCTCAAACTAAGGCAAACCCTCAAACTAAGGCAAACCCTCAAACTAAGGCAAACCCTCAAACTAAGGCAAACCCTCAAACTCAGGCAGCCCCTCAAAGTAAGGCAGCATCTCAAACTAATGCAGCCCCTTAATGTAAGGCAGCCCCTCAAACTAAGGGAGCACCTCAACCAAAGACAGCCCCTCAAATTAAGGCAGCCGCTCAAACTAAGGAAGCCGCTCAAACTAAGGAAGCCCCTCAAACTCAGGCAGCCCCTCAAACTCAGGCAGCCCCTCAAACTCAGGCAGCCCCTCAAACTCATGCAGCCCCTCAAACTCATGCAGCCCCTCAAACTCAGGCAGCCCCTCAAACTCAGGCAGCCCCTCAAACTCAGGCAGCCGCTCGAACTAAGGAAGCCCCTCAAACTAAGGCAGCCGCTCAAACGAAGGCAGCCCCTCAAACTAAGGCAGCCGCCCAAACTAAGGCAGCCGCCCAAACTAAGGCAGCCCCTCAAACTAATGCAGCCCCTCAAACTAATGCAGCCCCTCAAAGTAATGCAGCCCTTCAAAGTAATGCAGCCCTTCAAAGTAATGCAGCCCCTCAAAGTAATGCAGCCCCTCAAAGTAATGCAGCCCCTCAAAGTAATGCAGCCCCTCAATCTAAGGCAGCCCCTCAAACTAAGGCAGCCCCTCAAACTAAGGCAGCCCCTCAAACTAAGGCACCTGCTCAAACTAAGGCAGCCCCTCAAACTAAGGCAGCCCCTCAAACTAAGGCAGCCTCTCAAACTAAGGCAGCCCCTCAAACTATTGCAGCCCCTCAAACTAATGCAGCCCCTCAAACTAATGGAGCCCCTCAATCTAAGGCAGCCCCTCAAACTAAGGCATTCCCTCAAACTAAAGCAGCCCCTCAAAGTAATGCAGCCCCTCAAAGTAATGCAGCCCCTCAAACTAATGCAGCCCCTCAAACTAATGCAGCCCCTCAAACTAATGCAGCCCCTCAAACTAATGCAGCCCCTCCATCTAAGGCATTCCCTCAAACTAAAGCAGCCCCCCAAACTAAGGCATTCCCTCAAACTAAAGCAGACCCTCAAAGTAATGCAGCCCCTCAAAGTAATGCAGCCCCTCAATCTAAGGCAGCCCCTCAATCTAAGGCAGCCCCTCAATCTAAGGCAGCCCCTCAAACTAAGGCAGCCCCTCAAACTAAGGCAGCCTCTCAAACTAAGGCAGCCTCTCAAACTAAGGCAGCCCCTCAAACTAAGGCAGCCCCTCAAACTAATGCAGCCCCTCAAAGTAATGCAGCCCCTCAAAGTAATGCAGCCCCTCAAAGTAATGCAGCCCCTCAATCTGAGGCAGCCCCTCAATCTAAGGCAGCCCCTCAATCTAAGGCAGCCCCTCAAACTAAGGCAGCCGCTCAAACTAAGGCAGCCCCTCAAACTAAGGCAGCCTCTCAAACTAAGGCAGCCCCTCAAACTAATGCAGCCCCTCAAACTAATGCAGCCCCTCAATCTAAGGCAGCCCCTCAAACTAAGGCATTCCCTCAAACTAAAGCAGCCCCTCAAAGTAATGCAGCCCCTCAAAGTAATGCAGCCCCTCAAACTAATGCAGCCCCTCAAACTAATGCAGCCCCTCCATCTAAGGCATTCCCTCAAACTAAAGCAGCCCCTCAAACTAAGGCATTCCCTCAAACTAAAGCAGCCCCTCAAAGTAATGCAGCCCCTCAAAGTAATGCAGCCCCTCAATCTAAGGCAGACCCTCAATCTAAGGCAGCCCCTCAATCTAAGGCAGCCCCTCAAACTAAGGCAGCCCCTCAAACTAAGGCAGCCCCTCAAACTAAGGCAGCCCCTCAAACTTAGGCAGCCCCTCAAACTTAGGCAGACTCTCAAACTAAGGCAGCGCCTCAAACTAATGCAGCGCCTCAAACTAATGCAGCGCCTCAAACTAATGCAGCCCCTCAAACTAATGCAGCCCCTCAAACTAATGCAGCCCCTCAATCTAAGGCAGCCCCTCAATCTAAGGCAGCCCCTCAAACTAAAGCAGACCCTCAAACTAAGGCAGCCCCTCAAAGGAATGCAGCCCCTCAAAGGAATGCAGCCCCTCAATCTAAGGCAGCCCCTCAAACTAAGTCAGCCTCTCAAACTAAGGCAGCCCCTCAAACGAAGGCAGCCCCTCAAACGAAGGCAGCCTCTCAAACAAAGGCAGCCCCTCAAATTAAGGCAGCCGCCCAAATAAAGGCAGCCCCTCAAACTAAGGAAGCCCCTCAAACTAAGGAAGCCTCTCAAACAAAGGCAGCCCCTCAACCAAAGGCAGCCGCCCAAATAAAGGCAGCCCCTCAAACTAAGGAAGCCCCTCAAACTAAGGAAGCCCCTCAAACTAAGGAAGCCCCTCAATCTAGGGCAGCCCCTCAATCTAGGGCAGCCCCTCAAACCGAGGCAGCCGCTCAAACCGAGGCAGCCGCTCAAACCGAGGCAGCCGCTCAAACTAAGGCAGCCGCTCAAACAAAGGCAGCCGCTCAAACAAAGGCAGCCGCTCAAACTAAGGCAGACCCTCAAACTAAGGCAGCCTCTCAAACTAAGGCAGCCTCTCAAACTAAGGCAGCCTCTCAAACTAAGGCAGCCCCTCAAACTTAGGCAGCCTCTCAAACTAAGGCAGCCCCTTAAAGAAAGGCAGCCCATCAATCTAAGGGAGCCCCTCGACCAAAGGCAGCCCCTCAAACGAAGCCAGCCACTCAAATTAAGGCAGCCCCTCAAACTTAGGCAGACTCTCAAAATAAGGCAGCCCCTCAAACTAAGGCAGCCCCTCAAACTAAGGCAGCCCCTCAAACTAAGGCAGCGTCTCAAACTAAGGCAGCCGCTCAAACTAAGGCAGCCCCTCAAACTAAGGCAGCCCCTCAAACTAAGGCAGCCCCTCAAACTTAGGCAGCCTCTCAAACTAAGGCAGCCTCTCAAACTAAGGCAGTCCCTCAAACTAAGGCAGCCCCTCAAACTAATGCAGCCCCTCAAACTAATGCAGCCCCTCAATCTAAGGCAGCCCCTCAATCTAAGGCAGCCCCTCAAACTAATGCAGCCCCTCAAACTAATGCAGCCCCTCCAACTAGGGCAGCCCCTCCAACTAGGGCAGCCCCTCCAACTAGGGCAGCCCCTCAAACCAAGGCAGCCGCTCAAACCGGGGCAGCCCCTCAAACTAAGGCAGCCGCTCAAACAGAGGCAGCCCCTCAAACTGAGGCAGCCCCTCAAACTGAGGAAGCCCCTCAATCTAGGGCAGCCCCTCAAACAAAGGCAGACCCTCAAACTGAGGCAGACCCTCAAATTAAGGCAGCCGCCCAAATAAAGGCAGCCCCTCAAACTAAGGCAGCCCCTCAAACTAAGGCAGCCCCTCAAACTAAGGCAGCCCCTCCAACTAGGGCAGCCCCTCCAACTAGGGCAGCCCCTCAAACCAAGGCAGCCGCTCAAACCGGGGCAGCCCCTCAAACTAAGGCAGCCGCTCAAACAGAGGCAGCCCCTCAAACTGAGGCAGCCCCTCAAACTGAGGAAGCCCCTCAATCTAGGGCAGCCCCTCAAACAAAGGCAGACCCTCAAACTGAGGCAGACCCTCAAATTAAGGCAGCCGCCCAAATAAAGGCAGCCCCTCAAACTAAGGCAGCCCCTCAAACTAAGGCAGCCTCTCAAACTAAGGCAGCCTCTCAAACTAAGGCAGCCTCTCAAACTAAGGCAGCCCCTCAAACTAATGCAGCCAATCAAACTAATGCAGCCCCTCAAACTAATGCAGCCCCTCAAACTAATGCAGCCCCTCAATCTAAGGCAGCACCTCAAACTAAGGCATTCCCTCAAACTAAAGCAGCCCCTCAAACTAAAGCAGCCCCTCAAAGTAATGCAGCCCCTCAAAGTAATGCAGCCCCTCAAAGTAATGCAGCCCCTCAAACTAATGCAGCCCCTCCATCTAAGGCATTCCCTCAAACTAAAGCAGCCCCTCAAACTAAGGCATTCCCTCAAACTAAAGCAGCCCCTCAAAGTAATGCAGCCCCTCAAAGTAATGCAGCCCCTCAATCTAAGGTAGCCCCTCAATCTAAGGTAGCCCCTCAATCTAAGGCAGCCCCTCAAACTAAGGCAGCCTCTCAAACTAAGGCAGCCTCTCAAACTGAGGCAGCCCCTCTAACTAAGGCAGCCCCTCAAACTTAGGCAGCCCCTCAAACTTAGGCAGCCTCTCAAACTAAGGCAGCGCCTCAAACGAATGCAGCCCCTCAAACTAATGCAGCCCCTCAAACTAATGCAGCCCCTCAATCTAAGGCAGCCCCTCAATCTAAGGCAGCCCCTCAATCTAAGGCAGCCCCTCAAACTAAAGCAGACCCTCAAACTAAGGCATTCCCTCAAACTAAAGCAGCCCCTCAAAGTAATGCAGCCCCTCAAAGTAATGCAGCCCCTCAAACTAATGCAGCCCCTCAAACTAATGCAGCCCCTCCATCTAAGGCATTCCCTCAAACTAAAGCAGCCCCTCAAACTAAGGCATTCCCTCAAACTAAAGCAGCCCCTCAAAGTAATGCAGCCCCTCAAAGTAATGCAGCCCCTCAATCTAAGGCAGCCCCTCAATCTAAGGCAGCCCCTCAAACTAAGGCAGCCTCTCAAACTAAGGCAGCCCCTCAAACTAAGGCAGCCCCTCAAACCAAGGCAGCCCCTCAAACTAAGGCAGCCCCTCAAACTTAGGCAGCCTCTCAAACTAAGGCAGCGCCTCAAACTAATGCAGCCCCTCAAACTAATGCAGCCCCTCAAACTAATGCAGCCCCTCAATCTAAGGCAGCCCCTCAAACTAAAGCAGACCCTCAAACTAAGGCAGCCCCTCAAAGGAATGCAGCCCCTCAAAGGAATGCAGCCCCTCAATCTAAGGCAGCCCCTCAAACTAAAGCAGCCCCTCAAACTAAGTCAGCCTCTCAAACTAAGGCAGCCCCTCAAACTTAGGCAGCCCCTCAAACTTAGGCAGCCCCTCAAACTAAGGCAGCCCCTCAAACTAAGGCAGCCTCTCAAACAAAGGCAGCCCCTCAAATTAAGGCAGCCCCTCAAATTAAGGCAGCCGCCCAAATAAAGGCAGCCCCTCAAACTAAGGAAGCCCCTCAAACTAAGGAAGCCCCTCAATCTAGGGCAGCCCCTCAAACCGAGACAGCCGCTCAAACCGAGGCAGCTGCTCAAACTAAGGCAGCCGCTCAAACAAAGGCAGCCGCTCAAACAAAGGCAGCCGCTCAAACTAAGGCAGACCCTCAATCTAAGGCAGACCCTCAAACTAAGGCAGCCTCTCAAACTAAGGCAGCCTCTCAAACTAAGGCAGCCTCTCAAACTAAGGCAGCCCCTCAAACTTAGGCAGCCTCTCAAACTAAGGCAGCCCCTTAAAGAAAGGCAGCCCATCAATCTAAGGGAGCCCCTCGACCAAAGGCAGCCCCTCAAACTAAGCCAGCCACTCAAATTAAGGCAGCCCCTCAAACTTAGGCAGACTCACAAAATAAGGCAGCCCCTCAAACTAAGGCAGCCCCTCAAACTAAGGCAGCGTCTCAAACTAAGGCAGCGTCTCAAACTAAGGCAGCGTCTCAAACTAAGGCAGCGTCTCAATCTAAGGCAGCCCCTCAAACTAATGCAGCCCCTCAAACTAATGCAGCCCCTCAATCTAAGGCAGCCCATCAAACTCAGGCAGCCTCTCAAAATAAGGCAGCCGCTCAAACTAAGGCAGCCACTCAAACTAAGGCAGCCTCTCAAACTAAGGCAGCCACTCAATCAAAGGCAGCCCCTCAAACAAAGGTAGCCCCTCAAAGTCAGGAGGACTCTCAAACTAATGCAGCCCCTTAAATAAAGGCAGCCCATCAATCTAAGGGAGCCCATCGACCAAAGGCAGCCCCTCAAACTAAGGCAGCCTCTCAAACTAAGGCAGCCGCCCAAATAAAGGAAGCCCCTCAAACTAAGGCAGCCCCTCAAACTAAGGCAGCCCCTCAAACTAAGGCAGCCCCTCCAACTAGGGCAGCCCCTCAAACCAAGGCAGCCGCTCAAACCGGGGCAGCCCCTCAAACTAAGGCAGCCGCTCAAACAGAGGCAGCCCCTCAAACTGAGGCAGCCCCTCAAACTAAGGAAGCCCCTCAATCTAGGGCAGCCCCTCAAACAAAGGCAGACCCTCAAACTGAGGCAGACCCTCAAACTAAGGCAGCCTCTCAAACTAAGGCAGCCTCTCAAACTAAGGCAGCCTCTCAAACTAAGGCAGCCTCTCAAACAAAGGCAGCCCCTCAAATTAAGGCAGCCCCTCAAATAAAGGCAGCCCCTCAAACTAAGGCAGCCCCTCAAACTAATGCAGCCCCTCAAACTAATGCAGCCCCTCAATCTAAGGCAGCCCCTCAAACTAAGGCATTCCCTCAGACTAAAGCAGCCCCTCAAACTAAAGCAGCCCCTCAAAGTAATGCAGCCCCTCAAACTAATGCAGCCCCTCAAACTAATGCAGCCCCTCCATCTAAGGCATTCCCTCAAACTAAAGCAGCCCCTCAAACTAAGGCATTCCCTCAAACTAAAGCAGCCCCTCAAACTAAAGCAGCCCCTCAAAGTAATGCAGCCCCTCAAAGTAATGCAGCCCCTCAATCTAAGGCAGCCCCTCAAACTAAGGCAGCCCCTCAAACTTAGGCAGCCCCTCAAACTAAGGCAGCCCCTCAAACTTAGGCAGCCCCTCAAACTTAGGCAGCCTCTCAAACTTAGGCAGCCTCTCAAACTAAGGCAGCGCCTCAAACTAATGCAGCCCCTCAAACTAATGCAGCCCCTCAAACTAATGCAGCCCCTCAAACTAATGCAGCCCCTCAATCTAAGGCAGCCCCACAATCTAAGGCAGCCCCACAATCTAAGGCAGCCCCTCAAACTAAAGCAGACCCTCAAACTAAGGCAGCCCCTCAAAGGAATGCAGCCCCTCAAAGGAATGCAGCCACTCAATCTAAGGCAGCCCCTCAAACTAAAGCAGCCCCTCAAACTAAGTCAGCCTCTCAAACTAAGGCAGCCCCTCAAACGTAGGCAGCCCCTCAAACTAAGGCAGCCTCTCAAACAAAGGCAGCCCCTCAAATTAAGGCAGCCGCCCAAATAAAGGCAGCCCCTCAAACTAAGGAAGCCCCTCAAACTAAGGAAGCCCCTCAATCTAGGGCAGCCCCTCAATCTAGGGCAGCCCCTCAAACCGAGGCAGCCGCTCAAACCGAGGCAGCCGCTCAAACCAAGGCAGCCGCTCAAACAAAGGCAGCCGCTCAAACAAAGGCAGCCGCTCAAACAAAGGCAGCCGCTCAAACTAAGGCAGACCCTCAAACTAAGGCAGACCCTCAAACTAAGGCAGCCCCTCAAACTAAGGCAGCCTCTCAAACTAAGGCAGCCCCTCAAACTAAGGCAGCCCCTCAAACTTAGGCAGCCCCTCAAACTAATGCAGCCCCTCAAACTAATGCAGCCCCTCAAACTAATGCAGCCCCTCAAACTAATGCAGCCCCTCAATCTAAGGCAGCCCCTCAAACTAAAGCAGCCCCTCAAACTAAGGCAGCCCCTCAAAGAAATGCAGCCCCTCAAAGAAATGCAGCCCCTCAAAGAAATGCAGCCCCTCAAACTAAGCCAGCCCCTCAAACTAAGCCAGCCCCTCAAACTAAAGCAGCCCCTCAAACTTAGGCAGCCTCATAATCAAAGGCAGCCTCATAATCAAAGGCAGCCGCTCAAACTAAGGCAGCCCCTCAATCTAAGACAGCCCCTATAACTAAGGCAGCCCCTCAATTTAAGGCAGCCCGTCAGACTAAGGCAGCCCCTCAAACTAAGGCAGCCCCGCAATCTAAGACAGCCCCTATAACTAAGGCAGCCCCTCAATTTAAGGCAGCCCCTCAAACTAATGCAGACCCTCAAACTAAGGCAGCCCCTCAAACTAAGGCACCCCCTCAAACTAAGGCAAACCCCTCAAACTAAGGCACCCCCTCAAACTTAGGCAGCCTCTCAAACTTAGGCAGCCTCTCAAACTTAGGCATCCTCTCAAACTTAGGCGGCCTCTCAAACTTAGGCGGCCTCTCAAACTTAGGCGGCCTCTCAAACTTAGGCGGCCTCTCAAACTAAGGCAGCCCCTCAAACTAATGCGGCCCCTCAAACTAATGCCGCCCCTCAAACTAATGCGGCCCCTCAAACTAATGCGGCCCCTCAAACTAATGCGGCCCCTCAAACTAATGCGGCCCCTCAAACTAATGCGGCCCCTCAATCTAAGGCAGCCCCTCAAACTAAAGCAGCACCACAAACTAAGTCAGCCTCTCAAACTAAGGCCGCCCCTCAAACTTAGGCAGCCTCTCAAACTAAGGCAGCCCCTCAAACTAAGGCAGCCGCCCAAATTAAGGCAGCCGCTCAAACTCAGGAAGCCGCTCAAACTGAGGCCGCCGCTCAAACTCAGGCAGCCCATCAAACTAAGGCAGCCGCTCAAACTAAGGCCGCCGCTCAAAATAAGGCCGCCGCTCAAAATAAGGCCGCCGCTCAAACTAAGGCCGCCCCTCAAACTAAGGCAGCCCATCAAACTAAGGCAGCCCTTCAAACGAATGCAGCCCTTCAAACGAATGCAGCCCTTCAAACGAATGCAGCCCTTCAAACGAATGCAGCCCCTCAATCTAAGGCAGCCCCTCAATCTAAGGCAGCCACTCAATCTAAGGCAGCCACTCAAACTAAGGCAGCCGCTCAAACTAATGCAACCCCTCAATCTAAGGCAGCCCCTCAACTAAGGCAGCCGCTCAAACGAAGGCAGCCGCTCAAACGAAGGCAGCCCCTCAAACTAATGCAGCCCCTCAAACTAAGGCGGGCGCTCAAACTAATACAGCCCCTCAACCTAAGACAGCCCCTCTAACTAAGGCATCACCTCAATTTAAGTCAGCCCCTCAAACTAAGCCAGCCACTCAAATTAAGGCAACCCCTCAAACTTAGGCAGACTCTCAAAATAAGGCAGCCCCTCAAATTAAGGCAGCCCCTCGAACTAAGGCAGCGTCTCAAACTAAGGCAGCCGCTCAAACTAAGGCAGCCGCTCAAACTAATGCAGCCCCTGAAACTAATGCTGCCCCTAAATCTAAGGCAGCCGCTCAAACTAAGGCAGCCCCTCAAACTAAGGCAGCCCCTCAAACTAAGGCAGCCCCACAAAATAAGACAGCCCCACAAAATAAGACAGCCCCACAAAATAAGACAGCCCAACAAACTTAGGCAGCCTCTCAAACTAAGGCAGCCCCTCAAACTAATGCAGCCCCTCAAACGAATGCAGCCCCTCAAACGAATGCAGCCCCTCAATCGAATGCAGCCCCTCTATCTAAGGCAGCCCCTCAAACTAAGGCAGCGCCTCAAACTAAGGCAGTGCCTCAAACAAAGGCAGCGCCTCAAACAAAGGCAGCCGCTCAAACTAAGGCAGTCCCGAAATCTAATGCAGCCTCTCAATCCAAGGCTGCCCCTCAAACTAAGGCAGCCCCTCAAACAAAGGCAGCCGCTCAAACTAATGCAACCTCTCAATCTGAGGCAGCCCCTCAACTAAGGCAGCCGCTCAAACTCAGGCAGACCCTCAATCTAAGGCAGCCCCTCAAACTAAGGCAGCCCCTCAAACTAAGGCAGCCCCTCAAACTAAGCCGGCCCCTCAAATTAAGCCGGCCCCTCAAATTAAGCCGGCCCCTCAAACTAAGCCGGCCCCTCAAACTAAGCCGGCCCCTCAAACTAAGCCGGCCCCTCAAACTAAGCCGGCCCCTCAAACTAAGCCGGCCCCTCAAACTAATCCGACCTCTCAAACTAAGCCGACCTCTCAAACTCAGGCAGCCTCTCAAACTAAGGCAGACGCTCAAACTAAGGCAGCCGCTCAAACTAAGGCAGCCGCTCAAACTAAGGCAGCCTCTCAAATTAAGGAAGCCTCTCAAAGTAAGGCAGCTCCTCAAACTAAGGCTGCCGCTCAAACTAAGGCAGACTCTCAAACTAAGGCAGACTCTCAAACAAAGGCAGCCTCTCAAACTAAGGCAGTCCCTCAAATTAAGGCAGATTCTCAAACTAAGCCAGCCCCTCAATCTAAGACAGCCCCTCAAACTAAGGCATCCCCTCAATCTAAGGCAGCCCCTCAAACTAAATCTGACCCTCAAACTAAGGCAGCCCTTCAAACTCAGGCAGCCTCTGAAAATAAGGCAGCCGCTCAAACTAAGGCAGCCACTCAATCAAAGGCAGCCCCTCAAACTAAGCCAACCCCTCAAACGAAGGCAGCCCCTCAAGCTAAGGCAGACTCTCAAACTAATGCAGCACCTGAAAGTAAGGCAGCCCCTCAAACGAAGAGGGCCCCTCATCCAAAGACAACCCCTCAAACTAATGCAACCCCTCAAACTAAGGCAGCCCCTCAAACTAAGGCAGCCCCTCAAACTAAGTCAGCCGCTCAAACAAAGCCAGCTCCTCAAACTAAGGCAGCCCCTCAAACTAAGGCAGCCCCTCAAACTAAGGCAGCCCCTCAAACTAAGGCAGCCGCTCTAACTAAGGCAGCCCCTCAAACTAATGCAGCCCCTCAAACTAATGCAGCCCCTCAAACTAATGCAGCCCCTCAATCTAAGGCAGCCCCTCAATCTAAGGCAGCCCCTCAATCTAAGGCAGCCCCTCAAACTGAGGCAGCCGCTCAAACTAAGGCAGCCCCTCAAACTAATGCAGCCCCTCAAACTAATGCAGCCCCTCAAACTAATGCAGCCCCTCAATCTAAGGCCGCCCCTCAAACAGAGGCAGCCGCTCAAACAGAGGCAGCCGCTCAAACTGAGGCAGCCCCTCAAACTGAGGCAGCCTCTCAAACTAAGGCAGCCCCTCAAACGTAGGCAGCCTCTCAAACTATGGCAGCCCCTCAAACTAAAGCAGCCCCTCAAACTAAAGCAGCCCCTCAAACGAAGGCAGCCCCTCAAACTAAGGCAGCCCCTCAAACTAAGGCAGCCCCTCAAACTAAAGCAGCCCCTCAAACTAAAGCAGCCCCTCAAACTAATGCAGCTCCTCAATCTAAGGCAGCCCCTCAAACTAAAGCAGCCCCTCAAACTAATGCAGCCCCTCAAACTAATGCAGCCCCTCAAACTAATGCAGCCCCTCAATCTCAGGAAGCCCCTCAATCTAAGGAAGCCCCTCAATCTCAGGCAGCCTCTCAATCTAAGGCAGCCCCTCAAACTAAAGCAGCCCCTCAAACTAAAGCAGCCCCTCAAACTAAAGCAGCCCCTCAAACTAAGCCAGCCCCTCAAACTAAGCCAGCCCCTCAAACTAAGGCAGCCGCTCAAACTAAGGCAGCCGCTCAAACTAAGGCAGCCGCTCAAACTAAGGCAGACTCTCAAACTAAGGCAGCCTCACAATTAAAGGCAGCCGCTCAAACTAAGGCAACCCCTCAAACTAAGGCAGCCCCTCAAACTAAGGCAGCCCCTCAACTAAGGCAGCCGCTCAAACTAAGGCAGCCGCTCAAACTAAGGCAGCCCCTCAAACAAAGCAGCCCCTCAAACTAATGCATCCCCTCAAACTAAGGCGGCACCTCAAATTAATACAGCCCCTCAATCTAAAACAGCCCCTCTAACTAAGCCAGCCCCTCAATTTAAGGCAGCCCCTCAAACTAATGCAGACCCTCAAACTAAGTCAGTCACTCAAATTAAGGCAGACTCTCAAACTAAGGCAGCCCCTCAAACTAAGACAGCCCCTCAAACTAAGGCAGCCCCTCAAACTAAGGCAGCGTCTCAAAATAAGGCAGCGTCTCAAACTAAGGCACCCACTCAAAATAAGGCACCCACTCAAAATAAGGCAGTCCTTCAATCTAATGCAGCCCCTCAATCCAAGGCAGCCCCTCAAACTAAGGCAGCCGCTCAAACTAATGCAACCCCTCAATCTAAGGCAGCCCCTCAACTAAGGCAGCCGCTCAAACTAAGGCAGCCCCTCAAACTAATGCAGCCCCTCAAACTAATGCAGCCCCTCAAACTGAGGCAGCCACTCAAACTGAGGCAGCCACTCAAACTGAGGCAGCCTCTCAATCGAAGACTGCCCCTCAAACTAATGCAGCACCTCAATCTAAGGCAGCCCCTTAATATAATGCAGCCCTTCAAACTAAGGCAGACCCTCAATCTAAGGCAGCCCCTCAAACTAATGCGGCCCCTCAAACTAAGGCAGCCACTCAAACTAAGCCAGCGACTCAAACTAAGGCAGCCACTCAAACTGAGGCAGCCACTCAAACTGAGGCAGCCCCTCAAACTGAGGCAGCCCCTCAAACTGAGGCAGCCCCTCAAACTGAGGCAGCCCCTCAAACTAATGCAGCCACTCAAACTAAAGCAGCCCCTCAAACTAAAGCAGCCCCTCAAACTAAGGCAGCCCCTCAAACTCAGGCAGCCTCTCAAACTAAGGCAGCCGCTCAAATTAAGGCAGCCTCTCAAAGTAAGGCAGCCCCTCAAACTAAGGCTGCCGCTCAAACTAAGGCAGACTCTCAAACTAAGGCAGCCTCACAAACAAAGGCAGCCTCTCAAACTAAGGCAGTCCCTCAAACTAAGGCAGAATCTCAAAGTAAGCCAGCCCCTCAAACTAAGCCATCCCCTCAAACCAAGGCATCCCCTCAATCTAAGGCAGCCCCTCAATCTAAGGCAGCCCCTCAATCTAAGGCAGCCCCTCAATCTAAGGCAGCCCCTCTAACTAAATCTGACCCTCAAACTAAGGCAGCCCTTCAAACTCAGGCAGTCCTTCAAACTCAGGCAGCCTCTGAAAATAAGGCAGCCGCTCAAACTAAGGCAGCCTCTCAAACTGAGGCAGCCACTCAATCAAAGGCAGCCCCTCAAACTAAGCCAACCCCTCAAACTAAGGCAGCCCCTCAAGCTAAGGCAGACTCTCAAACTAATGCAGCACCTAAAAGTAAGGCAGCCCCTCAAACTAAGAGGGCCCCTCAACCAAAGACAGCCCCTCAAACTAATGCAGCCCCTCAAACTAAGGCAGCCCCTAAAACTAAGTCAGCCGCTCAATCTAAGGCAGCCCCTCAAACTAATGCAGCGCCTCAAACTAAGGCAGCCCCTCAAACTAAGCCGGCCCCTCAAACTAAGCCGGCCCCTCAAACTAAGCCGGCCCCTCAAACTAAGCCGGCCCCTCAAACTAAGGCAGCCCCTCAAACTAAGGCAGCCTCTCAAATTAAGGAAGCCTCTCAAAGTAAGGCAGCCCCTCAAACGAAGGCTGCCGCTCAAACTAAGGCAGACTCTCAAACTAAGGCAGCCTCACAAAAAAGGCAGCCTCTCAAACTAAGGCAGTCCCTCAAATTAAGGCAGAATCTCAAACTAAGCCAGCCCCTCAATCTAAGCCAGCCCCTCAATCTAAGGCAGCCCCTCAATCTAAGCCAGCCCCTCAATCTAAGCCAGACCCTCAAACTAAGCCAGCCCCTCAAACAAAGCCAGCCCCTCAAACTAAGGCATCCCCTCAATCTAAGGCATCCCCTCAATCTAAGGCAGCCACTCAATCAAAGGCAGCCACTCAATCAAAGGCAGCCCCTCAAACTAAGCCAACCCCTCAAACGAAGGCAGACCCTCAAACGAAGGCAGACCCTCAAGCTAAGGCAGACTCTCAAACTAATGCAGCCCCTCAAACTAAGGCAGCCCCTCAAACTAAGTCAGCCGCTCAAACTAAGTCAGCCGCTCAAACAAAGCCAGCCGCTCAAACAACGGCAGCCGCTCAAACTAAGGCAGCCGCTCAAACTAAGGCAGCCGCTCAAACTAAGGCAGCCCCTCAAACTAAGTCTGCCCCTCAAACTAATGCAGCCCCTCAAACTAATGCAGCCCCTCAAACTAATGCAGCCCCTCAAACTGAGGCAGCCCCTCAAACTAAGGCAGCCGCTCAAACTAAGGCAGCCGCTCAAACTAATGCAGCCCCTCAAAGTAATGCAGCCCCTCAAACGAAGAGGGCCCCTCATCCAAAGACAGCCCCTCAAACTAAGGCAGCCCCTCAAACTAAGGCAGCCGCTCAAACTAATGCAGCCCCTCAAAGTAATGCAGCCCCTCAAAGTAATGCAGCCCCTCAATCTAAGGCCGCCGCTCAAACTAAGCTAGCCGCTCAAACTAAGGCAGCCGCTCAAACTAAGGCAACCTCTCAGATTAAGGCAGACTCTCAAAGTCAGGCAGCCCTTCAAACTAAGGCAGCCGCTCAAACTAAGGCAGACTCTCAAACTAAGGCAGCCTCACAATTAAAGGCAGCCGCTCAAACTAAGGCAACCCCTCAAACTAAGGCAGCCCCTCAAACTAAGGCAGCCCCTCAAACTAAGGCAGCCCCTCAAACTAAGGCAGCCCCTCAACTAAAGCAGCCGCTCAAACTAAGGCAGCCCCTCAAACTAAGGCAGCCCCTCAAACTAATGCATCCCCTCAAACTAAGGCAGCCCCTCAAACTAAGGCAGCCCCTCAAACTAAGGCAGCCCCTCAAACTAAGGCAGCCCCTCAACTAAAGCAGCCGCTCAAACTAAGGCAGCCGCTCAAACTAAGGCAGCCCCTCAAACTAATGCATCCCCTCAAACTAAGGCAGCCCCTCAAACTAATGCAGACCCTCAAACTAAGCCAGCCACACAAATTAAGGCAGTCCCACAAACTTCGGCAGACTCTCAAACTAAGGCAGCCCCTCAAACTAAGGCAGCCCCTCAAACTAAGGCAGCCCCTCAAAATAAGGCACCCACTCAAAATAAGGCAGCCCTTCAATCTAATGCAGCCCCTCAATCCAATGCAGCCCCTCAAACTAAATCAGCCCCTCAAACTAAGGCAGCCGCTCAAACTAATGCAACCCCTCAATCTAAGGCAGCCCCTCAACTAAGGCAGCCGCTCAAACTAAGGCAGCCGCTCAAACTAAGGCAGCCCCTCAAACTAAGGCAGCCCCTCAAACTAAGGCAGCCCCTCAAACTAAGGCAGCCACTCAAACTAATGCAGCCCCTCAATCGAAGACTGCCCCTCAATCGAAGACTGCCCCTCAAACTAATGCAGACACTCAAACTAAGCCAGCCACTCAAATTAAGGCAGACTCTCAAAATAAGGCAGACTCTCAAAATAAGGCAGCCTCTCAAAATAAGGCAGCCCCTCAAACTAAGGCAGCGACTCAAACTAAGGCAGACTCTCAAACTAAGGCAGCCCCTCAAACTAATGCAGCCCCTCAATCTAAGGCAGCCCCTCAAACTAAAGCTGCCCCTCGTACTAAGGCAGCCCTTCAAACTAAGGCAGCTTCTCAAACTAAGGCAGCCACTCAATCAAAGGCAGCCCTTCAAACTAAGCCAACCCCTCAAACTAAGGCAGCCCCTCAAACTAAGGCAGCCACTCAAACTAATGCAGCCCCTCAATCTAAGGCAGCCCCTCAAACTAATGCAGCCCCTCAAACTAATGCAGCCCCTCAAACTAAGGCAGCCCCTCAATTTAAGGCAGCCCCTCAAACTAATGCAGCCCCTCAAACTAATGCAGCCCCTCAAACTAATGCAGCCCCTCAAGTTAAGGCAGCTCCTCAAACTTAGGCAGACTCTCAAAGTAAGGCAGCCCCTCAAATTAAGGCAGCCCCTCAATCTAAGGCAGCCCCTCAATCTAAGGCAGCCCCTCAATCTAAGGCAGCCCCTCAAACTAAGGCAGCCCCACAAAATAAGACAGCCACTCAAACTTAGGCAGCCTCTCATACTAAGGCAGCCTCTCATACTAAGGCAGCCCCTCAAACTAAGGCAGCCCCTCAAACTAAGGCAGCCCCTCAAACTAAGGCAGTCCCTCAAACTAAGGCAGAATCTCAAACTAAGCCAGCCCCTCAAACTAAGCCATCCCCTCAAACTAAGCCATCCCCTCAAACTAAGCCATCCCCTCAAACTGAGCCATCCCCTCAAACCAAGGCATCCCCTCAAACCAAGGCATCCCCTCAATCTAAGGCAGCCTCTCTAACTAAATCTGACCCTCAAACTAAGGCAGCCCTTCAAACTCAGGCAGCCTCTGAAAATAAGGCAGCCGCTCAAACTAAGGCAGCCTCTCAAACTAAGGCAGCCTCTCAAACTAAGGCAGCCCCTCAATCTAAGGCAGCCCCTCAATCTAAGGCAGCCCCTCAATCTAAGGCAGCCCCTCAAACTAAGGCAGCCCCTCAAACTAAGGCAGCCCCACAAAATAAGACAGCCCCACAAAATAAGACAGCCCCTCAAACTGAGGCAGCCTCTCATACTAAGGCAGCCCCTCAAACTAAGGCATCCCCTCAAACTAAGGCATCCCCTCAAACTAAGGCATCCCCTCAATCTAAGGCATCCCCTCAATCTAAGGCAGCCCCTCAAACTAAATCTGACCCTCAAACTGAGGCAGCCCTTCAAACTGAGGCAGCCTCTGAAAATAAGGCAGCCGCTCAAGCTAAGGCAGCCTCTCAAACTAAGGCAGTCACTCAATCAAAGGCAGCCCCTCAAACTAATGCAGCCCCTCAAACTAATGCAGCCCCTCAAGTTAAGGCAGCTCCTCAAACTTAGGCAGACTCTCAAAGTAAGGCAGCCCCTCAAATTAAGGCAGCCCCTCAATCTAAGGCAGCCCCTCAATCTAAGGCAGCCCCTCAATCTAAGGCAGCCCCTCAAACTAAGGCAGCCCCACAAAATAAGACAGCCACTCAAACTTAGGCAGCCTCTCATACTAAGGCAGCCTCTCATACTAAGGCAGCCCCTCAAACTAAGGCAGCCCCTCAAACTAAGGCAGCCCCTCAAACTAAGGCAGTCCCTCAAACTAAGGCAGAATCTCAAACTAAGCCAGCCCCTCAAACTAAGCCATCCCCTCAAACTAAGCCATCCCCTCAAACTAAGCCATCCCCTCAAACTGAGCCATCCCCTCAAACCAAGGCATCCCCTCAAACCAAGGCATCCCCTCAATCTAAGGCAGCCTCTCTAACTAAATCTGACCCTCAAACTAAGGCAGCCCTTCAAACTCAGGCAGCCTCTGAAAATAAGGCAGCCGCTCAAACTAAGGCAGCCTCTCAAACTAAGGCAGCCTCTCAAACTAAGGCAGCCCCTCAATCTAAGGCAGCCCCTCAATCTAAGGCAGCCCCTCAATCTAAGGCAGCCCCTCAAACTAAGGCAGCCCCTCAAACTAAGGCAGCCCCACAAAATAAGACAGCCCCACAAAATAAGACAGCCCCTCAAACTGAGGCAGCCTCTCATACTAAGGCAGCCCCTCAAACTAAGGCATCCCCTCAAACTAAGGCATCCCCTCAAACTAAGGCATCCCCTCAATCTAAGGCATCCCCTCAATCTAAGGCAGCCCCTCAAACTAAATCTGACCCTCAAACTGAGGCAGCCCTTCAAACTGAGGCAGCCTCTGAAAATAAGGCAGCCGCTCAAGCTAAGGCAGCCTCTCAAACTAAGGCAGTCACTCAATCAAAGGCAGCCCCTCAAACTAAGCCAACCCCTCCAACGAAGGCAGCCCCTCAAGCTAAGGCAGACTCTCAAACTAATGCAGCACATTAAAGTAAGGCAGCCCCTCAAACTAAGAGGGCCCCTCAACCAAAGACAGCCCCTCAAACTAATGCAGACCCTCAAACTAAGGCAGCCCCTCAAACTAAGTCAGCCGCTCAAACCAAGCCAGCCGCTCAAACCAAGCCAGCCGCTCAAACTAAGCCAGCCGCTCAAACTAAGCCAGCCCCTCAAACTAAGGCAGCCCCTCAAACTAAGGCAGCCCCTCAAACTAAGGCAGCCCATCAAAATAATGCTGCCCCTCAAACTAATGCAGCCCCTCAAACTAAGGCAGCCCCTCAAACTAAGTCAGCCCCTCAAACCTAGGCAGCCCCTCAAACCTCGGCAGCCCCTCAAACTTAGGCAGCCCCTCTAACTAAGGCAGCCCCTCAAACGAATGCAGCCCCTCAAACGAATGCAGCCCCTCAAACGAATGCAGCCCCTCAAACTAATGCAGCCCCTCAAACTAATGCAGCCCCTCAATCTAAGGCAGCAACTCAAAGTAAGGCAGCAACTCAAAGTAAGGCAGCCACTCAAACTAATGCAACCCCTCAATCTAAGGCAGCCCCTCAACTAAGGCAGCCGCTCAAACTAAGGCAGCCCCTCAAACTAATGCAGCCCCTCAAACTAAGGCGGGCGTTCAAACTAATACAGCCCCTCTAACTAAGGCAGCACCTCAATTTAAGGCAGCCCCTCAAACTAAGGCAGCCCCTCAAGCTAAGGCAGCCGCTCAAACTAAGGCAGCCTCTCAAACTAAGTCAGCCCCTCATCTCAGGCAGCCCCTCAAACTGAGGCAGCCGCTGAAACTGAGGCAGCCGCTCAAACTGAGGCAGCCGCTCAAACTGATGCAGCCCCTCAAACTAAGGCAGACACTCAAACTGATGCAGCCCCTCAAACTAAGGCAGCCCCTCAAACTAAGGCAGCCCCTCAAAATAAGGCAGACCCTCAAACTAAGGCAGCCCCTCAAAATAAGGCAGACCCTCAAACTAAGGCAGACCCTCAAAATAAGGCAGACCCTCAAAATAAGGCAGACCCTCAAAATAAGGCAGACTCTCAAAATAAGGCAGACCCTCAAAATAAGGCAGACCCTCAAAATAAGGCAGACCCTCAAAATAAGGCAGACTCTCAAAATAAGGCAGACTCTCAAAATAAGGCAGACCCTCAAAATAAGGCAGACTCTCAAAATAAGGCAGACTCTCAAAGTAAGGCAGACCCTCAAAATAAGGCAGACTCTCAAAATAAGGCAGACTCTCAAAATAAGGCAGACTCTCAAAATAAGGCAGACTCTCAAAATAAGGCAGATTCTCAAAATAAGGCAGACTCTCAAAATAAGGCAGACTCTCAAAATAAGGCAGACTCTCAAAATAAGGCAGTCCCTCAAACTAAGGCAGACTCTGAAACTGAGAGAGCTTCTCAAACTAAGGCAGCCGCTCAAACGAAGGCAGCCGCTCAAACGAAGGCAGCCCCTCAAACGAAGGCAGCCCCTCAAACGAAGGCAGCCCCTCAAACTGAGAGAGCTTCTCAAACTAAGGCAGCCCCTCAAACGAAGGCAGCCCCTCAAACGAAGGCAGCCCCTCCAAGTAAGGCAGCCCCTCAAACGAAGGCAGCCCCTCAAACTGATGCAGCCCCTCAAACTGATGCAGCCTCTCAAACTGATGCAGCCTCTCAAACTGATGCAGCCCCTCAAACTAATGCAGCCACTCAAACTAATGCAGCCTCTCAAACTAATGCAGCCCCTCAAACTATGGCAGCCCCTCAAACTATGGCAGCCCCTCAAACTATGGCAGCCCCTCAAACTAATGCAGTCTCTCAATCTAATGCAGTCTCTCAATCTAATGCAGCCCCTCAAACTAATGCAACCTCTGAAACTAAGGCAGCCGCTCAAACTAAGGCAGACACTCAAACTAATGCAGCCCATCAAACTAATGCAGTCTCTCAAAGTAAGGCAGCACCTCAAACTAAGTCAGGCCCTCAAACTAATGCAACCCCTGAAACAAATTCAGCACCTCAAACAAAGGCAGCCCCTCAAACTAAGGCAGACCCTCAAAGTAAGGCAGACCCTCAAAGTAAGGCAGACCCTCAAAGTAAGGCAGACCCTCAAACTGAGGCAGACCATCAAACTAAGGCAGCCCCTCAAACTAAGGCAGCCCCTCAAACTAAGGCAGACCCTCAAACTAAGGCAGACCCTCAAACTAAGGCAGACCCTCAATCTAAGGCAGACCCTCAAACTAAGGCAGACCCTCAAACTAAGGCAGACCCTCAATCTAATGCAGCCCCTGAAATTAACGCAGAGCCTAAAACTAAGGATTGCCCTCAATCTAGTAGAGCCTCTCAAACTAATGCAGCCCCTCAAACTTATGCAGCCCCTCAATCTAAGGCAGCCCCTCAAACGAATGCAGCCCCTCAAACTTATGCAACCCCGCAAACTTATGCAACCCCGCAAACTTATGCAGCCCCTCAATCTAAGGCAGCCCCTCAAACTCAGGCAGCCCCTCAAACTAATGCAGGCCCTCAAACTAATGCACCTCCCCAAACTAATGCAGTCCCTAAAACTAATGCAGCCCCTTAAACAAATGCAGCCCCTCAATCTGAGACAACGCCTCAATCTCAGACAACCCCTCAATCTAAGGCAGCCCCTCAAACTAAGGCAGCCCCTCAAACTAAGGCAGCCCCTCAAACTAAGGCAGCCGGTCAAACTAAGGCAGCCGGTCAAACTAAGGCAGCCCCTCAAACTAATGCAGCCCCTTAAACAAATGCATCCCCACAATCTAAGGCAGCCCCTCAAACTGAGAGAGCTTCTCAATCTAAGGCAGCCCCTCAAACTAAGGCAGCCCCTCAAACTAAGGCAGCCCCTCAAACTAAGGCAGACCCTAATACTAAGGCAGACCCTCAATCTAATGCAGCCCCTGAAATTAACGCAGAGCCTAAAACTAAGGATTGCCCTCAATCTAGTAGAGCCTCTCAAACTAATGCAGCCCCTCAAACGAATGCAACCCCGCAAACCTATGCAGCCCCTCAATCGAAGACAACGCCTCAATCTAAGGCAGCCCCTTAAACTCAGGCAGCCCCTCAAACTAATGCAGGCCCTCAAACTAATGCACCTCCCCAAACTAATGCAGTCCCTAAAACTAATGCAGCCCCTTAAACAAATGCAGCCCCTCAATCTGAGACAACGCCTCAATCTCAGACAACCCCTCAATCTAAGGCAGCCCCTCAAACTCAGGCAGCCCCTCAAACTGAGGCATCCCCTCAAACTAAGGCAGCCGGTCAAACTAAGGCAGCCCCTCAAACTAATGCAGTCCCTAAAACTAATGAAACTCCCCAAACTAATGCAGTCCCTAAAACTAATGCAGCCCCTAAAACTAATGCAGCCCCTTAAACAAATGCATCCCCACAATCTAAGGCAGCCCCTCAAACTGAGAGAGCTTCTCAAACTAAGGCAGACCCTCAAACTAAGGCAGACCCTCAATCTAATGCAGCCCCTGAAATTAACGCAGAGCCTAAAACTAAGGATTGCCCTCAATCTAGTAGAGCCTCTCAAACTAATGCAGCCCCTCAAACTTATGCAGCCCCTCAATCTAAGGCAGCCCCTCAAACGAATGCAGCCCCTCAAACTTATGCAACCCCGCAAACTTATGCAACCCCGCAAACTTATGCAGCCCCTCAATCTAAGGCAGCCCCTCAAACTCAGGCAGCCCCTCAAACTAATGCAGGCCCTCAAACTAATGCACCTCCCCAAACTAATGCAGTCCCTAAAACTAATGCAGCCCCTTAAACAAATGCAGCCCCTCAATCTGAGACAACGCCTCAATCTCAGACAACCCCTCAATCTAAGGCAGCCCCTCAAACTAAGGCAGCCCCTCAAACTAAGGCAGCCCCTCAAACTAAGGCAGCCGGTCAAACTAAGGCAGCCGGTCAAACTAAGGCAGCCCCTCAAACTAATGCAGCCCCTTAAACAAATGCATCCCCACAATCTAAGGCAGCCCCTCAAACTGAGAGAGCTTCTCAATCTAAGGCAGCCCCTCAAACTAAGGCAGCCCCTCAAACTAAGGCAGCCCCTCAAACTAAGGCAGACCCTAATACTAAGGCAGACCCTCAATCTAATGCAGCCCCTGAAATTAACGCAGAGCCTAAAACTAAGGATTGCCCTCAATCTAGTAGAGCCTCTCAAACTAATGCAGCCCCTCAAACGAATGCAACCCCGCAAACCTATGCAGCCCCTCAATCGAAGACAACGCCTCAATCTAAGGCAGCCCCTTAAACTCAGGCAGCCCCTCAAACTAATGCAGGCCCTCAAACTAATGCACCTCCCCAAACTAATGCAGTCCCTAAAACTAATGCAGCCCCTTAAACAAATGCAGCCCCTCAATCTGAGACAACGCCTCAATCTCAGACAACCCCTCAATCTAAGGCAGCCCCTCAAACTCAGGCAGCCCCTCAAACTGAGGCATCCCCTCAAACTAAGGCAGCCGGTCAAACTAAGGCAGCCCCTCAAACTAATGCAGTCCCTAAAACTAATGAAACTCCCCAAACTAATGCAGTCCCTAAAACTAATGCAGCCCCTAAAACTAATGCAGCCCCTTAAACAAATGCATCCCCACAATCTAAGGCAGCCCCTCAAACTGAGAGAGCTTCTCAAACTAAGGCAGCCGCTCACTCTAAGGCAGCCGCTCAAACTAAGGCAGCCGCTCAAACTAATGCAGCCCCTCAAACTAATGCAGCCCCTCAAACTAATGCAGCCCCTCAAACGAATGCAGCCCCTCAAACTAAGGCAGCCCCTCAAACTAAGGCAGCCCCTCAAACTAATGCAGACCTTGAATCTAATGCAGCTCCTGAAACTAATGCAGCTCCTGAAACTAATGCAGCCACTCAGTCCAAGGCAGCCCCTCAAACTGAGAGAGCTTCTCAAACTAAGGCAGCCCTTCAAACTAATGCAGCCCCTCAAACAAATGCAGCCCCTCAAACTAAGGCAGCCCCTCAAGCTAAGGCAGCCCCTCAAACTAAGGCAGCCCCTCAAACTAAGGCAGCCACTCAGTCCAAGGCAGCCACTCAGTCCAAGGCAGCCCCTCAAACTAAGGCAGCGTCTCAAACTAAGGCAGCGTCTCAAACTAAGGCAGCCGCTCAAACGAAGGCAGCCGCTCAAACGAAGGCAGCCGCTCAAACGAAGGCAGCCCCTCAAACGAAGGCAGCCCCTCAAACGAAGGCAGCCCCTCAAATTAAGGCAGCCCCTCAAACTATTGCAGACTATCAAACTAAGGCAGCACCTCAAACTAAGGCAGCCCCTGAATCTGAGGCAGCCCCTGAAACTGAGGCAGCCCCTCAAACTAAGGCAGACCCTAATACGAAGGCAGACCCTCAATCTAATGCAGCCCCTGAAATTAACGCAGAGCCTTAAACTGAGGATTGCCCTCAATCTAGTAGAGCCTCTCAAACTAATGCAGCCCTTCAAACTTATTCAGCCCTTCAATCTGAGGCAGCCTCTCAAACTGATGCAGCCCCTCAAACTATGCAGCCCCTCAATCTAAGGCTGCCCCTCAAATTAATGCAGCCCTTCAAACTAAGGCAGCCCCTCAAACAAAGCCAGCCCCTCAAACAAAGCCAGCCCCTCAAATTTATGCAGTCCCTCCAACTAAGGCAGACTCTGAAACTAATGCAGCCCCTTAAACTAAGGCAACCCCTCCAACTAAGGCAGCCTCTCAAACTAAGGCAGCCTCTCAAACTAAGGCAGCCTCTCAAACTGATGCAGCCTCTCAAACTGATGCAGCCCCTCAAACTGATGCAGCCCCTCAAACTAATGCAGCCCCTCAAACTAATGCAGTCTCTCAATCTAATGCAGCCC
Source organism: Heterodontus francisci (assembly GCF_036365525.1). Lineage (NCBI taxonomy): Eukaryota > Metazoa > Chordata > Chondrichthyes > Heterodontiformes > Heterodontidae > Heterodontus > Heterodontus francisci. The sequence goes on from NC_090391.1 coordinate 61,061,070, forward strand.
CTCAAACTAATGCAACCTCTGAAACTAAGGCAGCCGCTCAAACTAAGGCAGACACTCAAACTAATGCAGCCCATCAAACTAATGCAGTCTCTCAAAGTAAGGCAGCACCTCAAACTAAGTCAGGCCCTCAAACTAATGCAACCCCTGAAACAAATTCAGCACTTCAAACAAAGGCAGCCCCTCAAACTAAGGCAGCCCTCAAACTAAGGCAGACCCTAATACTAAGGCAGACCCTAATACTAAGGCAGACCCTAATACTAAGGCAGACCCTCAATCTAATGCAGCCCCTGAAATTAACGCAGAGCCTAAAACTAAGGATTGCCCTCAATCCAGTAGAGCCTCTCAAACTAATGCAGCCCCTCAAACTAAGGCAGCCACTCAAATTAAGGCAGCCCCTCAAACTATTGCAGACTATCAAACTAAGGCAGCACCTCAAACTAAGGCAGCCCCTGAAACTGAGGCAGCCCCTGAAACTGAGGCAGCCCCTCAAACTAAGGCAGACCCTAATACGAAGGCAGACCCTCAATCTAATGCAGCCCCTGAAATTAACGCAGAGCCTTAAACTGAGGATTGCCCTCAATCTAGTAGAGCCTCTCAAACTAATGCAGCCCTACAAACTTATTCAGCCCTTCAATCTGAGGCAGCCTCTCAAACTGATGCAGCCCCTCAAACTATGCAGCCCCTCAATCTAAGGCTGCCCCTCAAACTAATGCAGCCCTTCAAACTAAGGCAGCCCCTCAAACAAAGCCAGCCCCTCAAACAAAGCCAGCCCCTCAAACAAAGCCAGCCCCTCAAATTTATGCAGTCCCTCCAACTAAGGCAGACTCTGAAACTAATGCAGCCCCTTAAACTAAGGCAACCCCTCCAACTGAGGCAGCCCCTCAAACTAAGGCAGCCGCTAAAACTAAGGCAGCCTCTCAAACTAAGGCAGCCTCTCAAACTGATGCAGCCTCTCAAACTGATGCAGCCTCTCAAACTGATGCAGCCCCTCAAACTAATGCAGCCCCTCAAACTAATGCAGCCCCTCAAACTAATGCAGCCTCTCAAACTAATGCAGCCTCTCAAACTAATGCAGTCTCTCAATCTAATGCAGCCCCTCAAACTAATGCAGCCTCTGAAACTATGGCAGCCCCTCAAACTAATGCAGTCTCTCAATCTAATGCAGCCCCTCAAACTAATGCAACCTCTGAAACTAAGGCAGCCGCTCAAACTAAGGCAGACACTCAAACTAATGCAGCCCATCAAACTAATGCAGTACCTCAAACCTATGCAGCCCCTCAATCTAAGGCAGCCCCTCAAACGAATGCAGCCCCTCAAACTTATGCAACCCCGCAAACTTATGCAACTCCGCAAACCTATGCAGCCCCTCAAACTATGGCAGCCCCTCAATCGAAGACAACGCCTCAATCTAAGGCAGCCCCTCAAACTCAGGCAGCCCCTCAAACTAATGCAGGCCCTCAAACTAATGCACCTCCCCAAACTAATGCAGTCCCTAAAACTAATGCAGCCCCTTAAACAAATGCAGCCCCTCAATCTGAGACAACGCCTCAATCTCAGACAACCCCTCAATCTAAGGCAGCCCCTCAAACTAAGGCAGCCCCTCAAACTAAGGCAGCCCCTCAAACTAAGGCAGCCGGTCAAACTAAGGCAGCCGGTCAAACTAAGGCAGCCCCTCAAACTAATGCAGTCCCTAAAACTAATGAAACTCCCCAAACTAATGCAGTCCCTAAAACTAATGCAGCCCCTTAAACAAATGCATCCCCACAATCTAAGGCAGCCCCTCAAACTGAGAGAGCTTCTCAATCTAAGGCAGCCCCTCAAACTAAGGCAGCCCCTCAAACTAAGGCAGACCCTAATACTAAGGCAGACCCTCAATCTAATGCAGCCCCTGAAATTAACGCAGAGCCTAAAACTGAGGATTGCCCTCAATCTAGTAGAGCCTCTCAAACTAATGCAGCCCCTCAAACGAATGCAACCCCGCAAACCTATGCAGCCCCTCAATCGAAGACAACGCCTCAATCTAAGGCAGCCCCTTAAACTCAGGCAGCCCCTCAAACTAATGCAGGCCCTCAAACTAATGCACCTCCCCAAACTAATGCAGTCCCTAAAACTAATGCAGCCCCTTAAACAAATGCAGCCCCTCAATCTGAGACAACGCCTCAATCTCAGACAACCCCTCAATCTTAGGCAGCCCCTCAAACTAAGGCAGCCCCTCAAACTGAGGCATCCCCTCAAACTAAGGCAGCCGGTCAAACTAAGGCAGCCCCTCAAACTAATGCAGTCCCTAAAACTAATGAAACTCCCCAAACTAATGCAGTCCCTAAAACTAATGCAGCCCCTAAAACTAATGCAGCCCCTTAAACAAATGCATCCCCACAATCTAAGGCAGCCCCTCAAACTGAGAGAGCTTCTCAAACTAAGGCAGCCGCTCACTCTAAGGCAGCCGCTCAAACTAAGGCAGCCCTTCAAACTTATTCAGCCCTTCAATCTGAGGCAGCCTCTCAAACTGATGCAGCCCCTCAAACTATGCAGCCCCTCAATCTAAGGCTGCCCCTCAAACTAATGCAGCCCTTCAAACTAAGGCAGCCCCTCAAACAAAGCCAGCCCCTCAAACAAAGCCAGCCCCTCAAACAAAGCCAGCCCCTCAAACAAAGCCAGCCCCTCAAACAAAGCCAGCCCCTCAAATTTATGCAGTCCCTCCAACTAAGGCAGACTCTGAAACTAATGCAGCCCCTTAAACTAAGGCAACCCCTCCAACTAAGGCAGCCCCTCAAACTAAGGCAGCCGCTAAAACTAAGGCAGCCTCTCAAACTAAGGCAGCCTCTCAAACTAAGGCAGCCTCTCAAACTGATGCAGCCTCTCAAACTGATGCAGCCCCTCAAACTAATGCAGCCCCTCAAACTAATGCAGTCTCTCAATCTAATGCAGCCCCTCAAACTAATGCAACCTCTGAAACTAAGGCAGCCGCTCAAACTAAGGCAGACACTCAAACTAATGCAGCCCATCAAACTAATGCAGTCTCTCAAAGTAAGGCAGCACCTCAAACTAAGTCAGGCCCTCAAACTAATGCAACCCCTGAAACAAATTCAGCACTTCAAACAAAGGCAGCCCCTCAAACTAATGCAGCCCCTCAAACTAATGCAGCCCCTCAAACGAATGCAGCCCCTCAAACTAAGGCAGCCCCTCAAACTAAGGCAGCCCCTCAAACTAATGCAGACCTTGAATCTAATGCAGCTCCTGAAACTAATGCAGCTCCTGAAACTAATGCAGCCACTCAGTCCAAGGCAGCCCCTCAAACTGAGAGAGCTTCTCAAACTAAGGCAGCCCTTCAAACTAATGCAGCCCCTCAAACAAATGCAGCCCCTCAAACTAAGGCAGCCCCTCAAGCTAAGGCAGCCCCTCAAACTAAGGCAGCCCCTCAAACTAAGGCAGCCACTCAGTCCAAGGCAGCCACTCAGTCCAAGGCAGCCCCTCAAACTAAGGCAGCGTCTCAAACTAAGGCAGCGTCTCAAACTAAGGCAGCCGCTCAAACGAAGGCAGCCGCTCAAACGAAGGCAGCCGCTCAAACGAAGGCAGCCCCTCAAACGAAGGCAGCCCCTCAAACGAAGGCAGCCCCTCAAATTAAGGCAGCCCCTCAAACTATTGCAGACTATCAAACTAAGGCAGCACCTCAAACTAAGGCAGCCCCTGAATCTGAGGCAGCCCCTGAAACTGAGGCAGCCCCTCAAACTAAGGCAGACCCTAATACGAAGGCAGACCCTCAATCTAATGCAGCCCCTGAAATTAACGCAGAGCCTTAAACTGAGGATTGCCCTCAATCTAGTAGAGCCTCTCAAACTAATGCAGCCCTTCAAACTTATTCAGCCCTTCAATCTGAGGCAGCCTCTCAAACTGATGCAGCCCCTCAAACTATGCAGCCCCTCAATCTAAGGCTGCCCCTCAAATTAATGCAGCCCTTCAAACTAAGGCAGCCCCTCAAACAAAGCCAGCCCCTCAAACAAAGCCAGCCCCTCAAATTTATGCAGTCCCTCCAACTAAGGCAGACTCTGAAACTAATGCAGCCCCTTAAACTAAGGCAACCCCTCCAACTAAGGCAGCCTCTCAAACTAAGGCAGCCTCTCAAACTAAGGCAGCCTCTCAAACTAAGGCAGCCTCTCAAACTGATGCAGCCTCTCAAACTGATGCAGCCCCTCAAACTAATGCAGCCCCTCAAACTAATGCAGCCCCTCAAACTAATGCAGTCTCTCAATCTAATGCAGCCCCTCAAACTAATGCAACCTCTGAAACTAAGGCAGCCACTCAAACTAAGGCAGACACTCAAACTAATGCAGCCCATCAAACTAATGCAGTCTCTCAAAGTAAGGCAGCACCTCAAACTAAGTCAGGCCCTCAAACTAATGCAACCCCTGAAACAAATTCAGCACTTCAAACAAAGGCAGCCCCTCAAACTAAGGCAGCCCTCAAACTAAGGCAGACCCTAATACTAAGGCAGACCCTAATACTAAGGCAGACCCTCAATCTAATGCAGCCCCTGAAATTAACGCAGAGCCTAAAACTAAGGATTGCCCTCAATCTAGTAGAGCCTCTCAAACTAATGCAGCCCCTCAAACCTATGCAGCCCCTCAAACTATGGCAGCCCCTCAATCGAAGACAACGCCTCAATCTAAGGCAGCCCCTTAAACTCAGGCAGCCCCTCAAACTAATGCAGGCCCTAAAACTAATGCAGCCCCTTAAACAAATGCAGCCCCTCAATCTGAGACAACGCCTCAATCTCAGACAACCCCTCAATCTAAGGCAGCCCCTCAATCTAAGGCAGCCCCTCAAACTAAGGCAGCCCCTCAAACTAATGCAGTCCCTAAAACTAATGCAGTCCCTAAAACTAATGCAGCCCCTAAAACTAATGCAACCCCTAAAACTAATGCAGCCCCTAAAACTAATGCAGCCCCTAAAACTAATGCAGCCCCTAAAACTAATGCAGCCCCTTAAACAAATGCATCCCCACAATCTAAGGCAGCCCCTCAAACTGAGAGAGCTTCTCAAACTAAGGCAGCCGCTCAAACTAAGGCAGCCCCTCAAACAAATGCAGGCCCTCAAACTAATGCAGGCCCTCAAACTAATGCACCTCCCCAAAACTAATGCAGTCCCTAAAACTAATGCAGCCCCTTAAACAAATGCAGCCCCTTAAACAAATGCAGCCCCTTAATCTGAGACAACGCCTCAATCTCAGACAACCCCTCCAACTAAGGCAGCCCCTCCAACTAAGGCAGCCCCTCAAACTAAGGCAGCCCCTCAAACTAAGGCAGCCCCTCAAACTAATGCAGCCTCTCAAACTAATGCAGCCTCTCAAACTAATGCAGCCTCTCAAACTAATGCAGCCCCTCAAACTAATGCAGCCTCTCAAACTAATGCAGCCCCTCAAACTAATGCAGCCTCTCAAACTAATGCAGCCTCTCAAACTAATGCAGCCTCTCAAACTAATGCAGCCTCTGAAACTATGGCAGCTCCTCAAACTAAGGCAGCCCCTCAAACTAAGGCAGCCCCTCAAACTAAGGCAGCCCCTCAAACTAAGGCAGACCCTCAAACTAAGGAAAACCCTAATACTAAGGCAGACCCTAATACTAAGGCAGACCCTAATACTAAGGCAGACCCTCAATCTAATGCAGCCCCTGAAATTAACGCAGAGCCTAAAACTAAGGATTGCCCTCAATCTAGTAGAGCCTCTCAAACTAATGCAGCCCCTCAAACGAATGCAGCCCCTCAAACTTATGCAACCCCTAAATCTAAGGCAGCCCCTCAATCTAAGGCAGCCCCTCAATCTAAGGCAGCCCCTCAAACTAAGGCAGCCCCTCAAACTAAGGCAGCCCCTCAAACTAAGGCAGCCCCTCATCCTAAGGCAGACCCTAATACTAAGGCAGGCCCTCAATCTAATGCAGCCCCTGAAATTAACGCAGAGCCTAAAACTAAGGATTGCCCTCAATCTAGTAGAGCCTCTCAAACTAATGCAGCCCCTCAAACGAATGCAGCCCCTCAAACTTATGCAACCCCGCAAACCTATGCAGCCCCTCAAACTATAGCAGCCCCTCAATCGAAGACAACGCCTCAATCTAAGGCAGCCCCTCAAACTAATGCACCTCCCCAAACTAATGCAGTCCCTAAAACTAATGCAGCCCCTTAAACAAATGCAGCCCCTTAAACAAATGCAGCCCCTCAATCTGAGACAACGCCTCAATCTCAGACAACCCCTCAATCTCAGACAACCCCTCAATCTAAGGCAGCCCCTCAAACTAAGGCAGCCCCTCAAACTAAGGCAGCCCCTCAAACTAAGGCAGCCCCTCAAACTAATCCAGTCCCTAAAACTAATCCAGTCCCTAAAACTAATCCAGTCCCTAAAACTAATGAAACTCCCCAAACTAATGCAGCCCCTTAAACAAATGCAGCCCCTCAATCTGAGACAACGCCTCAATCTAAGGCAGCCCCTCAAACTAAGGCAGCCCCTCAAACTAAGGCAGCCCCTCAAACTAAGGCAGCCGGTCAAACTAAGGCAGTCCCTAAAACTAATGAAACTCCCCAAAACTAATGCAGTCCCTAAAACTAATGCAGCCCCTTAAACAAATGCATCCCCACAATCTAAGGCAGCCCCTCAAACTGAGAGAGCTTCTCAAACTAAGGCAGCCGCTCAAACTAAGGCAGCCGCTCAAACTAAGGCAGCCGCTCAAACTAAGGCAGCCCCTCAAACTAAGGCAGCCCCTCAAACTAAGGCAGCCCCTCCAACTAAGGCAGCCCCTCCAACTAAGGCAGCCTCTCCAACTAAGGCAGCCCCTCAAACTAAGGCAGCCTCTCAAACTAAGGCAGCCTCTCAAACTAAGGCAGCCTCTCAAACTAAGGCAGCCTCTCAAACTAATGCAGCCCATCAAACTAATGCAGCCCCTCAAACTAATGCAGCCCCTCAAACTAATGCAGCCTCTCAAACTAATGCAGCCCCTCAACCTAATGCAGCCCCTCAAACTAATGCAGCCCCTCAACCTAATGCAGCCCCTCAAAGTAATGCAGCCTCTGAAACTATGGCAGCCGCTCAAACTAAGGCAGACACTCAAACTAATGCAGCCCATCAAACTAATGCAGTCTCTCAAAGTAAGGCAGCACCTCAAACTAAGTCAGGCCCTCAAACTAATGCAGCCCCTCAAACTTATGCAGCCCCTCAAACTTATGCAGCCCCTCAATCTAAGGCAGCCCCTCAAACGAATGCAGCCCCTCAAACGAATGCAGCCCCTCAAACGAATGCAGCCCCTCAAACTATGGCAGCCCCTCAAACTATGGCAGCCCCTCAATCGAAGACAACGCCTCAATCTAAGGCAGCCCCTCAAACTCAGGCAGCCCCTCAAACTAATGCAGGCCCTCAAACTAATGCACCTCCCCAAACTAATGCAGTCCCTAAAACTAATGCAGCCCCTTAAACAAATGCAGCCCCTCAATCTGAGACAAGGCCTCAATCTCAGACAACCCCTCAATCTAAGGCAGCCCCTCAAACTAAGGCAGCCGGTCAAACTAAGGCAGCCCCTCAAACTAATGCAGTCCCTAAAACTAATGCAGTCCCTAAAACTAATGCAGTCCCTAAAACTAATGCAGCCCCTTAAACAAATGCATCCCCACAATCTAAGACAGCCCCTCAAACTGAGAGAGCTTCTCAAACTAAGGCAGCCGCTCAAACTAAGGCAGCCCCTCAAACTAAGGCAGCCCCTCAAACTAATGCAGCCCCTCAATCTAAGGCAGACTCTCAAACGAAGGCAGCCCCTCAAACTAATGCAGCCCCTCAAACTAAGGCAGCCCCTCAAACTAAGGCAGCCCCTCAAACTAAGGCAGCCCCTTAATCTAATGCAGCTCCTCAAACTAATGCAGCCACTCAGTCCAAGGCAGCCCCTCAAACTAAGTGCAGCAGCTTTTTCGGGAGCAGCGCGTGAGCGAGTGAGCAGCTGGGAAAGTCAGTTTGAAAGTAAATTTAATTTCCTTCTGTTTTTCGGCGGAGGCCAGGGGGCTGCTGGGTAAGTAAAACACTATATATTTGGGCGGTTTAAAATAACTTTCCTTTCAGTGCCGCAGCTTTTTCGGGAGCAGCGCGTGAGCGAGTGAGCAGCTGGGAAAGTCAGTTTGAAAGTAAATTTAATTTCCTTTTGTTTTTCGGCGGAGGCCAGGGGGCTGCTGGGTAAGTAAAACACTCTATATTTGGGCGGTTTAAAATAACTTTCCTTTCAGTGCCGCAGCTTTTTCGGGAGCAGCGCGTGAGCGAGTGAGCAGCTGGGAAAGTCAGTTTGAAAGTAAATTTAATTTCCTTTTGTTTTTCGGCGGAGGCCAGGGGGCTGGAGGGTAAGTAAAACACTATATATTTGGGCGGTTTAAAATAACTTTCCTTTCAGTGCAGCAGCTTTTTCAGGAGCAGCGCGTGAGCGAGTGAGCAGCTGGGAAAGTCAGTTTGAAAGTAAATTTAATTTCCTTTTGTTTTTCGGCGGAGGCCAGGGGGCTGCTGGGTAAGTAAAACACTATATATTTCGGCGGTTTAAAATAACTTTCCTTTCAGTGCAGCAGCTTTTTCGGGAGCAGCGTGTGAGCGAGTGAGCAGCTGGGAAAGTCAGTTTGAAAGTAAATTTAATTTCCTTTTGTTTTTCGGCGGAGGCCAGGGGGCTGCTGGGTAAGTAAAACACTATATATTTGGGCGGTTTAAAATAACTTTCCTTTCAGTGCAGCAGCTTTTTCGGGAGCAGCGTGTGAGCGAGTGAGCAGCTGGGAAAGTCAGTTTGAAAGTAAATTTAGTTTCCTTGTGTTTTTCGGCGGAGGCCAGGGGGCTGCTGGGTAAGTAAAACACTATATATTTGGGCGGTTTAAAATAACTTTCCTTTCAGTGCAGCAGCTTTTTCGGGAGCAGCGTGTGAGCGAGTGAGCAGCTGGGAAAGTCCGTTTGAAAGTAAATTTAATTTCCTTTTGTTTTTCGGCGGAGGCCAGGGGGCTGGAGGGTAAGTAAAACACTATATATTTGGGCGGTTTAAAATAACTTTCCTTTCAGTGCAGCAGCTTTTTCAGGAGCAGCGCGTGAGCGAGTGAGCAGCTGGGAAAGTCAGTTTGAAAGTAAATTTAATTTCCTTTTGTTTTTCGGCGGAGGCCAGGGGGCTGCTGGGTAAGTAAAACACTATATATTTCGGCGGTTTAAAATAACTTTCCTTTCAGTGCAGCAGCTTTTTCGGGAGCAGCGTGTGAGCGAGTGAGCAGCTGGGAAAGTCAGTTTGAAAGTAAATTTAATTTCCTTTTGTTTTTCGGCGGAGGCCAGGGGGCTGCTGGGTAAGTAAAACACTATATATTTGGGCGGTTTAAAATAACTTTCCTTTCAGTGCAGCAGCTTTTTCGGGAGCAGCGTGTGAGCGAGTGAGCAGCTGGGAAAGTCAGTTTGAAAGTAAATTTAGTTTCCTTGTGTTTTTCGGCGGAGGCCAGGGGGCTGCTGGGTAAGTAAAACACTATATATTTGGGCGGTTTAAAATAACTTTCCTTTCAGTGCAGCAGCTTTTTCGGGAGCAGCGTGTGAGCGAGTGAGCAGCTGGGAAAGTCCGTTTGAAAGTAAATTTAATTTCCTTTTGTTTTTCGGCGGAGGCCAGGGGGCTGGAGGGTAAGTAAAACACTATATATTTGGGCGGTTTAAAATAACTTTCCTTTCAGTGCAGCAGCTTTTTCAGGAGCAGCGCGTGAGCGAGTGAGCAGCTGGGAAAGTCAGTTTGAAAGTAAATTTAATTTCCTTTTGTTTTTCGGCGGAGGCCAGGGGGCTGCTGGGTAAGTAAAACACTATATATTTCGGCGGTTTAAAATAACTTTCCTTTCAGTGCAGCAGCTTTTTCGGGAGCAGCGTGTGAGCGAGTGAGCAGCTGGGAAAGTCAGTTTGAAAGTAAATTTAATTTCCTTGTGTTTTTCGGCGGAGGCCAGGGGGCTGCTGGGTAAGTAAAACACTATATATTTCGGCGGTTTAAAATAACTTTCCTTTCAGTGCAGCAGCTTTTTCGGGAGCAGCGTGTGAGCGAGTGAGCAGCTGGGAAAGTCAGTTTGAAAGTAAATTTAATTTCCTTTTGTTTTTCGGCGGAGGCCAGGGGGCTGCTGGGTAAGTAAAACACTATATATTTGGGCGGTTTAAAATAACTTTCCTTTCAGTGCAGCAGCTTTTTCGGGAGCAGCGTGTGAGCGAGTGAGCAGCTGGGAAAGTCAGTTTGAAAGTAAATTTAGTTTCCTTGTGTTTTTCGGCGGAGGCCAGGGGGCTGCTGGGTAAGTAAAACACTATATATTTGGGCGGTTTAAAATAACTTTCCTTTCAGTGCAGCAGCTTTTTCGGGAGCAGCGTGTGAGCGAGTGAGCAGCTGGGAAAGTCCGTTTGAAAGTAAATTTAATTTCCTTTTGTTTTTCGGCGGAGGCCAGGGGGCTGGAGGGTAAGTAAAACACTATATATTTGGGCGGTATAAAATAACTTTCCTTTCAGTGCAGCAGCTTTTTCAGGAGCAGCGCGTGAGCGAGTGAGCAGCTGGGAAAGTCAGTTTGAAAGTAAATTTAATTTCCTTTTGTTTTTCGGCGGAGGCCAGGGGGCTGCTGGGTAAGTAAAACACTATATATTTCGGCGGTTTAAAATAACTTTCCTTTCAGTGCAGCAGCTTTTTCGGGAGCAGCGTGTGAGCGAGTGAGCAGCTGGGAAAGTCAGTTTGAAAGTAAATTTAATTTCCTTTTGTTTTTCGGCGGAGGCCAGGGGGCTGCTGGGTAAGTAAAACACTATATATTTCGGCGGTTTAAAATAACTTTCCTTTCAGTGCAGCAGCTTTTTCGGGAGCAGCGTGTGAGCGAGTGAGCAGCTGGGAAAGTCAGTTTGAAAGTAAATTGAATTTCCTTTTGTTTTTCGGCGGAGGCCAGGGGGCTGCTGGGTAACTAAAACACTATATATTTGGGCGGTTTAAAATAACTTTCCTTTCAGTGCAGCAGCTTTTTCGGGAGCAGCGTGTGAGCGAGTGAGCAGCTGGGAAAGTCAGTTTGAAAGTAAATTTAATTTCCTTTTGTTTTTCGGCGGAGGCCAGGGGGCTGCTGGGTAAGTAAAACACTATATATTTGGGCGGTTTAAAATAACTTTCCTTTCAGTGCAGCAGCTTTTTCGGGAGCAGCGTGTGAGCGAGTGAGCAGCTGGGAAAGTCAGTTTGAAAGTAAATTTAGTTTCCTTGTGTTTTTCGGCGGAGGCCAGGGGGCTGCTGGGTAAGTAAAACACTATATATTTGGGCGGTTTAAAATAACTTTCCTTTCAGTGCAGCAGCTTTTTCGGGAGCAGCGTGTGAGCGAGTGAGCAGCTGGGAAAGTCCGTTTGAAAGTAAATTTAATTTCCTTTTGTTTTTCGGCGGAGGCCAGGGGGCTGGAGGGTAAGTAAAACACTATATATTTGGGCGGTTTAAAATAACTTTCCTTTCAGTGCAGCAGCTTTTTCAGGAGCAGCGCGTGAGCGAGTGAGCAGCTGGGAAAGTCAGTTTGAAAGTAAATTTAATTTCCTTTTGTTTTTCGGCGGAGGCCAGGGGGCTGGAGGGTAAGTAAAACACTATATATTTGGGCGGTATAAAATAACTTTCCTTTCAGTGCAGCAGCTTTTTCAGGAGCAGCGCGTGAGCGAGTGAGCAGCTGGGAAAGTCAGTTTGAAAGTAAATTTAATTTCCTTTTGTTTTTCGGCGGAGGCCAGGGGGCTGCTGGGTAAGTAAAACACTATATATTTCGGCGGTTTAAAATAACTTTCCTTTCAGTGCAGCAGCTTTTTCGGGAGCAGCGTGTGAGCGAGTGAGCAGCTGGGAAAGTCAGTTTGAAAGTAAATTTAATTTCCTTTTGTTTTTCGGCGGAGGCCAGGGGGCTGCTGGGTAAGTAAAACACTATATATTTCGGCGGTTTAAAATAACTTTCCTTTCAGTGCAGCAGCTTTTTCGGGAGCAGCGTGTGAGCGAGTGAGCAGCTGGGAAAGTCAGTTTGAAAGTAAATTTAATTTCCTTTTGTTTTTCGGCGGAGGCCAGGGGGCTGCTGGGTAAGTAAAACACTATATATTTGGGCGGTTTAAAATAACTTTCCTTTCAGTGCAGCAGCTTTTTCGGGAGCAGCGTGTGAGCGAGTGAGCAGCTGGGAAAGTCAGTTTGAAAGTAAATTTAATTTCCTTTTGTTTTTCGGCGGAGGCCAGGGGGCTGCTGGGTAAGTAAAACACTATATATTTGGGCGGTTTAAAATAACTTTCCTTTCAGTGCAGCAGCTTTTTCGGGAGCAGCGTGTGAGCGAGTGAGCAGCTGGGAAAGTCAGTTTGAAAGTAAATTTAGTTTCCTTGTGTTTTTCGGCGGAGGCCAGGGGGCTGCTGGGTAAGTAAAACACTATATATTTGGGCGGTTTAAAATAACTTTCCTTTCAGTGCAGCAGCTTTTTCGGGAGCAGCGTGTGAGCGAGTGAGCAGCTGGGAAAGTCCGTTTGAAAGTAAATTTAATTTCCTTTTGTTTTTCGGCGGAGGCCAGGGGGCTGGAGGGTAAGTAAAACACTATATATTTGGGCGGTTTAAAATAACTTTCCTTTCAGTGCAGCAGCTTTTTCAGGAGCAGCGCGTGAGCGAGTGAGCAGCTGGGAAAGTCAGTTTGAAAGTAAATTTAATTTCCTTTTGTTTTTCGGCGGAGGCCAGGGGGCTGCTGGGTAAGTAAAACACTATATATTTCGGCGGTTTAAAATAACTTTCCTTTCAGTGCAGCAGCTTTTTCGGGAGCAGCGTGTGAGCGAGTGAGCAGCTGGGAAAGTCAGTTTGAAAGTAAATTTAATTTCCTTTTGTTTTTCGGCGGAGGCCAGGGGGCTGCTGGGTAAGTAAAACACTATATATTTGGGCGGTTTAAAATAACTTTCCTTTCAGTGCAGCAGCTTTTTCGGGAGCAGCGTGTGAGCGAGTGAGCAGCTGGGAAAGTCAGTTTGAAAGTAAATTTAGTTTCCTTGTGTTTTTCGGCGGAGGCCAGGGGGCTGCTGGGTAAGTAAAACACTATATATTTGGGCGGTTTAAAATAACTTTCCTTTCAGTGCAGCAGCTTTTTCGGGAGCAGCGTGTGAGCGAGTGAGCAGCTGGGAAAGTCCGTTTGAAAGTAAATTTAATTTCCTTTTGTTTTTCGGCGGAGGCCAGGGGGCTGGAGGGTAAGTAAAACACTATATATTTGGGCGGTTTAAAATAACTTTCCTTTCAGTGCAGCAGCTTTTTCAGGAGCAGCGCGTGAGCGAGTGAGCAGCTGGGAAAGTCAGTTTGAAAGTAAATTTAATTTCCTTTTGTTTTTCGGCGGAGGCCAGGGGGCTGCTGGGTAAGTAAAACACTATATATTTCGGCGGTTTAAAATAACTTTCCTTTCAGTGCAGCAGCTTTTTCGGGAGCAGCGTGTGAGCGAGTGAGCAGCTGGGAAAGTCAGTTTGAAAGTAAATTTAATTTCCTTTTGTTTTTCGGCGGAGGCCAGGGGGCTGCTGGGTAAGTAAAACACTATATATTTGGGCGGTTTAAAATAACTTTCCTTTCAGTGCAGCAGCTTTTTCGGGAGCAGCGTGTGAGCGAGTGAGCAGCTGGGAAAGTCAGTTTGAAAGTAAATTTAGTTTCCTTGTGTTTTTCGGCGGAGGCCAGGGGGCTGCTGGGTAAGTAAAACACTATATATTTGGGCGGTTTAAAATAACTTTCCTTTCAGTGCAGCAGCTTTTTCGGGAGCAGCGTGTGAGCGAGTGAGCAGCTGGGAAAGTCCGTTTGAAAGTAAATTTAATTTCCTTTTGTTTTTCGGCGGAGGCCAGGGGGCTGGAGGGTAAGTAAAACACTATATATTTGGGCGGTTTAAAATAACTTTCCTTTCAGTGCAGCAGCTTTTTCAGGAGCAGCGCGTGAGCGAGTGAGCAGCTGGGAAAGTCAGTTTGAAAGTAAATTTAATTTCCTTTTGTTTTTCGGCGGAGGCCAGGGGGCTGCTGGGTAAGTAAAACACTATATATTTCGGCGGTTTAAAATAACTTTCCTTTCAGTGCAGCAGCTTTTTCGGGAGCAGCGTGTGAGCGAGTGAGCAGCTGGGAAAGTCAGTTTGAAAGTAAATTTAATTTCCTTTTGTTTTTCGGCGGAGGCCAGGGGGCTGCTGGGTAAGTAAAACACTATATATTTCGGCGGTTTAAAATAACTTTCCTTTCAGTGCAGCAGCTTTTTCGGGAGCAGCGTGTGAGCGAGTGAGCAGCTGGGAAAGTCAGTTTGAAAGTAAATTTAATTTCCTTTTGTTTTTCGGCGGAGGCCAGGGGGCTGCTGGGTAAGTAAAACACTATATATTTGGGCGGTTTAAAATAACTTTCCTTTCAGTGCAGCAGCTTTTTCGGGAGCAGCGTGTGAGCGAGTGAGCAGCTGGGAAAGTCAGTTTGAAAGTAAATTTAGTTTCCTTGTGTTTTTCGGCGGAGGCCAGGGGGCTGCTGGGTAAGTAAAACACTATATATTTGGGCGGTTTAAAATAACTTTCCTTTCAGTGCAGCAGCTTTTTCGGGAGCAGCGTGTGAGCGAGTGAGCAGCTGGGAAAGTCCGTTTGAAAGTAAATTTAATTTCCTTTTGTTTTTCGGCGGAGGCCAGGGGGCTGGAGGGTAAGTAAAACACTATATATTTGGGCGGTATAAAATAACTTTCCTTTCAGTGCAGCAGCTTTTTCAGGAGCAGCGCGTGAGCGAGTGAGCAGCTGGGAAAGTCAGTTTGAAAGTAAATTTAATTTCCTTTTGTTTTTCGGCGGAGGCCAGGGGGCTGCTGGGTAAGTAAAACACTATATATTTCGGCGGTTTAAAATAACTTTCCTTTCAGTGCAGCAGCTTTTTCGGGAGCAGCGTGTGAGCGAGTGAGCAGCTGGGAAAGTCAGTTTGAAAGTAAATTTAATTTCCTTTTGTTTTTCGGCGGAGGCCAGGGGGCTGCTGGGTAAGTAAAACACTATATATTTCGGCGGTTTAAAATAACTTTCCTTTCAGTGCAGCAGCTTTTTCGGGAGCAGCGTGTGAGCGAGTGAGCAGCTGGGAAAGTCAGTTTGAAAGTAAATTTAATTTCCTTTTGTTTTTCGGCGGAGGCCAGGGGGCTGCTGGGTAAGTAAAACACTATATATTTGGGCGGTTTAAAATAACTTTCCTTTCAGTGCAGCAGCTTTTTCGGGAGCAGCGTGTGAGCGAGTGAGCAGCTGGGAAAGTCAGTTTGAAAGTAAATTTAATTTCCTTTTGTTTTTCGGCGGAGGCCAGGGGGCTGCTGGGTAAGTAAAACACTATATATTTGGGCGGTTTAAAATAACTTTCCTTTCAGTGCAGCAGCTTTTTCGGGAGCAGCGTGTGAGCGAGTGAGCAGCTGGGAAAGTCAGTTTGAAAGTAAATTTAGTTTCCTTGTGTTTTTCGGCGGAGGCCAGGGGGCTGCTGGGTAAGTAAAACACTATATATTTGGGCGGTTTAAAATAACTTTCCTTTCAGTGCAGCAGCTTTTTCGGGAGCAGCGTGTGAGCGAGTGAGCAGCTGGGAAAGTCCGTTTGAAAGTAAATTTAATTTCCTTTTGTTTTTCGGCGGAGGCCAGGGGGCTGGAGGGTAAGTAAAACACTATATATTTGGGCGGTTTAAAATAACTTTCCTTTCAGTGCAGCAGCTTTTTCAGGAGCAGCGCGTGAGCGAGTGAGCAGCTGGGAAAGTCAGTTTGAAAGTAAATTTAATTTCCTTTTGTTTTTCGGCGGAGGCCAGGGGGCTGGAGGGTAAGTAAAACACTATATATTTGGGCGGTATAAAATAACTTTCCTTTCAGTGCAGCAGCTTTTTCAGGAGCAGCGCGTGAGCGAGTGAGCAGCTGGGAAAGTCAGTTTGAAAGTAAATTTAATTTCCTTTTGTTTTTCGGCGGAGGCCAGGGGGCTGCTGGGTAAGTAAAACACTATATATTTCGGCGGTTTAAAATAACTTTCCTTTCAGTGCAGCAGCTTTTTCGGGAGCAGCGTGTGAGCGAGTGAGCAGCTGGGAAAGTCAGTTTGAAAGTAAATTTAATTTCCTTTTGTTTTTCGGCGGAGGCCAGGGGGCTGCTGGGTAAGTAAAACACTATATATTTGGGCGGTTTAAAATAACTTTCCTTTCAGTGCAGCAGCTTTTTCGGGAGCAGCGTGTGAGCGAGTGAGCAGCTGGGAAAGTCAGTTTGAAAGTAAATTTAATTTCCTTTTGTTTTTCGGCGGAGGCCAGGGGGCTGCTGGGTAAGTAAAACACTATATATTTGGGCGGTTTAAAATAACTTTCCTTTCAGTGCAGCAGCTTTTTCGGGAGCAGCGTGTGAGCGAGTGAGCAGCTGGGAAAGTCAGTTTGAAAGTAAATTTAGTTTCCTTGTGTTTTTCGGCGGAGGCCAGGGGGCTGCTGGGTAAGTAAAACACTATATATTTGGGCGGTTTAAAATAACTTTCCTTTCAGTGCAGCAGCTTTTTCGGGAGCAGCGTGTGAGCGAGTGAGCAGCTGGGAAAGTCCGTTTGAAAGTAAATTTAATTTCCTTTTGTTTTTCGGCGGAGGCCAGGGGGCTGGAGGGTAAGTAAAACACTATATATTTGGGCGGTTTAAAATAACTTTCCTTTCAGTGCAGCAGCTTTTTCAGGAGCAGCGCGTGAGCGAGTGAGCAGCTGGGAAAGTCAGTTTGAAAGTAAATTTAATTTCCTTTTGTTTTTCGGCGGAGGCCAGGGGGCTGCTGGGTAAGTAAAACACTATATATTTCGGCGGTTTAAAATAACTTTCCTTTCAGTGCAGCAGCTTTTTCGGGAGCAGCGTGTGAGCGAGTGAGCAGCTGGGAAAGTCAGTTTGAAAGTAAATTTAATTTCCTTTTGTTTTTCGGCGGAGGCCAGGGGGCTGCTGGGTAAGTAAAACACTATATATTTGGGCGGTTTAAAATAACTTTCCTTTCAGTGCAGCAGCTTTTTCGGGAGCAGCGTGTGAGCGAGTGAGCAGCTGGGAAAGTCAGTTTGAAAGTAAATTTAGTTTCCTTGTGTTTTTCGGCGGAGGCCAGGGGGCTGCTGGGTAAGTAAAACACTATATATTTGGGCGGTTTAAAATAACTTTCCTTTCAGTGCAGCAGCTTTTTCGGGAGCAGCGTGTGAGCGAGTGAGCAGCTGGGAAAGTCCGTTTGAAAGTAAATTTAATTTCCTTTTGTTTTTCGGCGGAGGCCAGGGGGCTGGAGGGTAAGTAAAACACTATATATTTGGGCGGTTTAAAATAACTTTCCTTTCAGTGCAGCAGCTTTTTCAGGAGCAGCGCGTGAGCGAGTGAGCAGCTGGGAAAGTCAGTTTGAAAGTAAATTTAATTTCCTTTTGTTTTTCGGCGGAGGCCAGGGGGCTGCTGGGTAAGTAAAACACTATATATTTCGGCGGTTTAAAATAACTTTCCTTTCAGTGCAGCAGCTTTTTCGGGAGCAGCGTGTGAGCGAGTGAGCAGCTGGGAAAGTCAGTTTGAAAGTAAATTTAGTTTCCTTGTGTTTTTCGGCGGAGGCCAGGGGGCTGCTGGGTAAGTAAAACACTATATATTTGGGCGGTTTAAAATAACTTTCCTTTCAGTGCAGCAGCTTTTTCGGGAGCAGCGTGTGAGCGAGTGAGCAGCCGGGAAAGTCCGTTTGAAAGTAAATTTAATTTCCTTTTGTTTTTCGGCGGAGGCCAGGGGGCTGCTGGGTAAGTAAAACACTATATATTTCGGCGGTTTAAAATAACTTTCCTTTCAGTGCAGCAGCTTTTTCGGGAGCAGCGTGTGAGCGAGTGAGCAGCTGGGAAAGTCAGTTTGAAAGTAAATTTAGTTTCCTTGTGTTTTTCGGCGGAGGCCAGGGGGCTGCTGGGTAAGTAAAACACTATATATTTGGGCGGTTTAAAATAACTTTCCTTTCAGTGCAGCAGCTTTTTCGGGAGCAGCGTGTGAGCGAGTGAGCAGCTGGGAAAGTCCGTTTGAAAGTAAATTTAATTTCCTTTTGTTTTTCGGCGGAGGCCAGGGGGCTGGAGGGTAAGTAAAACACTATATATTTGGGCGGTTTAAAATAACTTTCCTTTCAGTGCAGCAGCTTTTTCAGGAGCAGCGCGTGAGCGAGTGAGCAGCTGGGAAAGTCAGTTTGAAAGTAAATTTAATTTCCTTTTGTTTTTCGGCGGAGGCCAGGGGGCTGCTGGGTAAGTAAAACACTATATATTTGGGCGGTTTAAAATAACTTTCCTTTCAGTGCAGCAGCTTTTTCAGGAGCAGCGCGTGAGCGAGTGAGCAGCTGGGAAAGTCAGTTTGAAAGTAAATTTAATTTCCTTTTGTTTTTCGGCGGAGGCCAGGGGGCTGCTGGGTAAGTAAAACACTATATATTTCGGCGGTTTAAAATAACTTTCCTTTCAGTGCAGCAGCTTTTTCGGGAGCAGCGTGTGAGCGAGTGAGCAGCTGGGAAAGTCAGTTTGAAAGTAAATTTAGTTTCCTTGTGTTTTTCGGCGGAGGCCACGGGGCTGCTGGGTAAGTAAAACACTATATATTTGGGCGGTTTAAAATAACTTTCCTTTCAGTGCAGCAGCTTTTTCGGGAGCAGCGTGTGAGCGAGTGAGCAGCTGGGAAAGTCCGTTTGAAAGTAAATTTAATTTCCTTTTGTTTTTCGGCGGAGGCCAGGGGGCTGCTGGGTAAGTAAAACACTATATATTTGGGCGGTTTAAAATAACTTTCCTTTCAGTGCAGCAGCTTTTTCGGGAGCAGCGTGTGAGCGAGTGAGCAGCTGGGAAAGTCAGTTTGAAAGTAAATTTAGTTTCCTTGTGTTTTTCGGCGGAGGCCAGGGGGCTGCTGGGTAAGTAAAACACTATATATTTGGGCGGTTTAAAATAACTTTCCTTTCAGTGCAGCAGCTTTTTCGGGAGCAGCGTGTGAGCGAGTGAGCAGCTGGGAAAGTCCGTTTGAAAGTAAATTTAATTTCCTTTTGTTTTTCGGCGGAGGCCAGGGGGCTGGAGGGTAAGTAAAACACTATATATTTGGGCGGTTTAAAATAACTTTCCTTTCAGTGCAGCAGCTTTTTCAGGAGCAGCGCGTGAGCGAGTGAGCAGCTGGGAAAGTCAGTTTGAAAGTAAATTTAATTTCCTTTTGTTTTTCGGCGGAGGCCAGGGGGCTGCTGGGTAAGTAAAACACTATATATTTGGGCGGTTTAAAATAACTTTCCTTTCAGTGCAGCAGCTTTTTCGGGAGCAGCGTGTGAGCGAGTGAGCAGCTGGGAAAGTCAGTTTGAAAGTAAATTTAGTTTCCTTGTGTTTTTCGGCGGAGGCCAGGGGGCTGCTGGGTAAGTAAAACACTATATATTTGGGCGGTTTAAAATAACTTTCCTTTCAGTGCAGCAGCTTTTTCGGGAGCAGCGTGTGAGCGAGTGAGCAGCTGGGAAAGTCAGTTTGAAAGTAAATTTAATTTCCTTTTGTTTTTCGGCGGAGGCCAGGGGGCTGCTGGGTAAGTAAAACACTATATATTTCGGCGGTTTAAAATAACTTTCCTTTCAGTGCAGCAGCTTTTTCGGGAGCAGCGTGTGAGCGAGTGAGCAGCTGGGAAAGTCCGTTTGAAAGTAAATTTAATTTCCTTTTGTTTTTCGGCGGAGGCCAGGGGGCTGCTGGGTAAGTAAAACACTATATATTTCGGCGGTTTAAAATAACTTTCCTTTCAGTGCAGCAGCTTTTTCGGGAGCAGCGTGTGAGCGAGTGAGCAGCTGGGAAAGTCAGTTTGAAAGTAAATTTAGTTTCCTTGTGTTTTTCGGCGGAGGCCAGGGGGCTGCTGGGTAAGTAAAACACTATATATTTGGGCGGCTTAAAATAACTTTCCTTTCAGTGCAGCAGCTTTTTCAGGAGCAGCGCGTGAGCGAGTGAGCAGCTGGGAAAGTCAGTTTGAAAGTAAATTTAATTTCCTTTTGTTTTTCGGCGGAGGCCAGGGGGCTGCTGGGTAAGTAAAACACTATATATTTGGGCGGTTTAAAATAACTTTCCTTTCAGTGCAGCAGCTTTTTCGGGAGCAGCGTGTGAGCGAGTGAGCAGCTGGGAAAGTCAGTTTGAAAGTAAATTTAGTTTCCTTGTGTTTTTCGGCGGAGGCCAGGGGGCTGCTGGGTAAGTAAAACACTATATATTTGGGCGGTTTCTGAACCCGAGACACCACACTTGTAGTGTCTCCCACCCGCCCTCCTCCTCTAACCAAAAAAAAAAGGACTCGGTGGGGTGTTTATAAGTTAAGGCTTTTTCGATTTCTCTGGTTTTATGGTGATTGGTAAAAACTTTTCGTTCCTTTTTCATTTAGCTAAGTTTAAACCTAAGATTAAAAATGGCAGGAGATCTCAGACCCGTATCATGCTCCTCTTGCTCAATGTGGGAGCTCAGGGACATGGCTGATGACCCTGACTCCTTCACGTGCAGGAAGTGTGTCCAGCTGCAGCTCTTATTAGACCGCATGACGGCTCTCGAGCTGCGGATGGACTCACTTTGGAGCATGCGCGATGCTGAGGAGGTCGTGGATAGCACGTTTAGTGAATTGGTCACACCGCAGATTAGGATTGCTGAGGGAGAAAGGGAATGGGTGATCAAAAGGCAGAGAAAGAGCAGGAAGGCAGCGCAGGAGTCCCCTGCGGTCATCTCCCTCCAAAACAAGTATACCGTTTTGGATACTGTTGAGGGAGATGGCTCACCAGGGGAAGGCAGCAGTAGCCAGGTCCATGGCACCGTGGCTGGCTCTGCTGCTCAGAAGGGCGGGAAAAAGAGTGGAAGGGCTATAGTCGTAGGGGATTCGATTGTAAGGGGAGTAGATAGGCGGTTCTGTGGTCGAAAACGAGGCTCCCGAATGGTATGTTGCCTCCCAGGTGCACGGGTCAGGGACGTCTCAGATCGGCTACAGAACATTCTAAAGGGGGAGGGTGAACAGTCAGTTGTCATTGTGCACATAGGCACTAATGATATAGGTAAAAAACGGGATGAGGTCCTACAAGCAGAGTTTAGGGAGTTAGGAGCCAAGTTAAAAAGTAGGACCTCAGAGGTAGTAATCTCAGGATTACTACCAGTGCCACGTGATAGTCAGAGTAAAAATGAAAGAATAGTCAGGATGAATGCGTGGCTTGAGAGATGGTGCAGGAAGGAGGGGTTCAGATTTTTGGGACATTGGGACCGGTTCTCGGGGAGGTGGGACTATTACAAATTGGACGGTCTACACCTGGGTCGGACTGGAACCAATGTCCTTGGAGGTGCTTTTGCTAATGCTGTTGGGGAGGGTTTAAACTAATGTGGCAGGGGGATGGGAACCAATTGAGGTCAGTTGACAGTGAGGAGGTAGTAACAAAAGCCTGTAAGAAACTAGATAATGAAGTCAGTGTGACTAAGGGGAAGAGCAGGCAGGGAGCAGATGATGAATATAAAGGGACTGGTGGTCTGAGGTGCATTTGTTTTAATGCAAGAAGTGTAGTTGGTAAGGCAGATGAACTTAGGGCTTGGATTAGGACCTGGGAGTATGATGTTATTGCTATTACTGAGACCTGGTTGAGGGAAGTGCATGATTGGCAACTAAATATCCCAGGATATCGATGCTTCAGGCGGGATAGAGAGGGAGGTAAAAGGGGTGGAGGAGTTGCATTACTGGTCAAAGAGGATATCACAGCTGTGCTGAAGGAGGGCACAATGGAGGACTCGAGCAGTGAGGCAATATGGACAGAACTCAGAAATAGGAAGGGTGCGGTAACAATGTTGGGGCTGTACTACAGGCCTCCCAACAGCGAGCGTGAGATAGAGGTACAAATATGTAAACAGATTATGGAAAGATGTAGGAGCAACAGGGTGGTGGTGATAGGAGATTTTAATTTTCCCAACATTGACTGGGATTCGCTAAATGTTAGAGGTCCAGATGGAGCAGAATTTGTAAGGAGCATCCAGGAGGTTTTTCTGGAGCAGTATGTAAATAGTCCAACTCGGGAAGGGGCCAAACTGGACCTGGTGTTGGGGAATGAGCCCGGCCAGGTTGTTGAAGTTTCAGTAGGGGACTACTTTGGGAATAGTGATCACAATTCCGTAAGCTTTAAAATACTCATGGACAAAGACGAGAGTGGTCCAAAAGGAAGAGTGCTAAATTGGGGGAAGGCCAACTATACCAAAATTCGGCAGGAGCTGGGAAATGTAGATTGGGAGCAGCTGTTTGAAGGTAAATCCACATGTGATATGTGGGAGGCTTTTAAAGAGAGGTTGATTAGCGTGCAGGAGAGACATGTTCCTGTGAAAATGAGGGATAGAAATGGCAAGATTAGGGAACCATGGATGACAGGTGAAATTGTGAGACTAGCTAAGAGGAAAAAGGAAGCATACATAAGGTCTAGGCGGCTGATGAAAGACGAAGCTTTGAAAGAATATCGGGAATGTAGGACCAATCTGAAACGAGGAATTAAGAGGGCTAAAAGGGGTCATGAAATATCTTCAGCAAACAGGGTTAAGGAAAATCCCAAAGCCTTTTATTCATATATAAGGAGAAAGAGGGTAACTAGAGAAAGGATTGGCCCACTAAAGGACAAAGGAGGAATGTTATGCTTGGACTCAGAGAAAATGGGTGAGATTCTAAACGAGTACTTTGCATCGGTATTCACCGAGGAGAGGGACATGACGGATGTTGAGGTGAGGAACAGATGTTTGATTACTCTAGGTCAAGTCGGCATAAGGAGGGAGGAAGTGTTGGGTATTCTAAAGGGCATCAAGCTGGACAAGTCCCCAGGTCCGGATGGGATCTATCCCAGGTTACTGAGGGAAGCGAGAGAGGAAATAGCTGGGGCCTTAACAGATATCTTTGCAGCATCCTTAAACACGGGTGAGGTCCCGGAGGACTGGAGAATTGCTAATGTTGTCCCCTTGTTTAAGAAGGGTAGCAGGGATAATCCAGGTAATTATAGACCGGTGAGCCTGACGTCAGTGGTAGGGAAGCTGCTGGAGAAGATACTGAGGGATAGGATCTATTCCCATTTGGAAGAAAATGGGCTCATCAGTGAAAGGCAACATGGTTTTGTGCAGGGAAGGTCATGTCTTACCAACTTAATAGAATTCTTTGAGGAAGTGACAAAGTTGATTGATGACGGAAGGGCTGTCGATGTCATATACATGGACTTCAGTAAGGCGTTTGATAAGGTTCCCCATGGCAGGCTGATGGAGAAAGTGAAGGCGCTTGGGGTCCAAGGTGTACTAGCTGGATGGATAAAGAACTGGCTGGGCAACAGGAGACAGAGAGTAGCAGTAGAAGGGAGTTTCTCAAAATGGAGACGTGTGACCAGTGGTGTTCCACAGGGATCCGTTCTGGGACCACTGTTGTTTATGATATACATTAATGATTTGGAGGAAAGTATAGGTGGACTGATTAGCAAATTTGCAGACGACACTAAGATTGGTGGAGTAGCAGATAGTGAAGGGGACTGTCAGAGAATACAGCAGAATATAGATAGATTGGAGAGTTGGGCAGAGAAATGGCAGATGGAGTTCAATCAGGGCAAATGCGAGGTGATGCATTTTGGAAGATCCAATTCAAGAGTGAACTATACAGTAAATGGAAAAGTCCTGGGGAAAATTGATGTCCAGAGAGATTTGGGTGTTCAGGTCCACTGTTCCCTGAAGGTGGCAACGCAGGTAAATAGAGTGGTCAAGAAGGCATACGGCATGCTATCCTTCATCGGACGGGGCATTGAGTACAAGAGTTGGCAGGTCATGTTACAGTTGTATAGGACTTTGGTTCGGCCACATTTGGAATACTGCGTACAGTTCTGGTCGCCACATTATCAAAAGGATGTGGATGCTTTGGAGAGGGTGCAGAGGAGGTTCATCAGGATGTTGCCTGGTATGGAGGGCGCTAGCTATGAAGAGAGGTTGAGTAGATTAGGATTATTTTCATTAGAAAGACGGAGGTTGAGGGGGGACCTGATTGAGGTGTACAAAATCATGAGAGGTATAGACAGGGTGGATAGCAAGAAGCTTTTTCCCAGAGTGGGGGTTTCAATTACTAGAGGACACGAGTTCAAAGTGAAAGGCGAAAAGTTTAGGGGGATATGCGTGGAAAGTTCTTAACGCAGAGGGTGGTGGGCACCTGGAACGCATTGCCAGCGGAGGTGGTAGATGCGGGCACGATGGAGTCTTTTAAGATGTATCTGGACAGATACATGAATGGGCAGGAAGAAAAGAGATACAGAAGCTAAGAAAATAGGCGACATGTTTGGAGAGAGGATCTGGATCGGCGCAGGCTTGGAGGGCCGAAGGGCCTGTTCCTGTGCTGTAATTATCTTTGTTCTTTGTTCTTTGTCTCACACTAAGGCAGCCCCTCAAACTAAGGCAGCCCCTCAAACTAAGGCAGCCCCTCAAACTAAGGCAGCCCCTCAAACTAAGGCAGCCACTCAAATTAAGGCAACCCCTCAAACTATTGCAGACTCTGAAACTATGGCAGCCTCTCAAACTATGGCAGCCCCTCAAACTAATGCAGCCCCTCAATCTGATGCAGCCCCTCAATCTGATGCAGCCCCTCAAACTAATGCAGCCCCTCAAACTAATGCAGCCCCTCAAACTAATGCAGCCCCTCAAACTAAGGCAGACTCTCAAAGTAATGCAGCCCCTCAAACTAATGCATGCCCTCAATCTAAGGCAGCCCCATAAACTAAGGCAGCCTCTCAAACGAAGGCAGCCCCTCAAACTAAGGCAGCCTCTCAAAGTAAGGCAGCACCTCAAACTAAGGCAGCTTCTCAAACTTAGACATACTCTCCAACTAATGCAACTCCTCAATCTAAGGCAGCCCCTCAACTAAGGCAGCCCCTCAACTAAGGCAGCCCCTCAAACTAAGGCAGCCCCTCAAACTAATGCAGCCACTCAAAGCAAGGCAGCCCCTCAAACAATGCAGCCCCTCAAACTAATGCAGCCCCGCAAACTAATGCAGACCATCAAACTAATGCAGACCATCAAACTAATGCAGTCTCTCAAAGTAAGGCAGCACCTCAAACGAAGTCAGGGCCTCAAACTAATGCAACCCATGAAACAAATGCAGCACCTCAAACTAAGGCAGCCCCTCAAACTAAGGCAGCCCCTCAAACTAAGGCAGCCCCTCAAACGAAGGCAGACCCTAATACTAAGGCAGACCCTAATACTAAGGCAGACCCTAATACTAAGGCAGACTCTCAATCTAATGCAGCCCCTGAAATTAACGCAGAGCATTAAACTAAGGATTGCCCTCAATCTAGTAGAGCCTCTCAAACTAATGCTGCCCCTCAATCTGAGACCCCTCAAACTAAGGCAGCCGCTCAAACTAAGGCAGCCGCTCAAACTAATGCAGTCCCTCAAACTAAGGCAGCCCCTCAATCTAAGGCAGCCCCTCAATCTAAGGCAGCCCCTCAATCTAAGGCAGCCCCTCAATCTAAGGCTGCCCCTCAATCTAAGGCAGCCCCTCAATCTAAGGCAGCCCCTCAAACTAAGGCAGCCCCTCAAACTAAGGCAGCCCCTCAAACTAAGCCGTCCCCTCAAACTAAGGCAGCCCCTCAAACTCAGGCTGCCCCTCAAACTCAGGCTGCCCCTCAAACTAATGCAGAGCCTTAATCTAAGGCATCCCCTCAAACTAAGGCATCCCCTCAAACTAAGGCAGCCGCTCAAACTAAGGCAGCCCCTCAAACTAAGGCAGCCCCTCAAACTAAGGCAGCCCCTCAAACTAAGGCAGCCCCTCAAACTAAGGCAGCCCCTCAAACTAAGGCGGCCCCTCAAACTAAGGCGGCCCCTCAAACTAAGGCGGCCCCTCAAACAAAGGCGGCCCCTCAAACTAAGGCAGCCCCTCAAACTAAGGCAGCCCCTCAAACTCAGGCTGCCCCTCAAACTCAGGCTGCCCCTCAAACTCAGGCTGCTACTCAAACTAATGCAGAGCCTTAATCTAATGCAGCCCCTCAAACTAAGGCATCCCCTCAAACTAAGGCAGCCGCTCAAACTAAGGCAGCCGCTCAAACTAAGGCAGCCGCTCAAACTAAGGCAGCCCCTCAAACTAAGGCAGCCCCTCAAACTAAGGCAGCCCCTCAAACTAAGGCAGCCCCTCAAACTTAGGCAGACCCTCAAACATAGGCAGACCCTCTAACTTAGGCAGACCCTCTAACTTAGGCAGCCCCTCAATCTAAGGCAGCCCCTCAATCTAAGGCAGCCCCTCAATCTAATGCAGCCCCTCAATCTAATGCAGCCCCTCAAACTAAGGCAGCCCCTCAAACTAATGCAGGCCCTCAAACTAATGCAGGCCCTCAAACTAATGCAGGCCCTCAAACTAATGCAGGCCCTCAAACTAATGCACCTCCCCAAACTAATGCAGTCCCTAAAACTAATGCAGCCCCTTGAACAAATGCAGCCCCTTGAACAAATGCAGCCCCTTGAACAAATGCAGCCCCTCAACCTAAGACAACGCCTCAATCTAAGACAACGCCTCAATCTAAGACAACCCCTCAATCTAAGGCAGCCCCTCAATCTAAGGCAGCCCCTCAATCTAAGGCAGCCCCTCAATCTAAGGCATCCCCACAAACTAAGGCAGCCCCTCAAACTAATGCAGCCCCTCAATCTAACGCAGCCTCTTAAACTAAGGCAGCCCCTCAATCTAACGCAGCCCGTCAAACTAAGGCATCCCCTCAAACTAAGGCAGCCCCTCAAACTAAGGCAGCCCCTCAAACTAAGGCAGCCCCTCAAACTAAGGCAGCCCCTCAAACTAATGCAGCACCTCAAACTCAGGCTGCCCCTCAAACTCAGGCTGCCCCTCAAACTAATGCAGAGCCTTAATCTAATGCAGCCCCTCAAACTAAGGCAGCCCCTCAAACTAAGGCAGCCCCTCAAACTAAGGCAGCCTCTCAATCTGAGGCAGCCTCTCAATCTGAGGCAGCCTCTCAATCTAATGCAGCCTCTCAATCTAATGCAGCCCCTCATCTACGGCAGCCCCTCTAACTAAGGCAGCCCCTCAATCTAAGGCAGCCCCTCAAACTAATGCAGCCCCTCAAACTAAGGCAGCCCCTCAAACTAAGGCAGCCACTCATACAAAGCCAGCCCCTCAAATTAAGGCAGCCCCTCAAACTAAGGCAGACTCTGACACTAATGCAGCCACTCAATCTATGGCAGCCCCTTAAACTAAGGCAGCCCCTTAAACTAAGGCAGCCCCTCAAACTAAGGCGGCCCCTCAAACTAAGGCGGCCCCTCAAACTAAGGCGGCCCCTCAAACTAAGGCGGCCCCTCAAACTAATGCAGCCTCTCAAACTAATGCAGTCTCTCAATCTAATGCAGCCCCTCAAACTAATGCAGCCTCTCAAACTATGGCATCCCCTCAAACTAAGGCAGACCCTCAATCGAATGCAGCCCCTGAAATTAACACAGAGCCTTAAACTAAGGCTGCCCCTCAATCTAGGGGAGCCTCTCAAACTAATGCAACCGCTTAAACTTATGCAGCTGCTCAATCTAATGCAGCCCCTCAAACGAATGCAGCCCCTCAAACTTATGCAACCCCTCAAACCTCTACAGCCCCTCAAACTAGGGCAGCCCCTCAATCTAAGACAACCCGTCTATCCAAGACAACGCCTCAATCTAAGGCAGCCCCTTAAACTAAGGCAGCCCCTCAAATTAATGCAGGCCCTCAAACTAATGCACCTCCACAAACTAATGTATGTCCTAAAACTAATGCAGCCCCTCTATCGAAGACAACGCCTCAATCTAAGGCCACCCCTCAATCTCAGGCAGCCCCTCAAACTAAGGCGGCCCCTCAAACTAAGGCGGCCCCTCAAACTAAGGCGGCCCCTCAAACTAAGGCGGCCCCTCAAACTAAGGCGGCCCCTCAAACTAAGGCAGCCCCTCAAACTAAGGCAGCCCCTCAAACTAAGGCAGCCACTCAAACTAAGGCAGCCCCTCAAACTAAGGCAGCCTCTCAAACTAAGGCAGCCTCTCAAACTAAGGCAGCCCCTCAAACTAAGGCAGCCCCTCAAACTCAGGCAGCCCCTCAAACGAAGGCAGCCCCTCAAACGAAGGCAGCCCCTCAAACTAAGGCAGACTCTCAAACTAAGGCAGCACCTCAAACTAATGCAGCCACTCAAACTAATGCAGCCACTCAAAGCAAGGCAGCCTCTCAAACAATGCAGCCTCTCAAACTAATGCAGCCCCGCAAACTAATGCAGGCCATCAAACGAATGCAACCCCTGAAACAAATGCAGCACCTCAAACTGAGGCAGCCCCTCAAACTGAGGCAGCCCCTCAAACTAAGGCAGTGGTTAGCACCGCAGCCTCACAGCTCTAGCGACCCGGGTTCGATTCCGGGTACTGCCTGTGTGGAGTTTGCAAGTTCTCCCTGTGTCTGCGTGGGTTTTCTCCGGGTGCTCCGGTTTCCTCCCACAAGCCAAAAGACTTGCAGGTTGATAGGTAAATTGGCCATTATAAATTGTCACTAGTATGGGTAGGTGGTAGGGAAATATAGAGACAGGTGGGGATGTTTGGTAGGAATATGGGATTAGTGTAGGGTTAGTATAAATGGGTGGTTGATGGTCGGCACAGACTCGGTGGGCCGAAGGGCCTGTTTCAGTGCTGTATCTCTAATCTAATCTAATCTAAGGCAGACTCTCAAACTAAGGCAGCCTCTCAAAGAAAGGCAGCCTCTCAAAGAAAGGCAGCCCCTCAAAGAAACGCAGCCCCTCAATCTCAGGCTGCCCCTCAAACTAAAGCAGCCCCTAAAACTAAAGCAGCCCCTCAAACTAAGGCAGCCTCTCAAACTAAGGCAGCCTCTCAAACTCAGGCAGCCCCTCAAACTCAGGCAGCCCCTCAAACTCAGGCAGCCTCTCAAACTCAGGCAGCCTCTCAAACTAAGGCATCCCCTCAAACTAAGGCAGCCCCTCAAACTAAGGCAGCCCCCCTAACTTAGGCAGACCCTCAAACTTAGGCAGCCACTCAAACTAAGGCAGCCCCTCCAACTCAGGCAGCCCCTCCAACTCAGGCAGCCCCTCCAACTCAGGCAGCCTCTCAAACTAAGGCAGCCGTTCAAACTAAGGCAGCCGCTCATACGAAGACAGCCCCTCAAACTAAGGCAGCCGCTCAAACTAAGGCAGCCTCTCAAACTAAGGCAGCCCCTCAAACTAAGGCAGCCCCTCAAACTAAGGCAGACCCTCAAACTCAGGCAGCCCCTCAAACTCAGGCAGCCCCTCAAACTCAGGCAGCCTCTCAAACTAAGGCAGCTTCTCAAACTAAGGCAGCTTCTCAAATTAAGGCAGCCTCTCAAACTAAGACAGCCTCTCAAACTAAGGCAGCCCCTCAAACTAATGCAGCCCCTCAAACTAATGCAGCCCCTCAAACTAATGCAGCCTCTCAAACTAAGGCGGCCGCTCAAACTAATACAGCCCCTCAAACTAATACAGCCCCTCAATCTAAGACAGCCCCTCTAACTAAGGCAGCCCCTCTAACTAATGCCGACCCTCAAACTAAGCCAGTCCCTCAACCTTCGGCAGACTCTCAAAATCAGGCAGCCCCTCAAACTAAGGCAGTCCCTCAAACTAAGGCAGCCGCTCAAACTAAGGCAGCCCCTCAAACTAAGGCAGCCCCTCAATCTAAGGCAGCCCCTCAATCTAAGGCAGCCCCTCAATCTAAGGCAGCCCCTCAAACTAAGGCAGCCCCTCAAACTAATGCAGCCCCTCAAACTAATGCAGCCCCTCAATCTAAGGCAGCCCCTCAAACTAAGGCAGCCCCTCAAACTAAGGCAGCCGCTCACACTAAGGCAGCCCCTCAATCTAAGGCAGCCCATCAAACTAAGGCAGGCCCTCAAACTATGCAGCCCCTCAAACTATGCAGCCCCTCAAACTATGCAGCCCCTCAAACTAAGGCAGCCACTCAAACAAAGCCAGCCCCTCAAACTAAGGCAGCCGCTCAAACTAAGGCAGCCGCTCAAACTAAGGCAGCCCCTCAAAGTAAGGCAGCCCCTCAAAGTAAGGCAGCGCCTCAAAGTAAGGCAGCCCCTCAAAGTAAGGCAGCCCCTCAAAGTAAGGCAGGCTCTCAAACTAATGCAGCCTCTCAAACTAATGCAGCCTCTCAAACTAATGCAGCCGCTCAAACTAATGCAGCCGCTCAATCTAAGGCAGCCCCTCAAATGAATGCAGCCCCTCAAACTTATGCAGCCCCTCAAACCTATGCAGCCCCTCAAACCTATGCAGCCCCTCAAACTAGGGCAGCCCCTCAATCTAAGACAACCCGTCTATCCAAGACAACGCCTCAATCTTAGGCAGCCCCTTAAACTCAGGCAGCCCCTCAAATTAATGCAGGCCCTCAAACTAATGCACCTCCACAAACTAATGTATGCCCTAAAACTAATGCAGCCCCTCTATCTAAGACAACCCCTCAATCTAAGGCAGCCTCTCAAACTAAGGCGGCCTCTCAAACTAAGGCAGCAGCTCAAACTAAGGCTGCCTCTCAAACTAAGGCAGCCCCTCAAACTAAGGCAGCCCCTCAAACTAAGGCAGCCCCTCAAACTCAGGCAGCCCCTCAAACTCAGGCAGCCCCTCAAACTAAGGCAGCCCCTCAAACTAAGGCAGCCCCTCAAACTAAGGCAGCCCCTCAAACTAAGGCAGCCGCTCAAACTAAGGCAGCCGCTCAAACTAAGGCAGACTCTCAAAACAATGCAGCCCCTCAAACAATGCAGCCCCTCAAACTAATGCAGCCCCTCAAACTAATGCAGCCCCGCAAACTAATGCAGGCCATCAAACGAATGCAGTCTCTCAAAGTAAGGCAGCACCTCAAACTAAGTCAGGCCCTCAAACTAATGCAACCCCTGAAACAAATGCAGCACCTCAAACTCAGGCAGCCTCTCAAACTAATGCAGCCTCTCAAACTAATGCAGCCCCTCAAACTTATGCAGCCCATCAAACTTATGCAGCCCCTCAAACCTATGCAGCCCCTCAAACCTATGCAGCCCCTCAAACCTATGCAGCCCCTCAAACTAGGGCAGCCCCTCAATCTAAGACAACCCGTCTATCCAAGACAACGCCTCAATCTTAGGCAGCCCCTTAAACTCAGGCAGCCCCTCAAATTAATGCAGGCCCTCAAACTAATGCACCTCCACAAACTAATGTATGCCCTAAAACTAATACAGCCCCTCTATCTAAGACAAGGCCTCAATCTAAGGCAGCCTCTCAAACTAAGGCGGCCCCTCAAACTAAGGCGGCCTCTCAAACTAAGGCGGCCCCTCAAACTAAGGCGGCCTCTCAAACTAAGGCAGCAGCTCAAACTAAGGCTGCCTCTCAAACTAAGGCAGCCCCTCAAACTAAGGCAGCCCCTCAAACTAAGGCAGCCCCTCAAACTAAGGCAGCCCCTCAAACTCAGGCAGCCCCTCAAACTAAGGCAGCCCCTCAAACTAAGGCAGCCGCTCAAACTAAGGCAGACTCTCAAAATAAGGCAGCCCCTCAAACAATGCAGCCCCTCAAACTAATGCAGCCCCTCAAACTAATGCAGCCCCGCAAACTAATG
Organism: Heterodontus francisci; assembly: GCF_036365525.1. Classification (NCBI taxonomy): domain Eukaryota; kingdom Metazoa; phylum Chordata; class Chondrichthyes; order Heterodontiformes; family Heterodontidae; genus Heterodontus; species Heterodontus francisci. The sequence continues at coordinate 61,092,563 of NC_090391.1, forward strand.
CAGGCCATCAAACGAATGCAGTCTCTCAAAGTAAGGCAGCACCTCAAACTAAGTCAGGCCCTCAAACTAATGCAACCCCTGAAACAAATGCAGCACCTCAAACTGAGGCAGCCCCTCAAACTGAGGCAGCCCCTCAAACTGAGGCAGGCCCTAATACTAAGACAGACCCTCAATCAAATGCAGCCCCTGAAATTAACGCAGAGCCTTCAACTGAGGATTGCCCCCAATCTAGTAGAGCCTCTCAAACTAATGCAGCCTCTCAAACTAAGGCAGCCGCTCATGCGAAGGCAGCCCCTCAAACTAAGACAGCCGCTCAAACTAATGCAGGCCCTCAAACTAAGGCAGCCGCTCAAATTAAGGCAGCCCCTCAAACTAAGCCAGCCCCTCAAACTCAGGCAGCCTCTCAAACTCAGGCAGCCTCTCAAACTAAGGCAGCCTCTCAAACTAAGGCAGCCGCTAAAACTAAGGCAGCCGCTCAAACTAAGGCAGCCGCTCAAACTAAGGCAGCCGCTCAAACTAAGGCATCCTCTCAAATTAAGGCAGCCGCTCAAACTAAGGCAGACTTTCAAACGAAGGCAGCCCCTCAAACTGAGGCAGCCGCTCAAACTAAGGCAGACTCTCAAACTAAGGCAGACTCTCTAAGAAAGGCAGCCTCTCAAGCGAATGCAGCCCCTCAATCTCAGGCAGCCCCTCAAACTAAAGCAGTCCCACAAGCTAAGGCAGCCTCTCAAACTAATGCAGCCCCTCAAACTAAGGCAGCCCCTCAAACTAAGGCAGCCCCTCAAACTAAGGCAGCCCCTCAAACTAAGACAGCCGCTCAAACTAATGCAGCCCCTCAAACGAAGGCAGCCCCTCAAACTAAGGCAGCCGCTCATACTAAGGCAGCCCCTCAGACTAAGACAGCCGCTCAAACTAATGCAGCCCCTCAAACTAAGGCAGCCCCTCAAATTAAGGCAGCCCCTCAAACTAAGGCAGCCGCTCAAACTAATGCAGCCCCTCAAACTAATGCAGCCCCTCAAACTAAGGCAGCCCCTCAAACTAAGGCAGCGCCTCAAAGATAGGCAGCCGCTCATACTAAGGCAGCCCCTCAAACTAATGCAGCCCCTCAAACTAAGGCAGCCGCTCAAATTAAGGCAGCCCTTCAAACTAAGGCAGCCTCTCAAACTAAGGCAGCCCCTCAAACTTAGGCAGCACCTCAAACTTAGGCAGCCTCTCAAACTTAGGCAGCCTCTCAAACTTAGGCAGCGCCTCAAACTTAGGCAGCCTCTCAAACTTAGGCAGCCTCTCAAACTTAGGCAGCCTCTCAAACTAAGGCACCCCCTCAAACTAATGCAGCACCTCAATCTAATGCAGCACCTCAATCTAATGCAGCCCCTCAAACTAAGGCAGCCCCTCAAAATAATGCAGCCCTTTAAACTAAAGCAGACCCTCAATCTAATGCAGCCCCTCAAATTAATGGAGCCCCTCAAACTGAGGCAGACACTCAAAGTAATGCAGCCCCTCAAACTATTGCAGCCCCTCAAACTATTGCAGCCCCTCAATCTAAGGCAGCCCCTTAAACTAAGGCAGCCCCTCAAACTAATGCAGCCCCTCAAACTAAGGCAGACGCTCAAACTAAAGCAGCCCCTCAGTCTGAGGCAGCCCCTCAAACTAAGGCAGCCTCTAAAACTAAGGCAGCCTCTCAAACTAAGGCAGCCCCTCAAAATAATGCAGCCCCTAAAACTAATGCAGACCCTCAATCTAATGCAGCCCCTCAAACTAATGCAGCCCCTCAAACTAAGGCAGCCCCTCAAACTAAGGCAGCCCCTCAAACTAATGCAGCTCATGAATCTAAGGCAGCCCCTCAAACCAAAGCAGCCGCTCAAACTAAGGCAGACTTTCAAACGAAGGCAGCCCCACAAACGAAGGCAGCCCCTCAAACGAAGGCAGCCCCTCATACTAAGGCAGCCGCTCAAACTAAGGCAGACTTTCAAACGAAGGCAGACTTTCAAACGAAGGCAGCCCCTCAAACTAAGGCAGCCCCTCAAACGAAGGCAGACTCTCAAACTAAGGCAGACTCTCAAACTAAGGCAGACTCTCAAACTAAGGCAGACTCTCAAACGAAGGCAACCCCTCAAACGAAGGCAGCCGCTCAAACGAAGGCAGCCGCTCAAACTAAGGCAGACTCTCAAACGAATGCAGCCCCTCAAACTCAGGCAGACTCTCAAACTAAGGCAACCTCTCAAACTAAGGCAGCCTCTCAAAGTTTGGCAGCCCCTCAAACTAAGGCAGCCTCTCAAAGTTTAGCAGCCCCTCAAACTAAGGCAGCCCCTCAACCTAATGCAGCCCCTCAACCTAATGCAGCCCCTCAACTTAATGCAGCCCCTCAACCTAATGCAGCCCCTCAAAATAAGGCAGCCGCTCAAACTAAAGCAGACTCTCAAACTCAGGCAGCCTCACAAAGAAAGGCAGCCTCACAAAGAAAGGCAGCCTCACAAAGAAAGGCAGCCTCTCAAACGAATGCAGCCCCTCAAACTCAGGCAGCCCCTCAAACTAAAGCAGCCCCACAAACTAAAGCAGCCCCACAAACTAAAGCAGCCCCACAAACTAAAGCAGCCCCACAAACTCAGGCAGCCTCTCAAATTAAGGCAGCCTCTCAAAGTTAGGCAGCCCCTCAGACTAAGGCAGCCGCTCAAACTAAGGCAGCCGCTCAAACTGAGGCAGCCCCTCAAACTGAGGCAGCCCCTCAAACTGAGGCAGCCTCTCAAACTCAGGCAGCTTCTCAAACTAAGGCAGCCTCTCAAACTAAGGCAGCCTCTCAAACTAAGGCAGCCCCTCAAACTAGTGCAGCCCCTCGATCTAAAGCAGCCCATCATACGAAGGCAGCCTCTCAAAAAAAGACAGCCCCTCAAACTGAGGCAGCCGCTCAAACTAATGCAACCCCTCAATCCAAGGCAGCCCCTCAAACTAAGGCAGCCTCTCAAACTAAGGCAGCCAATCAAACTAAGGCAGCCAATCAAACTAAGGCAGACTCTCAAACTAAGGCAGCCTCACAAAGAAAGGCAGCCCCTCAAACGAATGCAGCCCCTCAAACTCAGGCAGCCCCTCAAACTAAAGCAGCCCCACAAACTAAAGCAGCCCCTCAAACTAAAGCAGCCCCACAAACTCAGGCAGCCTCTCAAACTAAGGCAGCCTCTCAAATTAAGGCAGCCTCTCAAATTAAGGCAGCCTCTCAAAGTTAGGCAGCCTCTCAAAGGTAGGCAGCCCCTCAGACTAAGGCAAACGCTCAAACTAAGGCAACCCCTCAAACTGAGGCAACCCCTCAATCTCAGGCAGCCTCTCAAACTAAGGCGGCCCCTCAAACTAAGGCGGCCCCTCAAACTAAGGCGGCCCCTCAAACTAAGGCGGCCCCTCAAACTAAGGCGGCCCCTCAAACTAAGGCGGCCCCTCAAACTAAGGCGGCCCCTCAAACTAAGGCAGCCCCTCAAACTAAGGCAGCCCCTCAAACTAAGGCAGCCCCTCAAACTAAGGCAGCCCCTCAAACTAAGGCAGCCTCTCAAACTAAGGCAGCCTCTCAAACTAAGGCAGACTCTCAAACTAAGGCAGACTCTCAAACTAAGGCAGACTCTCAAACTAAGGCAGCCCCTCAAACTCAGGCAGCCCCTCAAACTCAGGCAGCCCCTCAAACGAAGGCAGCCCCTCAAACTAAGGCAGCCCCTCAAACTAAGGCAGCCCCTCAAACTAAGGCAGCCCCTCAAACTAATGCAGCCCCTCAAACTAATGCAGCCACTCAAACTAATGCAGCCACTCAAAGCAAGGCAGCCTCTCAAACAATGCAGCCGCTCAAACTAAGGCAGCCGCTCAAACTAAGGCAGCCGCTCAAACTAAGGCAGCCTCTCAAACTAAGGCAGCCCCTCAAACTAAGGCAGCCCCTCAAACTAAGGCAGCCCCTCAAACTAAGGCAGCCCCTCAAACTCATGCAGCCCCTCAAACTCAGGCAGCCCCTCAAACTCAGGCAGCCCCTCAAACTCAGGCAGCTTCTCAAACTAAGGCAGCTTCTCAAATTAAGGCAGCCTCTCAAACTAAGGCAGCCCCTCAATCTAAGACAGCCCCTCAAACTAATGCAGCCCCTCAATCTAAGGCAGCCCCTCAAACTAAGGCAGCCGCTCACACTAAGGCAGCCCCTCAATCTAAGGCAGCCCCTCAATCTAAGGCAGCCCCTCAATCTAAGGCAGCCCCTCAAACTAAGGCAGCCCCTCAAACTAAGGCAGCCCCTCAAACTAAGGCAGCCCCTCAAACTAAGGCAGCCCCTCAAACTAAGGCAGCCCCTCAAACTATGCAGCCCCTCAAACTATGCAGCCCCTCAAACTATGCAGCCACTCAAACAAAGCCAGCCCCTCAAACTAAGGCAGCCGCTCAAACTAAGGCAGCCGCTCAAACTAAGGCAGCCCCTCAAAGTAAGGCAGCCCCTCAAAGTAAGGCAGCCCCTCAAACTAATGCAGCCTCTCAAACTAATGCAGCCGCTCAAACTAATGCAGCCGCTCAATCTAAGGCAGCCCCTCAAATGAATGCAGCCCCTCAAACTTATGCAGCCCCTCAAACTTATGCAGCCCCTCAAACCTATGCAGCCCCTCAATCTAAGACAACCCGTCTATCGAAGACAACGCCTCAATCTTAGGCAGCCCCTTAAACTCAGGCAGCCCCTCAAATTAATGCAGGCCCTCAAACTAATGCACCTCCACAAACTAATGTATGCCCTAAAACTAATGCAGCCCCTCTATCTAAGACAACCCCTCAATCTAAGGCAGCCTCTCAAACTAAGGCGGCCTCTCAAACTAAGGCAGCAGCTCAAACTAAGGCTGCCTCTCAAACTAAGGCAGCCCCTCAAACTAAGGCAGCCCCTCAAACTCAGGCAGCCCCTCAAACTCAGGCAGCCCCTCAAACTCAGGCAGCCCCTCAAACTAAGGCAGCCGCTCAAACTAAGGCAGCCGCTCAAACTAAGGCAGACTCTCAAAATAAGGCAGCCCCTCAAACAATGCAGCCCCTCAAACTAATGCAGCCCCTCAAACTAATGCAGCCCCGCAAACTAATGCAGGCCATCAAACGAATGCAGTCTCTCAAAGTAAGGCAGCACCTCAAACTAAGTCAGGCCCTCAAACTAATGCAACCCCTGAAACAAATGCAGCACCTCAAACTAAGGCAGCCTCTCAAACTAATGCAGCCTCTCAAACTAATGCAGCCTCTCAAACTAATGCAGCCCCTCAAACTTATGCAGCCCCTCAAACCTATGCAGCCCCTCAAACCTATGCAGCCCCTCAAACCTATGCAGCCCCTCAAACTAGGGCAGCCCCTCAATCTAAGACAACCCGTCTATCCAAGACAACGCCTCAATCTTAGGCAGCCCCTTAAACTCAGGCAGCCCCTCAAATTAATGCAGGCCCTCAAACTAATGCACCTCCACAAACTAATGTATGCCCTAAAACTAATGCAGCCCCTCTATCTAAGACAACGCCTCAATCTAAGGCAGCCTCTCAAACTAAGGCGGCCCCTCAAACTAAGGCGGCCTCTCAAACTAAGGCAGCAGCTCAAACTAAGGCAGCCCCTCAAACTAAGGCAGCCCCTCAAACTAAGGCAGCCCCTCAAACTAAGGCAGCCCCTCAAACTCAGGCAGCCCCTCAAACTCAGGCAGCCCCTCAAACTGAGGCAGCCTCTCAAACTAAGGCAGCCGCTGAAACTAAGGCAGACTCTCAAAATAAGGCAGCCCCTCAAACAATGCAGCCCCTCAAACTAATGCAGCCCCTCAAACTAATGCAGCCCCGCAAACTAATGCAGGCCATCAAACGAATGCAGTCTCTCAAAGTAAGGCAGCACCTCAAACTAAGTCAGGCCCTCAAACTAATGCAACCCCTGAAACAAATGCAGCACCTCAAACTAAGGCAGCCCCTCAAACTGAGGCAGCCCCTCAAACTGAGGCAGGCCCTAATACTAAGACAGACCCTCAATCAAATGCAGCCCCTGAAATTAACGCAGAGCCTTCAACTGAGGATTGCCCCCAATCTAGTAGAGCCTCTCAAACTAATGCAGCCTCTCAAACTAAGGCAGCCGCTCATGCGAAGGCAGCCCCTCAAACTAAGACAGCCGCTCAAACTAATGCAGGCCCTCAAACTAAGGCAGCCGCTCAAATTAAGGCAGCCCCTCAAACTAAGCCAGCCCCTCAAACTCAGGCAGCCTCTCAAACTAAGGCAGCCGCTCAAACTAAGGCAGCCGCTAAAACTAAGGCAGCCGCTCAAACTAAGGCAGCCGCTCAAACTAAGGCATCCTCTCAAATTAAGGCAGCCGCTCAAACTAAGGCAGACTTTCAAACGAAGGCAGCCCCTCAAACTGAGGCAGCCCCTCAAACTGAGGCAGCCGCTCAAACTAAGGCAGCCGCTCAAACTAAGGCAGCCCCTCAAACTAATGCAGCCCCTCAAACTAATGCAGCCCCTCAAACTAATGCAGCTCATGAATCTAACGCAGCCCCTCAAACCAAAGCAGCCCCTCAAACTAAGGCAGCCCCTCAAACGAAGGCAGCCCCTCAAACGAAGGCAGCCCCTCATACTAAGGCAGCCGCTCAAACTAAGGCAGACTTTCAAAAGAAGGCAGCCCCTCAATCTCAGGCAGCCCCTCAAACTTAAGCAGTCCCACAAACTAAGGCAGCCTCTCAAACTAATGCAGCCCCTCAAACTAAGGCAGCCCCTCAAACTAAGGCAGCCCCTCAAACTAAGGCAGCCCCTCAAACTAAGACAGCCGCTCAAACTAATGCAGCCCCTCAAACTAAGGCAGCCCCTCAAACTAAGGCAGCCGCTCATACTAAGGCAGCCGCTCATACTAAGGCAGCCGCTCATACTAAGGCAGCCCCTCAGACTAAGACAGCCGCTCAAACTAATGCAGCCCCTCAAACTAAGGCAGCCCCTCAAATTAAGGCAGCCCCTCAAATTAAGGCAGCCCCTCAAACTAAGGCAGCCGCTCAAACTAATGCAGCCCCTCAAACTAAGGCAGCCCCTCAAACTAAGGCAGCCCCTCAAACTAAGGCAGCCCCTCAAACTAAGGCAGCGCCTCAAAGATAGGCAGCCGCTCATACTAAGGCAGCCCCTCAAACTAATGCAGCCCCTCAAACTAATGCAGCCCCTCAAACTAAGGCAGCCGCTCAAATTAAGGCAGCCCTTCAAACTAAGGCAGCCTCTCAAACTAAGGCAGCCCCTCAAACTTAGGCAGCCTCTCAAACTTAGGCAGCCTCTCAAACTTAGGCAGCCTCTCAAACTTAGGCAGCCTCTCAAACTTAGGCAGCGCCTCAAACTTAGGCAGCCTCTCAAACTTAGGCAGCCTCTCAAACTTAGGCAGCCTCTCAAACTAAGGCACCCCCTCAAACTAATGCAGCACCTCAATCTAATGCAGCACCTCAATCTAATGCAGCCCCTCAAACTAAGGCAGCCCCTCAAAATAATGCAGCCCTTTAAACTAAAGCAGACCCTCAATCTAATGCAGCCCCTCAAACTAATGAAGCCCCTCAAACTGAGGCAGACACTCAAAGTAATGCAGCCCCTCAAACTATTGCAGCCCCTCAATCTAAGGCAGCCCCTTAAACCAAGGCAGCCCCTCAAACTGATGCAGCCCCTCAAACTAATGCAGCCCCTCAAACTAAGGCAGACGCTCAAACTAAAGCAGCCCCTCAGTCTGAGGCAGCCCCTCAAACTAAGGCAGCCTCTAAAACAAAGGCAGCCCCTCAAACTAAGGCAGCCCCTCAAAATAATGCAGCCCCTAAAACTAATGCAGACCCTCAATCTAATGCAGCCCCTCAAACTAATGCAGCCCCTCAAACTAATGCAGCCCCTCAAACTAATGCAGCCCCTCAAACTAATGCAGCCCCTCAAACTAATGCAGCTCATGAATCTAACGCAGCCCCTCAAACCAAAGCAGCCGCTCAAACTAAGGCAGACTTTCAAACGAAGGCAGCCCCTCAAACGAAGGCAGCCCCTCAAACGAAGGCAGCCCCTCAAACGAAGGCAGCCCCTCATACTAAGGCAGCCGCTCAAACTAAGGCAGACTTTCAAAAGAAGGCAGCCCCTCAAACGAAGGCAGCCCCTCAAACGAAGGCAGACTCTCAAACTAAGGCAGACTCTCAAACTAAGGCAGCCCCTCAAACGAAGGCAGCCCCTCAAACGAAGGCAGCCGCTCAAACGAAGGCAGCCGCTCAAACTAAGGCAGACTCTCAAACGAATGCAACCCCTCAAACTCAGGCAGACTCTCAAACTAAGGCAGCCTCTCAAACTAAGGCAGCCTCTCAAACTAAGGCAGCCTCTCAAAGTTTGGCAGCCCCTCAAACTAAGGCAGCCTCTCAAAGTTTAGCAGCCCCTCAAACTAGTGCAGCCCCTCAAACTGGTGCAGCCCCTCAATCTAAAGCAGCCCCTCAATCTAAAGCAGCCCCTCAAAGTAAAGCAGCCCCTCAATCTAAGGCAGCCCCTCAATCTAAGGCAGCCCCTCAAACAAAGGCAGCCCCTCAAACTAAGGCAGCCCATCAATCTAAGGCAGCCCATCAATCTAAGGCAGCCCCTCAATCTAAGGCAGCCCCTCAACCTAATGCAGCCCCTCAACCTAATGCAGCCCCTCAACCTAATGCAGCCCCTCAACCTAATGCAGCCCCTCAAACTAAGGCAGCCGCTCAAACTAAAGCAGACTCTCAAACTAAGGCAGCCTCACAAAGAAAGGCAGCCTCACAAAGAAAGGCAGCCTCTCAAACGAATGCAGCCCCTCAAACTCAGGCAGCCCCTCAAACTCAGGCAGCCCCTCAAACTAAAGCAGCCCCACAAACTAAAGCAGCCCCACAAACTAAAGCAGCCCCACAAACTAAAGCAGCCCCACAAACTCAGGCAGCCCCACAAACTCAGGCAGCCCCACAAACTCAGGCAGCCGCTCAAACTAAGGCAGCCTCTCAAATTAAGGCAGCCTCTCAAATTAAGGCAGCCTCTCAAAGTTAGGCAGCCCCTCAGACTAAGGCAGCCGCTCAAACTGAGGCAGCCCCTCAAACTGAGGCAGCCCCTCAAACTGAGGCAGCCTCTCAAACTAAGGCAGCTTCTCAAACTAAGGCAGCCTCTCAAACTAAGGCAGCCTCTCAAACTAAGGCAGCCTCTCAAACTAAGGCAGCCCCTCAAACTAGTGCAGCCCCTCGATCTAAAGCAGCCCATCATACGAAGGCAGCCTCTCAAAAAAAGGCAGCCCCTCAAACTGAGGCAGCCGCTCAATCCAAGGCAGCCCCTCAATCCAAGGCAGCCCCTCAAACTAAGGCAGCCTCTCAAACTAAGGCAGCCAATCAAACTAAGGCAGACTCTCAAACTAAGGCAGCCTCACAAAGAAAGGCAGCCTCTCAAACGAATGCAGCCCCTCAAACTCAGGCAGCCCCTCAAACTAAAGCAGCCCCACAAACTAAAGCAGCCCCACAAACTCAGGCAGCCCCACAAACTCAGGCAGCCTCTCAAACTAAGGCAGCCGCTCAAACTAAGGCAGCCTCTCAAATTAAGGCAGCCTCTCAAATTAAGGCAGCCTCTCAAAGTTAGGCAGCCTCTCAAAGGTAGGCAGCCCCTCAGACTAAGGCAGCCGCTCAAACTAAGGCAGCCCCTCAAACTGAGGCAGCCCCTCAAACTGAGGCAGCCTCTCAAACTAAGGCAGCCCCTCAAACTAGTGCAGCCCCTCAAACTAGTGCAGCCCCTCAATCTAAAGCAGCCCCTCGATCTAAAGCAGCCCATCATACGAAGGCAGCCTCTCAAACAAAGGCAGCCCCTCAAACTGAGGCAGCCGCTCAAACTAATGCAACCCCTCAATCCAAGGCAGCCCCTCAAACTAAGGCAGCCTCTCAAACTAAGGCAGCCTCTCAAACTAAGGCAGCCCCACAAACTAAGGCAGCCCCACAAACTAAGGCAGCCCCACAAACTAAGGCAGCCGCTCAACTCGAAGGCATCCCCTCAAACTAAGGCAGCCGCTCAAACTAAGGCAGCCCCTCAATCGAAGACAGCCCCTCAATCGAAGACAGCCCCTCAATCGAAGACAGCCCCTCAATCGAAGACAGCCCCTCAATCGAAGACAGCCCTCAAACTAATGCAGCCGCTCAAACTAAAGCAGCCCCTCAATCTAAGGCAGCCCCTCAAACTAAGGCAGCCGCTCAAACTATGGCATCCCATCAATCTAAGGCATCCCATCAATCTAAGGCAGCCCATCAATCTAAGGCAGCCCATCAATCTAAGGCAGCCCATCAATCTAAGGCAGCCCTCAAACTAAGGCAGCCGCTCAAACTAAGGCAGCCGCTCAAACTAAGGCAGCCCCTCAAACAAAGGCAGCCGCTCAAACTAAGGCAGCCGCTCAACTCGAAGGCATCCCCTCAAACTAAGGCAGACGCTCAAACTAAGGCAGCCCCTCAATCGAAGACAGCCCCTCAATCGAAGACAGCCCTCAAACTAATGCAGCCGCTCAAACTAAAGCAGCCCCTCAATCTAAGGCAGCCCCTCAAACGAAAGCAGCCCCTCAAACTAAGGCAGCCGCTCAAACTATGGCATCCCATCAATCTAAGGCATCCCATCAATCTAAGGCAGCCCATCAATCTAAGGCAGCCCATCAATCTCAGGCAGCCCATCAAACTAAGGCAGCCGCTCAAACTAAGGCAGCCGCTCAAACTAAGGCAGCCGCTCAAACTAAGGCAGCCCCTCAAACTAAGGCAGCCGCTCAAACTAAGGCAGCCGCTCAAACTAAGGCAGCCGCTCAAACTGAGGCAGCCGCTCAAACTAAGGCAGCCGCTCAAACTAAGGCAGCCCCTCAAACTAAGGCAGCCCCTCAAACTAAGGCAGCGCCTCAAACTAAGGCAGCGGCTCAAACTAAGGCAGCCCCTCAAACTAATGCAGCCCCTCAAACTAATGCAGCCCCTCAAACTAATGCAGCCCCTCAAACTAATGCAGCCCCTCAAACTAAGGCAGCCTCTCAAACTAAGGCAGCCTCTCAAACTAAGGCAGCCTCTCAAACTAAGGCAGACTCTCAAACGAATGCAGCCCCTCAAATTCAGGCAACCCCTCAAACTCAGGCAGCCCCTCAAACTAAAGCAGCCCCACAAACTCAGGCAGCCCCACAAACTCAGGCAGCCCCACAAACTCAGGCAGCCGCTCAAACTAATGCAACCCCTCAATCCAAGGCAGCCCCTCAAACTAAGGCAGCCCCTCAAACTAAGGCAGCTTCTCAAACTAAGGCAGCTTCTCAAACTAAGGCAGCTTCTCAAACTAAGGCAGCCTCTCAAACTAAGGCAGCCTCTCAAACTAAGGCAGCCTCTCAAACTAAGGCAGCCCCTCAAACTAGTGCAGCCCCTCAAACTAGTGCAGCCCCTCAAACTAGTGCAGCCCCTCAATCTAAAGCAGCCCCTCGATCTAAAGCAGCCCATCATACGAAGGCAGCATCTCAAACAAAGGCAGCCCCTCAAACTGAGGCAGCCGCTCAATCCAAGGCAACCCCTCAATCCAAGGCAGCCCCTCAAACTAAGGCAGCCCCTCAAACTAAGGCAGCCTCTCAAACTAAGGCAGCCCCACAAACTAAGGCAGCCCCACAAACTAAGGCAGCCGCTCAACTCGAAGGCATCCCCTCAAACTAAGGCAGCCGCTCAAACTAAGGCAGCCCCTCAATCGAAGACAGCCCTCAAACTAAGGCAGCCACTCAAACTAAGGCAGCCCCTCAAACTAAGGCAGCCCCTCAAACTAAGGCAGCCCCTCAAACTAAGGCAGCCGCTCAAACTATGGCATCCCATCAATCTAAGGCAGCCCATCCATCTAAGGCAGCCCATCAATCTAAGGCAGCCGCTCAAACTAAGGCAGCCGCTCAAACTAAGGCAGCCCCTCAAACTAAGGCAGCCCCTCAAACTAAGGCAGCCCCTCAAACAAAGGCAGCCCCTCAAACAAAGGCAGCCGCTCAAACTAAGGCAGCCCCTCAAACTAAGGCAGCTTCTCAAACTAAGGCAGCTTCTCAAACTAAGGCAGCCCCTCAAACTAAGGCAGCCCCTCAAACTAAGGCAGCCCCTCAAACTAAGGCAGCCCCTCAAACTAAGGCAGCGCCTCAAAGAAAGGCAGCCGCTCAAACTAAGGCAGCCCCTCAAACTAAGACAGCCGCTCAAACTAATGCAGCCGCTCAAACTAATGCAGCCGCTCAAACTAATGCAGCCCCTCAAACTAATGCAGCCCCTCAAACTAATGCAGCCCCTCAAACTAATGCAGCCCCTCAAACTAATGCAGCCCCTCAAACTAAGGCAGCCGCTAAAATTAAGGCAGCCCCTCAAACTATGGCAGCCCCTCAAACTAAGGCAGCCGCTCAAACTAAGGCAGCCCCTCAAACTAAGACAGCCGCTCAAACTAATGCAGCCGCTCAAACTAATGCAGCCGCTCAAACTAATGCAGCCCCTCAAACTAATGCAGCCCCTCAAACTAATGCAGCCCCTCAAACTAATGCAGCCCCTCAAACTAATGCAGCCCCTCAAACTAATGCAGCCCCTCAAACTAAGGCAGCCGCTAAAATTAAGGCAGCCCCTCAAACTATGGCAGCCCCTCAAACTAAGGCAGCCGCTCAAACTAAGGCAGCCCCTCAAACTAAGGCAGCCCCTCAAACTAAGGCAGCCCCTCAAACTAAGGCAGCCCCTCAAACTAAGGCAGCGCCTCAAACTAAGGCAGCGCATCAAAGAAAGGCAGCCGCTCAAACTAAGGCAGCCCCTCAAACTAATGCAGCCCCTCAAACTAATGCAGCCCCTCAAACTAATGCAGCCCATCAAACTAATGCAGCCCCTCAAACTAATGCAGCCCCTCAAACTAAGGCAGCCGCTAATACTAAGGCAGCCGCTAAAATTAAGGCAGCCCCTCAAACTATGGCAGCCCCTCAAACTAAGGCAGCCCCTCAAACTAAGGCAGCCCCTCAAACTAATGAAGCCCCTCAAACTAATGCAGCCCCTCAAACTAATGCAGCCCTTCAATCTGAGGCAGCCCCTCAAACTATGGCAGCCCCTCAAACTATGGCAGCCCCTCAAGCTCAGGCAGCCACTCACACTGAGGCAGCCACTCAAACTGAGGCAGCCTCTCAAAGTAAGGCAGCCTCTCAAAGTAAGGCAGCCCCTCATGCTAATGCAGCCGCTCAAACTAAGGCAGCCTCTCAAACAAAGGCAGCCTCTCAAACTAAGGCTGCCCCTTAATCTCAGGCAGCCCCTCAAACCAAAGCAGCCCCTGAAACTAAGGCAGCCCCTGAAACTAAGGCAGCCCCTGAAACTAAGGCAGCCCCTGAAACCAAAGCAGCCCCTGAAACCAAAGCAGCCCCTGAAACTAAGGCAGCCCCTGAAACTAAGGCAGCCCCTGAAACTAAGGCAGCCCCTGAAACTAAGGCAGCCCCTCCAACACAGGCAGCCCCTCCAACACAGGCAGCCCCTCCAACTCAGGCAGCCCCTCCAACTCAGGCAGCCTCTCAAACTAAAACAGCTGCTCAAACTAAGGCAGCCTCTCAAATTAAGGCAGCCTCTCAAATTAAGGCAGCCCCTCATACTAAGGCAGCCCCTCATACTAAGGCAGCCGCTCAAACGAAGGCAGACTCTCAAACTAAGGCAGCCTCTCAAACTAAGGCAGCTTCTCAAACTAAGGCAGCTCCTCAAACAAATGCAGCTCCTCAAACAATTGCAGCTCCTCAATCTAAAGCTGCCCCTCAAACTAAGGCAGCATCTCAACCTAAGGCAGCCTCTCAAACTGAGGCAGCCCCTCAAACTGAGGCAGCCGCTCAAAGTAATGCAGCCCCTCAAACTCAGGCAGCCTCTCAAACTAAGGCAGCCGCTCAAACTCAGGCAGCCTCTCAAACTAAGGCAGCCGCTCAAACAAAGGCAGCCGCTCAAACTAAGGCAGCCGCTCAAACTAAGGCAGCCGCTCAAACTAAGGCAGCCGCTCAAATTAAGGCAGCCTCTCAAATTAAGGCAGCCTCTCAAAGTTAGGCAGCCCCTCATACTAAGGCAGCCTCTCAAACAAAGGCAGCCCCTCAAACTGAGGCAGCCGCTCAAACTAATGCAGCCCCTCAAACTCAGGCAGCCTCTCAAACTAAGGCAGCCGCTCAAACTAAGGCAGCCGCTCAAACTAAGGCAGCCGCTCAAACTCAGGCAGCCGCTCAAACTAAGGCAGCCGCTCAAACTAAGGCAGCCGCTCAAACTAAGGCAGCCGCTCAAACTAAGGCAGCCGCTCAAACTAAGGCAGCCTCTCAAATTAAGGCAGCCTCTCAAATTAAGGCAGCCTCTCAAATTAAGGCAGCCTCTCAAACAAAGGCAGCCCCTCAAACTGAGGCAGCCGCTCAAACTGAGGCAGCCGCTCAAACTAATGCAGCCCCTCAAACTCAGGCAGCCTCTCAAACTAAGGCAGCCGCTCAAACTAAGGCAGCCGCTCAAACTAAGGCAGCCGATCAAACTCAGGCAGCCTCTCAAACTAAGGCAGCCGCTCAAACTAAGGCAGCCGCTCAAACTAAGGCAGCCGCTCAAACTAAGGCAGCCTCTCAAATTAAGGCAGCCTCTCAAATTAAGGCAGCCTCTCAAATTAAGGCAGCCCCTCATACTAAGGCAGCCACTCAAACAATGGCAGCCTCTCAAACTAAGGCTGCCCCTCAATCTCAGGCAGCCCCTCATCCAAAGCAGCCCCTCAAACTAAGGCAGCCCCTCAAACTAAGGCAGCCCCTCAAACTAAGGCAGCCCCTCAAACTAAGGCAGCCCCTCAAACTAAGGCAGCCCCTCAAACTAAGGCAGCCGCTCAAACTAAGGCAGCCGCTCAAACTAAGGCAGCCCCTCAATCTCAGGCAGCCCCTCAAACTAAGGCAGCCCCTCAAACTCAGGCAGCCTCTCAAACTAAGGCAGCCCCTCAAACTAAGGCAGCCGCTCAAACAAAGGCAGCCCCTCAAACAAAGGCAGCCCCTCAAACAAAGGCAGCCCCTCAAACAAAGGCAGCCCCTCAAACAAAGGCAGCCCCTCAAACAAAGGCAGCCACTCAAACAAAGGCAGCCACTCAAACAAAGGCAGCCACTCAAACTAAGGCTGCCCCTCCATCTCAGGCAGCCCCTCAAACTCAGGCAGCCCCTCAAACTCAGGCAGCCCCTCAAACTCAGGCAGCCCCTCAAACTAAGGCAGCCTCTCAAACTAAGGCAGCCGCTCAACTCGAAGGCATCCCCTCAAACTAAGGCAGACGCTCAAACTAAGGCAGCCCCTCAATCGAAGACAGCCCCTCAATCGAAGACAGCCCTCAAACTAATGCAGCCGCTCAAACTAAAGCAGCCCCTAAATCTAAGGCAGCCCCTCAAACGAAAGCAGCCCCTCAAACTAAGGCAGCCGCTCAAACTATGGCATCCCATCAATCTAAGGCATCCCATCAATCTAAGGCATCCCATCAATCTAAGGCATCCGATCAATCTAAGGCAGCCGCTCAAACTAAGGCAGCCGCTCAAACTAAGGCAGCCGCTCAAACTAAGGCAGCCGCTCAAACTAAGGCAGCCGCTCAAACTAAGGCAGCCCCTCAAACAAAGGCAGCCGCTCAAACTAAGGCAGCCGCTCAAACTAAGGCAGCCCCTCAAACTAAGGCAGCCGCTCAAACTAAGGCAGCCGCTCAAACTAAGGCAGCCCCTCAAACTAAGGCAGCCCCTCAAACTAAGGCAGCCCCTCAAACTAAGGCAGCCCCTCAAACTAAGGCAGCCCCTCAAACTAAGGCAGCGCCTCAAACTAAGGCAGCGGCTCAAACTAAGGCAGCCCCTCAAACTAAGACAGCCGCTCAAACTAATGCAGCCCCTCAAACTAATGCAGCCCCTCAAACTAATGCAGCCCCTCAAACTAATGCAGCCCCTCAAACTAATGCAGCCCCTCAAACTAAGGCAGCCTCTCAAACTAAGGCAGCCTCTCAAAGTAAGGCAGCCTCTCAAACGAATGCAGCCCCTCAAATTCAGGCAACCCCTCAAACTCAGGCAGCCCCTCAAACTAAAGCAGCCCCACAAACTCAGGCAGCCCCACAAACTCAGGCAGCCCCACAAACTCAGGCAGCCGCTCAAACTAATGCAACCCCTCAATCCAAGGCAGCCCCTCAAACCAAGGCAGCTTCTCAAACTAAGGCAGCCTCTCAACCTAAGGCAGCCTCTCAAACTAAGGCAGCCCCTCAAACTAGTGCAGCCCCTCAAACTAGTGCAGCCCCTCAATCTAAAGCAGCCCCTCGATCTAAAGCAGCCCATCATATGAAGGCAGCCTCTCAAACAAAGGCAGCCCCTCAAACTGAGGCAGCCGCTCAAACTAATGCTACCCCTCAATCCAAGGCAGCCCCTCAAACTAAGGCAGCCCCTCAAACTAAGGCAGCCTCTCAAACTAAGGCAGCCTCTCAAACTAAGGCAGCCCCACAAACTAAGGCAGCCCCACAAACTAAGGCAGCCGCTCAACTCGAAGGCATCCCCTCAAACTAAGGCAGCCGCTCAAACTAAGGCAGCCCCTCAATCGAAGACAGCCCTCAAACTAAGGCAGCCACTCAAACTAAAGCAGCCCCTCAATCTAAGGCAGCCCCTCAAACTAAGGCAGCCGCTCAAACTATGGCATCCCATCAATCTAAGGCAGCCCATCAATCTGAGGCAGCCCATCAATCTGAGGCAGCCCATCAATCTAAGGCAGCCCATCAATCTAAGGCAGCCGCTCAAACTAAGGCAGCCGCTCAAACTAAGGCAGCCGCTCAAACTAAGGCAGCCGCTCAAACTAAGGCAGCCTCTCAAATTAAGGCAGCCTCTCAAATTAAGGCAGCCTCTCAAATTAAGGCAGCCTCTCAAACAAAGGCAGCCTCTCAAACAAAGGCAGCCCCTCAAACTGAGGCAGCCGCTCAAACTGAGGCAGCCGCTCAAACTAATGCAGCCCCTCAAACTCAGGCAGCCGCTCAAACTAAGGCAGCCGCTCAAACTAAGGCAGCCGCTCAAACTAAGGCAGCCGCTCAAACTCAGGCAGCCTCTCAAACTAAGGCAGCCGCTCAAACTAAGGCAGCCGCTCAAACTAAGGCAGCCGCTCAAACTAAGGCAGCCTCTCAAATTAAGGCAGCCTCTCAAATTAAGGCAGCCTCTCAAATTAAGGCAGCCCCTCATACTAAGGCAGCCACTCAAACAATGGCAGCCTCTCAAACTAAGGCTGCCCCTCAATCTCAGGCAGCCCCTCATCCAAAGCAGCCCCTCAAACTAAGGCAGCCCCTTAAACTAAGGCAGCCCCTCAAACTAAGGCAGCCCCTCAAACTAAGGCAGCCGCTCAAACTAAGGCAGCCGCTCAAACTAAGGCAGCCCCTCAATCTCAGGCAGCCCCTCAATCTCAGGCAGCCCCTCATCCAAAGCAGCCCCTCAAACTAAGGCAGCCCCTCAAACTAAGGCAGCCCCTCAAACTCAGGCAGCCTCTCAAACTAAGGCAGCCCCTCAAACTAAGGCAGCCGCTCAAACTAAGGCAGCCCCTCAAACAAAGGCAGCCCCTCAAACAAAGGCAGCCCCTCAAACAAAGGCAGCCCCTCAAACAAAGGCAGCCCCTCAAACAAAGGCAGCCACTCAAACAAAGGCAGCCACTCAAACAAAGGCAGCCACTCAAACTAAGGCTGCCCCTCAATCTCAGGCAGCCCCTCAAACCAAAGCAGCCCCTCAAACTCAGGCAGCCCCTCAAACTCAGGCAGCCCCTCAAACTCAGGCAGCCCCTCAAACTAAGGCAGCCCCTCAAACTAAGGCAGCCGCTCAACTCGAAGGCATCCCCTCAAACTAAGGCAGACGCTCAAACTAAGGCAGCCCCTCAATCGAATACAGCCCCTCAATCGAAGACAGCCCTCAAACTAATGCAGCCGCTCAAACTAAAGCAGCCCCTCAATCTAAGACAGCCCCTCAAACGAAAGCAGCCCCTCAAACTAAGGCAGCCGCTCAAACTATGGCATCCCATCAATCTAAGGCATCCCATCAATCTAAGGCAGCCCATCAATCTAAGGCAGCCGCTCAAACTAAGGCAGCCGCTCAAACTAAGGCAGCCGCTCAAACTAAGGCAGCCCCTCAAACAAAGGCAGCCCCTCAAACAAAGGCAGCCGCTCAAACTCAGGCAGCCTCTCAAACTCAGGCAGCCTCTCAAACTCAGGCAGCCCCTCAAACTCAGGCAGCCCCTCAAACGAAGGCAGCCCCTCAAACGAAGGCAGCCCCTCAAACTAAGGCAGACTCTCAAACTAAGGCAGCACCTCAAACTAATGCAGCCACTCAAACTAATGCAGCCACTCAAAGCAAGGCAGCCTCTCAAACAATGCAGCCTCTCAAACTAATGCAGCCCCGCAAACTAATGCAGGCCATCAAACGAATGCAACCCCTGAAACAAATGCAGCACCTCAAACTGAGGCAGCCCCTCAAACTGAGGCAGCCCCTCAAACTAAGGCAGTGGTTAGCACCGCAGCCTCACAGCTCTAGCGACCCGGGTTCGATTCCGGGTACTGCCTGTGTGGAGTTTGCAAGTTCTCCCTGTGTCTGCGTGGGTTTTCTCCGGGTGCTCCGGTTTCCTCCCACAAGCCAAAAGACTTGCAGGTTGATAGGTAAATTGGCCATTATAAATTGTCACTAGTATGGGTAGGTGGTAGGGAAATATAGAGACAGGTGGGGATGTTTGGTAGGAATATGGGATTAGTGTAGGGTTAGTATAAATGGGTGGTTGATGGTCGGCACAGACTCGGTGGGCCGAAGGGCCTGTTTCAGTGCTGTATCTCTAATCTAATCTAATCTAAGGCAGACTCTCAAACTAAGGCAGCCTCTCAAAGAAAGGCAGCCTCTCAAAGAAAGGCAGCCCCTCAAAGAAACGCAGCCCCTCAATCTCAGGCTGCCCCTCAAACTAAAGCAGCCCCTAAAACTAAAGCAGCCCCTCAAACTAAGGCAGCCTCTCAAACTAAGGCAGCCTCTCAAACTCAGGCAGCCCCTCAAACTCAGGCAGCCCCTCAAACTCAGGCAGCCCCTCAAACTCAGGCAGCCTCTCAAACTCAGGCAGCCTCTCAAACTAAGGCATCCCCTCAAACTAAGGCAGCCCCTCAAACTAAGGCAGCCCCCCTAACTTAGGCAGACCCTCAAACTTAGGCAGCCACTCAAACTAAGGCAGCCCCTCCAACTCAGGCAGCCCCTCCAACTCAGGCAGCCCCTCCAACTCAGGCAGCCTCTCAAACTAAGGCAGCCGCTCATACGAAGACAGCCCCTCAAACTAAGGCAGCCGCTCAAACTAAGGCAGCCGCTCAAACTAAGGCAGCCGCTCAAACTAAGGCAGCCTCTCAAACTAAGGCAGCCCCTCAAACTAAGGCAGCCCCTCAAACTAAGGCAGACCCTCAAACTCAGGCAGCCCCTCAAACTCAGGCAGCCCCTCAAACTCAGGCAGCCTCTCAAACTAAGGCAGCTTCTCAAACTAAGGCAGCTTCTCAAATTAAGGCAGCCTCTCAAACTAAGACAGCCTCTCAAACTAAGGCAGCCCCTCAAACTAATGCAGCCCCTCAAACTAATGCAGCCCCTCAAACTAAGGCGGCCGCTCAAACTAATACAGCCCCTCAAACTAATACAGCCCCTCAATCTAAGACAGCCCCTCTAACTAAGGCAGCCCCTCTAACTAATGCAGCCCCTCTAACTAATGCCGACCCTCAAACTAAGCCAGTCCCTCAACCTTCGGCAGACTCTCAAAATCAGGCAGACCCTCAAACTAAGGCAGTCCCTCAAACTAAGGCAGCCGCTCAAACTAAGGCAGCCGCTCAAACTAAGGCAGCCGCTCAAACTAAGGCAGCCCCTCAATCTAAGGCAGCCCCTCAATCTAAGGCAGCCCCTCAAACTAAGGCAGCCCCTCAAACTAATGCAGCCCCTCAAACTAATGCAGCCCCTCAATCTAAGGCAGCCCCTCAAACTAAGGCAGCCGCTCACACTAAGGCAGCCCCTCAATCTAAGGCAGCCCCTCAAACTAAGGCAGCCCCTCAAACTATGCAGCCCCTCAAACTATGCAGCCCCTCAAACTATGCAGCCCCTCAAACTAAGGCAGCCGCTCAAACTAAGGCAGCCGCTCAAACTAAGGCAGCCGCTCAAACTAAGGCAGCCGCTCAAACTAAGGCAGCCCCTCAAAGTAAGGCAGCGCCTCAAAGTAAGGCAGCCCCTCAAAGTAAGGCAGCCCCTCAAAGTAAGGCAGGCTCTCAAACTAATGCAGCCTCTCAAACTAATGCAGCCTCTCAAACTAATGCAGCCGCTCAAACTAATGCAGCCGCTCAATCTAAGGCAGCCCCTCAAATGAATGCAGCCCCTCAAACTTATGCAGCCCCTCAAACCTATGCAGCCCCTCAAACCTATGCAGCCCCTCAAACTAGGGCAGCCCCTCAATCTAAGACAACCCGTCTATCCAAGACAACGCCTCAATCTTAGGCAGCCCCTTAAACTCAGGCAGCCCCTCAAATTAATGCAGGCCCTCAAACTAATGCACCTCCACAAACTAATGTATGCCCTAAAACTAATGCAGCCCCTCTATCTAAGACAACCCCTCAATCTAAGGCAGCCTCTCAAACTAAGTCAGGCCCTCAAACTAATGCAACCCCTGAAACAAATGCAGCCCCTCAAACTGAGGCAGCCCCTCAAACTGAGGCAGCCCCTCAAACTGAGGCAGGCCCTAATACTAAGACAGACCCTCAATCAAATGCAGCCCCTGAAATTAACGCAGAGCCTTCAACTGAGGATTGCCCCCAATCTAGTAGAGCCTCTCAAACTAATGCAGCCTCTCAAACTAAGGCAGCCGCTCATGCGAAGGCAGCCCCTCAAACTAAGACAGCCGCTCAAACTAATGCAGGCCCTCAAACTAAGGCAGCCGCTCAAATTAAGGCAGCCTCTCAAACTAAGCCAGCCCCTCAAACTCAGGCAGCCTCTCAAACTCAGGCAGCCTCTCAAACTCAGGCAGCCTCTCAAACTAAGGCAGCCTCTCAAACTAAGGCAGCCGCTAAAACTAAGGCAGCCGCTCAAACTAAGGCAGCCGCTCAAACTAAGGCATCCTCTCAAATTAAGGCAGCCGCTCAAACTAAGGCAGACTTTCAAACGAAGGCAGCCCCTCAAACTGAGGCAGCCGCTCAAACTAAGGCAGACTCTCAAACTAAGGCAGACTCTCTAAGAAAGGCAGCCTCTCAAGCGAATGCAGCCCCTCAATCTCAGGCAGCCCCTCAAACTAAAGCAGTCCCACAAACTAAGGCAGCCTCTCAAACTAATGCAGCCCCTCAAACTAAGGCAGCCCCTCAAACTAAGGCAGCCCCTCAAACTAAGGCAGCCCCTCAAACTAAGACAGCCGCTCAAACTAATGCAGCCCCTCAAACTAAGGCAGCCCCTCATACTAAGGCAGCCGCTCATACTAAGGCAGCCCCTCAGACTAAGACAGCCGCTCAAACTAATGCAGCCCCTCAAACTAAGGCAGCCCCTCAAATTAAGGCAGCCCCTCAAACTAAGGCAGCCGCTCAAACTAATGCAGCCCCTCAAACTAATGCAGCCCCTCAAACTAAGGCAGCCCCTCAAACTAAGGCAGCGCCTCAAAGATAGGCAGCCGCTCATACTAAGGCAGCCCCTCAAACTAATGCAGCCCCTCAAACTAAGGCAGCCGCTCAAATTAAGGCAGCCCTTCAAACTAAGGCAGCCTCTCAAACTAAGGCAGCCCCTCAAACTTAGGCAGCACCTCAAACTTAGGCAGCCTCTCAAACTTAGGCAGCCTCTCAAACTTAGGCAGCCTCTCAAACTTAGGCAGCGCCTCAAACTTAGGCAGCCTCTCAAACTTAGGCAGCCTCTCAAACTTAGGCAGCCTCTCAAACTTAGGCAGCCTCTCAAACTAAGGCACCCCCTCAAACTAATGCAGCACCTCAATCTAATGCAGCACCTCAATCTAATGCAGCCCCTCAAACTAAGGCAGCCCCTCAAAATAATGCAGCCCTTTAAACTAAAGCAGACCCTCAATCTAATGCAGCCCCTCAAACTAATGGAGCCCCTCAAACTGAGGCAGACACTCAAAGTAATGCAGCCCCTCAAACTATTGCAGCCCCTCAAACTATTGCAGCCCCTCAATCTAAGGCAGCCCCTTAAACTAAGGCAGCCCCTCAAACTAATGCAGCCCCTCAAACTAAGGCAGACGCTCAAACTAAAGCAGACCCTCAGTCTGAGGCAGCCCCTCAAACTAAGGCAGCCTCTAAAACTAAGGCAGCCTCTCAAACTAAGGCAGCCCCTCAAAATAATGCAGCCCCTAAAACTAATGCAGACCCTCAATCTAATGCAGCCCCTCAAACTAATGCAGCCCCTCAAACTAATGCAGCCCCTCAAACTAATGCAGCCCCTCAAACTAATGCAGCTCATGAATCTAAGGCAGCCCCTCAAACCAAAGCAGCCGCTCAAACTAAGGCAGACTTTCAAACGAAGGCAGCCCCTCAAACGAAGGCAGCCCCTCAAACGAAGGCAGCCCCTCATACTAAGGCAGCCGCTCAAACTAAGGCAGACTTTCAAACGAAGGCAGACTTTCAAACGAAGGCAGCCCCTCAAACTAAGGCAGCCCCTCAAACGAAGGCAGACTCTCAAACTAAGGCAGACTCTCAAACTAAGGCAGACTCTCAAACGAAGGCAGCCCCTCAAACGAAGGCAGTCGCTCAAACGAAGGCAGCCGCTCAAACTAAGGCAGACTCTCAAACGAATGCAGCCCCTCAAACTCAGGCAGACTCTCAAACTAAGGCAACCTCTCAAACTAAGGCAGCCTCTCAAAGTTTGGCAGCCCCTCAAACTAAGGCAGCCTCTCAAAGTTTAGCAGCCCCTCAAACTAAGGCAGCCCCTCAACCTAATGCAGCCCCTCAACCTAATGCAGCCCCTCAACTTAATGCAGCCCCTCAACCTAATGCAGCCCCTCAAAATAAGGCAGCCGCTCAAACTAAAGCAGACTCTCAAACTAAGGCAGCCTCACAAAGAAAGGCAGCCTCACAAACAAAGGCAGCCTCACAAAGAAAGGCAGCCTCTCAAACGAATGCAGCCCCTCAAACTCAGGCAGCCCCTCAAACTCAGGCAGCCCCTCAAACTAAAGCAGCCCCACAAACTAAAGCAGCCCCACAAACTAAAGCAGCCCCACAAACTAAAGCAGCCCCACAAACTCAGGCAGCCCCACAAACTCAGGCAGCCGCTCAAACTAAGGCAGCCTCTCAAATTAAGGCAGCCTCTCAAAGTTAGGCAGCCCCTCAGACTAAGGCAGCCGCTCAAACTGAGGCAGCCCCTCAAACTGAGGCAGCCCCTCAAACTGAGGCAGCCTCTCAAACTCAGGCAGCTTCTCAAACTAAGGCAGCCTCTCAAACTAAGGCAGCCTCTCAAACTAAGGCAGCCCCTCAAACTAGTGCAGCCCCGCGATCTAAAGCAGCCCATCATACGAAGGCAGCCTCTCAAAAAAAGACAGCCCCTCAAACTGAGGCAGCCGCTCAAACTAATGCAACCCCTCAATCCAAGGCAGCCCCTCAAACTAAGGCAGCCTCTCAAACTAAGGCAGCCAATCAAACTAAGGCAGACTCTCAAACTAAGGCAGCCTCACAAAGAAAGGCAGCCCCTCAAACGAATGCAGCCCCTCAAACTCAGGCAGCCCCTCAAACTAAAGCAGCCCCACAAACTAAAGCAGCCCCACAAACTCAGGCAGCCTCTCAAACTAAGGCAGCCTCTCAAACTAAGGCAGCCTCTCAAATTAAGGCAGCCTCTCAAATTAAGGCAGCCTCTCAAAGTTAGGCAGCCTCTCAAAGGTAGGCAGCCCCTCAGACTAAGGCAACCCCTCAAACTGAGGCAACCCCTCAATCTCAGGCAGCCTCTCAAACTAAGGCGGCCCCTCAAACTAAGGCGGCCCCTCAAACGAAGGCGGCCCCTCAAACTAAGGCGGCCCCTCAAACTAAGGCGGCCCATCAAACTAAGGCGGCCTCTCAAACTAAGGCAGCCCCTCAAACTAAGGCAGCCCCTCAAACTAAGGCAGCCCCTCAAACTAAGGCAGCCTCTCAAACTAAGGCAGCCTCTCAAACTAAGGCAGCCCCTCAAACTCAGGCAGCCCCTCAAACTCAGGCAGCCCCTCAAACTCAGGCAGCCCCTCAAACGAAGGCAGCCCCTCAAACGAAGGCAGCCCCTCAAACGAAGGCAGCCCCTCAAACAAATGCAGCCCCTCAAACTAATGCAGCCACTCAAACTAATGCAGCCACTCAAAGCAAGGCAGCCTCTCAAACAATGCAGCCGCTCAAACTAAGGCAGCCGCTCAAACTAAGGCAGCCGCTCAAACTAAGGCAGCCTCTCAAACTAAGGCAGCCCCTCAAACTAAGGCAGCCCCTCAAACTCATGCAGCCCCTCAAACTCAGGCAGCCCCTCAAACTCAGGCAGCCCCTCAAACTCAGGCAGCCTCTCAAACTAAGGCAGCTTCTCAAACTAAGGCAGCTTCTCAAATTAAGGCAGCCTCTCAAACTAAGGCAGCCCCTCAATCTAAGACAGCCCCTCTAACTAAGGCAGCCCCTCTAACTAATGCCGACCCTCAAACTAAGCCAGCCCCTCAACCTTCGGCAGACTCTCAAAATCAGGCAGCCCCTCAAACTAAGGCAGCCCCTCAAACTAAGGCAGTCGCTCAAACTAAGGCAGCCCCTCAAACTAAGGCAGCCCCTCAATCTAAGGCAGCCCCTCAATCTAAGGCAGCCCCTCAATCTAAGGCAGCCCCTCAATCTAAGGCAGCCCCTCAATCTAAGGCAGCCCCTCAAACTAAGGCAGCCCCTCAAACTAAGGCAGCCCTTCAAACTAAGGCAGCCCCTCAAACTAATGCAGCCCCTCAATCTAAGGCAGCCCCTCAAACTAAGGCAGCCCCTCAAACTAAGGCAGCCCCTCAAACTAAGGCAGCCGCTCACACTAAGGCAGCCCCTCAATCTAAGGCAGCCCCTCAATCTAAGGCGGCCCCTCAATCTAAGGCAGCCCCTCAAACTAAGGCAGCCCCTCAAACTAAGGCAGCCCCTCAAACTAAGGCAGCCCCTCAAACTATGCAGCCCCTCAAACTATGCAGCCCCTCAAACTATGCAGCCCCTCAAACTATGCAGCCCCTCAAACTATGCAGCCACTCAAACAAAGCCAGCCCCTCAAACTAAGGCAGCCGCTCAAACTAAGGCAGCCGCTCAAACTAAGGCAGCCCCTCAAAGTAAGGCAGCCCCTCAAAGTAAGGCAGCCCCTCAAAGTAAGGCAGCCCCTCAAACTAATGCAGCCTCTCAAACTAATGCAGCCGCTCAAACTAATGCAGCCGCTCAATCTAAGGCAGCCCCTCAAACTTATGCAGCCCCTCAAACTTATGCAGCCCCTCAAACTTATGCAGCCCCTCAAACCTATGCAGCCCCTCAAACTAGGGCAGCCCCTCAATCTAAGACAACCCGTCTATCCAAGACAACGCCTCAATCTTAGGCAGCCCCTTAAACTCAGGCAGCCCCTCAAATTAATGCAGGCCCTCAAACTAATGCACCTCCACAAACTAATGTATGCCCTAAAACTAATGCAGCCCCTCTATCTAAGACAACCCCTCAATCTAAGGCAGCCTCTCAAACTAAGGCGGCCTCTCAAACTAAGGCAGCAGCTCAAACTAAGGCTGCCTCTCAAACTAAGGCAGCCCCTCAAACTAAGGCAGCCCCTCAAACTCAGGCAGCCCCTCAAACTCAGGCAGCCCCTCAAACTCAGGCAGCCCCTCAAACTAAGGCAGCCCCTCAAACTAAGGCAGACTCTCAAAATAAGGCAGCCCCTCAAACAATGCAGCCCCTCAAACTAATGCAGCCCCTCAAACTAATGCAGCCCCGCAAACTAATGCAGGCCATCAAACGAATGCAGTCTCTCAAAGTAAGGCAGCACCTCAAACTAAGTCAGGCCCTCAAACTAATGCAACCCCTGAAACAAATGCAGCACCTCAAACTAAGGCAGCCTCTCAAACTAATGCAGCCTCTCAAACTAATGCAGCCTCTCAAACTAATGCAGCCCCTCAAACTTATGCAGCCCCTCAAACTTATGCAGCCCCTCAAACCTATGCAGCCCCTCAAACCTATGCAGCCCCTCAAACCTATGCAGCCCCTCAAACTAGGGCAGCCCCTCAATCTAAGACAACCCGTCTATCCAAGACAACGCCTCAATCTTAGGCAGCCCCTTAAACTCAGGCAGCCCCTCAAATTAATGCAGGCCCTCAAACTAATGCACCTCCACAAACTAATGTATGCCCTAAAACTAATGCAGCCCCTCTATCTAAGACAACGCCTCAATCTAAGGCAGCCTCTCAAACTAAGGCGGCCCCTCAAACTAAGGCGGCCTCTCAAACTAAGGCAGCAGCTCAAACTAAGGCTGCCTCTCAAACTAAGGCAGCCCCTCAAACTAAGGCAGCCCCTCAAACTAAGGCAGCCCCTCAAACTCAGGCAGCCCCTCAAACTCAGGCAGCCCCTCAAACTGAGGCAGCCCCTCAAACTAAGGCAGCCGCTGAAACTAAGGCAGACTCTCAAAATAAGGCAGCCCCTCAAACAATGCAGCCCCTCAAACTAATGCAGCCCCTCAAACTAATGCAGCCCCGCAAACTAATGCAGGCCATCAAACGAATGCAGTCTCTCAAAGTAAGGCAGCACCTCAAACTAAGTCAGGCCCTCAAACTAATGCAACCCCTGAAACAAATGCAGCACCTCAAACTAAGGCAGCCCCTCAAACTGAGGCAGCCCCTCAAACTGAGGCAGGCCCTAATACTAAGACAGACCCTCAATCAAATGCAGCCCCTGAAATTAACGCAGAGCCTTCAACTGAGGATTGCCCCCAATCTAGTAGAGCCTCTCAAACTAATGCAGCCTCTCAAACTAAGGCAGCCGCTCATGCGAAGGCAGCCCCTCAAACTAAGACAGCCGCTCAAACTAATGCAGGCCCTCAAACTAAGGCAGCCGCTCAAATTAAGGCAGCCCCTCAAACTAAGCCAGCCCCTCAAACTCAGGCAGCCTCTCAAACTAAGGCAGCCGCTCAAACTAAGGCAGCCGCTAAAACTAAGGCAGCCGCTCAAACTAAGGCAGCCGCTCAAACTAAGGCATCCTCTCAAATTAAGGCAGCCGCTCAAACTAAGGCAGACTTTCAAACGAAGGCAGCCCCTCAAACTGAGGCAGCCGCTCAAACTAAGGCAGCCCCTCAAACTAATGCAGCCCCTCAAACTAATGCAGCCCCTCAAACTAATGCAGCTCATGAATCTAACGCAGCCCCTCAAACCAAAGCAGCCGCTCAAACTAAGGCAGCCCCTCAAACGAAGGCAGCCCCTCAAACGAAGGCAGCCCCTCAAACGAAGGCAGCCCCTCATACTAAGGCAGCCGCTCAAACTAAGGCAGACTTTCAAAAGAAGGCAGCCCCTCAATCTCAGGCAGCCCCTCAAACTTAAGCAGTCCCACAAACTAAGGCAGCCTCTCAAACTAATGCAGCCCCTCAAACTAAGGCAGCCCCTCAAACTAAGGCAGCCCCTCAAACTAAGGCAGCCCCTCAAACATAGACAGCCGCTCAAACTAATGCAGCCCCTCAAACTAAGGCAGCCCCTCAAACTAAGGCAGCCGCTCATACTAAGGCAGCCGCTCATACTAAGGCAGCCGCTCATACTAAGGCAGCCCCTCAGACTAAGACAGCCGCTCAAACTAATGCAGCCCCTCAAACTAAGGCAGCCCCTCAAATTAAGGCAGCCCCTCAAATTAAGGCAGCCCCTCAAATTAAGGCAGCCCCTCAAACTAAGGCAGCCGCTCAAACTAATGCAGCCCCTCAAACTAATGCAGCCCCTCAAACTAATGCAGCCCCTCAAACTAAGGCAGCCCCTCAAACTAAGGCAGCCCCTCAAACTAAGGCAGCGCCTCAAAGATAGGCAGCCGCTCATACTAAGGCAGCCCCTCAAACTAATGCAGCCCCTCAAACTAATGCAGCCCCTCAAACTAAGGCAGCCGCTCAAATTAAGGCAGCCCTTCAAACTAAGGCAGCCTCTCAAACTAAGGCAGCCCCTCAAACTTAGGCAGCCTCTCAAACTTAGGCAGCCTCTCAAACTTAGGCAGCCTCTCAAACTTAGGCAGCCTCTCAAACTTAGGCAGCCTCTCAAACTTAGGCAGCGCCTCAAACTTAGGCAGCCTCTCAAACTTAGGCAGCCTCTCAAACTTAGGCAGCCTCTCAAACTTAGGCAGCCTCTCAAACTAAGGCACCCCCTCAAACTAATGCAGCACCTCAATCTAATGCAGCACCTCAATCTAATGCAGCCCCTCAAACTAAGGCAGCCCCTCAAAATAATGCAGCCCTTTAAACTAAAGCAGACCCTCAATCTAATGCAGCCCCTCAAACTAATGAAGCCCCTCAAACTGAGGCAGACACTCAAAGTAATGCAGCCCCTCAAACTATTGCAGCCCCTCAATCTAAGGCAGCCCCTTAAACTAAGGCAGCCCCTCAAACTGATGCAGCCCCTCAAACTAATGCAGCCCCTCAAACTAAGGCAGACGCTCAAACTAAAGCAGCCCCTCAGTCTGAGGCAGCCCCTCAAACTAAGGCAGCCTCTAAAACAAAGGCAGCCTCTAAAACAAAGGCAGCCCCTCAAACTAAGGCAGCCCCTAAAACTAATGCAGACCCTCAATCTAATGCAGCCCCTCAAACTAATGCAGCCCCTCAAACTAATGCAGCCCCTCAAACTAAGGCAGCCCCTCAAACTAATGCAGCCCCTCAAACTAATGCAGCCCCTCAAACTAATGCAGCTCATGAATCTAACGCAGCCCCTCAAACTAAGGCAGACTTTCAAACGAAGGCAGCCCCTCAAACGAAGGCAGCCCCTCAAACGAAGGCAGCCCCTCATACTAAGGCAGCCGCTCAAACTAAGGCAGACTTTCAAAAGAAGGCAGCCCCTCAAACGAAGGCAGCCCCTCAAACGAAGGCAGACTCTCAAACGAAGGCAGACTCTCAAACTAAGGCAGACTCTCAAACTAAGGCAGCCCCTCAAACGAAGGCAGCCCCTCAAACGAAGGCAGCCGCTCAAACGAAGGCAGCCGCTCAAACTAAGGCAGACTCTCAAACGAATGCAGCCCCTCAAACTCAGGCAGACTCTCAAACTAAGGCAGCCTCTCAAACTAAGGCAGCCTCTCAAACTAAGGCAGCCTCTCAAAGTTTGGCAGCCCCTCAAACTAAGGCAGCCTCTCAAAGTTTAGCAGCCCCTCAAACTAGTGCAGCCCCTCAAACTAGTGCAGCCCCTCAATCTAAAGCAGCCCCTCAATCTAAAGCAGCCCCTCAAAGTAAAGCAGCCCCTCAATCTAAGGCAGCCCCTCAATCTAAGGCAGCCCCTCAAACTAAGGCAGCCCCTCAAACTAAGGCAGCCCATCAATCTAAGGCAGCCCATCAATCTAAGGCAGCCCCTCAATCTAAGGCAGCCCCTCAACCTAATGCAGCCCCTCAACCTAATGCAGCCCCTCAACCTAATGCAGCCCCTCAACCTAATGCAGCCCCTCAAACTAAGGCAGCCGCTCAAACTAAAGCAGACTCTCAAACTAAGGCAGCCTCACAAAGAAAGGCAGCCTCACAAAGAAAGGCAGCCTCTCAAACGAATGCAGCCCCTCAAACTAAGGCAGCCCCTCAAACTAATGCAGCCCCTCAAACTAATGCAGCCCCTCAAACTAATGCAGCTCATGAATCTAACGCAGCCCCTCAAACCAAAGCAGCCGCTCAAACTAAGGCAGACTTTCAAACGAAGGCAGCCCCTCAAACGAAGGCAGCCCCTCAAACGAAGGCAGCCCCTCATACTAAGGCAGCCGCTCAAACTAAGGCAGACTTTCAAAAGAAGGCAGCCCCTCAAACGAAGGCAGCCCCTCAAACGAAGGCAGACTCTCAAACGAAGGCAGACTCTCAAACTAAGGCAGACTCTCAAACTAAGGCAGCCCCTCAAACGAAGGCAGCCCCTCAAACGAAGGCAGCCGCTCAAACGAAGGCAGCCGCTCAAACTAAGGCAGACTCTCAAACGAATGCAGCCCCTCAAACTCAGGCAGACTCTCAAACTAAGGCAGCCTCTCAAACTAAGGCAGCCTCTCAAACTAAGGCAGCCTCTCAAAGTTTGGCAGCCCCTCAAACTAAGGCAGCCTCTCAAAGTTTAGCAGCCCCTCAAACTAGTGCA
Source organism: Heterodontus francisci (assembly GCF_036365525.1). Taxonomy (NCBI): domain Eukaryota; kingdom Metazoa; phylum Chordata; class Chondrichthyes; order Heterodontiformes; family Heterodontidae; genus Heterodontus; species Heterodontus francisci. The sequence continues at coordinate 61,122,750 of NC_090391.1, forward strand.
GCCCCTCAAACTAGTGCAGCCCCTCAATCTAAAGCAGCCCCTCAATCTAAAGCAGCCCCTCAAAGTAAAGCAGCCCCTCAATCTAAGGCAGCCCCTCAATCTAAGGCAGCCCCTCAAACTAAGGCAGCCCCTCAAACTAAGGCAGCCCATCAATCTAAGGCAGCCCCTCAATCTAAGGCAGCCCCTCAACCTAATGCAGCCCCTCAACCTAATGCAGCCCCTCAACCTAATGCAGCCCCTCAACCTAATGCAGCCCCTCAAACTAAGGCAGCCGCTCAAACTAAAGCAGACTCTCAAACTAAGGCAGCCTCACAAAGAAAGGCAGCCTCACAAAGAAAGGCAGCCTCTCAAACGAATGCAGCCCCTCAAACTCAGGCAGCCCCTCAAACTCAGGCAGCCCCTCAAACTAAAGCAGCCCCACAAACTAAAGCAGCCCCACAAACTAAAGCAGCCCCACAAACTCAGGCAGCCCCACAAACTCAGGCAGCCCCACAAACTCAGGCAGCCGCTCAAACTAAGGCAGCCTCTCAAATTAAGGCAGCCTCTCAAATTAAGGCAGCCTCTCAAAGTTAGGCAGCCCCTCAGACTAAGGCAGCCGCTCAAACTAAGGCAGCTCCTCAAACTGAGGCAGCCCCTCAAACTGAGGCAGCCCCTCAAACTGAGGCAGCCCCTCAAACTGAGGCAGCCTCTCAAACTAAGGCAGCTTCTCAAACTAAGGCAGCCTCTCAAACTAAGGCAGCCTCTCAAACTAAGGCAGCCTCTCAAACTAAGGCAGCCCCTCAAACTAGTGCAGCCCCTCGATCTAAAGCAGCCCATCATACGAAGGCAGCCTCTCAAAAAAAGGCAGCCCCTCAAACTGAGGCAGCCGCTCAATCCAAGGCAGCCCCTCAATCCAAGGCAGCCCCTCAAACTAAGGCAGCCTCTCAAACTAAGGCAGCCAATCAAACTAAGGCAGACTCTCAAACTAAGGCAGCCTCACAAAGAAAGGCAGCCTCTCAAACGAATGCAGCCCCTCAAACTCAGGCAGCCCCTCAAACTAAAGCAGCCCCACAAACTAAAGCAGCCCCACAAACTCAGGCAGCCCCACAAACTCAGGCAGCCTCTCAAACTAAGGCAGCCGCTCAAACTAAGGCAGCCTCTCAAATTAAGGCAGCCTCTCAAATTAAGGCAGCCTCTCAAAGTTAGGCAGCCTCTCAAAGGTAGGCAGCCCCTCAGACTAAGGCAGCCGCTCAAACTAAGGCAGCCCCTCAAACTGAGGCAGCCCCTCAAACTGAGGCAGCCTCTCAAACGAAGGCAGCCTCTCAAACTAAGGCAGCCCCTCAAACTAGTGCAGCCCCTCAAACTAGTGCAGCCCCTCAATCTAAAGCAGCCCCTCGATCTAAAGCAGCCCATCATACGAAGGCAGCCTCTCAAACAAAGGCAGCCCCTCAAACTGAGGCAGCCGCTCAAACTAATGCAACCCCTCAATCCAAGGCAGCCCCTCAAACTAAGGCAGCCTCTCAAACTAAGGCAGCCTCTCAAACTAAGGCAGCCCCACAAACTAAGGCAGCCCCACAAACTAAGGCAGCCGCTCAACTCGAAGGCATCCCCTCAAACTAAGGCAGCCGCTCAAACTAAGGCAGCCCCTCAATCGAAGACAGCCCCTCAATCGAAGACAGCCCCTCAATCGAAGACAGCCCCTCAATCGAAGACAGCCCTCAAACTAATGCAGCCGCTCAAACTAAAGCAGCCCCTCAATCTAAGGCAGCCCCTCAAACTAAGGCAGCCCCTCAAACTAAGGCAGCCCCTCAAACTAAGGCAGCCGCTCAAACTATGGCATCCCATCAATCTAAGGCATCCCATCAATCTAAGGCAGCCCATCAATCTAAGGCAGCCCATCAATCTAAGGCAGCCCATCAATCTAAGGCAGCCCTCAAACTAAGGCAGCCGCTCAAACTAAGGCAGCCGCTCAAACTAAGGCAGCCGCTCAAACTAAGGCAGCCCCTCAAACAAAGGCAGCCGCTCAAACTAAGGCAGCCGCTCAACTCGAAGGCATCCCCTCAAACTAAGGCAGACGCTCAAACTAAGGCAGCCCCTCAATCGAAGACAGCCCCTCAATCGAAGACAGCCCTCAAACTAATGCAGCCGCTCAAACTAAAGCAGCCCCTCAATCTAAGGCAGCCCCTCAAACGAAAGCAGCCCCTCAAACTAAGGCAGCCGCTCAAACTAAGGCAGCCCCTCAAACAAAGGCAGCCGCTCAAACTAAGGCAGCCGCTCAAACTAAGGCAGCCGCTCAAACTAAGGCAGCCCCTCAAACTAAGGCAGCCCCTCAAACTAAGGCAGCGCCTCAAACTAAGGCAGCGGCTCAAACTAAGGCAGCCCCTCAAACTAAGACAGCCCCTCAAACTAATGCAGCCCCTCAAACTAATGCAGCCCCTCAAACTAATGCAGCCCCTCAAACTAATGCAGCCCCTCAAACTAAGGCAGCCTCTCAAACTAATGCAGCCCCTCAAATTCAGGCAACCCCTCAAACTCAGGCAGCCCCTCAAACTAAAGCAGCCCCACAAACTCAGGCAGCCCCACAAACTCAGGCAGCCCCACAAACTCAGGCAGCCGCTCAAACTAATGCAACCCCTCAATCCAAGGCAGCCCCTCAAACTAAGGCAGCCCCTCAAACTAAGGCAGCTTCTCAAACTAAGGCAGCTTCTCAAACTAAGGCAGCCTCTCAAACTAAGGCAGCCTCTCAAACTAAGGCAGCCTCTCAAACTAAGGCAGCCCCTCAAACTAGTGCAGCCCCTCAAACTAGTGCAGCCCCTCAAACTAGTGCAGCCCCTCAATCTAAAGCAGCCCCTCGATCTAAAGCAGCCCATCATACGAAGGCAGCCTCTCAAACAAAGGCAGCCCCTCAAACTGAGGCAGCCGCTCAATCCAAGGCAACCCCTCAATCCAAGGCAGCCCCTCAAACTAAGGCAGCCCCTCAAACTAAGGCAGCCTCTCAAACTAAGGCAGCCCCACAAACTAAGGCAGCCCCACAAACTAAGGCAGCCACTCAACTCGAAGGCATCCCCTCAAACTAAGGCAGCCGCTCAAACTAAGGCAGCCCCTCAATCGAAGACAGCCCTCAAACTAAGGCAGCCACTCAAACTAAAGCAGCCCCTCAAACTAAGGCAGCCCCTCAAACTAAGGCAGCCCCTCAAACTAAGGCAGCCCCTCAAACTAAGGCAGCCGCTCAAACTATGGCATCCCATCAATCTAAGGCAGCCCATCCATCTAAGGCAGCCCATCAATCTAAGGCAGCCGCTCAAACTAAGGCAGCCGCTCAAACTAAGGCAGCCCCTCAAACTAAGGCAGCCCCTCAAACAAAGGCAGCACCTCAAACAAAGGCAGCCGCTCAAACTAAGGCAGCCCCTCAAACTAAGGCAGCTTCTCAAACTAAGGCAGCTTCTCAAACTAAGGCAGCCCCTCAAACTAAGGCAGCCCCTCAAACTAAGGCAGCCCCTCAAACTAAGGCAGCGCCTCAAAGAAAGGCAGCCGCTCAAACTAAGGCAGCCCCTCAAACTAAGACAGCCGCTCAAACTAATGCAGCCGCTCAAACTAATGCAGCCCCTCAAACTAATGCATCCCCTCAAACTAATGCAGCCCCTCAAACTAATGCAGCCCCTCAAACTAATGCAGCCCCTCAAACTAAGGCAGCCGCTAAAATTAAGGCAGCCCCTCAAACTATGGCAGCCCCTCAAACTAAGGCAGCCGCTCAAACTAAGGCAGCCGCTCAAACTAAGGCAGCCCCTCAAACTAAGGCAGCCCCTCAAACTAAGGCAGCCCCTCAAACTAAGGCAGCGCCTCAAACTAAGGCAGCGCCTCAAAGAAAGGCAGCCGCTCAAACTAAGGCAGCCCCTCAAACTAAGACAGCCGCTCAAACTAATGCAGCCCCTCAAACTAATGCAGCCCATCAAACTAATGCAGCCCCTCAAACTAATGCAGCCCCTCAAACTAAGGCAGCCGCTAATACTAAGGCAGCCGCTAAAATTAAGGCAGCCCCTCAAACTATGGCAGCCCCTCAAACTATGGCAGCCCCTCAAACTAAGGCAGCCTCTCAAACTAAGGCAGCCCCTCAAACTAAGGCAGCCCCTCAAACTAAGGCAGCCCCTCAAACTAATGAAGCCCCTCAAACTAATGCAGCCCCTCAAACTAATGCAGCCCTTCAATCTGAGGCAGCCCCTCAAACTATGGCAGCCCCTCAAACTATGGCAGCCCCTCAAGCTCAGGCAGCCACTCAAACTGAGGCAGCCACTCAAACTGAGGCAGCCTCTCAAAGTAAGGCAGCCTCTCAAAGTAAGGCAGCCCCTCATGCTAATGCAGCCGCTCAAACTAAGGCAGCCTCTCAAACAAAGGCAGCCTCTCAAACTAAGGCTGCCCCTTAATCTCAGGCAGCCCCTCAAACCAAAGCAGCCCCTGAAACTAAGGCAGCCCCTGAAACTAAGGCAGCCCCTGAAACTAAGGCAGCCCCTGAAACTAAGGCAGCCCCTGAAACCAAAGCAGCACCTGAAACCAAAGCAGCCCCTGAAACCAAAGCAGCCCCTGAAACTAAGGCAGCCCCTGAAACTAAGGCAGCCCCTCCAACTCAGGCAGCCCCTCCAACACAGGCAGCCCCTCCAACTCAGGCAGCCCCTCCAACTCAGGCAGCCTCTCAAACTAAAACAGCTGCTCAAACTAAGGCAGCCTCTCAAATTAAGGCAGCCTCTCAAATTAAGGCAGCCTCTCAAAGTTAGGCAGCCCCTCATACTAAGGCAGCCGCTCAAACGAAGGCAGACTCTCAAACTAAGGCAGCCACTCAAACTCAGGCAGCCTCTCAAACTAAGGCAGCTTCTCAAACTAAGGCAGCTCCTCAAACAAATGCAGCTCCTCAAACAAATGCAGCTCCTCAAACAAATGCAGCTCCTCAATCTAAAGCTGCCCCTCAAACTAAGGCAGCATCTCAACCTAAGGCAGCCTCTCAAACTGAGGCAGCCCCTCAAACTGAGGCAGCCGCTCAAAGTAATGCAGCCCCTCAAACTCAGGCAGCCTCTCAAACTAAGGCAGCCGCTCAAACTCAGGCAGCCTCTCAAACTAAGGCAGCCGCTCAAACAAAGGCAGCCGCTCAAACTAAGGCAGCCGCTCAAACTAAGGCAGCCGCTCAAACTAAGGCAGCCGCTCAAATTAAGGCAGCCTCTCAAATTAAGGCAGCCTCTCAAAGTTAGGCAGCCCCTCATACTAAGGCAGCCTCTCAAACAAAGGCAGCCCCTCAAACTGAGGCAGCCGCTCAAACTAATGCAGCCCCTCAAACTCAGGCAGCCTCTCAAACTAAGGCAGCCGCTCAAACTAAGGCAGCCGCTCAAACTAAGGCAGCCGCTCAAACTCAGGCAGCCGCTCAAACTAAGGCAGCCGCTCAAACTAAGGCAGCCGCTCAAACTAAGGCAGCCGCTCAAACTAAGGCAGCCGCTCAAACTAAGGCAGCCTCTCAAATTAAGGCAGCCTCTCAAATTAAGGCAGCCTCTCAAATTAAGGCAGCCTCTCAAATTAAGGCAGCCTCTCAAACAAAGGCAGCCCCTCAAACTGAGGCAGCCGCTCAAACTGAGGCAGCCGCTCAAACTAATGCAGCCCCTCAAACTCAGGCAGCCTCTCAAACTAAGGCAGCCGCTCAAACTAAGGCAGCCGCTCAAACTAAGGCAGCCGCTCAAACTCAGGCAGCCGCTCAAACTAAGGCAGCCGCTCAAACTAAGGCAGCCGCTCAAACTAAGGCAGCCGCTCAAACTAAGGCAGCCTCTCAAATTAAGGCAGCCTCTCAAATTAAGGCAGCCTCTCAAATTAAGGCAGCCCCTCATACTAAGGCAGCCACTCAAACAATGGCAGCCTCTCAAACTAAGGCTGCCCCTCAATCTCAGGCAGCCCCTCATCCAAAGCAGCCCCTCAAACTAAGGCAGCCCCTCAAACTAAGGCAGCCCCTTAAACTAAGGCAGCCCCTCAAACTAAGGCAGCCCCTCAAACTAAGGCAGCCCCTCAAACTAAGGCAGCCGCTCAAACTAAGGCAGCCGCTCAAACTAAGGCAGCCCCTCAATCTCAGGCAGCCCCTCATCCAAAGCAGCCCCTCAAACTAAGGCAGCCCCTCAAACCCAGGCAGCCTCTCAAACTAAGGCAGCCCCTCAAACTAAGGCAGCCGCTCAAACTAAGGCAGCCCCTCAAACAAAGGCAGCCCCTCAAACAAAGGCAGCCCCTCAAACAAAGGCAGCCCCTCAAACAAAGGCAGCCACTCAAACAAAGGCAGCCACTCAAACAAAGGCAGCCACTCAAACTAAGGCTGCCCCTCAATCTCAGGCAGCCCCTCAAACTCAGGCAGCCCCTCAAACTCAGGCAGCCCCTCAAACTAAGGCAGCCTCTCAAACTAAGGCAGCCGCTCAACTCGAAGGCATCCCCTCAAACTAAGGCAGACGCTCAAACTAAGGCAGCCCCTCAATCGAAGACAGCCCCTCAATCGAAGACAGCCCTCAAACTAATGCAGCCGCTCAAACTAAAGCAGCCCCTCAATCTAAGGCAGCCCCTCAAACGAAAGAAGCCCCTCAAACTAAGGCAGCCGCTCAAACTATGGCATCCCATCAATCTAAGGCATCCCATCAATCTAAGGCATCCCATCAATCTAAGGCAGCCGCTCAAACTAAGGCAGCCGCTCAAACTAAGGCAGCCGCTCAAACTAAGGCAGCCGCTCAAACTAAGGCAGCCGCTCAAACTAAGGCAGCCGCTCAAACTAAGGCAGCCCCTCAAACAAAGGCAGCCGCTCAAACTAAGGCAGCCGCTCAAACTAAGGCAGCCCCTCAAACTAAGGCAGCCCCTCAAACTAAGGCAGCCCCTCAAACTAAGGCAGCCCCTCAAACTAAGGCAGCGCCTCAAACTAAGGCAGCGGCTCAAACTAAGGCAGCCCCTCAAACTAAGACAGCCGCTCAAACTAATGCAGCCCCTCAAACTAATGCAGCCCCTCAAACTAATGCAGCCCCTCAAACTAATGCAGCCCCTCAAACTAATGCAGCCCCTCAAACTAATGCAGCCCCTCAAACTAATGCAGCCTCTCAAACTAAGGCAGCCTCTCAAACGAATGCAGCCCCTCAAATTCAGGCAACCCCTCAAACTCAGGCAGCCCCTCAAACTAAAGCAGCCCCACAAACTCAGGCAGCCCCACAAACTCAGGCAGCCCCACAAACTCAGGCAGCCGCTCAAACTAATGCAACCCCTCAATCCAAGGCAGCCCCTCAAACCAAGGCAGCTTCTCAAACTAAGGCAGCCTCTCAAACTAAGGCAGCCTCTCAAACTAAGGCAGCCTCTCAAACTAAGGCAGCCCCTCAAACTAGTGCAGCCCCTCAAACTAGTGCAGCCCCTCAATCTAAAGCAGCCCCTCGATCTAAAGCAGCCCATCATATGAAGGCAGCCTCTCAAACAAAGGCAGCCCCTCAAACTGAGGCAGCCGCTCAAACTAATGCTACCCCTCAATCCAAGGCAGCCCCTCAAACTAAGGCAGCCCCTCAAACTAAGGCAGCCTCTCAAACTAAGGCAGCCTCTCAAACTAAGGCAGCCCCACAAACTAAGGCAGCCCCACAAACTAAGGCAGCCGCTCAACTCGAAGGCATCCCCTCAAACTAAGGCAGCCGCTCAAACTAAGGCAGCCCCTCAATCGAAGACAGCCCTCAAACTAAGGCAGCCACTCAAACTAAAGCAGCCCCTCAATCTAAGGCAGCCCCTCAAACTAAGGCAGCCGCTCAAACTATGGCATCCCATCAATCTAAGGCAGCCCATCAATCTAAGGCAGCCCATCAATCTGAGGCAGCCCATCAATCTAAGGCAGCCGCTCAAACTAAGGCAGCCGCTCAAACTAAGGCAGCCGCTCAAACTAAGGCAGCCGCTCAAACTAAGGCAGCCGCTCAAACTAAGGCAGCCTCTCAAATTAAGGCAGCCTCTCAAATTAAGGCAGCCTCTCAAATTAAGGCAGCCTCTCAAACATAGGCAGCCCCTCAAACTGAGGCAGCCGCTCAAACTGAGGCAGCCGCTCAAACTAATGCAGCCCCTCAAACTCAGGCAGCCGCTCAAACTAAGGCAGCCGCTCAAACTAAGGCAGCCGCTCAAACTAAGGCAGCCGCTCAAACTCAGGCAGCCTCTCAAACTAAGGCAGCCGCTCAAACTAAGGCAGCCGCTCAAACTAAGGCAGCCGCTCAAACTAAGGCAGCCTCTCAAATTAAGGCAGCCTCTCAAATTAAGGCAGCCTCTCAAATTAAGGCAGCCCCTCATACTAAGGCAGCCACTCAAACAATGGCAGCCTCTCAAACTAAGGCTGCCCCTCAATCTCAGGCAGCCCCTCATCCAAAGCAGCCCCTCAAACTAAGGCAGCCCCTTAAACTAAGGCAGCCCCTCAAACTAAGGCAGCCCCTCAAACTAAGGCAGCCGCTCAAACTAAGGCAGCCGCTCAAACTAAGGCAGCCCCTCAATCTCAGGCAGCCCCTCATCCAAAGCAGCCCCTCAAACTAAGGCAGCCCCTCAAACTAAGGCAGCCCCTCAAACTCAGGCAGCCTCTCAAACTGAGGCAGCTCCTCAAACTAAGGCAGCCCCTCAAACTAAGGCAGCCGCTCAAACTAAGGCAGCCCCTCAAACAAAGGCAGCCCCTCAAACAAAGGCAGCCCCTCAAACTAAGGCAGCCCCTCAAACAAAGGCAGCCCCTCAAACAAAGGCAGCCCCTCAAACAAAGGCAGCCACTCAAACAAAGGCAGCCACTCAAACAAAGGCAGCCACTCAAACTAAGGCTGCCCCTCAATCTCAGGCAGCCCCTCAAACCAAAGCAGCCCCTCAAACTCAGGCAGCCCCTCAAACTCAGGCAGCCCCTCAAACTAAGGCAGCCCCTCAAACTAAGGCAGCCGCTCAACTCGAAGGCATCCCCTCAAACTAAGGCAGACGCTCAAACTAAGGCAGCCCCTCAATCGAATACAGCCCCTCAATCGAAGACAGCCCTCAAACTAATGCAGCCGCTCAAACTAAAGCAGCCCCTCAATCTAAGACAGCCCCTCAAACGAAAGCAGCCCCTCAAACTAAGGCAGCCGCTCAAACTATGGCATCCCATCAATCTAAGGCATCCCATCAATCTAAGGCAGCCCATCAATCTAAGGCAGCCCATCAATCTAAGGCAGCCGCTCAAACTAAGGCAGCCGCTCAAACTAAGGCAGCCGCTCAAACTAAGGCAGCCGCTCAAACTAAGGCAGCCCCTCAAACAAAGGCAGCCCCTCAAATAAAGGCAGCCGCTCAAACTAAGGCAGCCGCTCAAACTAAGGCAGCCCCTCAAACTAAGGCAGCCCCTCAAACTAAGGCAGCGCCTCAAACTAAGGCAGCGGCTCAAACTAAGGCAGCCCCTCAAACTAAGACAGCCGCTCAAACTAATGCAGCCCCTCAAACTAATGCAGCCCCTCAAACTAATGCAGCCCCTCAAACTAATGCAGCCCCTCAAACTAATGCAGCCCCTCAAACTAATGCAGCCCCTCAAACTAATGCAGCCCCTCAAACTAATGCAGCCCCTCAAACTAATGCAGCCCCTCAAACTAAGGCAGCCTCTCAAACTAAGGCAGCCTCTCAAACTAAGGCAGCCTCTCAAACTAAGGCAGCCTCTCAAACGAATGCAGCCCCTCAAACTCAGGCAGCCCCTCAAACTCAGGCAGCCCCTCAAACTAAAGCAGCCCCACAAACTCAGGCAGCCCCACAAACTCAGGCAGCCCCACAAACTCAGGCAGCCGCTCAAACTAATGCAACCCCTCAATCCAAGGCAGCCCCTCAAACTAAGGCAGCCTCTCAAACTAAGGCAGCCTCTCAAACTAAGGCAGCCTCTCAAACTAAGGCAGCCCCTCAAACTAGTGCAGCCCCTCAATCTAAAGCAGCCCCTCGATCTAAAGCAGCCCATCATACGAAGGCAGCCTCTCAAACAAAGGCAGCCCCTCAAACTGAGGCAGCCGCTCAAACTAATGCAACCCCTCAATCCAAGGCAGCCCCTCAAACTAAGGCAGCCTCTCAAACTAAGGCAGCCTCTCAAACTAAGGCAGCCCCACAAACTAAGGCAGCCCCACAAACTAAGGCAGCCGCTCAACTCGAAGGCATCCCCTCAAACTAAGGCAGCCGCTCAAACTAAGGCAGCCCCTCAATCGAAGACAGCCCTCAAACTAAGGCAGCCACTCAAACTAAAGCAGCCCCTCAATCTAAGGCAGCCCCTCAAACTAAGGCAGCCCCTCAAACTAAGGCAGCCGCTCAAACTATGGCATCCCATCAATCTAAGGCAGCCCATCAATCTAAGGCAGCCCATCAATCTAAGGCAGCCGCTCAAACTAAGGCAGCCGCTCAAACTAAGGCAGCCGCTCAAACTAAGGCAGCCCCTCAAACAAAGGCAGCCCCTCAAACAAAGGCAGCCCCTCAAACAAAGGCAGCCCCTCAAACAAAGGCAGCCGCTCAAACTAAGGCAGCCCCTCAAACTAAGGCAGCTTCTCAAACTAAGGCAGCTTCTCAAACTAAGGCAGCCCCTCAAACTAAGGCAGCCCCTCAAACTAAGGCAGCCCCTCAAACTAAGGCAGCGCCTCAAAGAAAGGCAGCCCCTCAAACTAAGACAGCCGCTCAAACTAATGCAGCCCCTCAAACTAATGCAGCCCCTCAAACTAATGCAGCCCCTCAAACTAATGCAGCCCCTCAAACTAAGGCAGCCGCTAAAATTAAGGCAGCCGGTAAAATTAAGGCAGCCGCTAAAATTAAGGCAGCCCCTCAAACTATGGCAGCCCCTCAAACTAAGGCAGCCTCTCAAACTAAGGCAGCCTCTCAAACTAAGACAGCCGCTCAAACTAATGCAGCCCCTCAAACTAATGCAGCCCATCAAACTAATGCAGCCCCTCAAACTAATGCAGCCCCTCAAACTAAGGCAGCCGCTAATACTAAGGCAGCCGCTAAAATTAAGGCAGCCCCTCAAACTATGGCAGCCCCTCAAACTATGGCAGCCCCTCAAACTAAGGCAGCCTCTCAAACTAAGGCAGCCCCTCAAACTAAGGCAGCCACTCAAACTAATGAAGCCCCTCAAACTAATGCAGCCCCTCAAACTAATGCAGCCCCTCAAACTAATGCAGCCCTTCAATCTGAGGCAGCCCCTCAAACTATGGCAGCCCCTCAAACTATGGCAGCCCCTCAAGCTCAGGCAGCCACTCAAACTGAGGCAGCCTCTCAAAGTAAGGCAGCCTCTCAAAGTAAGGCAGCCCCTCATGCTAATGCAGCCGCTCAAACTAAGGCAGCCTCTCAAACAAAGGCAGCCTCTCAAACTAAGGCTGCCCCTTAATCTCAGGCAGCCCCTCAAACCAAAGCAGCCCCTGAAACTAAGGCAGCCCCTGAAACTAAGGCAGCCCCTGAAACCAAAGCAGCCCCTGAAACTAAGGCAGCCCCTGAAACTAAGGCAGCCCCTGAAACCAAAGCAGCCCCTGAAACTAAGGCAGCCCCTGAAACTAAGGCAGCCCCTGAAACTAAGGCAGCCCCTCCAACTCAGGCAGCCCCTCCAACACAGGCAGCCCCTCCAACTCAGGCAGCCCCTCCAACTCAGGCAGCCCCTCCAACTCAGGCAGCCTCTCAAACTAAAACAGCTGCTCAAACTAAGGCAGCCTCTCAAATTAAGGCAGCCTCTCAAATTAAGGCAGCCTCTCAAAGTTAGGCAGCCCCTCATACTAAGGCAGCCGCTCAAACGAAGGCAGACTCTCAAACTAAGGCAGCCACTCAAACTCAGGCAGCCTCTCAAACTAAGGCAGCTTCTCAAACTAAGGCAGCTCCTCAAACAAATGCAGCTCCTCAAACAAATGCAGCTCCTCAAACAAATGCAGCTCCTCAATCTAAATCTGCCCCTCAAACTAATGCAGCATCTCAACCTAAGGCAGCCTCTCAAACAAAGGCAGCCCCTCAAACTGAGGCAGCCGCTCAAAGTAATGCAGCCCCTCAAACTCAGGCAGCCTCTCAAACTAAGGCAGCCGCTCAAACTCAGGCAGCCGCTCAAACTCAGGCAGCCTCTCAAACTAAGGCAGCCGCTCAAACAAAGGCAGCCGCTCAAACTAAGGCAGCCGCTCAAACGAAGGCAGCCGCTCAAACGAAGGCAGCCGCTCAAACTAAGGCAGCCTCTCAAATTAAGGCAGCCTCTCAAATTATGGCAGCCTCTCAAAGTTAGGCAGCCCCTCATACTAAGGCAGCCTCTCAAACAAAGGCAGCCCCTCAAACTGAGGCAGCCGCTCAAACTAATGCAGCCCCTCAAACTCAGGCAGCCTCTCAAACTAAGGCAGCCGCTCAAACTAAGGCAGCCGCTCAAACTCAGGCAGCCTCTCAAACTAAGGCAGCCGCTCAAACTAAGGCAGCCGCTTAAACTAAGGCAGCCGCTTAAACTAAGGCAGCCGCTCAAACAGAGGCAGCCCCTCAAACTGAGGCAGCCGCTCAAACTGAGGCAGCCGCTCAAACTAATGCAGCCCCTCAAACTCAGGCAGCCTCTCAAACTAAGGCAGCCGCTCAAACTAAGGCAGCCGCTCAAACTCAGGCAGCCGCTCAAACTCAGGCAGCCTCTCAAACTCAGGCAGCCGCTCAAACTAAGGCAGCCGCTCAAACTAAGGCAGCCGCTCAAACTAAGGCAGCCTCTCAAATTAAGGCAGCCTCTCAAATTAAGGCAGCCTCTCAAATTAAGGCAGCCCCTCATACTAAGGCAGCCACTCAAACAATGGCAGCCTCTCAAACTAAGGCTGCCCCTGAATCTCAGGCAGCCCCTCATCCAAAGCAGCCCCTCAAACTGAGGCAGCCGCTCAAACTGAGGCAGCCGCTCAAACTAATGCAGCCCCTCAAACTCAGGCAGCCTCTCAAACTAAGGCAGCCGCTCAAACTCAGGCAGCCGCTCAAACTCAGGCAGCCGCTCAAACTCAGGCAGCCTCTCAAACTAAGGCAGCCGCTCAAACTAAGGCAGCCGCTCAAACTAAGGCAGCCGCTCAAACTAAGGCAGCCTCTCAAATTAAGGCAGCCTCTCAAATTAAGGCAGCCTCTCAAATTAAGGCAGCCCCTCATACTAAGGCAGCCACTCAAACAATGGCAGCCTCTCAAACTAAGGCTGCCCCTCAATCTCAGGCAGCCCCTCATCCAAAGCAGCCCCTCAAACTAAGGCAGCCCCTTAAACTAAGGCAGCCCCTCAAACTAAGGCAGCCGCTCAAACTAAGGCAGCCGCTCAAACTAAGGCAGCCCCTCAATCTCAGGCAGCCCCTCATCCAAAGCAGCCCCTCAAACTAAGGCAGCCCCTCAAACGAAGGCAGGCCCTCAAACTCAGGCAGCCTCTCAAACTAAGGCAGCCCCTCAAACTAAGGCAGCCGCTCAAACTAAGGCAGCCCCTCAAACTAAGGCAGCCCCTCAAACTAAGGCAGCCCCTCAAACAAAGGCAGCCCCTCAAACAAAGGCAGCCCCTCAAACAAAGGCAGCCCCTCAAACAAAGGCAGCCCCTCAAACAAAGGCAGCCCCTCAAACAAAGGCAGCCCCTCAAACAAAGGCAGCCACTCAAACAAAGGCAGCCACTCAAACAAAGGCAGCCACTCAAACTAAGGCTGCCCCTCAATCTCAGGCAGCCCCTCAAACCAAAGCAGCCCCTCAAACTCAGGCAGCCCCTCAAACTCAGGCAGCCCCTCAAACTCAGGCAGCCCCTCAAACTAAGGCAGCCCCTCAAACTAAGGCAGCCCCTCAAACTAAGGCAGCCTCTCAAACTAAGGCAGCCGCTCAAACTAAGGCAGCCGCTCAAACTAAGGCAGCCTCTCAAATTAAGGCAGCCTCTCAAAGTTAGGCAGCCTCTCAAAGTTAGGCAGCCCCTCAAATTAAGGCAGCCGCTCAAACTAAGGCAGACTCTCAAACTAAGGCAGCCCCTCAAACTGAGGCAGCCTCTCAAACTAAGGCAGCCCCTCAAACTAACGCAGACCCTCAAACTAACGCAGACCCTCAAACTAACGCAGCCCCTCAAACTAACGCAGCCCCTCCATCTGAAGCAGCCACTCAAACTAAGGCAGCATCTCAAACTAAGGAAGCCTCTCAAACAAAGGCAGCCCCTCAAACTCTGGTGTGTTGATAAGGTAAGCTTTTTAGTTAAAAAGTTCAGTCCGTCGGATTGCTAAGCGAACAAGTTTTGACCTTTTTTTTTCTCGTTTGATTTTTCAGTAGATTTATTGGGAATCTAGAATAGTGGGAGTGGAGGTAAAGGCAGTTGTATGTTCCTCCTGCAGAATGTGGGAGGTAGGGGTCGCCAAGATTGTCCCTGCTGACTGCATCTGCGGGAAGTGCACCTAACTCCAGCTCCTCGCAGACCGCGTTAGGGAACTGGAGCTGGAGCTGGATGAACTTCGGTTCATTTGGGAGGCGGAGGGGGTTATTGACAGGAGTTATAGGGAGGCAGTCACACCTCAGGTAAAAGAAGTAGGTAGATGGGTTACCGTCAGGGGAAGGAAAGGAAACCAGCAGGCAGTGCATGGATCCCCTGTGGCCGTTTCCCTCAACAACAGGTATACCGTTTTGGATACTGTTGAGGGGGACGACTTACCAGGGGTAAGCAATGGGGTGCAGGTCTCTGGCACAGAGTCTGTCCCTGTTGCTCAGAAGGGAAAAGGGAAGAGGAGCAGAGCATTAGTCATTGGGGACTCCATAGTTAGGGGAAGAGATAGGAGGTTCTGTGGGAACGAGAGAGACTCACGGTTGGTGTGTTGCCTCCCAGGTGCCAGGGTACGTGATGTCTCCGATCGTGTTTTTGGGATCCTTAAGGGGGAGGGGGAGCACCCCCAAGTTGTGGTCCACATAGGCACCAACGACATAGGTAGGAAGAGAGATGGGGATTTAAGGCAGAAATTCAGGGAGCTAGGGTGGAAGCTTAGAGCGAGAACAGCCAGAGTTGTTCTCTCTGTGTTGTTGCCTGTGCCACGTGCCAGCGAAGAGAGGAATAGGGAGAGAGAGGAGTTGAACACGTGGCTGCAGGGATGGTGTAGGAGGGAGGGTTTTGGTTTCCTGGATAATTGGGGCTCTTTCTGGGGTAGGTGGGACCTCTACAAACAGGATGGTCTTCACCTGAACCAGAGGGGTACCAATATCCTGGGGGGGGAGATTTGTTAGTGCTCTTCGGGGGGGTTTAAACTAAATCAGCAGGGGAATGGGAACCTAAATTGTCGTTCCAGTGTACAGGCTGTTGAGAGTAGTGATTTAGGTGATAATGTTACAGGGACGCAAGAGGGCACTGGCAAGCAAGAACTTGGTTTAAAGTGTCTCTACTTCAACGCCAGGAGCATCCGGAATAAGGTGGGTGAGCTTGCAGCATGGGTTGGTACCTGCGATCCTGATGTTGTGGCCAGTTCAGAGACATGGGTAGAGCAGGGGCAGGAATGGATGTTGCAGGTTCCGGGATTTAGATGTTTCAGTAAGAACAGAGAAGAGGGTAAAAGAGGGGGGTGGGGGGGGGGGGGTGGCATTGTTAATCAAGGAAAGTATTACAGCGGCAGAAAGGACGTTTGAGGACTCGTCTACTGAGGTAGTATGGGCCGAGGTTAGAAACAGGAAAGGAGAGGTCACCCTGTTGGGAGTTTTCTATAGACTTCCGAATAGTTCCAGAGATGTAGAGGAAAGGATAACGAAGATGATTCTCGACAGGAGCGAGAGTAACAGGGTAGTGGTTATGGGGGACTTTAACTTTCCAAATATTGACTGGAAATACTATAGTTCGAGTTCTTTAGATGGGTCTGTTTTTGTCCAGTGTGTGCAGGAGGGTTTTCTGACACAGTATGTGGACAGGCCAACCAGGGGCGATGCCACATTGGATTTGGTACTGGGTAATGAATCCGGCCAGGTGTTCGATTTCGATGTAGGTGAGCACTTTGGCGACAGTGATCACAATTCGGTTAGGTTTACCTTAGCGATGGGCAGGGACAGGTATATACAGCAAGGCAAGAATTGTAGCTGGGGGAAAGGAAATTATGATGCGATTAGGCAAGATTTAGGATGTGTAGGATGGGAAAGGAAACTGCAGGGGATGGGCACAAACGAAATGTGGAGCTTATTCAAGGAGCAGCTAATGCGTGTCCTTGATAAGTATGTACCTGTCAGGCAGGGAGGAAGTTGTCGAGCGAGGGAGCCGTGGTTTACTCAAGAAGTTGAAGCGCTTGTCAAGAGGAAGAGGGCGGCTTATGTTAGGATGAGACGTGAAGGCTCAGTTAGGGCGCTTGAGAGTTACAAGCTAGCCAGGAAGGATCTAAAGGGAGAGATAAGAAGAGCAAGGAGAGGACACGACAAGTCATTGGCGGATAGGATCAAAGAAAACCCTAAGGCTTTCTCTAGGCATATCAGGAATAAAAGAATGATAAGAGTTAGAACAGGGCCAATCAAGGATAGTAGTGGGAAGTTGTGTGCGGAATCAGAGGAGATAGGGGAAGCGTTAAATGAATATTTTTCGTCAGTATTTACAGCAGAAAAAGAAAATGTTGCCGAGGAGATTACTGAGATACAGCCTACTAGGCTAGATGGGATTGAGATTCACAAGGAGGAGGTGTTAGAAATTTTGGAAAGAGTGAAAATAGATAAGTCCCCTGGGCCAGATGGGATTTATCCAAGGATTCTCTGGGAAGCCAGGGAGGAGATTGCAGAGCCGTTGTTGCTGATCTTTATGTCGTCATTGTCGACAGGAGTAGTGCCGGAAGACTGGAGAATAGCAAATGTTGTCCCCTTGTTCAAGAAGGGGAGTAGAGACAGCCCTGGTAATTATAGACCTGTGAGCCTTATTTCGGTTGTGGGTAAAATGTTTGAAAAGGTTATAAGAGACAGGATTTATAATCATCTTGAAAAGAATAAGTTCATTTGCGATAGTCAGCACGGTTTTGTGAAAGGTAGGTCGTGCCTCACAAACATATTGAGTTTTTCGAGAAGGTGACCAAACAGGTGAATGAGGGTAAAGCCGTGGATGTGGTGTATATGGATTTCAGTAAGGCGTTTGATAAGGTTCCCCACGGTAGGCTATTGCAGAAAATACGGAAGTATGGGGTTGAAGGTGATTTAGAGCTTTGGATCAGAAATTGGCTAGCTGAAAGAAGACAGAGAGTGGTGGTTGATGGCAAATGTTCATCCTGGAGTTTAGTTACTAGTGGCGTACCGCAAGGTTCTGTTTTGGGGCCACTGCTGTTTGTCATTTTTATAAATGACCTGGATGAGGGTGTAGAAGGGTGGGTTAGTAAATTTACGGATGACACGGAGGTCGGTGGAGTTGTGGATAGTGTCGAAGGGTGTTGAGGGACATAGATATGCTGCAGAGCTGGGCTGAGAGATGGCAAATGGAGTTTAATGCGGAGAAGTGTGAGGTGATTCACTTTGGAAGGAATAACAGCAAGGCATAGTACTGGGCTAATGGGAAGATTCTTGGTAGTGCAGATGAGCAGAGAGATCTTGGTGTCCAGGTACATAAATCCCTGAAAGTTGCTACCCAGGTTAATAGGGCTGTTAAGAAGGCATATGGTGTGTTAGCTTTTATTATTAGGGGGATCTAGTTTCGGAGCCACGAGGTCATGCTGCAGCTGTGCAAAACTCTGGTCAGGCCGCACCTTGAGTATTGCGTGCAGTTCTGGTCACCGCATTATAGGAAGGATGTGGAAGCTTTGGAAAAGGTGTAGAGGAGATTTACTAGGATGTTGCCTGGTATGGAGGGAAGGTCTTACGAGGAAAGGCTGAGGGACTTGGGGTTGTTTTCGTTAGAGAGAAGGAGGAGGAGAGGTGACTTAATAGAGACATATAAGATAATCAGAGGGTTAGATAGGGTGGATAGTGAGAGTATTTTTCCTCAGATGATGATGGCAAACACGAGGGGTCAAAGCTTTAAGTTGAGGGGTGAAAGATATAGGACAGATGTCGGAGGTAGTTTCTTTACGCAGAGAGTAGTAGGGGCGTGGAACGCCCTGCCTGCAACAGTAGTAGACTCGCCAACTTTTGGGCATTTAAGTGGTCATTGGATAGACGTTTGGATGAAAATGGAATAGTGTCTGTCAGATGGTCGGCGCAACATCGAGGGCCGAAGGGCCTGTACTGCGCTGTAATGTTCTAATTCTAATTCTTAAAATAAAAATGTTACGACCAGGTGAGGAAGAGATCTCGGCTCCCCTTTTGCCCCTTTCTTGGTTTGACTGTGACATGGTTTATCTTTTAAAACGCAGTGTTGTTAGCTTGCACCTTCGTGAGCTTTTGCTTACTGCTTACTAAGTGATATTGCAAATGAACCTATCAGACAGGTTTTCTTAGATTGAAACATGAAAGATGTAAGTTATAGTCTTATCATCGTAATTCAGTTAAAATTACTAAAATACACGATGCAACCACGATGGCATGCATACAAGATAAACACACACACAAATAGATACAATGGGGGAGAAAAATTGGGTGTGGGTCGTGATGTTGAAATAGCGTTGGCAATAAATGGAATTCAGTTACTGTCTTTTATTTTTTATGTAAAGTCCGCGGGTGAAGTTGAGGTCTTGGAGTTCTCGTTGGAGCCCAGTGCACAATTTCCGACTTTCTTCTCTGCAACCAGAAGGCTGAACAGTGGCTCTGTCTTGAGGCTTAATCTGCTACTGTTGGTCTCTGGAACGTTTTTTTTTGGAGAGACAGGGAGAGAGAACTGCCTTCCGCTAGTCCGTTGGCAGTCTTCCTCCTTTCTGTTCAAATTGCAGTCTGAACTCTTTGTGTGGCACAATTCAAAAAGTCCGCCAGTCTGGCCAGCAGTTAGGTCAAGTCACCCTCTCTTTGCGTAAAACAGCAGCTGCTTGGGAAGGGTTGCTGGACTTCAAATCTATCGACACACACTTGATGGGGATGCGGGAGGGGAGGGGAGGGGGGAAGCTCTGGCTGTTACACAGACAAGATCTGGATCATCACTATTGCCGAGACCAATATTGCTAACTGAATCAGTTAGCATTTTCAGTGTCTCTCTGTTCAACTGTCTCTCAGAATGCGAATGTTCAACCTTGTTTTCAACTTTTCAGTTTTATGGTCTTCTTAAATGTGCAATATCCAGTTTAAAAAAAACAACGGTTCAAGTCGTGTCTCACATGGCAAAATATATTTGTTTCCTTTTGGCAGGTGTGATTTGCGTCTAAGAAAAAAATAGAGAAGGCAACAAGTAAGGTCGGGAAACAATCCTGATTATGGAAGGCATTACAGTTCCAGGAATGGGGGAATGTCATTGAACGGGCAAGGACAAAATCCGATCGGTTAGCGCTGAGAAGTAAAAAAGGTATGCATATTAAGGGTATGCCATAGGCCTCCAAATCGTGAAACAGATAGAGTAGAGAAAATCTGCAGGAAAATCAAAGAGATGTGCAAAAATTATAGATTAGTGATTTTGGGGGACTTAACGCAAATTATCAATTGGGATAATATTAGAATCACGGGTAATGGGGGCGGGGAGCGGGGGTCTGGGGGGGCGGAATTCCTAAAATGTGTTCACGAGAACTTCCTTCATCAGTATGTTCTCAGCCCAACTAGAAAAGCCGCATTGCTGGATCTGATGCTGGGAAATAAGTGGGCCATGTGTCTGTCGGGAAAGCGCTTGGTTAACAGTGATCATCCTGCAAATGTTTCGACCAAAAACGTAGTCAAGCAATGAACAAAATAAGGTAAAACATGCAGATTGCAATTGGGCTAATTGAAATGCAATGGAAATGGATCTAGCCATGGTAGAATGGAACCAAAGATTGGCAAGAAGAGCTGTATCAGAACAATCTTTAAGGAAGAGATGCTTCAGGTACAGGCAAGGAACATTCCAACAAGGGAACCAGGTCGGGGAATCATGAACGGGCTTCCCGGTTGACGAGGGAATTACAGATGATAATAAAACAAAAAAAGAGGGTGTGTCATGCATGTCTGATGATCTCAGGAAGTTAGAACTAGGCTGTATATAATAAGTTGAGAGGGGATCTGTCGAGAAACATAAGACTGCCAAAGAGAGAATGAGAAAATAGAATGGCAGTCAACATAAAAGGGAGCCCAAAAATCTTCTACTGGTATGTGAACAGTAAGCTTGCATTAAGAGGAGCAGTGGAGACGTATTAGGTACAGAGGAAGAGTAATATATGCTCAGGGACGCAGGGCTAGGCTAATATACTTAATGAGTACTTTGTAAGCGTGAGGAAATGGAGGCTGGAGAAATACCAGTAGAAGCAGAGGGAGTAGAGGCAATGGTGAGCCTGTGGAATTCACTACCACAGTTGAGGCCAAAACATTGCATGTTTTCAAGAAGCAGTTAGATATAGCTCTTGGGTCAAAAGGGATCAAAGGGTATAGGGAGAATGCGGGAACATGTTACTAAGTTGGATGATCATCCATGATCATAATGAATGGCGAAGCAGGTTCGATGGGTCGAATGGCCTACTCTTTCTCCTATTTTCGATATTTCAATGTTTCTATCAACACCAGGGTTATAATGTTCCTGAGACTATTCATCCAAATCAACACCAGTGCTATTGTTCCTAAGACCGTTCATCCCCAACGAAATCAGGCCTTTTGTTCAAGCGACTGTTCATCCTGATCAACACCAGGACTACTTTTTTTCCTAAGACTGTTGCTCCTCATCAATAACAGGGCTACTGTTCCTGAGACTGTTCATCCACATCAACACCCGGACAACTTTTCCTGAGACTATTCATCCACATCAACACCAGGAAAATTTTTCCTGAGAATGTTCATGCAGATCCACTTCAGAGCTATTGTTCCTGAGGCTTTTCATCAGCATCAACAGCAGGCCTATTGTTCATGCGACTGTTCATCCGTATCAACACCAGGTCTACTGTTCCTGAGAATATTTGTCAACAAGAGCACCAGGGCGATTGTTCTGAGACTGTTCATTCGAACCAACGCCAGTGCTTTTGTTCCTGAGACGGTTCATCAACATCAACACCAGGGGTATTGTTCCTGAGACTGTTCATCTTAACCAACACCAGTGCTATTGTTTGTGAGGCTGTTCAGCAAGATCAACAGCAGACCTACTGCTCCAGAGACTGTTCAACCATGTCAAAACCAGGGCTATTTTTCCTGCGACTGTTCATCAATAACATCACCAGGGCTATTGTTCCTGAGAATCTGCATCTAAATCAACACCAGGGATCATGTTCCTCAGACTGTTCATTAACATCAAGACCAGTGCTATTGTTTCTGAGATTCTTTATCAACATTCATCAAAGTGATTATAGGGAGTTAGGCAGAAATGTTAAAAAGCAGGACTTCTAGGGGTAATCTTAGGATTAGTCCCTGTGCCACGTGCTAGTGAGGGTAGGAATAGGAGATTAGGCAAATGAATGCGTGTCTGAAGAGCTGGTGTAGGCGGGAGAGCTTCAGCTACTTGGATCATTGCGATCTCTTCTGGTGCAGAGATGTCCTGGACAAGAAGGAAGGGTTGCATCTAAACTGGAGGGGGACCAATCTGCTTGCGGGAAGCTTTGCTAGTACTACTCGGGAGGGTTTAAATTTGTCTTGCAGGGGGTGGGATCCAAAGTAGTAGTCTCTTGGATGAGATAGTTGAGGCAAATGCAGAGGTTAAAGCAACCAAATCCAATAGGCAGGCCGCGCAGGCGCAGGACAGGGAGAGTGGAAGGTCTGGTTGGCTAAACTGCAATTACTTTAATGCCAGAAGACTTACAGGTAAGGCAGATGAACCCAAAGGATGGATTGGTACATGGGATTGTGATATTATAGCTATTATAGAAACGTGGTTGCGGGATGGGCAGGACTGGCAGCTCAATGTTCCAGGGTACCGATCCTTCCGGCATGACAGAGGTGGAGGTAAAGAGGAGGGGGAGTTACACTATTGATTAGGGAGGACATTACGAAAGTACTTAGAGAGGATATCCTAGGGGGAATGTCCAGCGAGGCCATATGGGTAGAACGTAGAAATAAGAAAGGGGTGATCACTTTGATGGGATTATACTATAGGCCCCCCAATATTCAGAGGGAAGTGGAGGACCATTTTTGGTGTCATCTGAAAACTTACTAATCATGGCCCTGACATTCACATCCAAGTATTAATATATATGACAAACAACAGAGGGCCCAGCACAGATCCCTGTGGCACACCACTGGTCACCGGCCTCCAATCTAAGAAACAACCCTCCTCTACCAACCTCTGCCTCCTATTACCAAAACAACTTTGAATCCAATTTGCTAGTTCACCCTGGATCCCATGTGTTGGAACCTTTTGGACCAGCCTAGCATGCGGGACCTTGTCAAAGGCCTTGCTAAAGTCCATGTAGATAACGTCCATCGCCCTGCCCTCGTCAATTCTCTTGGTCACCTCCTTGAAAAACTCAATCAAATTCGTGAGACATGATTTCCCACGCACAAAGCCATGCTGGCTATCCCTAATCAGACCATGCCTTTCCAGATGCCTATAAATCCCAGTTTCTCAGAATCCCTTCCAATAACTTTCCCACCACTGACGTAAGGCTCACCGGCCTGTAGTTCCCTGCTGCACTTCTTAAATAAAGGCGAGCCGAAGGGCCTGTTTCTGTGCTGTACGACTCTATCTCTCTGTGACTCTATCAACACCAGGGCTATTGATCCAGAGACTGTTCATCTTTTTCAACACCGGGGCTAAAGTTCCTGAGATTTTTCATCCACATAAACACCAGGACTTTTGTGCCTGAGACTGTCCATTAACACCAACACCAGACGTACTGCTCCTGAAAGTGTTTACTCAAATCAACAGCAGGGCTATTGTTCCTGAGACTGTTCATTCTTATCAACATCATGATAATTTTTCCTGAGATGTTCATCCACATCAACACCAGGGCTATTGTTCCTACGACTGATCATCAATAACTACTTCAGGGCTATTGCTCCTGAGACTCCTCATCCAGATCAACACCAGGCATCATGTTCTTCCAACTGTTCATTAAAATGACGACCTGCTATTGTTTCTGAGATAGTTAATCAACATCAACACATAGGGCAACTGTTCCAGAGAAAGTTCAACCACAACAAAACCAGGGTTATAGTGCCTGAGACTGTACATCCAATGCAACACCAGGGCTATCTGCGCTGCGACTATTCAACCACATCTACTGTGGGCTATTATTCCTGAGACTGTTCATCCAAATCAATACCAGGGCTATTGCTCCTGCGACTGTTCATCCAAATCATTACCAGGGCTATTGTTCCTGCGACTATTCACCGTATAAACGCAAGGGCTATTTTGCCAGAGATGTTCATCCAAATCAACACCAGGGCTGTTGTCCTGCGACTGTCTATTCACATAAATGCCAGGGCTATTGTTGCTAAGACTTTTCATCCAATTCAACACCAGGGCTATTGTTACTGACACTGTTTATACAAATCAACACAATGGCTATTGTTCCTGAGACTGTTCATCCACATAAACATCAGGGGTATTGTGGCCAAATCTACTAGAATTCTTCGAGGATGTAACTGGTAGAGTTGATGAGGGGGAACCAATGGATGTGGTTTATTTGGGCTTTCAGAAGGATTTAGACAAAGTCCCACATAAGAGATTAGCATGTAAAATTAATGTGCTTGGGATTGGGGTAGTGTATTGCGATGGTTAGAAAATTGGTTGGCAGACAGGAAACAAAGTGTAGGGATAAATGGGACTTTTTCCGAATGGCAAGGCAAAATGGGGTACCGCAGGGATCGATGCCAGGATCCCAGATATTCAGAATATATATTAATGATTTAGATGAGGGAACTAAATGCAATTTCTCCAAATTTGCAGATGACACAACACCGGGTGGGAGAGTGAGTTGTGAGGAGGATACAGAGAGGCTGATTTGGACAGGTTGAGTGAGTGGGAAAATGCATGGCAGATGCAGTGTAAGGTGGATAAATGTGAGGTTATCCACTTTGGTAGCAAAAACAGGAAGGCAGATTATTATCTGAACGGCTATAAACTGAGAAAGGGGAATATGCAGCGAGACCTGAGTGTTCTCGTCCACCAGTCACTGAAGGTAAGCATGCAGGTCCAACAGGCGATAAAAAAGGCAAATGGTATGTTGGCCTTCATAGCGAGAGGATTCGAACACAGGAGAAGGGATGTCTTGCTGCAATTATGCAGGGCCTTGGGTCGGCTACACCTGGATTATTGTGTGCAGTTTTGGTCTCTTTATCCGAGGAAGGATGTTCTTGCTATAGAGGGAGTGCAGCGAAGGTTTACCAGACTGATTCCTGGGATGGCGGGACTGATGAGGAGAGATTGAGTCGGTTAAGATTATATTCGCTGGAGTTCAGAAGAGTGGGGGGGGGGGGAATCTCATAGAAACCTGTAACATTTTAACTGGACTTGACATGGTAGATGCAGGAATGATGTTCCCGATGGTGGGGGAGTCCAGAACCATGGGTCATAGTCTAAGGATACGGGTAGACCTTTCAGGATTGAGATGAGGAGACATTTTTTCACTCAGAGAGTGGTGAGACTGTAGAATTCAATACTACAGAAAGCAGTTGAGGCCAAAATATTGTACGTTTTCAAGAACGAATTAGATATAGCTCTTGGGTCTAAAGGGATCAAAGGCTCTGGGGCGAAAGCGGGAACAGGTTACTGAGTTGGATGATCAGCCATGATCATAGTGAATGGCGGAGCAGTCTCGATGGGCCGAATGGCGTATTCCTGCTCCTATTTTCTATGTTTCTATGAGACTGTTCATCCATATCATTTATTATTATTATTCCTAAGACGGTTCGCCCACATCAACACCAGGGCTATTTTTTCTGATACTGTACATCCACAACAACGACAGGGCTATTGTTCCTGAGACTGTTCATCCATGTCAACAGCAGGACTATTGTTCCTCAGCTTTTCCATTCACATCAATACCAGGACTACTATACGTCAGACTGTTCATCCACATCTAATTCTGTGATCATAACAAAGTAATTTGCAAATCACTTTTTGTCGAAACTTGTAAGGAATTTAGAATTATTTTGTTTCCCATATCCTCTAGTCATCATATTGTATTACTTTCAACTAACAATGGTTCATTTAAGCTGTTTGTTTCCAAGAACGTAACTAACATCCCTGCTCAGATTTCCTTGATGACTGTCCTCAGGGATATTGATCCGTTGTATTCATAAGGGTTTCTCTGAAGAATTCTGTGCATTGGTGTTTCACACAAGAAATTTACCAGATAGAGCTCGTTTACTACCCGATACTTGCAACTGTCAGTACTCCCGGTAAGGCAGTGAAATGACATGGTGAAAGTTCAATACCAATTTTGACTGTTCATGTTATATTTTCTCCTGTTTGATGGCAACAGTTAAGTGCCAAGTGATTGTCTTGTTTTCCTAATGTGATCTCTTAATTAATATTATAACTCTTCTGGAATCTATACCACAGAATTTTTTCAATAGTTCCATTTAATGTTTACAATATAAACTCTTTCCTCGAGTCTGCACGAACTTCAGATCAGAAATAATTTCGCAATTTTAAATGTGCTGATGTTGTAAAATGGGTTACATGTGTAACATGGGGAAACTCCAATTTATTGTATTCTAACGATATTTCTAGTTGACATTTGGGGTTACTGCAGACTAGATTAGATTAGAGATACAGCACTGAAACAGGCCCTTCGGCCCTCCGAGTCTGTGCCGAACATCAACCACCCATTTATACTAATCCTGCACTAATCCCATATTCCTACCAAACATCCCCACCTGTCCCTATATTTCCCTGTCACCTACCTATACTAGTCACAATTTATAATGGCCAATTTACCTATCAACCTTCAAGTCTTTTGGCTTGTGGGAGGAAACCGGAGTACCCGGAGAAAACCCACGCAGACACAGGGAGAACTTGCAAACTCCACACAGGCAGTACCCGGAATCGAACCCGGGTCCCTGGAACTGTGAGGCTGCGGTGCTAACCACTGCGCCACTGTGCCACCCCAAACGTTTCTCTTGTTCGTATGGATTTGAATTCAGCTTCGGTTTTGTTTCTCACTGTAAGTGGAACGAATAGATTTCTGTGAACGGTGCATGGTCCACTCCACCAGACATTTCCATTCTGAAATGTGCCTGGCCAAATTAAAAAGATGGTGAGAGTGAGCTCTCCATGATGTACAGAATACAACAGAAAAGGGCAAGATTGCACGCTCTATGTTGTACAATCTATAACCCAATAGTGAGAGTATGTGCTCTCTCTATCCATTACAGACTGTAACCCAACAGACCAAGAGTGCACTCTCCATGTTACACAGGTGGTAAACCAACAGAGCAAGAGTGCACTTTCCATGTTATAGAGGTAGTAAACCAACAGGGCGGGAATTCACGTTCCATGTTGCACAGGCGGTAAACCAACAGGGCGAGAATGCACGTTCCATGTTGCATTGAATATAACCCAACAGGGCGAGAGTGCGTTCTCCATGTTGCACAGACCATAACTCAACAGGGCGAGATTGTGAGCTCTCCATGTTTTACAGACCAGAACTCAACAGGGCGGAGCTGTTCGACAGTTACTTCCTCTTCGAGACACTGGTGTTCTGGGTACCAGAATTCTGCAGACATTTTCTGTACTGTTTTAACCTCAGCATCTATTTCTCTGTCTGAGATCAACAATTTCATTTGTTTTATTTAATGTTCTCCTATTTTCTTTTGCTGCAAATTTCAATGCTGCCAATACTAAGTTCTTTAAATTAAAAATAGCATTAATTCAGAACTGTAAAACATATATTTACACACATTCTTCAGGACTATAAATGGTTCTTTACAAAATGTTTTGGGACAGTGTTGATGTAAATTTAATGCTTTCTGTTTATTACAGTTAACTTGGTGGCGATACTGATTTTGTCTCGAGGCAGGTGCGGTCTCTCCAAATGTATCACTCGCTACCTGGTGGCCATGGCATTGGCGGATCTCATGGTGGTAATCATCCATGTAATGTTACACCGGATTAATATCATGTACTTTCCAGCTCACTTCCTGTTTATAACTCCTGTGTGCGTGCTAAATCTTGTCATGTCCAGTGTATCTTTAGACTGTTCAGTCTGGTTTACTGTCGCCTTCACTTTTGATCGCTTTGTGGCAATTTGCTGTCAGAAGCTACAATCAAAATATAACACCGATAAAACAGCCGCAGTGGTTATCGCCACCGTGTTTGTGGTGAGCTGTCTCAGAAATATTCCCTTTTACTATTCAGTTGAACCTGTATTTAGAATTGACGATGTGCCTTGGTATTGTGTTTCTACAGCTGATTATTTCACGTCCCCCTTGTGGAGGGTATACATATGTATCCACATCATCACAAATCCTCTATTACCAATCCTTTTAATTCTGTTGTTCAATGCTTTGACCGTCAAGCACATTATCGTGGCCAATAGAGCCCGCAGAGGACTCCGGAGCAACAGTGAGAAACAGGATGATCCAGAGGTGAAGAATCGGAGGAAATCCATGATTTTGCTTTTTACTATTTCTGCCAATTTCATGTTATTGTGGATGACGTATGTTGTCCATCTTCTAAACTGGCCAGTGGAAAACTTTTATTACACAGATAAATATTACAGTAATGCGATATATATTACCCAGCAAGTTGGATTTATGCTGCAGTTTCTCAGTTGCTGCTCAAACACTTGTATCTATGGACTGGCACAGAGAAAATTCAGAGAGGAGCTGCAGAATGGGTTGAGATATGTGTTTACACTGATTGAGAAATTGTGTCAATAACAAGTAACATCGATGTGGAGCAGGGCTTATAGGTTTATAAGTCAATTGCGTTTACATTCCTGAATTCCTTATGTGCAGGTGAATGACAATGAGAAGACTGATTATCTTTAACAAGATGTTGGAAAGTCATGTATAATGAACAGAATATTAAAGATGAATTTTAATATGGCAAAATGAAATGTTGATAACATGAACTATTCTGATGTTAATTTAACGGCTGGATTTGTGGAGTAAAAGCAAGCGTGCACCAACAAAATACATCAAATTAGTCATATTTGACATGTGTCCCTCTTCTCACCTTCTTCCCCATCCCTTGCAAAACCACGATCGTCACCCCTTCCTCAAATGTCAACGCTCAAAACCTCTGTTCTTAAAAATAAGCTACAATCCCGAGGGCCTAAGGATCGCGGCCTACTCACTGACCTTCTTGGAGCGGAGATGAGCGGACCTGTGGGGAGAACGCCGTGAAAGGAGTGATAATTGAGCCCGAGGATCGTGGCCCACACACGAAGCTTCCGGAAGCGGAGCAGAGAGCAGTCCAGACACACCACAGTTTGAATACAAATTGAACAGTGACGTCACAGGAAAGCTGCAAGATGATTCGTTGGTGAGTATTAAGGAATAACTCTAAATAGCTGGGTAAATAACTACAAGATAAGGGATCCAGGTCAATTTGGCAAATTTGATCAAAAATTGTTTGAATGACAGGAGACAGAGGGTAATGGTCGAGGGCTGTTTTGGCGATTGGAAGCCTGTGATCAGCGGTGTAACAAAGGGATCGTTGCTGTGACCGTTGCTGTTTATAGCGCTCATTAATGATTTAGACGTGCATATAGGAGATATGCGAAGTAAGTTCGCTGATGAGACGAAAATTGTTGATGTCGTAAATAGTGAGGAGGAAAGCCTTAGATTACAGACCGATGTAGATGGGATGGTAAGATGGGCAGAGCAGTTGCAAAGTAAAATTAATCCTGAGAAGTGTAAGGTGGGAGGACTAATAGGGCAAGGGAATATACAATGGATGGGAGGAACCTAAAAAGTACAGAGAGTCGACTTGGTTTACTTGTCCATCGGTCAGTGAAGGCAGCAGTGGCGCTGTGGTGAGCACTGCGGTCTCACAGCTCGAGCGACCCGGGTATGATTCTGGGTACAGCCTGTGCGGAGTTTGCAAGTTTTTTCCCTATGACTGTGTGGGTTTCTACCGGGTACTCTGGTTTCCTCCCAGAGCTAAAGACTTGCAGGTTGATGAGTAATTGACCATTGTAAGTTGCCCCAAGAGTAGGTAGGTTATAGGGAATATGGGATTACTGTAGGGTTAGTATAAATGGGTGGTTGTTGGTCGGCACATACTCAGTGGGCCGAAGGGCCTGTTTCAGTGTTGTATTTCTCAATATAAATATAGCATAAATAGGTGGTTGATGGTCGGCACAGACTCAGTGGGAATGAGAACCAAATGAGGTCAGTGGAGAGTAAGGATGTAGTAACTAAAGCCTGTAAGGAACTAGATAATGAAGTCAGCGTGACTAAGGGAAAGAGTAGGCAGGAAGCAGATGATGAAAGCAAAGGGACTGGTGGTCTGAGGTGTATTTGTCTTAATGCAAGAAGTGCAATAGGTAAGGCAGATGAACTTAGGGCTTGGATTAGTACCTGGGAGTATGATGTTATTGCTATTACTGAGACTTGGTTAAGGGAAGGGCATGATTGGCAACTAAATATCCCAGGGTACGATGCTTCAGGCGGGATAGAGAGGGAGGCAAAAGGGGTGGAGGAGTTGCATTACTGGTCAAAGAGGATATCACAGCTGTGCTGAAGGAAGGCACTATGGAGGACTCGAGCTGTGAGGCAATATGGGCAGAACACAGAAATAGGAAGGGTGCGGTAACAATGTTGGGGCTGAATGACAGGCCTCCCAACAGCAAGCTTGAGATAGAGGTACAAATATGTAAACAGATTATAGAAAGCTGTAGGAGCAACAGGGTGGTGGTGATCGGAGATTTTTATTTTCCCAACATTGACTGGGATTCACTTAGTGCTGGAGGTCCAGATGGAGCAGAATTTGTAGAGAGCATCCAGGAGGGTTTTCTAGAGCAGTATGTAAACAGTCCAACTCGGGAAGGGGACATACTGGACCTGGTGTTGGGGAATGAGCCCGGCCAGGTTGTTGACATTTCAGTAGGGGACTACTTTGGGAATAGTGATCACAATTCCGTAAGTTTTAGAATACTCATGGACAAAGACGAGAGTGGTCCTAAAGGAAGAGTGCAAAATTGGGGTTTGGCCAACTATACCAAAATTCGACAGGAGCTGGGGAATGTAGATTGGGAGCAGCTGTTTGTAGGCAAATCCACATTTGATATGTGGGAGGCCTTTAAAGAGAGGTTGATTAGCGTGCAGGAGAGACATGTTCCTGTGAAAATGAGGGGTAGAAATGGCAAGATTAGGGAACCATGGATGACAGGTGAAATTGTGAGACTAGCAAAGATGAAAAAGGAAACATACATAAGGTCTAGGCGGCTGAAGAAAGACGAAGCTTTGAAAGAATATCGGGATTGTCGGCGCAATCTGAAACGAGGAATTAAGTGGGCTAAAAGGGGTCATGAAATATCTTTAGCAAACAGGGCTCAGGAAAACCCCAAAGCCTTTTATTCATATATAAGGAGCAAGAGGGTAACTAGAGAAAGGATTGGCCCACTCAAGGACAAAGGAGGAAAGTTATGCGTGGAGTCAGAGAAAATGGGTGAGATTCTAAATGAGTACTTTGCATCGATATTCACCGAGGAGAGGGACATGACGGATGTTGAGGTTAGGGACAGATGTTTGATTACTCTAGGTCAAGTCGGCATAAGGAGGGAGGAAGTGTTGGGTATTCGAAAAGGTATCAAGGTGGACAAGTCCCCAGGTCCGGATGGGATCTATCCCACGTTTATGTGGGAAGCGAGAGAGGAAATAGTTGGGGCCTTAACAGATATCTTTGCAACATACTTAAGCACGGGTGAGATTCCGGAAGACTGGAGAATTGCTAATGTTGTCCCCCTGTTTAAGAAGGGTAGCAGGGATAATCCAGGTAATTATAGACAGGTGAGCCTGACGTCAGTGGTAGGGAAGCTGCTGGAGAAGATACTGAGGGATAGGATCTCTTCCCATCTGGAAGAAAATGGGCTTATCAGTGAAAGGCAACATGGTTTTGTGCAGGGAAGGTCATGTCTTACCAACTTAATAGAATTCTTTGAGGAAGTGACAAAGTTGATTGATGAGGGAAGGGCTGTAGATGTCATATACATGGACTTCAGTAAGGCGTTTGATAAGGTTCCCCATGGTAGGCTGATGGAGAAAGTGAAGGTGCATGGGGTCCAAGGTGTACTAGCTAGATGGATAAAGAACTGGCTGGGCAACAGGAGACAGAGGGTAGCAGTGGAAGGGAGTTTCTCAAAATGGAGACGTGTGACCAGTTGTGTTCCACAGGGATCCGTGCTGGGACCACTGTTGTTTGTGATATACAGAAATGATTTGGAGGAAAGTATAGATGGTCTGATTAGCAAGTTTGCAGCCGACACTAAGATTGCTGGAGCAGCAGATAGTGAAGGGGACTGTCATAGAATACAGCAGAATATAGATAGACTGGAGAGTTGGGCAGAGAAATGGCAGATGGAGTTCAATCAGGGCAAATGCGAGGTGATGCATTTTGGAAGATCCAATTCAAGAGTGAACTATACAGTAAATGGAAAAGTCCTGGGGTAAATTGATGTACAGAGAGATTTGGGTGTTCAGGTCCATTGTTCCCTGAAGGTGGCAACGCAGGTCAATAGAGTGGTCAAGAAGGCATACGGCATGCTTTCCTTCATCGGACGGGGTATTGAGTACAAGAGTTGGCAGGTCATGTTACAGTTGTATAGGACTTTGGTTCGGCCACATTTGGAATACTGCGTGCAGTTCTGGTCGCCACATTACCAAA
The DNA here is from genome assembly GCF_036365525.1 of Heterodontus francisci. Classification (NCBI taxonomy): domain Eukaryota; kingdom Metazoa; phylum Chordata; class Chondrichthyes; order Heterodontiformes; family Heterodontidae; genus Heterodontus; species Heterodontus francisci. Next base: position 61,154,437 of record NC_090391.1, read on the forward strand.
AGGATGTGGATGCTTTGGAGAGTGTGCAGAGGAGGTTCACCAGGATGTTTCCTGGTATGGGGGGCGCTAGCTATGAAGAGAGGTTGATTAGATTAGGATTATTTTCATTAGAAAGACGGAGGCTGAGGGAGGACCTGATTGAGGTGTACAAAATCATGAGAGGTGTAGACAGGATGGATAGCAAGAAGCTTTTTCCCAGAGTGGGGGATTCAATTACAAGGGGACACGAGTTCAAAGTGAAAGGGGAAAAGTTTAGGGGGGAAATGCTTGGAAAGTTCTTTATGCAGAGGGTGGTGGGTGCATGGAATACATTGCCAGCGGAGGTGGTAGACGCGGGCACGATAGCGTCTTTTAAGATGTATCTGGACAGATACATGAATGGGCAGGAAGTAAAGAGATACAGACCCTTCGAAAATAGGCGCCAGGTTTAGATCGAGGATTTGGAGCGGCGTAGGCTTGGAGGGCCGAAGGGCCTGTTCCTGTGCTGTAATGTTCTTTGTTCTTTGTTCAGTGGGCCGAAGGGCCTTTTTCTGTGCTGTATCTCTTAACTAAAATAAATAGAACTGGTTGATAATGTGTTTAGGATGGCAAATGGGGTACTTGCCTTCGTTAGCTGAGGCAAAGAATATGAGAGCAGATAAGTTATGATGGAGCTGTACAAAACGCTAGTTGGGCCACAGCTGGAGTACTGTGTACAGTTCTGGGAACCACACTGTAGGAAGGGTGTCATTTCCCTGGAGAGGATGCACAGGAGATTCACCAGGAAGTTGTCTGGGCTGGAGCATTTCCGTGATGAAGCAAGACTGGGGTTGTTTTCCTTCATACAGAGAAGGCTGAGGTGGGACTTCATTGAGGTGTACAAAATTATGAGCGGCATTGATAGGTTACATAAAAAGATTTTTTTTCCATTAGCGGAGGTGTCTATAACAGGGGGCATAGACTTAAGGTAAGGGACAGGAGGTTTAGAGGGGATTTATTTTTTACTCATAAGGTTCTTGGAATCTGGAATGCACTGCCGGAAGCGCTGGTCGAGGCAGGCACCCGAACCAAATTTAAGAAGTATTTAGATGAGCACGTGAAACGTCATAGCATACCACGCTGCGGGCAGAGTGATGGAAAATGGGATTAGAATAGTTAGGTGTTTGATGGCCAGCACAGACACCATGGGCTGTCGGGCCTGCTTCTGTGATGTATAACTAGATTAGATTTTTAGATTAGAGATACAGCACTGAAACAGGCCCTTCGGCCCACCGAGTCTGTGCCAAACATCAAGCACCCATTTATACTAATCCTACACTAATCCCATATTCCTACCAAACATCCCCACCTGTCCCTATATTTCCCTACCACCTACCTACACTAGTCACAATTTATAATGGCCAATTTACCTATCAACCTGCAAGTCTTTTGGCTTGTTGGAGGAAACCGGAGAAAATCCTTTCCTCTCCAAATCCCTTCAGCATATATTGCCTCCCAAATCCATGTGCGCATCCTTCTGACAATAACATATTTGTATCTCTTGATTCAGCTTTCTATTCCTGCCACAATACTCAAAACTTCGCAAACAAAGTGATACATCACACCTTCTGCGACAGTTACTGTGGTGCACAATCTCTGCACAAGACCTCCTCGGTCTCTCTGCATTATTTGACATGTTCACATACAACTCTCCTTCTATGTCTCTGATCTGTTCTCCAGACAACCGGTCTGGCCTGCATGCGGTGCTACTCTTATGTGCTGTCTAATAGTAACATAGAAACATGGAAAATAGGAACAGGATTAGGCAATTCAGCCATTCGAGGCGGCTCCGCCATTCATTATTACCATGACTGATCATCCAACTCAGTAATCTGTTCCCGAGTTTCGGCCCATACCCTTTGATTCCTTTAGACCCAAGAGCTATGTCCAACTCCTTCTGGAAAACATACAATGTCTGGGCATCAACTGATTTCTGTGGTAGCGTATTCCACAGGTTCACCACTATGTGGGTGAAGAAATGTCTCCTCATCTCAGTCCTGAAAGGTTTACCCTGTATCCATAGACTATGACAACTGGTTCTGGATTCCCCGACCATCAGGAACATCCTTCCTGCATCTACCCTGTCAAGTCCTGTTAGAATGTTATAGGTTGCTATGACATCCCACGTCCTCTTCTGAATTCCAGCGAATTTAAAGAACAAAGAACAAAGAACAGTACATCACAGGAACAGGCCATTCGGCGCCGATCTTGATGCCTTTCTAAACTAAAATCTTCTGCACTTCTGGGGTCCGTATCCCTCTATTCCCATCCAATTCATGTATTTGTCAAGATAATATAATATAATATAATATAATATAATATAATATAATATAATATAATATTAACCAAATCAATCTCTCCTCATACGTCAGTCTCGCCACCCCGGGAATCAGTCTGGTAAACCTTTGCTGCACTCCCTATACAGCAAGAACATCCTTCCTCAGATAAGGAGACCAAAACTGCACACAATTTTCCAGGTGTGGCCTCACCAAGGCCCTGTATATTTGCAGCAAGATATCCCTGCTCCTGTACTCGAATCCTCTCGCTATGAAGGCCAACATACCATTTGCCTTTTTACTGCCTGTTGGACCTGCATGCTTACCTTCAGCGTCTGGTGCACGAGAACACCCAGGTCTCACTGAATATTCCCCTCTCTCAGTTTATTGCCGTTCAGATAATAATCTGCTTTCCTGTTTTTGCTACCAAAGTGGATAACCTTACATTTATCCACATTATATTGCATCTGCGATGCATTTTCCCACTCACTCAACCGGTCCAAATCGTCCTGAAGCCTTTCTGTATCCTCCTCACAACTCATCCTCCCACCCAGTTTTGTATCATCTGCAAATTTGGAGATATTACATTTAGCTCCCTCATTGAAATCATTAATAGATAATGTGAATATCTGGGGTCCTCGCACCGCACCCTGCGGTACCCCACTGGTCACTGCCTGCCATTTGGAAAAAGATCCATTTACTCCTACACTTTGTTTCCCGTCTGCCAACCAATTTTCTATCCATCGCAATACACTACCCCCAGTCCCATGCACTTTAATTTTATATGCCAATCTCTTTTGTGGGACTTTCTCGAAAGCCTTCGGAAAGTCCAAATAAACCACATCCACTGGCTCCCCCTCATCAACTCTGCTAGTTACATCCTCGAAGAATTCTAGTAGATTTGTGAAGCATGATTTCCTTTTCGCAAATTCATGCTGACTCTGCCCGATTCTCCCACTGTTCTCGAAGTGCTCTGCCATAAAATCTTTGATAATGGACTCTCGAATTTTCCTTACTACCGATGTCAGGCTGACTGCTTTATAACTCCCTCCTGTCTCTCGACCTCCTTTTTTAAATAGTGGGGTTACATTAGCTACCCTCCAATCTGTAGGAACTGTTCCAGAGTCTATGGAATCTTGGAAGATGACCACCAATGCATCCACTTTTTCTAGGGCCACTTCCTTATGTTCTCTGGGATGCATACCATCAGGCCCTGGGGATTTATCGGCCTTCAATTCCATCAATTTCACCAACACCATTTCTCTACGAATACTGATTTCCTTCAGATTCTCCCTCTCACTGAGCCCTGTGTTCCCCAACATTACTGATATGATATCTATATCTTCCTTTGTGAAGACAGAATCAAATTATGCATTTAGTTGGTCATCCATTTCTTTGTTCCCCATAATAAATCCCCCTGTTTCTGACTGTAAGGCACCTACATTTGTCTTGACGAATCTTTTTCTCTTCACATACCGATAGAAACTTTTACAGTCAGTTTTCATGTTCCCTGCATGGTTGCTCCCGAACTCTATTTTCCCCTTCTTCATCAATCCCATGGTTCTTATTTGTTGTATTATAACTGCTCCCAATCCTCAGGTCTGTTGTTTTTTTTTTCTTGCAAATTTATATGCCTCTTCCTTGGATTTAATACTATCTCTAATTTCCATTGTAAGCCATAGTTTGGCTACCTTTCCGGTTTTACTTTTCGCCAGAAAGGGATGACCAATTGTTGCAGCTCATCCATGCGCTCTTTAAATGTTTGCCACTGCCTATCCACCGTCATCCGTTGAAGTAACGTTTCCCAATCCGTCATAGCTAACTTGCGGCTCATACCTTCGTAGTTTCCTTGACTGAGATTCAGGACCCGAGTCTCAGAATCAACTACGTCACTCTCCATCTTGATGAAGCATTCTATCACATTATGGTCGCTCATCTAGGAGTCTCGCACCACCAGATTGTCAATTATTCCACTCTCATCACACAATACCCAGTCTAGGATGGCCTGTTCTCTAGTTGGTTCCTCAACGTATTGGTTCAGAAAACCATCCCGTATACACTCCAAGAATTCCTTCTCTACTGTATTGTGACTGATTTGATTTGCCCAATCTATATGCAGATTAAGGTAACCCATAATTGCAGAATCAGTTCCTTTATCACATGCGTCTCTAATTTCCTGTTGAATCCCATTGCCAACATTACAGCTACAAAGTGGGGGGTCTATGGACAACACGCACTCACTTTCTTTGCCCCTTTGTGTTTCTCAGCTCTACTCATGCAGATTCCACATCGTCAGAGCTAATATCTTTCCCCACTATTGCATTAATTTCCTCTTTAACCAGCAATGCAACTCCAGCATCGTTTGCTTTTTGCTTGTCCTTCTTAAATGCTAAATACCTCTGGGTGTTCATTTCCCATCCCTGATCACCTTGCAGCCATGTCTCCGTAATCTCGACTATATCAGACCCGTTGACATCTATTTGCAAGATTAATTCATCCACTTCATTGCAAATGCTCCGTGCGTTAATGCACAAAGCCTTAAGGCTTGACATTTTAGCATTACGTGTCCCTTTCCCACTATTTTTCACTGCGGACCTGTTTGCTTCTGGCCCTTGATTTCTGTGCCAATCATTTTTCTTATTCCCCTGACTGTCGTTTGTATTTGACTTTGATGCCCCCTCATCTGACTCTTTGGAAAGGTTCGCATCCCACTGCCATTTTAGTTTAAACCCTCCCCCAACCACTCTCGCAAATACTCCCACGAGGACATTAGTCCCGATCCTGGCCAGGTGTAACCCTTCCAGTTTGTACTGCCCCACCTCCCTCATAATCGGTCCCAATATACCAGGAATCTAAAACCCTCCCCCTCACACCATCTCTTCAGCCACGTATTCATCCGGTCTCACCTTTTTCCTTGGAGCCTCCAACGATCTATTCTAACCTTCTTGCTCTTCTTTCCTATCGCCATGCTGCCAGATGAAGATATTATCAGAATACTAGGATCAGCTTCCACATGTACACTGACCACACTTATTTCGAACTCTCCATTACCTTACACTGTCACTGGTTTTCAGGTTGCTTGAATGACGCGCAGAATTTGTGATTCACGGTTTCCTCCAGTTAAACACTGGAAGGACAGGAGTCACCGTCTTCGAGGCCACAACACAATCTCTGTACCTTCCATTCTCTGCTACTACTCCCTGGCCTTTGTCTCAGCTGGTCCCATAATGTTTGCAACTTTGACTTACCGGTCGATCCCACGATGAGCATCAGGAACTCCTATTCTCTCACCACAAAGACCACCTACTTCCATAACGTCAGTGTTCTCTATTCACTACGCAGACCGTGTGAGGTTGAAACTCTCAGCCATGCTCTTGTCATCTGGAGACTTATTTTATCCAATGGCCCCCAGGTCAATATTCCATTTACAAGATTAACAAACCTCAGCTCCACTAAAACTCTGCTCCTCACGTCTTATCCCATTCAAGCTCCTCCAATCCAACAAACATGTTCTTGTTGAACTTCACCTGGTTCTAGGCCTTCAAAACCTCGAATTTTGAGTTCTGATCCTTGCTTTGGTAGTCAATAACATTCTCCAGTCCAACTAAAGACCGCCCTCCAATCAGTAACATCCATGTTAATAAAAGGAAAATACTGCGGATGCTGGAAATCTGAAACAAAAACAAGAAATGCTGGAATCACTCAGCAGGTCTGGCAGCATCTGTGGAAAGAGAAGCAGAGTTAACGTTTCGGGTCAGTGACCCTTCTTCGGAACTGATAAATATTAGAAAAGTCACAGATTATAAACAAGTGAGGTGGGGGTGGGGCAAGAGATAACAGAAGAGAAGGAGCATGATTGGACCAGGCCACATAGCTGACCAAATGTTCAAGGAACAAAGGTAAACAATATGTTAATGGCGTGTTGAAAGACAAAGCATTAGTGCAGATTAGGTATGAATACACTGAATATTGAACAGCAGCAAGTGCAAACCTGAAGAACATTAACATCCATGTTAATGTTCATTTGCCCTACAATCGTGGTAATGACTTCAATGTTATTGTTTTACTATTAATCTTTGCATGGAACTTATTCCATGATAAACCAGTAGCGTTAAACTCTCTGGCCTTGCTGTGCTACTCTGTTGTCTGTAGACATATCACTACAGTGCTTTGTTGCCTCGACTTTTCTCTGCAGAATTACTTATCTCCCTTCATATGAATCTTTTCCCACCATTTTACTTCAAAGTCCTTCCTGGATCCCTAGTTATATGATTCACCATATGATGAATCCTATGGTCCCACCCTGGTTTAACTGGAGCCCATACCAATGGAACAGCTCCCTCTTTGCCCAGCAATGGTGCCAGTACCCCATGAATGGAAGCTCATCCTTTGAGCCAACCATATAATCATCTAACCTTCTTGACCCTGTGCCAATTGGTCCGTTTCTCGGATAACAATCTGATCGGAGAGTATTATCTATGAGATTCTGCATTTGAATTTGGACACTAACTCCTCAAACTCTATCTGCAGAGCATCATTCCTCTTTCTGCAGAAGATATTTTTTCCTATTTGGACCATGACAACTGGATCCTCCACCTTACTTTCTAATTTCATCTCCAGCTGGCATTGGGAAGGTCTCGAACTTTAGGAACTCCAGGTCGTGGCTGCAGATAAAAGTAACTATTTCCTGATTATACTGCCCGCTGTCTTTGCCACATTCCATTTTAGTGCCCCACTTGAATGTCATCCGGCACCATGGAGTTTTGGTCACTTTGCCCATTCACTCTGCAGTCCTTGTACTCATCCACACTGGTAACAAGTACCTCATGCCTGTTGGTCAAAATCAAGGACCAAGGCTCCTCCATCATTAAATGTTGGACCCACATAGCTGTCTGATTCACAGTTACATCCTCGTTTCCATGACCATTGACTGACTCAGATGTTCAACTTAACCAAAGGTGTGTGACTGCCTCCTGGAACAATGTGTCCTGCGAACTCTCCCCGTTTCTGAGGGCGCACATTGAATGCAGCTCGGACTCTACCTCAACAACTCGGAGACAATGTTGCAGACACTTACCCCAGATCTGCCTGTCCAGCATCTCAATACTCTCCACAAGCTCCCACCTGTTGCAGTGACAGAACCTCGTCTGCTCTACAATGTCTGTCAAACCTTATTTATTCATTTACTGAGTTAACTTGTGAAAGGGAGTTCAGTCACCCTCCGATTCCACAATAGACCACACAAGACTCAAGTTCTTTATTCACCGGTTTATTGCATGCATATGGAGGAGAGACCGTACCCATACAAACACCCCGAGTGGTTACAAAGCATCATTTTTATACCATTTTACCGATAACAGTTTGTTTGAATTTACCAATCAATCGGTTACACTTCGTACTCTCTTTTCTGTATCCAATTGTGTCTACCTGTACATAGCTAGGTTACCCTATTACATTCTAAGCAGGTATACATGATATTTTCCAATCATGAGAAAGACATGTACACATGAAACTTAGAGAGTTGTCTGGTTTTTGTCACTCTTGACAGCATCAGGTCTTCTCCTTTGTTCAAACTAAGGTATGTACACATTAAACATAGTTGACCCTTGCCTGGTTCAAATCACTGTAACAGCTCGTGGTTCATCAGGCCTTCTCCTGTGTTCACTGTCCCAGTCATTTTTCTGCTCCAACAGCGCTTGCCACCGCTGCCCCCACCCCCCGCCGCCACTTTTGGCCCTTGACCTGCCCAAGTTGGCTAAGCACCAGCGTTGAGAGTTCCTCCATTTGCCCTCAGGTGGCCAGTCGTTCAGACGTCTGGAGGAATCCTAAACTGCCAAACTATGTAGATTAGCTTTTCCTCTTATCCCCATATCCCTTCCCCTTGTGTGCATGGCTGATACCGGAGCATATCCTCAAAATGCCATTTTATACCCTTTTAGGGATCGCCGCTGGTAGTGACACAGACCATACCAACTGTGCCAAACGAAAAATGGCCATTACCATTGGATATATATATATATATATATATATATATATATCTTTTTCTTTTTTTTTCTTCTTTGGGCCTCCTTATCTCGAGAGACAATGGATACGCGCCTGGAGGTGGTCAGTGGTTTGTGAAGCAGCGCCTGGAGTGGCTATAAAGGCCAATTCTGGAGTGACAGGCTCTTCCACAGGTGCTGCAGAGAAATTTGTTTGTTGGGGCTGTTGCACAGTTGGCTCTCCCCTTGCGCCTCTGTCTTTTTTCCTGCCAACTACTAAGTCTCTTCGACTCGCCACAATTTAGCCCTGTCTTTATGGCTGCCCGCCAGCTCTGGCGAATGCTGGCAACTGACTCCCACGACTTGTGATCAATGTCACATGATTTCATGTCGCGTTTGCAGACGTCTTTATAACGGAGACATGGACGGCCGGTGGGTCTGATACCAGTGGCGAGCTCGCTGTACAATGTGTCTTTGGGGATCCTGCCATCTTCCATGCGGCTCACATGGCCAAGCCATCTCAAGCGCCGCTGACTCAGTAGTGTGTATAAGCTGGGGATGTTGGCCGCTTCAAGGACTTCTGTGTTGGAGATATAGTCCTGCCACCTGATGCCAAGTATTCTCCGAAGGCAGCGAAGATGGAATGAATTGAGACGTCGCTCTTGGCTGGCATACGTTGTCCAGGCCTCGCTGCCGTAGAGCAAGGTACTGAGGACACAGGCCTGATACACTCGGACTTTTGTGTTCCGTGTCAGTGCGCCATTTTCCCACACTCTCTTGGCCAGTCTGAACATAGCAGTGGAAGCCTTACCCATGCGCTTGTTGATTTCTGCATCTAGAGACAGGTTACTGGTGATAGTTGCGCCTAGGTAGGTGAACTCTTGAACCACTTCCAGAGCGTGGTCGCCAATATTGATGGATGGAGCATTTCTGACATCCTGCCCCAATATATATATATATATATATATATATATTATTCATTCATGAGATGTGGGCGTCACTGGCCAGGCTAGCTTTTATTGCCCATCCCTAATTGCCCTAGAGAAAGTGGTGGTGAGCTGAGTGGCTTGCGAGGCCATTTTAGAGGGCATGTAAGAGTCAACCACATTGCTGTGGGTCTCGAGTCACATGTAGGCCAGACCAGGTAAGGACAGCAGATTTGCTTCCCTAAAGGGCATTACTGAACCAGATGGGTTTTTACAACAATCGGCAATGGTTTCATGGCCATAATTGGAATAGCTTTTTAATTCCAGATTTATTAATTGAATTCAAATTCCACCTTCTGTTGTGGTGGGATTCGAACCCATGTCCCCAGAGCAATACCCTGGGTGTCTGGGTTATTAGTCCAGTGACAATACCACTACGCCACTGCCTCCCAATGCCACCAATTTGTCAGTCGCCATGCGGCAGAGTAATTTCTGGCCCACCTCGCCAACTGTGTGGCTGATCTGTTGGCCAGGACTATGTGGATGCGCCCCCGTGTGATTTGTTCTTTCCAAGCCTGGTTTATGTTTTGCACATATGATACACTGCTGGCAGTATCTCGCTGCTTCCCTGCCCATCCTTCGCCACCTCCAACTCCGGCTCATAAGGTCCACCATATGATTTCACCCGGTATGTTACGCCCCATGGTAGATTTCTAACAATATACGCCTGATACCCTGGGGACCTATAACCCTTCCTTCCTTTCGCCAAATTCCGTCCTCATCTCTCTCTGCTCCCCATCCTTCCCACTACAATATGCACTGATGCAACGCACCAAAGCTCCTTAGACAGCACCTTCCAAACCCTCGACCTCTACCAACTACAAGGACAAGGGCGGCAAATGCATGGGAACACCACCACCTGCAAATTCCCCTCCAACTTACACACCATCCTGACATGGAACTATATCGCCCTTCCTTCACCGTCGCTGGGTCAAAATCCTGGAACTCCCTTCCTAACAGCACTGTGGGTGCACATACCTCTTGGGCTGCATTATCTCATGGCAGTCATCCTTGTGCTTTTATCCCTCCTCCGTCTTCTACCACTGCCCATCCTGTCCGTGGGACCCCGTCTATCAATCTGCGGGATCTGTCCATATAGAGGGTCATATCTGCCATTCAGAAGTCACGACAGCCATCTCAATTATCTGCATCAATCTGGTGTTGACAGCAAAGCTCATTTCACGTTCACAGCGGTCATCTCAAAATTTGCCAAGCCAAAAGCCATTCTAATCGGCCTCAAATATTGATCGACTGTCAGCCAATCGAGCCTCTTAGAACAGTAATGTTGATGCTGAACTTGTGCAATTCACAGTTGATCAATGTCTTCTCACGTACATTGTCTGTTGACTGTACTTCATTATGCATGGCAGGACATATGGTCCAGAATTTCCAGCTTCCAAGCTGCAAGATGTTCACCTTTCGTTTCATGGGTGGCCATTTACCGTCTGTTGTCAGCATAGGATCCCTAATCATCACGTATGCAAAAAGGAGGGCAAAAAATTGACTGGTCAGTAACTTATTGGCTGAGGTCTGCCCAGCTTTTGGCAGGCCGTGACTGAGCAATAGAATGGCCTGATTATTCACACCTTCGGAGACAATTCCTGGTGACCATCAATTACTCCAGTTGAGCTGAGCTTCTACCCAGTAAACTGCTCCCTCCTGTGTTGGTCCCCTCACTTGTCAAAGTAAATATGAGGCTCACTCACCATTTTTAAATGTGAAGTGCCTTCTATATTTTCTTCTGGCTGCATTTCCTGGGCAACGTTTGGAGGCACCAACATCCGCGCCATCGACAACTCCCTCTGGAGGTTATAGACTAAATCCAGTGGAAGGGCAAGAACCCCCTACGACTGGAGTGCAATCAGTTACAGGAATTGCATGAAGGTCCATGCGAAAAGGAAGCACTGCCACCAATAGTTCTCTGATGCAGTGTATTTGAATGTCCCGAGCCACGCCACAGGAAAATGAGCACTCTTTGACACTTAGCTAGGGCCTGTTTGATGTTCAGCAGAGCGTTTACACGCTGGAGGGGGGGGGGGGGCATTAGACCGCATTTCTGCCGCCCAAGGTTCCGCTGAGATTGCCTGCAGTACAGCCTAGGGCCGGAGGGTGCCAAGTTCCTGTGTGTGATGGCAAAGACGCACTGATGTTGAGGCGCTATACTGAAAGAGATACTGACGGATTTTTCCCCCTTTTCGCAGTCAGCCTGCCAGTGAAGTGGATCATTCATACCTGTGCTGGCTCGCCAAAGGATCAATTTCCCAAGTGCCACTCCCATGCCTTCTCCACGTAACCCGTAAAATTCTTACTTTTCAGATAATTATACAATTCCCTCTTGAATGCTTGAATTGAAACTAGCTCCACCAAAATCTCACGCAGCGAATTCCAGAACCTAACTACTTGTTGCTGGCAAACCTTTTTGCATGTCACCATTGCTTCATTCGCCAATTACCTTAAATCTGTGCGCACTCGATTTTCACCCATCAGCTCTGTCCAGAACCCTCATGATTTTTTTAGAACATTACAGCGCAGTACAGGCCCTTCGGTCCTCGATGTTGCGCCGACCTGTGAAACCATCTGACCTACACTATTCCATTTTCATCCATATGTCTATCCAATGACCACTTAAATGGCCTTAAAGTTGGAGAGTCTACTACTGTTGCAAGTAGGGCGTTCCACGCCCCTACTACTCTCTGAGTAAAGAAACTACCCCGAACATCTATCCCATATCTATCACCCCTCAACTTAAAGCTATGTCCCCTCGTGCTTGCCATCACCATCCGAGGAAAAGGACTCTCACTATCCACCCTATCTAACCCTCTGATTATCTTATATGTCTCTATTAAGTCACCTCTCCTCCTCCTTCTCTCCAACGAAAACAACCACAAGTCCCTCAGCCTTTCCTCGTAAGACCTTCCCTCCATACCAGGCAACATCCTAGTAAATCTCCTCTGCACCCTTTCCAAAGCTTCCACATCCTTCCTATAATGCGGTGACCAGAACTGCATCTAATACCCCAGGTGCGGTCTCACCAGAGTTTTGTACAGCTGCAGCATGGCCGCGTGGCTCCGAAACTCGATCCCCCTACCAATAAAAGCTAACACACCATATGCCTTCTTAACAGCCCTATTAACCTGGGTAGCAACTTTCAGGAATTTATGTACCTGGACACCAAGATCTCTCTGATCATCTACACTACCAATAATCTTCCCATTAGCCCAGTACTCTGCATTCCTGTTATTCCTTCCAAAGTGAATCACCTCACACTTTTCCGCATTAAACTCCATTTGCCATCTCTCAGCCCAGCTCTGCAGCCTATCTATGTCCCTCTGTACCCTACAACATCCTTCGGCACTATCCACAACTCCACCGACCTTCGTGTCATCCGCAAATTTACTAACCCACCCTTCTACACCCTCTTCCAGGTCATTTATAAAAATGACAAACAGCAGTGGCCCCAAAACAGATCCTTGCGGTACACCACTCGTAACTAAACTCCAGGATGAACATTTGCCATCAACCACCACCCTCTGTCTTCTTTCAGCTAGTCAATGTCTGATCCGAAGCTCTCAATCACCTTCACCAGGTGATTCACCAGGATGTTACTTGGGTTGGAGCATTTCAGCTATGAAGAGAGACGAGATAGGCTCGGGTTGTTTTCCTGAGAGCAGAGAGGGCTGAGGGGGGAACTGATTGAGATATACAATATTATGAGGAGCATAGACAGGGTAGATAAGGAGAAACATTTTCCCTGAGCAGAGATGTCACTAACCAGGGGGCATAGATTTAATTTAAGTGGAAAGATGTTTCGAGCGGATTTGAGGAAATCAGATTTCACCTAGTTGGTGGTTGGAAACTGAAACACAATGCCTGTTGGGGTGGTAGAGGCAGGAACCCTCAAAACATTTAAGAAGTGTTTAGATGAGCACTTGAAACGTCATAACGTACAATGCGATGGACCAAGCGCTGCAAAATGGGATTAGAGGAGTTAAGTGCTAGATGGCCATAATGCGAAGATTGGGCCTAAAGGCCTGTTCTGTATAACTGTATGACTCGATGTCTCTATGAGTCTAACCCTCCCTAACTCTGTACGCTCATCTCGCCCCATAAATTCGTCCCTCCTTTTGTAACCTCCTCCATTCCCTGCAACCCTCACTATCTCTGTGATATCCACCAACCCTACCATATTCCATAACCCTAGAATGTCCTCCAGTGCTACAGCTCGTCCTCTGTAAACTACACCATCCTTGTCAAGACGCCTATCTTAATAGCATCATCAAGCTCCTACATGCATGTCGGATATATGCACTCTTGCAAATTGAAAATCGTGCTTCCCGGATTCCCATTTCTCCACCAGCGATGGACGTGCATTCACGACTGACATACTACACTTTAGAATGCCCTCTTAACATTTCTTCACCTATATTCCCTGTAATTATCTGTCTGAGTATGCAGGCGATTTAAAAAAAAGTATATTCGTTTCAAATTTTCTGTGCTCCCATGCACACACATTGATTTAAAGGAGATGACCTGTTGCCTGTATGTGGAATTTCCATTGCTGCACTGCCATCCAGCCAAGAGAGAACATTGCCCCCTTCAGGGCGCTCATGAAGACCGATCTCTTGGACATGGCTTTTGCGCACCTCTACTAATATCTCCTTATGGATCAGTGTCAAACGATTGCCTGATTAATGCCCCTGAGAAACACCTTACAATGATTTTGCCAATGTTCATCGGCGCTATAGGTATGTAAATTACTTATTATAAGCAAGCAGCTTGTTGCAATGGTTTGAATGGTGTGAGGGATCTTTCAAATATCATCGAAACTGTGGCATGGCATCTACATTCTGGAAGATATGAGGGAAGAAAGAGTTTTTTCTCACATTTGCAGCCCTCTGCTGGCAAAGTAACTTATGGGCCATACGAATTCTGCACTTCCTCAACTGATTCAATGTACAGTGTAGAAACATTCAGTGTAGCCATACTCTGTGGCTGGATGAAAAAAAAGGAAAGGCAAGCTTTTTATACAGAGCTTTTCATAACAGCAATGCTTCCCAATGTACTTCACAGACAATGAAGGAACTGCCAGAGTGTTTTCACGCCGAGAAACAGTGTTTGCAGAGCAAGGGCCTAACAAGAGCAATGCGAGAACTGACCAGACTTCATCTGCATTTTTTTATGAGCATGGGTAACTTAGAAATATTAGGCCTCAGGACACCGGGGAGAAGTCATTCTCTATTCCTGTTTCATAGTGGCCGTGGTATTTTTTGCATCCACTTGAGATGGAAGATGGATCCTCAGTTTCACGTCTCATCCATACAAATGCCCATCCAACAATACAGCGCTCCCTCCATACAAGAGCAACTTTAATTTATATGTCGGCTGAGTAAAATGGCACCAGCCGCTTCACAGGGGCTTATCAAAATGAAGTATAACACTGAAGCAAGTAATGCAATCAAAGATCAGATGAATAAAAGCATGGTCAAAGAGGTTTTAAGCAGTGTCTTAAATGAGGAAAACTCGGTAGTGAGGGGGAGAGGTATAGGGAGGGTTCTCCATAGGTTGAGACCTAGGCAACAGAAGGTGCAACAAAGGTGGTATGATTTCAATCAGGGATGAACAACGGACAGAATTAGTAGAGTGCAAAGACCTTGGAGCGTTGTGGGTTTGGAGGAGATTACAGAGATATGCAGAGGTGGGCACATGGGTTGTTTTGGAATAAAAGATGGTGATTATACAATTAAGAGGTTGTTTGATAGAAAGCCAATGTCGATCAGCGAGGTCAGTTGGGATAGAATTGCTGCGAGTTATGCCACGAGTAGTGTGTAGACTGCCTCAGCATTATGGAGAAGAGAATGTGGGAGACGTGGCATGACTGCTTGTCAAAACAATTATAACCAATTTGGAGGAACATTTAATTTTAAGCCATTAGAGATAAAAAGGAACCTACAAATCTGGAACCATAAACCAGCGAAATCGTGAAATAATTGGCGAGTTCATTGTGGTGCTTAAGATGGTGTATATTTTTAGAGCGTGCTCTATAAGATAGATTTGTATTTGGATTGATAAACGAATGAATTCAGTCACAATCAATCTCCACAAATAAGGTTACGTTTGATCTAGCTTGCACGATTTTTTTCTCCCATGAAAATGGCCTTACGGAATTCAATAGAATATTATCCTATGTTATCCAGTAAATATGCTGTCCTCTTTCATGAGGATACTAGCAACTCTAAAATGGAATATCGGATTAAAAGACAACAGCTGATATAGGTTTATTGACTTATCATCTCTGGAAGGGAAAGCATACAGCACAAGCAAGTCAGTGTAGATTTTTTTTAACTACCAAAAGATACACCACATTGCAATTGCTTGCCAAGCAAACTCTTCAAGTGAATACAGAATGCCTTAGCAGAGAACAATGAGGATTGTGCGAAATATATGCCACTAGTAATAGCTTCAATTGCAGAAACCATGGTCAAAATGTGTTGATAAATTAACGTGCATTGATAATGCTGCAGATTGCACTTTTACAACTGGAGCTATTTATGAGAGCAGATTCATTGTCAAACCTCTTACACAGTCCAGTTGAAATCCTACTCTGGTGAGGTGTTAGAAACGTGTGGATTAATGAAATGCAACGTCCGTCATGAGGGCACGTCCCTCATGTTACTCACATTTTGGAGAAATATGTCAACAAATCAACTTCTTTGTACGCTGACATTTGACTGGACGTTGAGACGACCAGGAGCTTAACCAGCTATTGAATAGCTGCAGAAACATTTCTGAGAATTGCACTGAAGGCATAATTGGTGTGAAAGCCCACATCTGAATTGGGCTCGGTACAAAACTAATATATTGCAAGCTTAGGCCGGTACCTTATGCATTCAAAATCCAGATGGAAGAGGAAATAAAGAAGCGAGAGAGGCAGACGGTGATTGATCAGCCTCAATTCTATCAGCACCTATGTCGGACGAAACAACAAGACTACGTGAGCACTGTAAAGTCACAATCAGCCAGGCAGCAGATGATGAAGATTATCCACGATGGACCTCTCATAATTTGTACGTTTAGTAAGTGGGTTCCAAGCTATTCAGGCACTTGGATTTGTCCCATGCTCATGCACAGCTCAATATAGATTGAGATAGTCAGCAGTATCTCACTATAATGGCATACATGGAGTTATTCCCCTGTACATAGCTGGCCTATGGTCTGACGATTTCTCCAATAATCTTCCAAGGGACAATGGATAAGATTTGTCAAGGAGTGCCTCATTGCTGTGCAATCAGGATGATGTGCTCATCATGACCACAACAGAAGATGATAAACTTCAAGAGCTGGTTGGAGTGTTACAAAGGTCCGATGACCTTTAGTTCAGTTACGAGTGGTGTTGCGCAAGGATCTGTTTTGGGGCCACTGCTGTTTGTCATTTTTATAAATGACCTGGATGAAGGTGTAGTAGGGTGGGTTAGTAAATTTGCGGATGACACGAAGGTCGGTGGAGTTGTGGATAGTGCCGAAGGATGTTGTAGGTTACAGAGGGACATAGATAGGCTGCAGAGCAGGGCTGAGAGATGGCAAATGGAGTTTAATGCGGAAATTTGTGAGGTGATTCACTTTGGAAGGAATAACAGGAATGCAGAGTACTGGGCTAATGGGAAGATTCTTGGTAGTGTAGATGAGCAGAGAGAACTTGATGTCCAGGTACATAAATCCCTGAAAGTTGCCACCCAGGTTAATAGGGCTGTTAAGAAGGCATATGGAGTGTTAGCTTTCATTCGTAGGGGGATCGAGTTTCGGAGCCACGAGGTCATGCTGCAGCTGCACAGAACTCGGGTGCGGCCGCACCTTGAGTATTGCATGCAGTTCTGGTCACCACATTATAGGAAGGATGTGGAAGCTTTGGAGAGGGTGTAGAGGAGATTTACTAGGATGTTGTCTGGTATGGAGGAAAGGTCTTACGAGGAAAGGCTGAGGGACTTGAGGTTGTTTTAGTTAGAGAGAAGGTGGAGGAGAGGTGACTTAATAGAGACATATAAGATAATCAGAGGGTTAGATAGGGTGGATATTGAGAGTCTTTTTCCTCGGATGGTGATGGCAAACACGAGGAGACATAGCTTTAAGTTGAGGGGTGATAGATATAGGACAGATGTCAAAGGTAGTTTCTTTACTCAGAGAGTAGTAGGGGCGTGGAACGCCCTGCCTGCAACAGTAGTAGACTCGCCAACTTTAAGGGCATTTAAGTGGTCATTGGATAGACATATGGATCAAAATGGAATAGTGTAGGTCAGATGGTTTCACAGGTCGGCGCAACATCGAGGGCCGAAGGGCCTGTACTGCGCTGTAATGTTCTATGTTCTGTGTTCTATCACAATGTGAATTTGAAAAATAGAAAGGTTGCTTTCACGCCATTTGAGTTTGAATACATTGGATTGAAAATCAGAAGAAGCTAAGGGCTGCGCTCAATGCCCTAAAGCCAAACAATGTCCCTGGTTGTGGAATATTTCTAGCCATGGTCCAATTCTACTCGTTATCTCGACCTCAGCCTTCAACAGTGTGAGCTCCACTACACGATACGGTCGAGAAAATTGTGAAATTTGCGATTTTAGGAATGACAACAAAATGATTATGAAGCACGAGAAGGAAGATTTACTCTCAATTCCTCAGTCCTTCAGTAAGAGAAAAAGCATGGCCTAAATCTAGCATGTGATGCTTCGAACTATGGAGCTAGAACAGTGATCAGTCATGTAGTAGATGATCATCAAGAGAAGTACAGAGCATTCGCATTATGTATGCCAAACGACAGTGAACGTTACTAGGTGCAGATAGAAGTGAAAGCAGCTGATGGCAGGGCCACCAGTGGTGCAGTGATTAAGATTAGGGATACTAAAGTGACCAGAATTAGTGGAGCACAGAGATCCTCTAAGGTGGTAGGGACTGGAAGAGGTTTCAGAGATTGAAATGATTTTAGGGACTGGAGGATGTGACAGAGAGTGGAGGGGATCGAGGGTCTGGAGGAGTTTAAAGAGTTGGTAAGGGTTATAGAGACTGGACGGGGTCACAGAGATAAGGAAGGACGTACTGCTGCAGAGATTACAAAGATATGAGCGAGGCCATACCTGAATTTAAGAAGAAGAATAAACATTTAAAATCCAAGTGTTGCTTGCCATTGGTGCCAGGGTAGCTCAGCGAACACAAGGAGGATGGGTGAACGCGACTCAGTGTGAATGAATGCACGTGCAGCAGGGCTTTGAATGATCTCAAGTTTACAGAGGTGAGAATGTGTGAGGCTGGCCAGGAATATGTTAGAATAGTCAAGTCAAGAGGAAACAATGGCATTTTTGGTAGTTTCACCAGTATACATAGAAAATAGGAGCAGAAGTATGTCATTCGTCCCTTCGGGCCAGCTCTGCCACTCATAAAAGATCATGGCTGATCATCTAATTCAGTATCCTGTTCCCGTGTTTTCCCCATATCCCTTGATTTCGTTGGCATTAAGAGGTATGTCTATCCCCTTCCTGAATAGATATAATGTATATGCCCTCCACTGCCTTCTGTGGTAGAGAATTCCACAGGTTCACCACCGTTTGATTGAAGAAATTTCTCCTCAAATCGATTCTCAATGGCGTGCCCGGTATCCTGAGACTGTGAACCTTGGTTACGGACTCCCCAGCCATCGGGACCATTCTCCCTGCATCCAGCCTGTCTAGTCCTGTTCGAATGTTATGAGTTTCTATGAGATCCCCTCTCCTTCTTCTAATCTCTGGTGCATATAGGCCTAGTTGACCCAATCTCTCCTCATATGTCAATCCTGCCATTCCAGGAATTCGCTGAGTAAATCTTCTTTGCGCTCCCTCAATGGCAAGCACTTCAGATAAGGAGAACAAAACTGCACACAATCCTCCAGATGTAGTCTCACCAAGGCCCTGTATAACTGCAATAACACATCATTGCTCCTGTACTCAAAGCTGTGTCAATGGTGAAGTGGAACAATGATAGAAAGGTTGACGTTGGTGGCTTGACTGATGGTTTGGATATGTTGTCAGACCTTGGTCTTAAGAACACATTTAAGACCAAAGTTTGAACAATCTGGTTCATCCTCAGCCTTAGCCAAGATGAAGAATCAACCAAAGGATAAATCCTTTGGGGAGAACAGAGAAAACGGTACAGGAGCATGAAAAGAGGCAATTATAAGTGACAGCCCAGCTATGGCTATATAAATAAGAATAAGTGCAAGTGCCCCTATGTGGATGGCAGTGGAGCTTCTTCAGAATGTGATGGTGTGGTCAACAGTGCCACAGGCCGCAGAGAAGTCGAGAAGGGCGAGAGGGTTCAGTTTTTATTCCACAGTCTGTACGATAAGATGTCTTTTGTAACTTTGATAAGAGAAGTGTTATAATTTTGGTCGGGATCGAGACCAAGACGATAAAAGTTCGAACATGCAGTTGCGGGACCCTTCTCTCACCATTACATGGTCCATCTCTGACACTTCCCTTCCCTTCCTCGACTTCTCTGTCTCCATCTCTGGGGATAGGTTGTCTACCAATATCCATTATAAGCCCACTGACTCCCACAGCTACCTCGACTACACTTCTTCACACCCTACCTCCTGTAAGGACTCCATTCCATTCTCCCAGTTTCTCCGTCTCCGACGCATCTGCTCTGATGATGCTACCTTCCATGACGGTGCTTCTGATATGACCTCCTTTTTCCTCAACCGAGGATTTCCCCCCACTGTGGTTGACAGGGCCCTCAACCGTGTCCGACCCATTCCCCGCACCTCTACCCTCAACCCTTCCCCTCCCTCCCAGAACCGTGACAGGGTTCCCCTTGTCCTCACTTTTCATCCCACCAGCCTCCATATCCAAAGGATCATCCTCCGCCATTTTCGCCACCTCCAGCGTGATGCCACTACCAGTCGCATCTTCCCCTCCCTTCCCCTGTCAGCATTCCGAAGGGATCGTTCCCTCCGCGACACCCTGGTCCACTCCTCCATTACCCCCACCACCTCGTCCCCGTCCCAGGGCACCTTCCCTTGCAATCGCAGGAGGTGTAATACCTGCCCATTTACCTCCTCTCTCCTCACTATCCCAGGCCCCAAACACTCCTTTCAGGTGAAGCAGCGATTTACTTGTACTTCTTTCAATGTAGTATACTGTATTCGCTGCTCACAGTGTGGTCTCCTCTACATTGGGGAGACCAAGCGCAGACTGGGTGACCGCTTTGCGGAACATCTCCGCTCAGTCCGCAAGCAGGATCCTGAGCTTCCGGTTGCTTGCCATTTCAACACTCCCCCCTGCTCTCATGCTCACATCTCTGTCCTGGGATTGCTGCAGTGTTCCAGTGAACATCAACGCAAGCTCGAGGAACAGCATCTCATCTACCGATTAGGCACACTACAGCCTGCCGGACTGAACATTGAGTTCAATAATTTCAGAGCATGACAGCCCCCCACTTTACTTTCATTTTTAGTCATTTTTAGTTATTTTTTCTTCCTTTTTTTGCATTCCTTTATACATTTTTTGCATTTATTTCATTTCATCTTAGTTTGTTCAGTTTGCTTACCCACTGTTTTTTTCAGGTTGTTTTTCTTCAGGTTTGCACTTGCTGATGTTCTATATTCAGTATATTCACACCTAATCTGTACTAATGCTTTGTCTTTCAAAACACCATTAACATATTGTTTGCCTTTGCTCCATGACCTTTTGGTCAGCTATGTGGCCTGGTCCAATCTGCACCTTCTCCTTTGTTATCTCTTGCCCAACCCCCACCTCACTTGTTTATAATCTGTGACTTTTCTAATATTTGTCAGTTCCGAAGAAGGGTCACTGACCCGAAACGTTAACTCTGCTTCTCTTTCCACAGATGCTGCCAGACCTGCTGAGTGAATCCAGCATTTCTTGTTTTTGTTTCAGATTTCCAGCATCCGCAGTATTTTGCTTTTATTTATGCAGTTGCGGGATACTGAAGCACGGATTTTAGCGGTGGCAGCACGTTCCAGGACTTTGGATAGGATAGGGAGGTTGGATTTGAGACAGTAACTTGAAAGGACGGAGGTACCAAGTATGTTTTTTTTCTAATGAGGAAAAGGGTGTTAACCACAATGGCCAGATGTGTTTTTGCAACAAATGGCAAATGTTTCATGGTCACCATGAGGCAAATGTTTAATTCTAGATTTTTTAGTTGAATTGAAATGTAACCGTCTACCGTGGTGGGATTCGAACTCATGTTCTAAGTCCATCAACCTGGGTTCTGGATGACTACACCAGTGACAACATTGTCATGCCACTGTTTCGATCTCAACCCTGTCCTTTCCTGCACTGAGCCTCTACCACTCGTTCGAGTCCAGTCCCGGCTCCCCACCAGTGTTTTCGGGTGGGCTTGTCCAGGTGCAAATCCCCCGAAACTACCATATGACTCATGGGGAGTGTGCACGTGTCGGAGAGGGAGAGAGATGGCTCTGACTGTTCGGGAGTTGTTTTGGAGATCGAATTTTCTCTCAAATAAAAAAAAGTAAGAATTAATTGGCACGAGTTTTCAAACAGCTGCATCATTTTTCTTTTTAGTTATAGATTTTGATTTTCTGAGCTTGTGTGAGGAGCTGAGAATAAATTGTGCAGGTGCAGAGGCATTGGCTGCTGTGCCCTCTCCTGTCCTGAAAGGGGCGCTCTAACCCAACACCTCGACCTTTGCATCATGTGCACAAAATTTCACTTTGTGCCTGCCATGCTGCTGCCGTGTGGCACGTATGACCATCCATAAACCAACTCTCCCATTGCACGTCCAATCAACTAGCTGAAGGTCAACTCTTTCCAGTTCCAGAAACGTATTGCATTCATAGGCTGGAAACACCGAGAGGTTCCATTGGGCCGCTCTCAGTTGGTTTGTGTATACATTAATTGGGCTATTGATGTAACCAGATGTTTCATTGCACTCTTGACTTGCTCTCTGAACTTTGACTGAGTCACACCATAAATGAAGGTATTTGTGCAGCAACTTAAATTCATCAACATCAAGCCGACTCTTTCAAGTATGAATTCAGAATTATTGTAATTCCTGGGAGTTGTTCTTGCAATGTTGTAGTATAAGAATTCTATAACATACACCAGCCACAGAAGTATGAAGCTTCCAGATATGCTGAAGAGCAAAATCACAGACCTCCTTCTGCTCTCCATTTCAGGGTCACTGCGATTCTCTCCGCTGATCTGAAACCTCAATCCCATCCGGACTCTACTGGCCACGATAATGTGTCTGACAGTCAGAGCATTGAGCAAAAGAATTAAAACGAATGGGAGTAACGGTGTTGAAACCGCATCAAACCAATCAAATGCCACCCATCCTGGCTCAGTATAATAGTTTGGATTTGTATAACAATCCCATGGTACATTGTTGATTACCTCTCCAGATACATATATAAAGTAGGAAGGAACATTTTTGAAACAGAGCAGAGTGCACGTTGTTGTTAGAATCACAGCTGCAGTTTTCTCAGTGCAGTATTTTGTTTTCAGCTTCCGACAACAAATAGCTACAAATCGATCAAAGGAGAATGTGACAGTGAACCAGACAGAACATTCTTTTGCCGCAAATCTGAAGACAGCAATAACACTACAAACAGGGGTGATGTACAGGAAAGATCTGCGGAAATAATAATAACCAATTCGCCACAGTATGATGTCATTGATAATAAACAATAGATCCGCTATTGCCATGGCCACCAGGTAGCGAGTCGTGCAGGTGGAGAGGCCGCACTTTCTCCTTGACAGGATCATAATCGCCAGTAAATTAACTGTAAGGGAAAGAAATAAGTTGAGAATAGAAACGTAACTGAGCAAATATTCTCCATGTCTGACCCCTACAATAAGGGCAGGACCTTCGATCAAAGTAACTGGTGGAGGGGGGTGTGGGAGTTGAGGTTGGGTCAGGGAATACAATTTTGGAGATCTCAACCCTGTCCGCAACCACCTCCGACAGACTGAGGTCCGGGTTTAACAGATTGATGACAGGATATGGACAGAAAATCTCTTGCAGGAAGTTGTTCAGAAAGTTAAACATTTTAATGAGGTTCAAAGTCTCTGATTAATCTGCTTACAGGTTTATCGCTTGTCGTCCAGTTGTTCCCGGTCGACCACACGTTCCATAACGGAAACACCCAGGATTGACACATCCTGGACACATCCGCCGGGCTCAGACATCAGGCCGCAGCCCCTGGGTTCAAATACCGCCAAGCCAGGATCAGTGGTTCCTTGGAATAGAGAGCCCTCTGGATTTGGATCAGCCAGCATTACACCCGCAGAGGATTTGGGACCTCTCCTTGAATTGGAACCCACCGGGATCAGAGTCGCCTCATAGGATTGGAATGCCGTTACAGTATGGGACACCTTTCCCAGGATCAGTCAAATACGGCGTCCCCCTTCGAGATTGGGAACCCCACAAATTAGGTTGCACCATCATGTGTTTAATCAGACGCTCACGATTCAGAGAACACTCCATGATAGGGGACCCCTTCCCTTTTGAGGAGCAGACACTCTTATGATCCTCGCCAGACTCTGACCACACTCAAGAATATGAGGCACCTGGCTCAGACCCATCCCCTGACACTTACATTCCGAGTAAGTCTAGCTCCAGCATATGAGACAATTCTACTGGGTTAGTAATCCCGACACGCACACTCTACTCTACTATTACGGTAATCGAACCACAGTCCAGTATGGGAGATCTTTCCCAGGAAGTGGGGAACAACATCCCAGCGGTCAGAGTTGTCCCCACTCTTTTCCCCTGTTGCCATTGGGATTGGACGTCACCTATATCAGTCAGCCCCTTACCCGGAGTTCATGGTTAGGAACACATTGGTCCTGAGGTCTGCTCAATCAGAAAATGAGCATGCAATTAATCTGGCATAAGGGCGGGGTAACTGACAGGATAAAACAGGAATTCTGTGAAGTTAAACTGCTGAAACTCCTACGAGTGTTTTCATTCCCAGAACACAGTTGTCGAGGAAGAGAGGATTTTCACGAATGAAACTAAACGAAACAATTCCAAATAGGGCCCTCAGCAGAATAAGATCGATGGAAACTTGCCGATCAATGGTCTCAAGTTATCTGTCCAGAAAGATCGCATTCTCTTTGAGTTTAAGGAACAGATTGTTTATTACTGGATCTTGGGCAAGTGAGGAAAGACTGGCAGGTTCAGAAATGTAACTGGACTTCTGGATGACATTCCCAGCTCAGAAGCACGTTACGTCTGCTGAGGGCATTCGGGACAGAAGCAATCAGTGGATGACAATCTACTGTCTGAAGACGGGAGAGAGATCTCTGAGGGGGCGGGGGGTGGGGGGGGGGGTGGGGAACTAAACTGGTATATCATACGCAATACAGAAATATTTAAAACATTTAATGAAGCAAATGGTGAGATATCTGATGAAGTAATCTAAAGCAGGAAAAAACATCTTGCTCAGATGCATTGTGACCACACAGTAAAAGAAATACAGGGAAGAGACAGCAGAGGCACGATTATCTGTTCATTAATAATCAGCAAAAGGGGAATGATGTCAGAGAACTGACAGATAGCTACTGTGTTGCTGGTATTTAAAAAGGCTGGATAGATCAAATCCATGAAATGTAGAGCAGTTAGCATCACGTTACTGGTAGGAATGTTAATGAAATTCGTATTCATAAAATAATTGAAAAATGACGTGAAACTCATAATATAATAGAGCAGCCAGCACGTATTCCAAAATAAAGGTCATAATTGAACAATCATATTGAATTATTTGCATAATTATCAGAAAGAGCAGATAAAACTAATTCAGTGGATGTAATATGCTGTGGAATCTGCTTGTGCACAGTGCAACCACTGTGTTTTCCACAGAAAGGCATAGGGGTGAAGAGTAGAATTCAAAGTCAATAATTCTCCATTGACGTGTCGCTTAAATTAACGTTTACCGTTATCTGCATAACCTGATAGATAATGTTTAATGAATTTGCTTTCCTCTAAATTTTCCTCTAAACAGTGGAGTCGTGGACTCCACTCGAGTCTTGTTCAGACGGCGACCAGCAACACCAATAGCAATGCTCAGCTCCCAATGGAGGAAAATGCGTCCCTGGCTAAGAGGCAACATTAATCGGATGGACCAGCAGGGCGGCGAGGGACGGCCTTTCTTCGCCAGGTGGCGGATTGAAAGCCAGGATCCCGACACAGGCCGGAGCGGGTTTCCTAGGTCCGAAACTTCTGGATAGCGACCATGAGCACTGCGTCAGCCTGGAGGGCCTGGAGGGCCTGGAGGACGCTGACATCGAGGAGGCCATCCTCGCACCACCTTAACCCCTCATGCACGCCCACTCCCTGTTGTGCATCAAAGTTAGACTTAAACCAAAGAAGCTACATCACTCCAAGCAGAAGGGCCGCCCGAGCATCAACAGAATTACTCATCCACTGCTGTTCCCTAAGTTTCTAAATTCACTTGAAAAAGAACTTCAAAACACTGCTGCAGGGGATGCAGAGACGAAGTGGGCCCATATCAGAGACACCATCTATGACTCTGCAATGACCACCTTTGGCAAACGTGACATGCTAAATGGAGACTGGTTTCACTCTCACTTTGAAGAGCTGGAGCATGTCATAGCCAATAAGCGCACAGCACTGTTGAACTACAAGGAAGCCCCCAGCGAGTTAACATCTGTAACACTTAAAGTAGCCAGAGATGCTGTACAAAGAACAGCCAGGCGCTGTGCAATTGACAACTGGCGGCAGTCGTATTCAGCTGCCTCCGACAGCGGAAACATCAGAGGAATGTATGATGGCATTAAGAGAGCTTTTGGGCCAACCATCAAGAAGATCGCCCACCCCTCACCAGCCGCTCCCACCCCCGCCACCCTCAAGTCTAAATCAGGGGAAACAATCACTGACCAACGTAAACAAATGGACCGCTGGGTGGAGCACTACCTAGAACTGTACTCCATGGAAAATGTTGTCACTGATACTGCGCTCAATGCAGCCCAGTCCCTGTCAGTCATGATTGAGCTGGAAGAACAGCCAACACAATCGGAACTCAGAGATGCCATTGATTCTCTAGCAAGTGCAAAACCCCCGGAAAGAAAGGCATTGCCCCTGAAATAATCAAGAGTGCCAAGCCTACAATGCTCTCAGCACTCCATGACCTGCTTTGTCTGTGCTGGGATGAGGGAGCAGTACCATAGGACATTCACGATGCCAATAAGAACAAGGTGGCCGTGATGATTGCAAAAACTACCGTGGAATCTGCCTGCTCAGCATCGTGGGGGAAGTTTTAAACCGACTCCAGAAGCTGTCTGAGCATGTCTGAGCACCCTAAGGCACAGTGCGGCTTTCGAGCAGCGAGATCCACCATTGACATGCTGTTCTCCCTTCACCTTCTATGTGCAAACTTCCGTGAACAACAGATGCCCATCTACATTGCGTTCATAGACCTTACCAAAGCCTTCGACCTCCTCAGAAGACATGGTCTCTTCAGGCTACTAGCAAAGATCAGATGTCGACCAAAGCAACCATGACAATATCCTCATTCCACATCATTCCATGACAATATGAAAGGCACAGTTCAGCATAGTGGTGCCTCATCAGACCCTTTTCCTATCCTGAGTGGTGTAAAACAGAGCTGTGTTCTCGCAACTACACTGTTTGGGAGCTTCTTCTCACTGCTGGTCTCACGTGTGTTGAAGTCTTCGGAAGAAGGAACTTTCCTCCACATAAGATCAGATGGCAGGTTGTTCAACCTTGCCCGTCTTAGAGCGAAGACCAAAGTATGGAAAGTCCTCATCAGGGAACTCCTCTTTGCTGACAATGCTGCATGAACATCCCACACAGAATAGTTTCTGCAGAGACTCATCGACAGGTTGCAGCTTCCTGCAACGAATTCGGCCTAACCATCAACCTCAAGAAAACAAATATCATTGGACAGATTGTCCAAAATGCTCCATCAATCAATATTGGCGACCACGCTGTGGAGGTGGTTCAAGAGTTCACCTACCTAGGCTCAACTATCGCCAGTAAGCTATCTCTCGAAGCCGATATCAACAAGCACATGGGAAAGGTATCCACTGCGATGTCCAGACTGGCCAAGAGGGTGTGGGAAAATGGCGCACTGACACAGAACACTGAAGTCCGAGTGTTTGAAGCCTGTGTCGTCAGGACCTTGCTCGAAGGCAGCGAGGCCTGGAAAACCTATGTCAGCCAGGAGCGGTGTCTCAACTCATTCCACCTTCGCTATCTGGGGAGAATCCTTGGCATCAGATAGCAGGACTGTATCTCCAACGCAAAAGTCCTCGAGGCGGCCAACATCCCCAGCATATAAACCCTACTGAGCCAGCAGCACTTGCGATGGCTGGGCCATGTGAGCCGCATGGTAGATGACAGGATCCCCAAGGACGCACTCGTCACTGCTATTAGACCCACCGGCCGTCCATGTCTCTGCTTTAAAGACCTCTGCAAACTCGACATGATGTCCTGTGACATTGACCACAAGTCGTGGCAGGCAGGTGCCAGTGATCGCCAGAGCTGCTGGACAGCCATAAAAGCGGGGTTAAAGAGATGCAAGTCAAAGAGAATTAGCAGTAGGCAGGAACAAAAATGCAGAAGTGCAAGGTGAAAGCCAACTGTGTAACAGCTCCGGCAACCAGCCCCTGTGGAAGACTCTGTCACTCTGGAATTGACCTCTAGACGCTTACTCATTTGAGTCATTTGAGTCATTTGGGCCAAAGTAAATACTGTAATTTTCCCACGTCCCTCGATAAGGGAGCTTATCGCAGATTCATACTCAATGTTGCAGCTACCGGAGTGAATGCACAAGCAGCAAAATGGGCAGCAAGCTAGCAAATAAAAAAATTAAGCTCGGGGATCGGGGTTAACAATATTTCCTCAGATTAACGGCAGGTGGAAAGTGGTGTTGCACATGGATCAGCAATAGGAAAGCTATTTTCACCATTTATATCATCGATATGGGCAAGGAAATAAAAAGCAGAATTTCCAAATATGCAGCCAAATCCAATTGAGAGGACAGAGGTACAGACGAAGGGCGCAACAATATACCTGATTACATTAATCATAATTAATAAAGTTGTGCAATGGTATTTAAATGGAAAAATAAGTTCAGTGTGAGCTGTTGAATTTTGTTCGGACGAATACGCGTCCAAAATACTCCTTGGAAAATAACAGTCTGACTAGATGGAAGGGAAAAGAGATTCAATTGTGCAGATTCACAAATCATTTAACCAAGCAAAACTCGGCACAGGACCATAAAGATGCAAATAATGGACTGGAGTTCATTTCTAGAGGAATGGAATTCTTAAATACCAAAGAGCTGATCTGAAACTAATATAGAAACTTATTATTACAAAGCGCAGAGTACTGAGTACAGTCCTGCTCACCATGTTGCAAAAAGGGATATCGATAAATTAAACACAGTTCAATTATTTTAACCATTGATAAAAGCAATGACAGAAGTGCACTACTTGGGCTGGATTTAAGAGTCTGATGGCGACTTCTGTGGGATATTCAAAAACTGGGGGGCAGCAATCTCCCGTGTGCTGGCTTATTTAAATAGCTGTGGAGGCCCGCCCCGAATCACATTGAGGGGGCGGACTTTCTGGCACCGAACTGGCATCAGCTGCTTGTGTGCAGACGCTGGCAGCATTTTAAAGGGAAGCCTGCCCTGCCGTCTTATTTTAATTTTTAAAGATACACCCCACACTCAACAGAAAAATTCTCAAATACATTTCAAACGCCCTTTCGCACACCCCAACAACAATTAGGTTAAATTTTTGCTCTTTCCCCAAAGCATTTGCCTTTTACATGTGACCTCCAACCCCTCC
Organism: Heterodontus francisci; assembly: GCF_036365525.1. Taxonomy (NCBI): domain Eukaryota; kingdom Metazoa; phylum Chordata; class Chondrichthyes; order Heterodontiformes; family Heterodontidae; genus Heterodontus; species Heterodontus francisci. The sequence continues at coordinate 61,183,542 of NC_090391.1, forward strand.
TCACACCACAACCCCTCACTCCAAGACAGCACAAAGTAAAAATTTCACCTCTTCCCACCATCTCCCATGCACATTACAGTTACTTGACCCTTCTCTCCGCACTGAATATCTTAACCGTTCCCCCCTCCAGACAAGTGTCACGCCGGCTTTCCCTGGATGGAGTACTAAATGTGTAGGAGTGTCAGCCACAACACCAAAGATCGTGACTTCCAAAAGGCATTTGACAAAGTGTCACTCAACAGACCTTTGAGCAAAGCTCTCGCCCATGGACTAAAGAGGAGAGTAGCAACATGGAGACAGTATTGCCTGAGCGACAGGAAATAGAGAATATGATGTTGCCTAGTCTGGAGGGCTTGAGTGAAAAAGAGAGATTGGAGAGGCTGGGTCTGTTTTCCCTGGAGCGAAGGAGACTGATAGGGGACATGATAGAGGTATATAAAATTATGAAAGGCATAGCTAGGGTAGATAGCCAGTGTCTGTTTCCCATGGTAGAGGCGAATAAAACTAATGGGCATAGATTTAAGTTGAGAGGGAGGAGGTTTAAAGGGGTTTAAAGGGGTAAATTTTTCACACAAAGAATAATGGGTATCTGTAATGATCTGCTGAGGATGTGGTGGAGGTAGGGACAGTAGCGACATTTAAGAGGCATCTGGACAGCTACTTGAATGAGCAAGGCATAGAGGGATATTGAATTAATGCAGGCAGGTGGGATTAGCATAGATAGTCATTATGTTTGCCATGGATGCAGTGGGCTGAAGGGCCTGTTTCTATGCTGTACGACTCTATGACCCTATAATAGTGGTTATTGCAAGTTTTTTTTTAAAGGTTAGAGGTTGGTTTCATAATGAAGTTCCCTGTGGGTCGACTTTAGGCACTTGCACTTCATCATACATATTAGTGCTCTAGACCTTGTTGTACAGGCATCATCTCAAAATTTGACAATAATACCATATTTGGAAACACGATTAACTGTGATGAGGCAAGGATAGACCTCCAAAAGCACCTAGACAGGCTGACGGAATTGGCGAACAATTGGCAGATACAATTTAATGCAGAGAAGTATGAAGTGAATCATTTTGCTAGGACGAAAGCAGAAACTCAATATAAATTAAAGGGCACAATGGTAAACATGATCCAGGAGCAGGGCGACCTGCTGAGTGTATAAGTGCATTATTCATTGAAAGTGGTCGGACTGATTTCGACAACGATTACTAAAGCATACAGTGTCCTAGGCTCTCTTCTTAGAGACAGAGAGTACAAAAGCAAGGAAGATATATTAAACTTGAATAGAACATTGGTTCGGCCTCAACTTGAGTACTGCTCCTGGTCTGTGGCCCCAAACATTATGAAAGTTTTGACGACATTAGAGAACATGCAGCAAAAGTTCTCGAGAAGGGTCCCAGAGATGATGAACTTCAGTTACTGTTAACCGGGGATTTGATAGAGGTATTCAAAATCATTGGAGGTGTGGACACAGGAGATACAGATAATCTTTTCTCATTGGTGGAGGGATGGATGTCAAGAGACTACAGATTTAAGATAATTGCAAAAGGAAGCAATGACGACATTAGGAAACGTTTTTTTTATGCGGTTAGTTGTTTGGGATCTTGAATGGACGGCTTGACAGTGTTGTGGAGGTAGGGTCAACTGAGGCATGCAAGAAGAAATTGGATTGTTAAAGGCAAAACAGAAGTATGTTCGGGGCTACGAAGGTAATGCAATGGAATGCCAGGAGATACATTGCTCCTTTAGGGCACAACATAGGCACGATCGGCTGAACGGTCTCGTTATGTGTTGTAACAATGCTGTAATCCTGTTTATTTTTGTTAAAGAAAGCTCATGCTGCAAAAGATTTGAATACTTAAGAGTGCTGTCCTGCTGTTTAGCTGACAGTAAATTGTAAATATCCGTTTCTGCTTTGGCATTTCATTTGGACACGGAACGACATCAATGCATTTCAATTTAAACATTTATTACCAAGCATCAGCAAAAAACTTTGCAATCTGTCGCATTCTTAAAACACATGAGGCAGCTTCACGGAACGGAGAAAGCAGTCACTTGAAACAATGGTTTCAAATAGAAGCACATTCAATAATTGTAATCAGTAACAAAAAGAATTCAGCAGTAATATATAGATTAGATTAGAGATACAGCACTGAAACAGGCCCTTCAGCCCACCGAGTCTGTGCCGACCATCAACCACCCATTTATACTAATCCTACACCAATCCCATATTCCTACCAAACATCCCCACCTGTCCCTATATTTCCCTACCACCTACCTATACTAGTGACAATTTATAATGGCCAATTTACCTATCAACCTGCAAGTCTTTTGGCTTGTGGGAGGAAACCGGAGCACCCGGAGAAAACCCACGCAGACACAGAGAGAACTTGCAAACTCCACACAGGCAGTCCCCAGAATCGAACCCGGGTCCCTGGAGCTGTGAGGCTGTAGTGCTAACCACTGCGCCACTGTGCCGCCCAATACATTCTTAGTAATACATGGCACTGGGAATAGGTATTCCACTCCCGTTAGTGACCCACGCTCAATAAAATTCTACTGTGACAGTATTCACAGTAATACAAGGCAAATGGGGACAGCTGTTCCATTCCAGTTAGTAACCCATACTCAGTACAATTCTACAGTGATAGATTCACCTAGTAATACATAGTTCTGGGGTCACGTATTCCATTCCAGTCAGTGACCTATTCTCAACCCAATTCTACAGTGAGTGATACTCCCACTCATGCCTTCACTCAGAGACTTACATTCGCTGCGTTTCAATGCAGCAGTGCACAATCTTTCACAAATTGTATTAACTTCACAAGTCATACATCTGATTAGTTACTAACAGAGGTTTATTATCAGCGAAGTCAATAGAATAAAAACGCAGCAAGAATTCAAAATATTTGACATAAGGAAATGACATTTTTTATCGCGTGTCTGTATAGTTGTGCCCACCAGATCACCGTGCATTATTATCAGTCACAGCGTAACACCAGGATCCATCTCCCACACAGATATACACATCAGGTTATAGTCACTTACCAGGAACACCAATGACGGCAAGGGTCATGTCATATATTTTCACGATACTGTCAACTGGTTGGTGCATTCTCTGTGTGAAGTGATATGTGCCTTCACGCTGTTCAATATGTCACTGTATTAAACTCTCCGAGGCAATACCTTCTCAGAGTCTTTAATTTATACCCTCTGGGATATTCCTGGAAACATTGTGGTTGCAACATCTTTCAAACTTTTTTTAATTTGAGCTAATAGATTACGACATCAAGTTCGATCCATGTCATCATAGAATATATTTGGTTCTGGGATAGACATAGGAAACGCCAAAGACTGGACAATGTTCGTTACATTAAATGATCAGGAAAAAATATCAGCAGTCTCCCAGCAATCTGGTCGTTGTTTAAACATGATCAATGCCATCTCTAGACTATATATTATTTGAGTGTTGGTCTTCACTCAACTATGACCTTTCAATAATAAAATTCCAAATGTTTAGATGTCTCTGTCTTCGGGTTAATCTGTTGCACTGTGTGATGTGGCTGCTCTATTTAACGGTGAGCAGGCAGTTACATGACCTAAATAGGTTATTTGTGACTATGAAGTGCAGGATTCAACTAAAACAGCATCAGCAACTAATTCAACACCGCAGACTGATATACATTGTTATGGAATGCAGAACCTCAAACTACTACAATGCTTGAAACCAACAGAATAACTCTATTAATACAGACCCGCCAGCCGATGCAGCCTGGGAGCCCCAACATATACTATTTCTCCAACCGATTCTCACTCTCAAAACGATAAAAGCCAACTGATATTGATCCTCCAAATCCTACCAACTCCCCACCAGAAGCAACACTTCCATCAGAATCATTCCCTCCAACTAATACACACATTCAAGCTGAGGCAGACACTTCAAGTGAAACGGCATCTTAATATAACATAACAACTCAACATTATAGTTTGTCTGAAACTAATGCAGTCCTCAAACTAAAACCTCATCTGAAATTAATACAATTAAACCTGTTCTGACTACAGCGGGAGCACTGCACTGTTAAGTCAATCTCATCGCTCCAAAGGTCACAGCAACTTGCTTTAAGCTTTCTGAATCAAATAGGCAGCAAAATTGAACACTCTGGTATCCCCCCGAATGAAGCAGACCGAACCAGGTATCTTTGGGCAATAACAAATTAAGTATTTATTTAAGTAAACTAAAATCTTAAACGCCACTAAGATAACCATTTGTCTAAAGACCTCACACCTATCTATTTAAAAATCTAACCTCCACATTCGCATATACATATTCAAACTAACAATCATTCAATTTTTACATAGCTGATCGTTGAGCATAAGATAAAAACGAATGTCTTTATAAGTTATGTTCCTGATGAACGGCGTCTTCCAATGCAAAAACAGTCAACGTTTGCTTGATGGGTTCACAGTGGTATAATGCAAAATAAAACCCTTCAAAGAGAGGAATTCAACAGTTCAGCTGTTGTAGCATTAAATTTCCCTTCAGTGATGTACACAGAAAATACTGATAATTTGTTAATAAAGAAAGTCTTTCCTTATTTTCTTAGGGAATTAATTTGGCTTACAGCTTTATGGAATAATGAGAGAAGAATAACACAACTTCTTCAGTTCAAATCGCCTCAGAACTCTCTTTGCTGAAAATGCAAAATTGAATCACGTGACCTTCCTCTCCCGCTGCTTCGTTTTGGCAACGACAATGCAACTGGCAGTCTGAGTCTCCAGAACTTTCTGTCTTAAAGGTGCAATGATCTTCATACAGTCTTAAAGGCATATACAATATTTCTGAGGAGAAAAAGAAATAAACAAGACCGTGGCAATAAAGCTTCTCTCACTGAAGCAACAACTGGAGTATTGCTTCCAGTTCTGGATACCACACTTCAGGATGAAAGTGAGGGACCTTAAGGGCGTCCGGAGGAGATTTCCCCGACTTGTTCCAGGGATGGATTATTTTGTTACAGCATACAAATTTGGATAGGTCCTCATTGGAACAAAGGAGATCGATGCGTGATTTAATGGAATAATACAAGATTTCAATTGGCTAAGATAAGTTAAACAAGGAGAACCTGTTTCCCTTAACTAATGGTGTAAGGAACTGGGCCAAAGATTGAACGCGTTGGGCAAGAGATGCAGGGGGAATTTGAGGAAGCATTTTTTCTTATGCAGCCGGTGGTAATGACGTGGGTTTTGCTGCCCACAAGAATGGTGGAAGCGGATACAATTAATGCCTTAAAGAGAAAGTTGGGTGATCACTTCAGAAAAAGATATTGCAGCAGTACAGTGATCGAGTGGGGGTGTGAGACTGAATGAATAGCTCCATGGAGAGCCGGCATGGAATCGATGGGCCGCATGGTCTCAGTCTGCGCTGTAAAAAGACTCCATGACTCCATGACTTTATAACTAATACAGACGTTGAAACAAATATACTACTTCCATTTAATGCAGTATCTCAAGCAAGCACCTCAAACTAACACAAAACCTAAAAGTAATACTGCTGCTCAAACTAATACAGTACACAAACTCGTGCAGCTGGAAATTGTAGAATCAATGCACTTTACGGCACATAAGTAGGCCATTCGCCCTATTTCATCTGTGCCAACCAACAAAGGGTAACTTAATCTTATCGTACTTCCCAGTACTTAATCTGTCCTCTGACAGTTTGCTACCAGGATGGTTGGCGGATGAGTGCACCCTCGGCCACTCTGCTGCTAGCGGTGTTGTGGGTACCTGTGATTCAGAGCCACCATCCGCCTCCGTCCCAAGACAAGTGAGCAGCCCAGGGAAGTCAGTTCATCCTGTCTCTGGAAATACAGCCAGATACGAGACCAAAGCTTTCCCCACTAGCGCCCACAGGCTCAGAAAAACGGTGAACAATTCAATTCAGTTCATATTATGGAAATAGAGCTTTCTGTTGGGCATATCCCAGATGGCTAGAATGGGTGACTGTCATAGGTACCGCCAAATTCCAGGACACTTGACCCAGCGGCATACAGTGTATTTTCTCCTGGTGGGACCACAGCCTTCTGCAGCACAGGCCGGTGCTCCCCTCCTCAGGCATTGCCAAATTTACAGTGGCTTCACTCCTGACTCCGTCCATACGGATAGCAAGCTGCAAGCCTAGGTTCGAGGTCCTGATGCTTCTGATGGTGGAGACAACCTTAGGTTACGCAACAGCAGATGGCCCCTGCAGCCCAAGGCCCTCTTCAGAGGAGGCACGCCTCCTCCTCTTAATCAGCGAAGGTTGCGGAGTGACAGAGACTTCCATCTCACTGGAGATTTCAGCTTCTTTCTCCACCCCCTACTGCCCAAAATCCTTCAACATCAACTCAGCGTGGGGCACGTGGGTTCCCCTGAGAATGCCCAGGGCAGAGCTCAGGCTCACGTTGTTTTCCCTGTCCGGACAGCGTGCATTCATGTGTTTTATTTTGCACCATCCCTTCCTTCCACACAGGCCGTCCCCCCACCCCTGCAGAATCCATGCAATCAATGGCATTTGAAGCAGCCTGAGCCGTGACTGTTGCAGGTGGAGGGCAGGGGGAGCAGCGCCAAACCTGTCTGATGAAGTGTAGCTGGCAGCCCAGTATTTAGGAAAACATACAGCTGGCAGCAGAAGAGGCAGACGAGTTATAGTCTGGTCTCCTCAAACCCGAGATGGACTGGAGTGATGCCCGACCTCTCCTCTCTGAGATGGTGCAGGTGGTGGAGAAGGGTGGGACTTTAGCTGACAGAAACCACTGCTCCTGATTCCCAGAGTGTCCACTGGCAGAAAGGTCCCGACCAAAGAGATCCTCCTGGTCAAGGCCTGGGACAAAGCCCACTCGCCCTTCACGAGAAACAGCGTCGTTCCATATATTTTAGAGGCTGTGACAATGTCCGAGGGACCAACAACCTCAGCCATTGTCTTTACACAAGCCTCAGCAGTCATAGTTGGGTAGGCATAATTCTGCACTCCATGCTCTGCTGTTTGATGCCTGACTAGTAACAAGGCTGTAAGAGTGGCTGCAGCAGCCATTGCAGAATAGGAGGGCCACCAAGGGACAGGTCAGAGAAGCCATAGGGCAAAAGAGTGTCACACACACACACACACACACTTTGCTGAAAAAGTGAATTAAAACGAATAATTATGTATTATAATTGAAATACATGGAGGGTTATGGCAAGCGGGGTGGAGGGGGCGTGTCTGAGGGAGAGGATGGCCAAGCGGAATCAATATTTGCAGCTATAATAATGGAGAGCAGTCCGTTCACTGGTCTTCGAACTGTAGGGGTTGGGGATGTCTTTCGCCAAACAGCTGAAGTTGTGCAGTCACACTCCTATGCTGAAGTTATGAGACAGAAAAAGAAGAGCCTTCCCCACCCCCACCCCACCGCCACCACCACCCGCCCCCCCTCACCCCGGCAGCTCTAGCTGTCCCTGATCAGCGGAAGGAGCTGCCGATTTATGGTGACAAACAACACCATAAACCCCGATTGAAACAGACAGCCCCACCCGAGGTATTTTGACTCGTCCTCCTCCCTCAACAATCTAGAATAACATTGACTCAAAACTCCAAAAAAACATCACAAAAGTTCTTTCAGGTCTTGTGTCTTCCTGTTGCCTCCCTTCAGTGACAAAAAAATGGAAAACCTTCCCTTCAGTCTCAGTCGCTGTCTCTCCCTCCCTGCTGCACTTGCAAACAGCTCACAGTCTGCAGTCAGCCAAACATTGTTGATTCTCACTGTTCCTGAGCAGCTCCAAGCAAGTAGCAGCGGGCACAGTGTGATAGATGTCCAGGGGGTGTTTTATGGCGACTTTATAGAGGGAGATTTACTCAGTATCTAACCCGTGCTGTACCCTCCCTGGGAGTGTTTGATGTGGACAATACAATGGGTACATTACTCTGTAGCTAACACCATTTTTTTCCTTTTTATTGTCGAGGGAGCTTTTTTCTTTATTTAACCCCATTTTTGTTATGATGGGCTTCATAACTCAGTTCCTTTTTATATTTCTGTTGTGGGGGCTTTTCTTCCTCAGGCCCAGTTTGAATGCATTTTACAAAGCAGTTTTATTAAAATCGCATAACTAACAGAAAACTCAAAGTAAAATGCCATTTTTGGCATCGATGATGCACTCCAGCCCCTGTGGTACCCCTATATCTTGCAAGGCATTAACCGAACTAGCGGACATCATATGCTCCTTCTCCAGGGACACCCGCACGTGAATGTAACCTCGAAAGAGGGGCAGTCAATCAGGGCCTATGGACCCCGAGCCGCCTGCAGCCTGGACCTGCGAATTGCCATCTTGGGCTGGCCCAGGAGCAGACCGACGGCGAGATACTCTTCCCGGCCCACCCCACCCCTTCTCCCCACTCCGCACTGGCTGCAAATGATCAGGAGCTTGGGGCTGAAGTGCAACCAAAACGTGAGCAGCCACCCTTTCAAATACCCAAAGAGGGGCTGCAACGTCGCACACTCTGCATATACATGGAACACAGACTTGTCCAGGCTGCAGAAATTGCAGGCTCCCGGGAATCCATGAACCGACTTAAAAGTCTATTCCACGGGCTGCCCTGTCTACGATGTAAAGGGGAAGGACTCCCACGCAAACACCTCCACTGGGATTTCCCTTCACTGCCAGTTGGCAACACAAACCGTCATGGTGTATCCAGGTGAAAGACGAGGGCGAGCAAGTGGGGAGTGTGAAGGAGCAGCCCGTACTAGAAACCCCTCTCTGTTCTGTGGATTGGCAGGGAGGGCATTTCCGAGAGGCAGGTCAGGTTATGTGGAACTGAAGCCCAAGCAGTGTTTCTGAGCCTGGGTCCACTGAACAGTTCCAGCTGAGCGGGATTCAGCTTGGCCGGGCGTACTCCAAACTCCTGTGCCCTCTGGTCACCCACAGTGAGGGACACCCCAGCAGCATCGGCTATTCGTCTGCTCATCTTTACATCCCGAGAGCCAATTGCCTGGCCAGCCAAGACACTCTCCTGCACCAACTGGGAGCGCCTTTATTGTTGGCGACCATGTTCCAGAATCTAAATAGATCATGGTCAAAGACGGGTAGCTCCCTCAGAGAGGCGCGGATCACGTTCTCGACGGGAAGCTGAGTGTCGTCTTGAAGGCAGTGCCCCTGCGCACACACTCTGGAAGTATGCTCGACATACAAGTATCTCTGCACGGTCTAAAGGCAGACAGTTGCAACCTGGGTGCGTACGCACACCAGCAACTGGCCAACCTCCACAATTGGGAGACTCAGGACCTTAGCAGAGTCCCAGTGTTTCTTCTTGCCCCAGAAGGCAGCACAGTGGCGCAGTGGTTAGCACCGCAGCCTCACAGCTTCAGGGACCCGGGTTCGATTCCGGGTACTGCCTGTGTGGAGTTTGCAAGTTCTCCCTGTGTCTGCGTGGGCTTTCTCCGGGTGCTCCGGTTTCCTCCCACAAGCCAAAAGACTTGCAGGTTGATAGGTAAATTGGCCATTATAAATTGTCCCTAGTATAGGTAGGTGGTAGGGAAATATAGGGACAGGTGGGGATGTTTGTTGGGAATATGGGATTAGTGTAGGATTAGTATAAAATGGGTGGTTGATGTTCTGCACAGACTCGGTGGGACGAAGGGCCTGTTTCAGTGCTGTATCTCTAATCTAATCTAATCTAAGAAATCGACGATACACTTCCAAATCTTGGTGACAACTGCAGGGAGCGGGGCCAAAGTGACCAACCGGTACGACAGCTTCGAGAACACCAGCTACTAATTGACCAGCGATCGGCCCCTGTAGGAAAGCACTCCGACCAGTCCTGGCCCAAGCCCGAGCCGAGTGGTGACTTTCACCACCAACACATGCCAGTTTGCCGGCCAAGCTTCCTCAGTGGGGTTCAGGTGGACTCCTAGATAGAGGAGATTGGTGGTGCTACACATGAAGGTGCTAACTTCCCTGGCAGGGACTCTACTTGCCACTGACCCACCAGGAGTCCAGAGCATTTCTCCCAATTGATCCTCATGGAGGACGCAGCAGAAAAGGTCAGCTGGCACTTGCGCATCCTCCGCAAGTAAACGGGACCTTTGTCCGTGAGGTTCATGTCTTCAGTGTAATCCGAGAGGATGACCTGCATGCCAATCCCACGCAGACCCAGACTCGCCAACCTCCTGTAATGCAGGCACAGGAATGGCTCCATGCAAATGGCATACAATTGGCTGGACATGGGCCATCCCTGAAGCACGCTCTCCCAAATCGAAGGGGCGCCGTCAAGAATCCGTTAACTTTGACAAGAGACTCGAAGTCCGAATGCACGTGAGTCCTGAAAAGGTATTCGTGATCCACCCTGTCGAATGCCTTCTCCTGATCGAGGGAGAGAAAGGCGACTGACAGACCAGTCCTCTGGAAAAGTAGGATCAGCTCCCGGACCACATGGATGTTATACTGTATGGACTGGCCCGGGACCTTATGGGAGTGGTCGGGGTGAATAATGTTGGCCAGCTCGGAGGCCAGGCAGGTCGACACAGGAGTATAGAGCGGGCAAAGATCTCACAATGCGTGCTGAGGCTGAAGACTGGATGCCAGTTATTAAGCAGGCGGAATCATCCCTCTTCAGCACCCGTGACATGAAGGCCCTTCGCCAGGAGAGACACGAACGCTATGTTGCCAACCTGGTGCCATGGTTCAGCATATCTCATCTGTGCTGCAAAGGAACTTGGAGTGGGAGGGAAAGTGTCCAGTTGCCGTGGTCCACGATGGTACCAAGCATATAGTAGAACGAGGATAGAGGTTCTGCTGAGGAAATATGAGCAGCTGGGGCGAAATTGAAAAAATAACAACTAAAAAGTATTACTCTCCAGATTACATCCTGAGCCACGAGCTAATTGGCACAGGGCCAATAAGATCAAAGAGGTAAATGCGTGGCTCAAAGATTGGCTTGGGAGAAATGGGTTCGAATTCATGGGGCATTGGCACCAGCACTGGGGAAAGAAGGAACTCTTCTGATGGGATGGGCTCCATATGAATCATGCCGGGACCATAGTCCTGGCGAAGCGCGCAACTAGGGCTGTAGATGGGGCTTTAAACTAAATAGTGGGGTGCGGGAGGCGGGTGCAGTTGCATGGAAAATTAGGAAGTCAAGTTAAAGGAGATGGTAGGAGTGCAGGTTATTGATGAGGCTTTGTATCTGAATGCACGAAGCATTCGGAATAAAATTAATGAGTCAACAGAGCAAATAGAGACGAATGCTTATGATTTAGTGGCGATTACTGAGACGTGGTTGCAGGGAAACCAGGTTTAGGAATTGAATCTCCAAGGGTACTCAATATTGTGGAAGAATAGGCAGGAAGGAAAAGGAGGTGGTGTAGCTTTATTCGTAAAGGAAGAGATCAGTGCTGTAGTGAGAAATGATATGAGCACTGGAGTTCAAGACGTAGAATCAGTCTGGGTAGAAATAAGAAGTAGCACGAGAAAGAAGTCCATGGCGGACGTAATCTATAATTCCAGAAATAGTAGTTCTGCACTGGAGACAAGTATAAACCAGGAAATATTTGGGCTTGCAAGAATGGTAAGCCAATAATCATGGGTGATTTTAGTATGCAAATAGACTGAATTAATTAAATTGGCAAGGGTAACCTCGAGGGAGAGTTCATTGAATGTATTGTCGATTATATTTGAGCAATATATTGTGGAATCAACCAGGGAGCAGACCATTCTCGCTTTTGTATTATGTAATGTGATGGGTTTAATTAATGATCACATTGTTAAGGATCCTCCAGGGAAGAGTGATCATAGCGTGCTAGAATTTCAAACTGAGTTTGAGGGCGAGAAACTGGAGGCCCACACCAGCGATTTGGAGTTAAGCAAAGGTAATTACATAGGCATGAGGACAGATTTTGCCCCAGTGGACTGGCCAGGAAGACTAAAAGGTAGGACAGCTGATGAGCAGTGGCAGATGTTTATGGAGATATTCAATTCCTCCCACCGATAATATACTCCAGAGAGGAGGAAATATGTTAAGATGGGGGAAAACATCCATGGATAAGCAAGCAAGTTAAGGATAACATAATGACAAAAACTAAGGCATACCATATTGCAAAGGCCAGAGGCAGGCTGGGAGATTGGTATATTTTTAAAGATCAATAAAGAGTTACAAAAAAAGCAATAAAATGTGCTGAGGTAAATTATGGAAGAATACGAGCGCAGAATATAAAAATGTCCCCAGGGCCTGATGGCTTGCATCCTAGGGTGGTAAAGGAAGTGGCAGTGGAGATAGTGGATCCATTGGTTATAATATTCCAAAATTCCCTGGATGCAGGGAAGGTTCCAGTGGATCGGAAAAATGCTAATATAACGCCTTTATTTAAAAAGGGAGGGAGGCAGAAAGTAGGAAACTATAGACCAGTTAGATTAATATCTGCCGTTGGGAAATTGTGAGAATCCATCATTAAGGAAGTAGTAACAGGACATTTAGAAAGTCAAAAAGCAATCCATAGAATCAACATGGTTTTATGAAGGGTAAATCATGTTTGACCAATTTGTTAGAGTTCCTCGAAAATGTAACAAGTAAAGTCCATAATGGGGACCTGTAGATCTAGTATATCTGGACTTCCAGAAGGGAGTTGATAAGATGTCGCATAAAAGGTTAATACACAATGGAAGGGTTTACATGGTGTTGGGGGCAATTTATTAGCTTGGGTAGAGGATTGGCTAACCAACAGAAAACAGACAGCCGGGATAAATGTGTACTTTTTTGGTTGGTAAGGTCTGACGAGAGGGGTGCCACAGGTTTAGGTCATCGGGCCCCAACTATTTACAATCTATATTAATGACTTGGATGCAGGGATAGAAGGTACGATAGTCAAATTTGCAGATGACACTAAAATAGGTAGGATCGTAAGCTGCAATAAATAAATTTTAAAAATACAAATGGATATGGATATGTTATGTGAATTGGGCCAAAATTTGGCAGATGGAGTTTAACGTGTATCAGTGTGAGGCTATCCATTTTGGTCAGAAGAATAGAAAGGCAAATTATTATGTAAATGGGGAGAAACGTCAGAGTGCTTCGGTGGATCTGGGTGTCCTCGTGCAAGAATAGCAGAAAACCAGTCTGCAGGTGCAGCAGGTAATGAGGAAGGCAAATACAATGTTGACATTTATTGATAAATGAATAGAGTGTAAAAATAGGGATGTGTTGCTGCAACTATACAAGGCATTAGTGAAACCGCACCTGGAGCATTGCAACAAAAACAAGAAATGCTTGATTCACTCAGCAGGTCTGGCAGCATCTGTGGAAAGAGAAGCAGAGTTAACGTTTCGGGTCAGTGACCCTTCTTCGGAGTTCCGAAGAAGGGTCACTGACCCGAAACGTTAACTCTGCTTCTCTTTCCACAGATGCTGCCAGACCTGCTGAGTGAATCCAGCATTTCTTGTTTTTGTTTCAGATTTCCAGCATCCGCAGTATTTTGCTTTTATCCTGGAGCATTGCATACAGTTTTGGTCCACTTACATGAATAGGGATGTATTTGCATTGGAGGCAGTTCAGAGGAGGTCCACTAGATTGATTCCAGAGATGTGGGGTTTGTCTTCACAGAATCACAGTGCAGAAGAGGCCTTTCAGACCACCGAGTCTGCACCGATGCATTAAAGACACCTGACCTGTCTAACTATTCCCATTTGCCAGCACTTGGCACATAGCATTGCATGTTATGACGTGCCAAATGCTCATCCAGGTACTTTTTAAAGGATGTGAGGCAAACCGCCTCGACCACCCTCCCAGGCAGGGCATTCCAGACCATCACCACCCTCTGGGTAAGAAAGTTCTCCTTCGAATCCACCTTAAACCTTCCGCCCCTCACCTGAAACGTGTGACCCCTCGTTCCTGACCCTTCAACTATGGGGAACAGCTGCTCCCTATCCACCCTGTTCATGCCCTCATAATCTTGTGCACCTCGATCAGGTCACCCCTCAGTCTTCTCTGCTCCAGCGAAAACAACCCAAGCCGATCCAACCTCTCATCATAGCTTAAATGATCCATCCCAGGCAACATCCTGGTGAATCGTCTCTGCACCCCCTCCAATGGGAAAACATCCTTCCTATAATGTGGCGACCAGAATTGCACACAGTACTCCAGCTGTGGCCTTACCAAATGTCTGTACAACTCCAACATGGCCTCCCTGCTTTTGTAATCTATGCCTCGATTGATGAAGGCAAGTGTCCCATATGCCTTTTTCACCACCCTATTAACCTGCCCTTCTGCCTTCAGAGATCTATGGACAAGCTCGCCAAGGTCCCTTTGTGCCTCGAAACTTCCCAGTGTCATGCCATTCATTGAATACTTCCATGTCACATTAATCCTTCCAAAGTTTATCACCTCACACTTTGAGCGTTAAATTCCATCTGCCACTGTTCTGCCCATTTGACCATCCTGTCTATATCTTCCTGTAACCTAAGACACTCCACCTCACTGTTAACCACTCGGCCAATCTTTGTGTCATCCGCGAACTTACTGATCCTACACTCCCACTTCCGCCACATAGTCATCTATGTTGTTTATATAAATGGTAAACAATAGGGGACTCAGCACAGATCCCTGCGATACACCACTAGACACTGGCTTCCAGTCACTAAACAATTGTCTGTGTTCACTCTGTCTCCTACAGCGAAGCCAATTTTGAATCCACCTTTTCAAGTTGCCCTGTATCCCATGTGCATTTGCATTCTTGATAATTCTCCCATGTGGCACCTTGTCAAAGGCTTTTCTGAAATCCAACTACATCAACTGCACTACCCTCATCTACACACTTGGTCACATGCTCATAAATTCAATCAAATTTGTTAAGCATGACCTCCCTCTGACAAAGCCATGCTGACTATTCCTAATCAAATTTTGCCTCTCCAAGTGGAGATAGATTCTCACCTTCAGAATTTTCTCCAATAGTTTCCCTACCACTGACGTGAGACTCACTGGTTTGTGGTTCCCTGGCTTTTCCGTACAAACGTTCTTAAATATTGGGACCACATTAGCTGTTCCCCAGTCCTCTGGCACCTCCCCCGTGGCCAGAGAGGAATTAAAAATTAGGGTCAGAGCCCCTGCAATCTCCACCTTCGCCTCCCACAGCATCCTGGGACACAAATCGTCCAGACCTGGAGATTTGTCCACTTTTAAGCTATCCAATACCTCCAATACCTTGTCCCTCCCGATGACAATTTGATAATAGATACGTTCCATATCTGCATCCTCATTCCCATGGGTGAAGGCAGATGTGAAGTATTCGTTCAACACCCTCCCAATGTCCTCTGGCTCCATCCACAAATTTCCCCATTGGTCCCTAATGGGTCCTACTCTTTCCCTGGTTATCCTCTTCCCATTGATATACTTATAAAATATCTTGGGATTTTTCCTACTTTTACCAGTCAGAGCTTTCTCATATCCCCTCTTTGCTCTCATAATTGCTTTCTTAAACTCCATCCTACACTTTCTGTACTCTACTAATGCTTCCTTTGATTTGCTCTCCTTGTATTTGCTAAAAGCCTCTCTTTTCCTTCTCATTGGACCCTGAATGTTTCTGGTTATCCATGGTTCTCTGGTCTTGTTGTTCCTACCTATTATCCCAGACAGAGCATGTTGGGCCTGTACCCTCCCCCATTTCCTTTTTGAATGCCCCCCACTGCTCTTCTGTAGATTTCTCGACAGGTAACTCTTTCCAGTCTACCTTGGCCAGATCCTGCCTTATTTTAATAAAATTCGCTCTCCTTCAATCCAAAACCATTTTTTGCAACTAGTCTATTTCTTTCTCCATAACAAGCTTCAATTGTACCATGTTGTGGTCGCTATCACCAAAATGCTCCCCCATCAACACATCAACCACCTGTCCGGCTTCATTTCCCGGAATTAGGTCCAGTACTGCAACCTCACTTGTTGCATCCTCTACATATTGTGCTAAAAAGTTCTCCTGTATACATTTTAAGAACTCCACTCCATCTCAGCCCTTAACACGATTGCTATCCCCATTAATGTTGGGAAAGTTGAAATCACCTAATATAAATACCCTGTTATTTTTGTTATGCACCACT